>NC_060273.1:129849286-130449286 GCF_021613505.1 Equus quagga
GAGACTGAGGGACCAGCTGAACAGCGACTACCCCTGAGGGTTCCCTTTTCATTCCTCCACTGACCACCGCTCTTCAGTGGGGAAGTCTGGAGGCCTATTTATTCTCTGCACACTCTATTACAGTCACCTCCGTTTGGCAGCAGGAAGGAAAAAGAGAGGGTGAGGAAGACAGGACAGAGCAGGAATGGGAGGGGGAGGCGGCTGACGTGCCATCGCTTTGTGAGGAGAAACACCAAGAGGAAGCCCAGCTTCCACCTGCTGAGGTGGGTTGGTGTTTTGTTTTTCAACCTGGTCTTAAAATATCTTAGATCATTTTTTTAAAAATCTACATTCCTAGGCCACTTTGTCCTAGGAGGAAAGAAGCCTCCCGAGTTGAACATAAGCAGGACCAACGCAGAAGTTCACGTAGGAGATGCCTCAGGGCCTCAGCCCATCTCTGGCTTCTCCAGTGCCGCTGGATGGTCAGGGAATAGGGGCCGTTTGGGGTGTAATATCTTTGTTGCCTCATTCTATGTGACTTACCATATGTTACCTACTAAGAGGACTAAAAATATAAAGAAGCATCTGAACAAAAAGGACAAAGGGGCGCTCCTTCTAGAATGAATATAGGCTCCACAACAAGGATCTTTGTTCGTTTGTTTATTACACAGCTGTGGACTGAATGTTCGCATCCCCCTAAATTCATATGTTGAAATCCTAACCCCTAAGGTGATGGCAGTAGGAGGTGAGGCCATCGGGAGGTGATTAGATCATCCCATGCCCAGCATTAGTGCCCATATGAAAGAGATCCCAGAGAGCTAGCTCCCCCCTTCCAACATGTGAGGTTATAATGAAAAGAAGGTGTCTGTAAACCAGGAAATGGGCCTCATCAGACATGGAATCTGCCTGCACTTGACCTAGGACTTCCCAGTCTCCAGAACTCCGAGAAATAAATTTCTTTTGTTTGTAAGCTTCTTGGCTGATGGTATTTTTGTCACGGCGGCCTGAAAAGAATAAGACATACATGATCCCTAGCACCTAAACAGTGCTGGCACATAGGGCGTCCTCTATGGGTATTTACTGTATAGAGAAGAATGGTGCCCTGTTCAAGAGTAGGAGCCAGTACTCCTCAGGATCATCGACAAAGGCTACAATGGGCTTTGTCCTCCATGTTAATGCCTGTTTCGTTTCACATATAGACGAGGACCAACAAATGCTTACATCATCCATCCATTTGTTTGGGTTTCATGAAATTTCTTTGCATTACTTTTCATCCGTGGTGTCCTGCTTTGTCACTACATATATATGTTTTGCTTTATTGGCATTTTCGTCCTTCACACTTGCTTCAAGAGCTGCCTGGAATTGCAGATGAATATCATGGAGACCTGGGGAGTCAGGTGCCCACCCACATCCCTGGAAAACTGCTATAAGCTGAGGCCAGTGGTACAGGCATGGAAGGAATGTTAGCCATCACATAGTCCAAATCCCCTGTTACATAGACAGGGACACAGATCCAGGAAAGAGAAACCATCTGTCTGGGAGACCATGGAGCATCCCACTTGATTTAGTGCCATTCCTTTGGCTTTCCAGAGTCCTAGTCAAATGAGGTCTAGTATTTGGGAAAGCTGATTGCTACTGGAATCCCTCAAACTCTTTGCTTCCCATATGCATTTTAGGGTGGGATTTTGTGTGTGCGTATGAGGAAGATTGGCCCTGAGCTAACACCTCTTGCCAATCTTCCTCTTTTTGCTTGAGGAAGATTGTCACTGAGCTAACATCTGTACCCATCTTCCTCTATTTTATGTGGGATGCCCCGACAGCATGGCTTGATGAGCGTGCTAGGTCTGCGCCCAGGATCCAAACCTGCGAACCCCAGGCTACCATAGCAGAGTGCACAAACTCAACCACTACACCACTGGGCTGGCCCCAAGGGTGGGGGTTTTTAATGACAGGTTTTATGAATAAGTTTATCCAGTGAACTGAGAATGGGATGCAGGACAAATTAGTTCTAAGTGGTGATGGAAAAGGCCTTCATTCATTGTACAGGAAAAAGAAAGTTTAACAATCATTTTGGAGAGGCAGCATAGCGTAGAGAGAAATTACTCTGGAGACCGACACCCTGAGTTCAAACCACAGCTTTGCCACTCAGTAGCTTAGGAGAGCTACTCTATAGTTCTTTGTCTCAATTTCCCCATCTGTCCTTATCTGTAAATGGGAGGCAGTAACAGAGGAGTTTGTCATTCATAAAGAATTCAGTACAGCACCTGATACTTACAAGTTCTCCATGTTTGGAAGCCACTGTTTTTTCTCTCCAGGTCTCTTCAGGTAAAACTTAGCTTACATTTGTCACTTATTTCTAGGATAAAACACATCCATATCTGTGGTGTATGACCCATTCACCACATCCAAATTTACTGTCTTTCTATTTTGACCAAGAGTGGAGGGATGGGGAAAACTCCAGGGAGAAAATGGTGCTGGGAGGGCACGTATGGTGTTCACTCTAAGGGCAGACTTTGTAGAAGTTAAATTTACAGTTTAATAACACCCCCATTTTAATCTATTTGAGGATAGTTTTAAGAATCTAGATTGAGTTTAGTATTTATCATTATCACTTTAGGTTTTTGGGGGGTCTTCATCTAGAGAATATAAACAGGGAGTTTCACAATACAGTTGAGTAGTTCAATCAAACAAGTATTTGTGGAACTCATACCAAATGCAAGGCAGTGTCATATACAAAATTCCGAGGGACGTGAAGACAACTAAGAAACAGTTCCCACTCTTGGGTTTAAACAATAAAGTCTACTGAACAAGATAGCTGAATGCCTCTAATGACATTCCTGTCTAAAAATAGCTGAGGAAGGAAACATTTATAAAAGATTACCACATTGTCACGAATTCCTTCCAAATGCCTCTTATCTCATTCGCCTTCAACGTCATAACATTATCCTGAACATCCATCTCTGAGGTTCACTTTGCTACAAATATCCTCTGGTGAACTGAGAAGTAAATTACATGATCAGAGATTATTCTGGGTGCCGTCAAAAAGAAATGAAGGTTTATTTCCGGACGCAAAAAATAAAGTGACAGTTCCATAAAATAGAACGTGTTCTCTTTCCCAGCTCACAAGGATATTGAGCTGTAAAAGGAAGATGTTAGCTCTCTGATGAATACCTAGTAAGATTTTATTTTAAATTTTATTTCAAGAAATCTTTACAGGTCTGTATTGCCGGTATTCATCTGGGGGTTTACTGTAGGTGTTAATTAGTTACTCAAAACCAAAAATAGTATATAAAACTGGGGAAAAATGCTTTCAGATTAAAAAGTTTTATTACCTCTCATATTATAATTTTTTCATGTTCATCCTGCAGAAGTTTGAACATCATTTGCATTATGCAGCGCTGAGTTCTAAAGATGAGCCTTCAGTGGTAGATGGTTAACCAGCACTATAGAAACTTGGGCATTTTGAGCACAAGTTCTAGTTTGGTGTTAACTCATTGTCAATCCTTCCACAAATCTTTCCATCTTGTGGTTGCCCATGTACGAAGTGAAGGTACCCACATTCTCCTGGTTCATAGAGTTGATTGAGTCCTTACACACTGTAGGGCTGAAATGAAGTAAAATACGAAAGTCCTTTATGAAGCGTTAAAAGAAATACGAATAGCAGTAATACATCACTATAGTTATTAGAGCACCATGTGTGTGCCAAGCAACCTAAGCCATCCTATAAAGTCATCCTATTAGCATATGTCAATACCATCTACATTGAGCCAATAGATCCAGAATATGATTCTGCCTGTCACAGTGGCACCCGAAGAAAGCCCTGTTGACCCATATTCTATGACTCATACTGCATAACATGTTTAACTTCCTTTAATAATCAAATTCATCATTCAGCGTATATTACAAGTCTTTCTTGTGACAGCAGAGAACAAGATAGACAAGGTCCCTGCCCTCCAGGAGCTTACATCCTGCTAGACAATTCCCTGTAGATTCTTCTTTCTCAGCCTTAACCTGCACATGAACCATCTAGGAATTTGATTTCAATGTGGATTCTGATTAATTAGGTCTGGGGTTGGGCCTGAGGGTCTGCTGGTCTGGAACACCACTTTGAGTATCAAGAAACTAGATAGTCAATGTGTTAATCTTGCAAGCAACATGATGCCTTAGCTAAGTGACAATACCCTCCTTCTTAAGAGAAGAGCCCTTAAGGACTGAGGATAATATTGGGAATTTCAGGCAGCTGGTGGTAGAAAGAAGAGGAGACACATATGAGCAAATGGACTTTTCGTAACCTTTAAATAAGAAGGCTGGCTGAGAAGCAGCCCAGGAAGGACAAGAGCCACATGCACTGCTCTGCTCCAAGTGCTCCCAAGGGCATCTTCACTCACAGGAAGCCTGCTCTGATCAACAGGACTGATCATACAGAACAGGGGTTTCAACACTGGTTGCTCATTAGTATCTCCACACCAATCTTGGGTGCGGATGGGGCCCAGGAATGGTTCTTTTTGAAAGTTCCTCAAAGGATTCTAAAGTGCAGCCAGGATCAAGAGCCATTATCTCATAGGTATGGATTTCCAGGAACAGTTCTTATTTTAGGAAATTTTATTATTTTCTTTAAAGATAAATTATTAAATTACAACTAACTGTAATTTATTTTTATACATTTTTGTAAATCTTTTTATACACATACATTTGTAGATCAGGTAAACATCCTTTTATATAGCATTTATCCTAATTTTTAGTGTGGAAAAGATGACAACTATATTGGAGAATAATATCTGCAGTATAAATGGCAAACATTTGGTGTCATTAGCATATAAAGAGTTTTTAAAAACCTTTAAGGAAAAGACCT
This sequence comes from Equus quagga, assembly GCF_021613505.1. Taxonomy (NCBI): domain Eukaryota; kingdom Metazoa; phylum Chordata; class Mammalia; order Perissodactyla; family Equidae; genus Equus; species Equus quagga. Next base: position 129,854,118 of record NC_060273.1, read on the forward strand.
TCACTGCAATAGAAAAATGGGCAGAAGAAATGAACAGGCAATTCAAAAATGAAAAAAATGCATGTGACCAGTAGGCAGCTTTTAAAGGTTTAACCTCATTAATAATGAAAGACATGCAAATTAAAATAATTAGACTTATGAAAGATAGAGGTCAAACAAAAAATTTGGAGGGATATTAAGTTCCTGGAGCAAAAATAAGCTAAGTCATTAAAGGTGTTACCTTATTCACAGGACTCCTTGCTCTTAGAGGCTTCAGCAGCCATATAAATGACCTCACTGTCCTGAGGTCACTGCGCCGGGAGAAGGCCCAGGCACAGAGACCACATGGAAAGCCCCTGGGACTACAGGTAAAGAGAGAGATGCCCAGCCAGCCCCCTGCTGTCACAGCTGCAGCCACCTTCTGACTGCAGCCCCATGAATATGCTGAGCCGGAACCTTCTGACTGCAACCCCGTGAAGATGCTGAGCCGGAACCTTCTGACTGCAACCCCATGAAGATGCTGAGCCGGATCGTGCCAGCTGAGCGCTCCCCAAATCCTTACACCAAAACTGTGAGCAATAACAAAATGATTGTCATTGTTCTGGGGTGATTTTTAAAGCAGCTATAAATAACCAGAAGAGAATTTGGTGCCTGGAAGTTGAGTGCTATCGTAACAAAAGCCTAAAGAAAGGGGCACTGGCTTTGGGACTAGGTGGTTGGCAAAACTGGAAGCACCTTGAGAAAATCATTAGCAGAAGTCTAAAAGCAAGAACCAAGCCAAACCACCCCACGAAGTACTTCCCAAATACCCAACTCCCAGTAATCATGATGGCTAATAAAATGATGATTATTGTTTTAAGCCAGTAAGTGTTGGGATGTTTTGTTACACGGTGATAGGTAACCAGGATGTCCCACGTCTGGTACCAAATTCTGGATCAATTACTGTTCAGTAGGAAAAGCAGCACCACCATGAGTGGTACATAGTGGTTAGACATTGTGCAATTATGGGAGGCGGTTAAGCAATCTCTGTAAGCCTGCAACTTCTGCTTCTGGTTTTGGGTTTGAAATTGGCAGACCCAGCACCTGGGAAAGAAGGATGGACATGAAGCTAGGATGAACTGGAATCTGTGAGAATAACCTGAAACTCAGGATGACAAACTGAATTCCAAGACCTCCAACCTTAATGACGCAGATAACATGCCAGGTAAGCTCGTGATTGTCTACATGGTGCTATAAATACAACCACCTCAGGATTCAGAGATGCCAAAGGACTCAAAGTTGCTGTGGGCCGTCAGTCGCCTCACACTGACGAGGTGAGCTAGCAGACTGGTGATGGTGTGCGGGAGCTGCATGCTTCACCAAGTAACAAAATGGCTGCAGCTTCATTTCCACCTTCCATCAGTTTCCACTCACATACACTTCTGTGGCCAACTCTAACCAAGAGCCATCCAGGGAAGGGGATTCTGGGAAATGTAGCTAAGTTGACACAGTGCGAATGCACCACAGGATTGACTAAATAAATATGGAAACACATTTATTGACAAGGGGAGATATTCACACAATATATTTAGGGAGAAAAGCAGATTAGAAAGCAGAAAATATAGTGTGATTCCATTTCTTAACATATTAGTAATATTTGTAAATATAGAAAAAGCCAGGAAGAATATAAGCAATAGCAGTAAAAATATTAGTAGTTATTTCTGCATTGATGCTATCAGCTTTCATTTTCCTTACTTATTTTTCTTATCCATCTGTAGTCAACCTGCATTGTTTATGCTTACAAAGGAAAAGTTTTTAAAGTGGTTTAAGACTCACACGGCAGAAAGACACAAACTCAGGAATTTTTTTTTTTCTGAGCCACCTTAATCAATTGAAAACTCTGAAAGTCTATTTGAATGAATTTTGAGCTCAAACAACACAAAAACACTCCTGATGATAAAGCAGGAGAAGTAATCCTGCTCAACACCAGTGGCAGGTCTTTCTCCCCCAAACCCCTCTTGTCAAAAGCCATTCATTTTTTCTGAAGGAAAAACCCAGCTAAGGCGTCAGAATTCCAAAGAGAGAGGGAGCAACTGGGCCTTCTTATCTTTTCGATGCAGCATCTGTGGCCCAAACTCACACATCAACTTTTCCTTTTTTTTCCCATTCCTTTCTGTTCCATTCAATTCCTTTCCTCTTTTTACCTTTCTTTCTTGTTTTATGATCAGCCAAAAGGGGTGCTGGCTTCATTCTTTGTGCCAAAACTCTGTTTTGTTTTTGTTTTTTTAACTGCAAAGAAATGAAGTGTTATGATTTAAGAGATAGAGAATGACCAAAGGGATTTCCTGTCCCTTTTTTCAGCGCCAAGCAATACCCAGTGAGGATCATGTTTTTGTCCTCTGCTTAAAGGTGAAAATCCCCCATTATCTCCATCTACCCAGTAACAGTAATGAGAAGGTTACATCATATAAAGTTCTAAGCCCACTACAGGTGGGCATGGCTTTGCTAATTATGGGGCAGTTATATAGCTGTTTCTTTCCTCCACTGGATGGTACTGTATCTGAGAATGGGTGTCTGTCCTTGGGAGGTGTGTGTGCGTGTGTGTGTGCTGTTGCATGCATTTGCCATCCCAGAGTCACCCAATGGACACTCAAAAGAATGCAGGAGCAGGTCCACAGCGCCCACAGGTAGGAGATCTTGAATAATCTACAGGGTCACTGCTCATACGATGGGGCCCCTTCGCCTGCCGTGTGATTCTGGGCTGGATAATTCAGAATTAGGAAAATCACAGCTGGGTGCCACGATCATGAGTTGTCCCTAACAGTGGTGTGTGGGATTTCCCAAGAGGGGCTGGAGATTCGAACTGTGGAGGTTTGAAGAAGATGCTTCCCTGGGAAGCCCAGGCTTGAGATTTGAGCAAGGTGAGGACACGGTGGGGCCTTATGAAGGGCTTCATTCTGAGACTTTTTTCTTCAGGCAGTAGGAGTAGTCATATTTTTTCACACGCTTTTAAATACTTTCCTGCATACCTTTTAATGAGAGTGATTTCCCTCACTCATTGTACTGATTTCCTATGGTTGCCATAAAAAAAGTACCACAAACTGGGCAGCTTCAAACACTCGAAATTTATCATCTCACAGTTCAGGAGGCTAGAAGTCCGAAGTCAAGTTATCATCACGGCCACGCCCTGTCTAAAGGCTCCAGGGGAGAATCCTTCCTTGTCTTCCCAGATTCTGGCGGGTGCTGGTGATCTTTGGCATTCCTTGGCTTGTAACTGCGTCTCCAATCTCTGCCCCCATTGTCGCATGGTCTTCTCCTCTCTGTGTCTTCTCTGAGTACCTGTGTGTCCTTTCCTGGTCTAAGGACATTGAGGGCTCATCCTAAATTAGCGTGACCTCATCTTAACTAATTACAACTGCAAAGATTCTGTTCCAAATAAAGTCCCATTCTGAGTAGACTTTGGGGGGACACTGTTCAACCCGCTACACTCATGAAAAGATTTTCCACTCAGTGTGGTGGTCATGGAGGGAAGTAAAAGAGAGAACCAAGAGGGGAAGTGAGAGCTGCACTGGCCTCCTAACCTAGTGATGGGAGGTGTCTTGTCAGGCGTCAGATGGGACAGCAGTCCACGGGTCTTCTAGGCCACAACCGAAAGTGAAGTGAGCAGGCCTGTGGAGAGTGGAGAGCGGCAGGCAGGTGAGGTCAAGAAGATGCCTCAGAGAGGGCGGGAGACAACCCTCTTGTCTTCCCCCAAGTGAGGCCTTGTCCACAAACAGAACACAAGTTGCTGGAAGAGACGTTGTGTGCCCTTCTCATTTCTCCATCTATAGTCAAAAGCCACAGAAGCGTAACGATTAATGAGGAGTTTCAAACAATTCAGAATAGAAGCTTTTGTGTGCGGTGTGAGTTGCAGCTGCTGATGCGTAGAGATAGCAGAGAAGGTGGCTCTCCTTAGAGAAAGCACATCAGATGTTTGGTTATAAATAGCCAGAAAATGTACTTAACAAGACACTAGATCGATCAGGAAATAATTGTTTGCTGGAAATGGCAGTCTTTTCCGTGGGTAATTAAGATGGTGTCACTTGATACCTACTCCAGGGAGAATCGCCCTTCCAGGCAGTGTCATTAACCTGGCGTCATGGCAACAGGCTGGTCGTGGGTTTTCCCTCTGGAGCTTTCTTTTATTAATGTGGCTGCTGTTCACAAGTTACAGCTTGCTCCTTCCATTGTGTTGCTCCAAACACAAGTGACAAGGTGGAAAGAAAGTGAGGTAGATTTTATAATTAAGCATAAGCTTTCAAGAAAAGCAAAAACAAATAAACCAACTATCAGCTTCCTGCTTTGAGAGGTAATCCTCCTCCATACAGGTCTGTACACCCTCGTGGTTCACGGACTGGGACGTCAGTATCAGCCGGGAGCTGTTAGAAACGCAGAACCCCAGCTCCCACCCCCGAATCAGAATCTGACCTTCGATGAGAGCCCTGTGAGACTCATGTTCACGTTACAGTTTAGGAAGCATGGCCAAATAGAGAGTTCCCTTTAAATAATAACACCACCAGCAGCTGCCAACAAGTTTCTCTTCTGGGGCACCACTTTTTCTCATCAGCCTTGGCAACCTGATAAGACTTCCCAAAAAAGTGGGAAATGGTCACTGTTCTCTGCAGTCAGAGGAAGGCCTGGCAATTTAAGCTAAGTTTATCTTAAGAAAATGCCTCCAGGCTGTGCCAGGTATTGGGCCCACTGGTTTCTCTCGTGCGCTGTCTAGTTTGGGAGACCTATCTCTCTGTCTCTGAGCTCCCCCATCAGCTCAGAGACTCCAGTCTGGAATCAGCCACCACGTTCCAGCAGAACCAAATGGAGGCGGCTTTTGTTCTAGAAATACTGCTTGGAAACTCTGCCAAATGCAAGCTCAAAATCAAACTTTGTCTCTTCTAGCCAGAACACAGGGTCATGCTGTTGCTTCTTATTCATCACAGCAATGAATTTCTTGTCCAAACCTTGACCTGAGGAACATTATGAAAGCATGTAGATAGCCCAAACACCAAGTCTGAAGGACTTTACTTCATCCTCCAGACATATGATATACCACAAGCCATGTATTGCAATTATAGTGGAATGAAAATGGGAAATGACCCACATGCTTCTATTAAAAAGCAAATAATAAAAGCAAACCCATTGAATTATCTCAGTATTTTTTCCCAGACTTTGGACTTTTTTATTTGGGTGGAGGGAGGATGGAGCAGGATGGGTTGTAATGGAAGAGGAGAGACAGGACTGTGAAACTGGTAGAATGAAAGAACGATTGACAATTCGGAAGGAGATGTGTCCTTGTTGCCACGACGTCACCTTGACTAAGGCATGTGACTGGTTTCCCATTACGGATGAGCAGCTGTGTGACCTTGGGTAAGTGTCTTAACCTCTTTCTTCCTCAGTTCCTTAATTTGTAAAATGAGGGTAATAATACTACCAACCTCTTTGGGTTGTTGTAAGATTAAATGAGATAATATATGTAAACCATTTTACAATGCTTAGTATATAATAAACACTGAACAAATGTTAGATTTATTATTGTATAGAGATGAGGTCAATTCTGGGGCTAAAAGAATGTGCTAGGGCAAAAACTTGAGTATCAATTAAAATCTATATACATAAAGAACTGAAATGTGGAATTGAGGTACTTTACTGGATTATTTAAGAATAAAAAACACACAACTAGAAGGACTCACAACTAAAATATACAACTACATACTGGGGAGATCTTGGGAGAAAAAGCAGGGGAAAAAAAAAGAATAAAAAACAAAACAAAATGACTATAAGGGGAATTAGCAGACCGATCAAGCCCAGGAGAGTGTCTTAGTTCGTTCAGGCTGCTATAACAAAATATCATAAACTGGGTGACTTAGAAACAACAAACATTTATTTCTCACAGTTCTGTAAGCTGGGAAGTCCAAGATCAGGACACCGGCCGATTCAGCATCTGATGAGGCCCCATTCCCGCACGGCCATCTTTTCTCTGTACCTCATGTGGCTGAAGCGGCAGAGGTGCCTCTTTGATATGAGCACTAATTCCAGTCACCTCTCAAAGTACTAGACTAGACTAGTACTAGACTAGTACTAGGACTAGAATTGGCCATCCCAAGACATGTCTCTTTGGCATGAGGATTATTTCAGGCTGGTTACTTTTAAAAACTGCAAACATGAGAGAAACTCTGAGAAGTAGAAGTTACCCTTTGTTAGGAGACATTTACATTGTAAAGGAAATCTCCATCTGTAAAGATGTCTCCCTCTCTGTACCAGGAAGAAGGGGGATGACCTTATCTCTAGCAACTCTTATCAGTGCAGAAGGCAAGGACTTACGTCTGCGCCTTACTGTAGTTTACTGCGCTTTTCTGGTAATCTCCCATAACTGACTCCCCCATACATCCTCCTTTGTCTTTAGCTGAGGATGGTATTTAAGGTGAGAACGTCCACCATGTTAGCGAGTTGCTCAGTTTTCCTGAGCCTCTCCCATGCATACATGTTATAAAGCTTTGTTTGATTTTCTCCTATTATTCTGTCTCAGGTGAATTTAATTTGTTGTCCAGCCAGAAGGACCCAGAGCGAGTAGAGGAAATGTCTTCCTCCCCTACAGTACCATCACATTAGGGGTTAGGATGCCACATATGAATTGAGGGGGACACAAACATTTGGTCCATAGCATAGGGGTTACCCTGAATTACTAAGTTTGTTCACCTACATTCACTTAATACGAGCGAGTGGTTCTTCACAGCATCTTTATGGATATTACCTTCTGAGACAGTAATTTTCAAGAGAACTATTTAAAAAATATGCAAAGTATCTGAGAATATTCATCGTTTATGGGGAGGAGAAACTGAACGCCTGACATCCAGGGGCCCTCTCCCATGCCTGTCCGTCATCTCATTCTGTCCTTCCTGCCTCCTCACTTCTTTCAGAACTGATTTTCTCAGCTGGTCCAGTCTACTGTTGAGCCCATTCTCTGAGCTTTATATTTTACTGATTCTTTTCTTCATTTCTTAAATTTATTACATTTTTAAAAAAATGAATCTTCTGAGGTTTTTTTTCCCCATAATGTTCTGTTCCTGTCTTGTTACATAGTTACATGCCAGATGCTTCTGCAGTCCTGGATAGAGCACGTTTTATCAATGACCTGAGGAAACACCTTGTTCATTCATGCATGAGGAAGTGCTTTCCAATTAAAGACACTGCTTCGAAGGAGACTTTGGAACTGGTTTCATGGGGAAGAAATGAAGGAAGCTAAAAGCCTTTCACTTGAGATTTGACAATAGCCAGGAAACCTTTGTTAATCATGAATGTTAAGTGATAACATTTAATTAGCATGGGTTATAAATAGAATATTGCTCTGAACTGACGTATGCACAATCTTAAGTTTCTGTGTAACTGTTGGCTGTTCTTTCTGCAGTTTCTCCTAAAAATGAGACAATGACATCTCTCAACCATTGTTATTTTGGACTTTCTTTTCAGAGATAGTTTCTCTGGGTGAGAACTGGGTTTTATTTTGGCCCTTGCGGTCTTCAGCACCTGGTTCTCAGGTAAGCGGACTGAGGCGATGTGGGGAAGGTGCTAAGGAATCTGTTGGCATCCGTTCCTTTGCCCTTTTGTGCCCTGTGTATGAAAGCCAGTCTGCTTGTGACCAGGAGGTCACACAGGACTATGTGGAGAGAGAAAAGACATCATCCCCTCAGACCCTTCAGTGGTAAACAGGGAATTTAGCAACACCTTTGCTTTGCACATTATGTCTGGCTATAAGGGAAAGATTTTTCAGGAAAAAAAAAAAGTTAGTTCATAGTATTTAGCGTGTTAGTCTGGGTTCTCCAGAAAAACAGAACCAATAGAATGTTCTCTCTTCCTCAGGGACCTCTGTCTTTTTTCTCTTAAGACCTTCAACTGATTGGATGAGGCCCACCCATATCATGGAGGATAACCTACTTTACTCAAAGTCTACTGATTTAAATGTTAATCTCATGTAAAGAATGCCTTCACAGCTACATCCTGACGAGTACTTGACCAAATATCAGGGTACCATGGCCTTGCCAAGTTCACCAAGTAAAATTAGCCATCACATTTGGCCATCCTGAGAGTTGGAATTGGGATTAATTTCTTATAATATCCTCAGTCATGAATGCCTTAAATCGCTTTGAATGGTGTGTTTTGGTAAAGGAATAAGGACCAGAAAGCTTTCACTGTCACTGCTATGCTGGCAGAAACCCTCTGTGAAAGCAGCCCGTGGAGCAGTGATAAAGTGGATGCGTGCTGAGGTCAGAGGCTGGAGTCTCCTCCAGGCTTTGCTGCTTCTTGAGTGGTTCGAGGCCACTTCCTTCTATTTCTCTCTGCTTCCGTTTCTCCACCTACAAGATGGAGACAGGTTAAAGTGTCCCAACTCATGGGAAGTTTGTGGAACAGTACAAGGACCATGGTAAGTGTTCAATAAATACTAGCTTTGATTCTTACTTAAATTAACAATAAAGCCAAACATTTTCTTAATGTTTGTCCATCTTGGAGAGAGGTTTTTTGGTTTATTTGTTTTCTTTTTAAACCTGTAGGCTTACAGAAAGTTCCACCAGCCTCACCCCTCCCTGCCTTTACCCTGGAACTGGCGTTTCAGTGTCCCTTAAGGGGCACTCAGTGTGAGCAAGTTGTTTTTCACTAGGAAGGCAGGAGAGGGAAGAACTGTAGAGGCTCTTGTTAATAAGCCCAGACACGGTGGGTGGAAGATTGGCTTCGCTGGGCGGATCGCAAGGTGGAGCGACCATTTTATGAACCTTGCAAATGGACCACCTCATTTTCATGAACTGATGAGAAAATGCTGTAGTGGTAAGGCCAATATATATATAAATATTCTCTCTATATATATTCTATATAGATATAGATTCTATATAGATATACACACACACACACACAACAATTTGATGTCACAAAAACAATCAGCTATTTTCTTTTCACCAAATAAATTCTTATCACTTAGAAGAGCCACCTCTTACTTCCTTTACATAGCACACCTCTTTACAGCATTTAAGATGAAACTATATTACCAAAGCCTTGACTGATAAACAACTTTTCCGGGAAAACGACACTCATATTTATAGCCTATATAAATTTATATTTATATAGGTGCCATGTGCCTAGAATGGTGCTTGGCACTCGTGAAAGCTCTCACATTAAAGGAGTAGGTGCTCCTGTTTATACCTTACATGTGAGGAAGCTGATGCTGAGAGAGGTGCAGTGACTTGCTCAAGGACACACGGGGGGTTAGTAGTCGAATCAGAACTCAACCTCATGTCTGGTTCCAATCTCTGGCTTCCTCCCTCTCCATTATGATGCCTGTACTCACAGGATTAGATCTTATTTCTAAAGCTGTATCTCTGGTCCCATCCATCCTACACAGGCAAGATTGCATTCCGAGCTGGTCCTAGGTAATACTGGGGAAGTGTACAGAGTTTGTCTTTGACCACACCCCCACCTCCATAGCAAGCTCTGTTTGCTTACCCCTTCAAACTCTCAGCCAGCCAGTGGTGTCATTAGTTCCTTGCTGGCTTTCCTGATAGCCTCGATGGGGCGTTCATCTGAGTCTGTCTCCCTCTCAGCTTCTCACTCTCTTAATTTCACCTACCACACTCTGCTTTATTCAGAGCTTACCTGCCAATTCTATGTCACATTATAATGATTAGCAATACTGTATATGGCCAAATTAATTACTGATTTGTAAGTTACTTCACTAACTAGTTACCTCCGTATGGTTTGACTCTTTTAAAACAGTAAAGGACTCATGAATTACTTGCTTAATTAAAAATACATCTTAAAGAACGAAAGGAAAAGGATGTTAAGGGGGCAAATTTTGGTGATATTTTCAGTCCAGTGGATGTTTTGCTGTCCTTCAAATCACACCACATAGGCAGCCATCGACCTTGTTCGTGCATTTGGCTGACTTGATTCCTTCTGAACCATTAATAGCACAGGACACATTTTTCTTGTATACTTTAGAAACCTGGGGAAGGGAAGGAAGTCATCAGGGAGGAGTCCATCTTCTTACTAGGAAACCCCAGTGTCTGATAATCCATCTGGTTACAAAGATCGCGGTTCTGTCTAACTCATCCGGCTATACGTCCTGCATTGAAATTGTCTCCTTAAAACACAGACACTCCTCGTTTTCAATTTGTCAGCCGCAGAAAGATCGAGCACACTATTGCTACCAACAACAGCTTTGCTGTTGGAGACCCTTGTTTTCGGACCCTCGAATCAAGCCTTCTTTCCCTCTCCCACGTTTCCTTGCTCACATCTCAGCTGCTTCTTTGAACAGTTTCTCTTAACACATGAAGAAAAACTTTTAAATGCAAAGAGAAAAATGGATGGCAATCATTAAAAATGACCTGTCAGAACCGAGGCCTTTCGATCTGCTTATTTGGACAAACAAAGGTGTTTCTCTCTCCTGAAATTCTGCACTGACGGATGAGAGCGGATTCAGATAGACCTCCTCGTGATTGCCCTGTCACCGGAGCCCAGCCGTAACTCTCTGTCAGGTGTTGAGCACTTAAACAAAATGCCCAAAAGTAAATCCTGCCCGTGAAAGCTTTATTTTTCTTTCATGAAGATTCTACTTTGCAGGCAAACTCTGGCAATGTTTCTTCCCTATTAAAATTGCAAGAAAGGAAAGTTTGAAGTTGGGAGACATCTGGAAGAAGCTTTGTCACAAAAGTTTGTCTGTGTCAAATGTAGTTCCTCCCTGAGGAAAAACTACATAGCGGGCCAGAAAAACTCACGTAGTAAAAGGCAAAACAAAATAGTTCAATATGAAAGCAGAAACATTAAGTTGTTATTATCAACTTACTTTGCAGCCAAATTAACCAATGAATATTTTTAATATTGAAGAGAGGGCAGCCCACTTTGAGAAGACTGGTATAAAACGTGGTTTTATCCATTTTTTATTCCTAGAGCAGGGATTCTTATCCTGAAAGCTTGCCTGGGTCTTCAGGGCTCTGCGAACTCTCAGAAATGTGGGGGTGTTCTTGCATATATGGGCTTTTTTGGGGGGGGGAGATGATCTATTGTCCATCAGATTTTCCAAGGAGTCTAATCTAAGAATCCCTATTACTAGAAGATTCCTTAAGGAATATGGAAAAGCTGGATATAATGATAGCAGTTCAAGCCTCCGTTCATGAGATCGAAGATGTGCATTTGAGAAATTTCTCTCTGGAAGACAATCAGATCAGGCCTGGCTGGGTAAATGCAGCAAAACCAGACAGGAAAATTAGAGAATAGCTGAGAAGTGGATTCAGACACGTCCATTGTATGAACTACAGTAACACTCAATGCTATGCCAAAATCGTCATCATTCTCATTACCTCAGTATCTTAAGAAAATAAAAGTTTACTTCTCGTTCACACAAGGTCCAGTTCCTGGTCCATAGGCAGCCTTCCCTGTGGCCATTCAGGGACCCAGGATCCTTGTACCCTATGGCTCTGTCTCCTTGTGTGGCCTTGGAGTCCTAGAGGAACCTCAGTATCTTGCCAGTAGACAGGAGAAAAGAAAGAAGGTATGGAAGATCACATGAGGGTTGGACATCGTTTCTACCCACATTCCTCCAGTCAAACTTCAGTCACATAACCAAACTGTAAGGGAGGTTGGAAAAAGTGGTCTAGCTGCCTCCTCAGGAGGTAGAAGAAATGACTTTTGGGGCACACGTAGCATTTCTGCCCTGACAGTACTAGCAAGAGGTTGGGGATGATGACATGCTGCTTCAGACACTGGGAGGAAGTCCACTGTCATAGGCGGACCAGTGTCCGTATTCCACAGACCATAGGCCGGAAGACCGTGGCGGAAGAGGCAGGCGTACAGGAGGTAGAAAAGTGTCCAGAGGCTGTGGTGGGTACAGTGACATAAAACCTATGAGTAAAATGGCTCAGCATTTCAGACATGGAGGCAGGAGGAATTTGGGAATCCAGTGATCAGTGGTAGAGCCTGAGTTGCCTGCTAGTATTTGGAAGACCCAGAGTTAGGAGTGAGGATGAGTGTAGGATCAGGAAGAGAGTCAAGACACGCTCTTTATGAGGTGACTCCTTTGTGACCAGCATGCTGGACAAGAGCTGTTCAAATGCCTCCTGTCTGAGGCCAGGATTTGTCCTGGGGCAGCATGGAGCCCACAGATAGGGCTCAGCTGTATGGAATGAAGACTCAGTCACAGATCTCCAAAGAACAAGTCATGGACAGCCCACAGGAGTAGCTGTCCTCTCAGAGGATGTACGCTACTGTGCAGTATGAGCTTTGAAGTAAAACATCACAGATGAATGACCGCAGAGTGGCAGGGTTGGAGGGAACCCTAGGAGCTACAGTCCTACCCATTTTAGGGCAGAGACCGATAGCTTGCAAAATAGCCCTTAGGAATAAAGGCAGGTTGTCCTAACTTCCACGGTAAAATACGCGCCCTCTTACCTCAGCCCATTTTCTCCATTCAGCATGAGGGGATCATGAGTGTTAAAATCTAGAAACTTCAGACAATGATATAAGTGACCATGTTATTTAGGTTGTGAGAGGGTCTATGAAAAAGATAAAAGGGTTCAACTTTATAGAATTTATTTTCTATGAAATAAGGAATCCAACATCTCATATAACTAATAGGGAATCATACATCCATCCATTCAGCCAATTCTTCATTCATCCAAGCATTCATTCATACATACATACATCCATTCACACATTTATTCATTCATCCCAGCATTCATTCATCCATCCATCCATTCAGGCATTTATTCATTCATTTGCCAAAGTCCACTCATTCCAAAATACCTACAGAGCCAAAATTTGTGCTAAATCCTGGGTAATTTTATCACTTTCAATCAGTAGTTTTCTTTCTGCCTGGTTTTCAGATTTTGTTAACAAGCTCGGTGTATGGGATTCCAGTAAACTCCATTATAAAACAAAGTTTATATTAAATATGTTTTCAGAATCATAATCAGGCCATTAACTATGGCACAGTTTGCAGCTTCCACCCACTAATGCACACTAAAGAGTTCATTTAGGAGTATTCCCTTTGTTGCCCAGGACCTCAGTTTTTGCCCCAGTGTCTTTTACAGACCACATGCTTCATCTCAAACCAAACGTGGATAAAGCTCAGTCAACAGTAAACTGCCTTCGGTACCAAAGAAGTACTCAGATTTCTGCACATTGCGGTCCATGAGAGTTGTACGGTCTTTGCTGTCCTTATTGAACAGTACACCCACTGTGACAAAGACATGTATTCCGGTTTCTTGGGCGACAGTAGGAGAGGGATTCTTGCATCCTGCTTCCCTGTCAGGACCAGTCCGTTAGCGATGTTTGTACAAACACTGCAACGCTCCCCGGTGCTCTAAATAATTCTCCCTCGGTGGCCCAGAGTCCTACTCGTGCTAAGAAGTCTAAAATGATTTAGTTCAGCATTTGGCTCTGTACCACATGAGAACATTACTTGCTGATGGTGCTAAGGAGGGGACTACTCGGGAAAACAAAGCACAATGTCAAGGTGCCAAGGTTCTGAATATATTTATTCATGTTTGTATTTGTGGATGGAAAATTTTTTCCATGCTATAAAGTTTTGTTAAAAACAAGTTGTTACAAATACTAAATAGTAGCTACAACTATTATCAATTATAAATAGAATAATAAGCAAAAAATAAACAAACAGATGCAACTACTTTGGTATACACAGACATTCGATCATTTTCCGTTATGAAACTGATATGACTGTCACCATTTTTATTTCTTTGTAGTATTTTCCCTTGAGACAATTTTTTTTATTGCACACAGCTTTGCACTTGTCTTACCAATTCAGATTTGTAGCATACCAAAGAATTACAGAAAAATGTTTTTCTACCAAAGGGGGTCTTATTTCCTGCTATGTGGTCATTTATATATTATAAGTGAAAAAGAAGCAAGGTACAAAAATTCATGTGTGTGTGTGTGACATATGCTCAAGGCAGGGATACTGACTGGCTTTTAACTAGCTGGTCATCAAAATCATATATAACAGCCATTAAAAACTCACTTTGCTAGCAGCATGGAAATCATGGCGTTGGTTATGCAAAGACTAGATAGACAAACAGAATTCCGGGATACTGTTTCCATTTGGGTTTTCCAGTTCGTATGGCTCCAGCTGGCGGTACTCGAAAGTCACACGATTGATGTGTTTTCCGCTGGAGACCATGCGCACCACTGTGTTGTCACAGCCAATTTTCATTTGTGCTATAATTCAGGCAAAAAGTAAAAGTTTCCCAGCAGGTTAGAAACCACACATTTCTGTCAGTGAGATCATTTAAACACAAAGAAAGCGAGGGCATGTCTCTTCCTCTCACATCCTCCAGCCATGCATCTGCCCTCAGGTGAAACGTTCTTGTTTTCATTTTCATTATGATAGATAACCAATTGTAGAAGAGGAAACTGAACTCAGCCTTTCTCTTCCTGTGCAAGAACACTGTAGGCAAATAAAACTGGCTGGAAAGAGGCAGGAAGATGCCTCCTTGCCCTTTTCTTGTTCTACCTGCAAGGCATTGGCGGTAAAGCCAGGTGAGGGCGAGCCGTCTGTCCACGCAGCACCCGTTTCTAGCTGTGTTCTCAGTGGGGGCAGTACCGCCCCCTAGGGACAGGTGGGGAATTTGCAGGGACAGGTTTTGGTTGTCATAACATCTGACGGTGCAAGTGGCCTGTGGCAGGCAGAGCTAGAGGATGGAATGGACTCCTGGACATTCATATAGACCAAAACATCACCTGTTCGTTATTTTCTGAGCCTAGATAATGATTCTGCTTTACATATAAACAAAAAATCATTTGCATGGTTTAGATACGCACTGAATATACTCCTTTCTGTTCCATCGTTCACCTGCACCTTTTCTCTCTCATTCTTTCTCTGCTTCTTACTTGGAATGGCTTTTGACAGCTTTGCGTCTCTTAAATCCAGTCTCATTCATTATCGGAACAAGCATCTAGTGCTGACGTGCCTGAGCAGTTAGATACCGAAACTCGTTTTTACTAAAAATTACTTTTCTTTTGTTTTTCCAGCCTCCAGCTGGTTCCCGAGGAAAGATTTATCTGCCGGCAGTAATCCGTTCTGCTGTTTTAATTTTCTCAACTTTTCCACCACTCTGTCTCTGTAAGGCCTAAATTCTGAGAAACGCTAGCATTAACCTTATAGAACAGGCACTTCACCAACATGCGCCTAGGTTTAAAGGAAGTGAAACAGCCAGACAGAGTTAGTGAGGTAAAAGTTAATTTGGAGACATAACAAATACAAACCCTATAATTATTTTAATATAAGCACCAGGGAGTCTAGCTTTTATGAGGAGGGCCAAGCTTAATTTTCTTTAAATCATTCGGACGGTCTTCTTTTTCTGATCTTACTCTGAACTTCAATGTACATAACACGTCCTCTTTCCTTTAGCTGCTGTGCGTATTGTTTATTAACTATTTTGACATAATTCCTAATAAAATCCAATTGAAAGGGCAGGGTCCCTAATGGTTCTTCATTGTCTGAATAGCGTAGGAGGCGCTCATGGAAACATGGTGAATAAGAGAAAAAAAGGAAGTCTAAAAGGAAGCAGTGAGTCATATAATTCAAGCCTTCAAATTATCTTAAGACTGGTTTCAATTATCTAGATAATTTAGGCAAAAGTGGTTTTTTGGCCCAAGTCTCACCTTTTCCCAAATTCAAGTCCTATAATTCAAGCACCCAAATTACCCTGGCTTCAATTCTCTAAACTTTAAGGCATGAGTGTTCTTTAGTCCTTACCTAATCCTCTTACCCAGCTCAAATACTTCTCCCCACAGGTGCCCTCCGTTAGGACCCGGGACCTCAGAGAGCACGTGCAGAAGGCCAGAGAAGGCACATGCACTGACAGTCCAAACCAGGGCTCCAGCGTCAAGTAGCATAAAAGAATCCCTGAATTTTCAGCAAAGTGAGTTTTTAGAAACCTGTTGCCTAGGGGCCGGTCCCCTGGCTGAGTGGTTAAGTTTGCATGCTCCGCTGTGGCGGCCCAGGGTTTCACAGGTTCGGATCCTGGGCGGGGACATGGCACCGCTCATCAGGCCATGCTGGGGCAGCATCCCACATGCCACAACTAGAAGGACCCACAACTAAAAATACACAACTATGTAGCGGGGGGCTGTGGGGAGAAAGAGGAAAAATAAAATCTTTAAAAAAAAAAAAAAAAAAGAAGTGTGTTGCCTTTGTCTTGATTAGAAAGCTTGCCTTGGGCCCAGTCCTCCTCAAATCTCATCTGAAACTTCTTATACAGGTGTATCTGGGCTCAGCGGACTGCATATCAGGCCTCGGCGTTTACCTGTACATTTAAATTCCAGCTCAGAGATGTTTTGCTTATTAAGCACCCAGTATTAGCTCAGGGAGAGAGAATACTGGTGGGCAGACCCGTTTTAATTAGAACAGGTAACAGCAGATCAAAAGGATGTCTGATTTGCAGCTTCGTTACCTGGTTGGTTAGTGACCTGTGGGGAGGAGAGGAAGGGGCTACCTAAGAAATCGCCATGAGATTAGAGGCTGTGCTTCTTCCTCTTCTGTTTTATCTTTGTCTCTAAAGATAATCTCTGATTCCTGCCTCTGAAGGACAGGTACGAGAGTGACCTTTATGGAAATATTTTACGTAATCCTTTCCCTCCTGCCTTGGGCTTCATTAATTAATTTGGTCATGAGGTGAGTAGTTTCCACCCACCCTCACCCCACCTGAGCATAATCAGAGGGAAAATCCTCACGGATCCCCAGCAGAGAAGATCCGGTTCTGCTTGGCATGTTGTGAGCTAAACTGGTCTTTTATCACAGGCGACCACTTGTAGATTTCAGAATTTCCTTCTGTGTGTGTGTGTGTGTTTTAAGGAAGGTTAGCCCTAAACTAACATCTGCTGCCAATCCTCCTCTTTTTGCTGAGGAAGACTGGCCCTGAGCTAACATCTGTGCCCATCTTCCTCTACTTTATATGTGGGACGCCTGCCACAGCATGGCTGGACAAGCGGTGCCACGTCTGCACCTGGGATTCGAACCAGTGAACCCTGGGCCACCGAAGTGGAAAGTGCAAACTTAACTGCTGCACCACCGGGCTGGCCCCTCCTTCTGTTTTTGTAGTGGCCTTTCAGAAGCTGGCTTTGCTGCTAGAAGTTGGAGACATTCAGCAATTCTGAGAATTCCTAATAAAGTGTATCACTTTTTAATTTATTTACTACCAGTAATACACACATATATACATATACATGGGAAAAGTTATTTAAGGATATGACTTCATTATTTTACTGTTACTAATCGATGAAACATCTACTATTTGAACCATAGTTTTCACTTAGTAAGCAAGCTCTTTAATCGCTCGAGGATGCAAGCAGGGACCTTCAAGAGGGTGGAGAAAGCACAGAATAAAAAAGCTTGTCTTTTTCATGGTTTTACTTAGGGCCACCCTTAAATAGGCGTCCTTGTTACTTCCTAGGTTTCTCTCCCAGCGTCGGGCATTGTGGAGACGCATCCTTGACGCTGCGCCTAGACTCACAGGGAAAATCCTCACACTGGCTCAAAATGCAAAGTTAAAGTTTTTTTTGGTAGAACTTGCCTTCCCATGTATAAAAAAATTTGAGTTGTTTTATTTAAGGAAATAATCCAGATAGTCACATAATGATCAAAAAAACCTCTCACCAGGGCCACGAAAGGGATAGCAGAGATCGGCTAAAGGCATCATCTTTGAAGGGTCCAGTCCTGTTCCTCCCAGCAGCTCCACAAAGTCTCCTTTGTCCCCGCAGCCTGCTGAGGGTTTCTACAGGAAGAAAGCAGCAAACAAAGATATATTTAAACCGATCACGGAAGTCAAGCCATTTGACCAACGGCAGGTTGGTGAATGCACTCACTCAGCCCTAGACATCGTGGCAGGGCCATTTAATTTAACATCCAGGACTCCGGAAATTGAAAGACTTCTAGAAGAGCAAAAAATGCAAAGGATTGCTTTTCTAAATCAGTTGAGTAATCATTTTTTCAAATGTATGTGCACGGTTTTTAAAAATTTTTATAAGCTCAAGGACTGGAATGATGAAATGGGAATCTGTAAACGCCATATAAGACGTATGAAAATTGAATCCGAAAATGCTGTGCTTTTTAAATCATTTGGACATACAGACTGAATTATTTGAATTTCTTAATGCATGCAGTCAGAGTATTTATAAATAGGGCTTTCACATCAGTTTTTCCTTCAACTCATCTCTTTTCCTCTTCCTTATAAAGGACTTTTTATGCAGTTGGGACAATCTTTATCATTTCTACTGATAAAGATTTAGATTAGTTATAAGAATATTGAAGAAAGAAGAGAATCCTAATTTGGGGCTCAAGTTAGCTAGAGTTATCACCATCACTCTCCTTCCAACTAAAGCAAGTTCATTCCAAGCTATTTAAAACAAGAATTCCTTCTGACTCTGTGATCCACCGTAACCACCCATTTCTGCTTCCCTTCACCCTTCCCGCACTGTCTCATCCACAGCAATCCTTGTGCCTCTCTTTCCCACACAAACAAAGCAGCTTCTCTCACTCCCAAGTGCCACCCTTCTCCTGTGATCAGGGCTGGCCTCACGGGCAGGGCCCCTGTGTCCACAGGGCCCACACTTACAAGGGCCTGGTGCTTGGTTTAATGCTCTGCTGTCACCGTCTTGAAATTCTTAATAAGTTTTAAATAAGCACCCCCCCCCTTTCCCTTTTGCACTGACCCCCACACATTCTATAACAGGTTTGCCTGTGACCCTTGCCTTCACTGAGGCATACTCATCAAGAGACCCCACGTAGTGTGGCACGGTGCTCAGAAGTTAACCAGACAGACCCTGCCACATCAGTACCAAAATGTAAAACAGAGAACTCTAAACACACACTTACATAAACACACACACTCAAACACTTGGAAGACTTGAAATGCAACTGGAACTAAACCACAAATTAGAAAGTATTGTAATAGCAACCATTTGACTAATGAAAGGAAGAACCTGGGCAGATATATTTTAAAGCACCTACTATGTGCTGGGTTCTATGTTGAGGTGATTTACACATCATTTCATCACATGATGAAACAGAGGGTTAATTAGCCCACGGTGTACAGGGCCCATGTTCTCAATAAAGAGTTGAATAAGTCATTTAGGGGCGAAGGAAAAAAACTTGTAATTGCCTTTCCCCTGAGGAGAGGATGTCCAGGGGGAGCATCTCTTAAGACAAAACTTTCCACTTGGTTCTTTAGGTTCCAAATTTCAGCGGGAGGTGGTGAAGGGAAAAGGCAGGCTGAGGAGAGAGAAATGGAAATGAAGAGGATGGGAAGAAGTAGAAGCTGAAATGAGGGGAACAAAACATAGAAACAAGGAAGGTGGGTGCACCTGTTCCTCGGCGTTCAATGACCTCTCTCCTCTTCCCAACCCTCTCAGCTGTTAGCAGAAGCGACAATGGCAGAAGCTGACTTATGGAAGGACATCTCTGGGGTTCAGCTCCTCAGCAGCGGTCCCCTAGGTTTCTTCGTTGAGGCTCTGCCTCCCTGGACTCAGCCTGGATGAGCGTCTCTTGCCTAGACTATGACAGCGGCCCTAGGTGCTCTCCTTGCACCACTGTGGCCCCTACAGCCCGTTCACCACATGGAAGCCAATTTAAGTCAGATCATGTTGCCTCCCTCCTGCAGCCCTTCAGTGGTCCCCCACTTCACTTAGAATAAACTCAGACTCCTTGGGGCTGGCCGGGCGGCGCAGCGGTTAAGTGCGCATGTTCCACTTCGGCCACCTGGGGTCCACTGGTTCGGATCCCGGGTGCGGACATGGCACCGCTTGTCAAGCCATGCTGTGGCAGGTGTCCCACATATAAAGTAGAGGAAGATGGGCACAGATGTTAGCCCAGGGCCAGTCTTCCTCAGCAAAAAGAGGAGGATTGGCAGCAGATGTTAGCTCAGAGCTAATCTTGCTCAAAAAACAAAAACAAAAAAACTCCTTAATACAGCCTGCCAGGCTCTCCACATCGGGCCCTGCCCATCTCCCTGATGCTGTCTCATCCCACTCCCCCTCTCCTTTGCCTTCTCTCCATTTCTGGAACCCAAGTCCATTCTTGCCTCTACAATACTTTTCCCTGTGTTCCTGGCTCCTCTTGTGGCTGCTGGCTCCTCTTGTGGCTGCTGGCTCCTTCTTATCTACCACTCAAGTCTCATTTTAAATGTCTCCTTCCCAGAAGGTTTCTTCCCTGACCACCTTATCTCAGGTAACTCCCCAGCCCACCCCACCCCATCCATCCCCAGCCGCTGCCTATCACAGCACCCAGTTTCTGTAGGGCACTCACCACTGTTGGAAATATATTAAGTATTTGCCTGTCTCCTCCCACTAGAATGTAGGTTCCATGAGAGCCGGATGTGTTTTGTTCCTTGCTCATTTCTGGCATCCAGAATAGTGCCTTGCACATGGTAAGTGCTCAAAAAAATTTTGTAAAAGAATAGATGCCTGGAACACTGCAGTCTTTAAATTTTTTCAGGGGAAACGCCAGGATTGCTCCTCATAGGGAAGAATAACTAAAAAGCACAGACCTCCCAATCTCCTAGCACTCTGTCATCTCCTATTTTACACATCGAGAGTGACATACAAACAATCGCAAGCCAATAAGCCTACGCCAAAGACACCCACTTATCCTGGTCTTATCAAAGGATTATCCTTCCACAGAGCTCCAGCTGAAAAGAATAGGCACCAGCCCACGAATTTAGGGTTTAAAGGAAATTCTCGGTCCTGGTCCTAGTTATTTGGTTTTCACTGAAATCTGTCTGATTAGGAACTATAATGGTCTCTGATGCCAGCAAATGCATGAGTTCTCCTGACGTGGGCATATGCGGGGATAAACGGAAATGAGAGTGACTCAGGGAAGAAGCTACCAGTGCCAGTGAGTGTGGTCAAGCTCAGCATTGATGGTAAAGTCCATACAGAAGTTCACGGGAGAACAGGTGGATGGGGAGTCTCAGCCAGTAGTTTGTTGCAAAATGTACTGAATTAAATGTAATGCAAAAAACTTCAAAACTTTACTGTACTTTGCAATATAAAAATCCAATTTTGTATTTTATGCTACGCTTAGCATTCCTTCCCAACACAGTTCTGTCAATGAGATACTTCCTTCATGTCAAAAGAAAATTCCAATAATCAGAAAAACAGCTGTGTCAATGACTCACGCTAGGTTCTGCTGGGAGGGAATTTTCGTGAAAGAGGCAAGTACAAGAGAGTTCAATTGTAATTACATGCCACAACTTTACCAACTGAAAACATTTCTTACATCACAAGAAAAGTATTCAAGTCGTCAGCAGGGGCACCTGAGTATGCAATTTACAGCAGAGCGGAAGTGGCAGCCGGTTGAGTGAAAGCCGTGAGGGCGGGCTCGTGGGTCTGAGACTTCAGAGTCCACCGAAGACCCCACCACTCCAATTTGCTAATGTCCACCTTCGAGACTAGGGAATGAACCGGAAGCCAGTAAGCCACTCACCTTTAACTGCAGACCGTTTAGGTGTCCCAGGGTGAGGTCGGATATTTTGATCGCCACAGGATAAATTATGGAGAAGCTGCAGTTTCGGTGTTGATGCGGAACTACCAGGGTGAACCTTCCGTTTGGGGTCTGGGAAATGACGTTGCAGGCTTTGTAGAAAAACAAAATCACATTTTCACTACATGGCAAGCTGGGTTTTTATAGAGATTTATTCTATCCTTATTTTAGGCTCCTACTCATGGTCTAGGGCCTTGTGGCCCAGAAGAGAGTACACATCACTGAGGCAATCTGGAGACGGGAAGGAGTTGGGGAATGAAAATCATCGGGGACGTCTGACATTGTCAGGAGGCCCTGGGCTGCGAGGGGGCTTCTAATCTTAATCTCAGAGGGTCTCCTTGTTTACAACGATCACAAGACATTGATTAATAACTAAACAAACAATATTAGCTGGTAGAAGCTCTAGGAACACTTCAGTTAACTAGGGTCCTAGTTCAAGCTGGAAGTCTGGAAGAATCAAGGCTTAAAGGTGAGTCCAGAACTCAAACCTTGCCTGTCTGAACTTATTGGATTTGGAGCCATAATGTTACTTTTTAAGTAATAAAATAAGTAAATAATAAAACAGTGCCAAAAGAGGCTGAGGAAAAAATAGAAAGAAACCAGGCTTACGTCTGATAAATATTTGCTGGGTGTTAGGTGGTAAGTTGACTAAAAGATAAATTTTACGTTTAATTTTACTCCCAAGAATTTCTGAAATTTGTTTTTTATTTCAAGTTTAGACTTACAGTGAATTTACTCTTCTAGCTGTGAAATGAGAAGCATCAGAGTCTCTGCTTTTTTTTTTGCCAATCATGGGACAAAAGTTTCTGATTGATCAGAATGGGTCAAAACTACCTCCTGCCTCCTTTCCATATTTTTAATTATACTTAATTTCAAAAAAGAACTGAAACTCCTTGATGATTCTGGAAGGTTTTCAATTTCGAACAAAACGAAATACAGGAGAAATATTTAACTTTGTCCTCTCGGATTATTCTGCTCCAGTCCCCAGACACAGCTTTGTGGTGGAGGGGGGCTTTCCTTCAGAAATTCTTTTAGTTTTTTAAAATGAAAATTGGAAGATCAGTCAGTATATTATTCTTTGGCACCTTAGGCCCCATTCTTCAACCACATGAAGTGTTAATATTAATACTATTGTATGCAACCAAAAATGAATGATATGTTCTCTTTTCCTGGTGTTTTAAAAAGATTTTTCTCCTAAGGAGGGAAAAAGTAAGCAGATGAATGAACTAATTTTGATTAAGATAACATGTTTTAGGCCTGAGCTGTTCACTTGACAGCATCTATGTGTGTTTCCATTGGAAATGAACTAAATTAGAGTGGTGGCCTCAGAATCAGAGGGCAATGCTAAGGTCTTCTGGTCCAAACCTCCACTCAGGGCGTGAAATCCGCCTGCCACATCCCAGATATGCAGCCTTTCATCGTTGCCTGAATATCTCTAGGAATGCAACTTGCTATCTGATCCCTCGGCTTATCCCAGATCAATGGAATGACTGCGAGGGATTAAAGTTTGTCACTGAATGCATTGTAGTACCCTAGCAGATCAGAATAAGACTTTGGAGAAAAAATAGAATTCTACCCGCCATAAATTAGTATCCTACCTAGCCTGGGAAATAAATTAAAAACTCTGATTTGATTTTCATAACAATGAATAGGAAATATCCTTTAGGTCATTTCTAATTACAAAACAATGTCCATTCATTCTTCACGTTTCTTAAGTCTGTACAATGATGCTACCTTTGAAAAGCAGATTCAACCCTCCTCCAAGTCCTGCCTTCCGGCTGAGGAGAGAGGGAGTCCACTTACGAAAGAGGTTGGGATCTGTCTTTATGGTTAATGTGAATCCATTTCCTGGTTCATGGACCCGGAAGAAGATCATGGCCACGTTCTGGGAGGATCTGATGCTCCTTCTGCTTAGACCACTGTCACAGAAATCTATGTACCGCTCAGTCGTCGGGAGAGGATGATCCTGTGAACTGGGGAACTTCTCCCCCTTGAGGATCCACCCATCAAATACCTTCCAACAAAAAACACAGACATAGTGAAAGATCTCCTCCATGGCCTGCTGAAGGCACAGGTGTGTTGAAAAGGGGGAAGTAGTTCCCCAGCAATGGGCCTCCAGCCATAAGTGAGGAAGTGACAGCCTTCATGCCCCTGCCCGCTGGCTCTCCATTTGTGTCTATTTTTACAGTGAGGGCCATTTGTAAGTAATAGTATTAACTAATTATTGCTTTTTCCCCTTTATAAACCTTAAAGTTTCCAAAGTAAATCATCTTTCTTATACTTTATAATTTCAGCCACCTTGGTAAATGAAACTACAGACAATACACATTTTTATCTTGGTCACATTTTCCACACATCCCACCTTCCACAAAAGTGTAATCTGGATTTCAGTTGCTCTCCTTCCACCACTCACTGAAACGTGGACAAAATATCTCAAAAGTAGACAGCAAAGAAAAAACTGGAGCGGCAACTTTATCTACCCACCGATGGTTATATAGGCCCGTTTTCCTCATTTTTTTACTCTTATGGATCAAAATAACAACCAATTCAACACTCAGATGATAAAGGCTGGTATGCCACTTAAGACTTTTTTCTTGGCTTGTTAAAGTTTGCAGTTAGACAAAAGGTCAGAGTCCTCTCACTTTACCCTCAAAATCACCACAGGTCTCCAATTTAATGAGCCCAACCCAGTTCACATTAGCAAAATTCCCAGCCACCCAGCTGCAAATTGCTGCAGCAGACCAGTTCTACTCCAACGTGTTTGACAGCTTCCCAAACAATTCCACTTTGGAGGTTTCAATCCCAGTCATTTTAACTGGACCAGAGACCTCCATCAGCCATCACTAGCCGTCCTGTTACACTTAGGAAACCACTGGGAGAGGGGAGGTTGTGAAGCTGGGGGGCTTGTCCTCCCCTCCCACCTGCCTCAGACTGGATTCCCTCTCAGCACCCCTCCCAGCAGTCAGTGCCCCACTGCTCCGAAATCGGGTCGCCCAGGCATCAAAGACAGTCTCCGCGAGCCTGGAACAGCTTCACGGAGAGAGGGACCAGCAGGAGCGAGGCGGGCTCGGATCTCTAACCAGGACTGGCCGGCACGGTGGACCTGAGCGCTGGCGCTGGTTAGTTTGTAGCATTTTCCATGCGCCCTAGATCACAACACAGCGTTTTTCCGCGCGTGTTCAAGTCTTTGGAAGCGCCCGGGATCAAAAGCGAACTGAAGGGAGCTAAAATCACTGCAACTTCCAAGCCATCGGCCCTTCCGGGAGTGGGGCGAGGTTGGCGCCGCGTGGGGGTCCCAGAGCGCGCCTGTCCCACTCGGGCACCAGCAGAGTGTCTAACTGAGAGGGTCGCCGGCTCCCCACGCTCAGCGGCCCGTCTCTGGGCGCAGCGCCCGGCCCATGCCCGCTCCCGTGCCCCGCGGCTGGGGCTGCGCGCGGCGAGGCGCCTCACCTGCAGGAAGTCCCCGCCCTGACAGTCGATGGAGACCAGGTCGTAGTGGATGGTGATGAACTCCTCGGGCTCGCCGATGAAGAAGGCGGCGCAGTGCAGCTGCGGCCGGTCGGCGGTGAAGGTGAACTGGCCCTGGAGGCTCAGCATGTCCAGGCACCCTGGGGGAGGCCAGCGGGGAAGGGGTCCCGGGCGGCAGCCCCCCTCCGCGCGCCCCACTCCCAGGTCTGCAGCGCCCGTGCCCGGACTCCCAGCCCCGGCTGCGCCGTCCCCCGCGCCCCGGGGCGCGTCACCCCATCTCGCCCCAGCGCGCCTCCTCGGACCGAGCCCTAGCGATGGGAATCGCGCCCCCGGCCGTCCTGGCCAGCCCCTCGCCGCCGATGCCCCGGAGCCTCCCGCCTCGGCGCGGAGCCGACCTCCCCACCGCCCGGCTGCCGGTGGCCGCGAGCCGGGCGCCCGACTCACGCAGAGCGCGCCGGTAGAGCGGCTCCCCCGCCAGCTCCCGCTTCAGGCTGGCGCTGAGGAGCAGGAAGGGGTCGTGGTGCGCCGCTTCCCGCAGCTGGCAAGGAAAATGGGTCAGTTGGGAAAAGCGCGAGGGGTGAGAAAGGGGACCAGGAGCGGGGCACCCTCCCTGCCCCACAGCAAAGAGAATAGAGTGATGGAACCAATGTCTCCCGGGTCCGGAGAAGATGGGAAAGTCTTAGATCCTTTCGGTCAGACTAGGGTATCCCCAGGGGCCAGAGGGAAGGAGGAAGAGGCAGAGAGGAAGACCAGTCCAGGGGAAACCGGGGAAGACGGGCGCAAAAGATAGGGAAGAAAGACCTAACCCAACGACAGCTGAGCGCAGAGGCAGCCTGCGCAGCCCCCAAGGTTGGACACTCAAGCACGGAAGGTGTGGTGCGTCAGTCCGGGGTCGCTCACCTCTGGGTACCGGCTGTCCCCTCTTAGAGCCATCAGGAAGATCAGAATGAAGTGACACTGAAGTTTGAAGGATGGAGACATGCTGGCCTGGCCCCTGCAGCTGGTGTGCTCTGCTCCCGAGGTCTCGGGTTTGGCTTCCCACGCCTTCGCCCAGGCTGAGCTGGAAGCTGGTAGGGTCCCCTTGCCGGGTCTCTTTTATAGAGCGGTGAGGAGGGGAGGCTCTGCCCCTTCACTGATCTGAGCTCAGTAACCATGGGTTACCCTGTCTCAGTGACAAAGTGCGTGGTGATGACGAGGGTCCCGCTCTCAACCGCAAATTTCCAGAGTGGTCCAGCATTATTCACCGAGAATGATTTCAGGCGCTTACAACTTAGTCAACCAAAGTGTTGGAGAAAGAAGGAGGCAGGGATAAAGAATAAGGGAGGGCATTTTACTTGACCTGTCAAATGCTGAGTTATCTTCTCCGGTGGATATTCAGGGAATTTTTGGTTTTGCAAAGCAGTGACAAAGTTACATACATACATAAAATACCCAAACATATATGACCTTATCATGCAAGCCTGTCGCATAACCTTGGATGGAATCATACTGGAAATTGTCAGAGAACAAAGTATTCATGCAATTGCTCAGGGCTCTCAGGAAGAAACGTGGGGCGTTTACAGCTCCAAAGAGAGGCTAAACAGAAGCCAAGTCTGACTTCGCAGAATATTGCAGTAAAGCAACTCAAGCTTGGTTTCTGTCCCTTAGTCTGTGCTTTATCCTGCTCCACATTCTTGTAAGCATTTCCTTAATGGGAAGCTAACTCTGGCATCTGTGGACTTCTAGATTTTAGGAGAGCTCTGTCACTTAGCCTGAATGTATACATGATGGACACATTCCTGGGCCAGCAACTGCAGCCATGACCTTGGTATCTGTCTGAACCACTGAGAGGTGAAGTCATTCCATTTCACGCCTTCAAATACCTCAATTACTTTAATATTCCGGTAGAGAGAACCGCTGAGAAGCGTTATCATAACGGCTCATCAGCAAGCCTACAGGACTAAACAAATGACTTCGAGATCCAGAAATAAGTTAAGTATAAGCTTATCTTTGCTGAATTGTTTCCCCTTTATGTCCAAAATTGTGGGAAATATGGGGATACTCCACACATGCTTTCCCAGCCCTTTCCAATCCACGCCCTAAGCAAGGCGACCTCAAATCCTGAAATCCTCACATCGTTTTACTCTGCCTCATGGAAAACCCAGTCCTACCCACAGCTTTCTTTGCTTAATAATTTTAATAAATTATTACAAATAATGAGACCATAATACCGAGCAAATTGTTATGTTTTTAGTTTATAAATACTCAGAATTAAGCAGTAATTTGCCTAGTGGGGTCAGAACTTGATGTTTTCATATTTTAGACAATTTAGAGCCCTGAAGGGGCCGCCTCTTAGTTGTTTAACCAGGAGGCCTTCCTACCATAATACAACTTCGTAAACAGTCCTCAGACCAGAGAGCCTGAGGGGAAGGGAACCAAAAGTCATGAACACTGGCCACCAGGTCCTTCTCCCCATCCCGGGACCATTCAGACGTCTGAATTTTAGAGAGAGTATAAAGAAACCTGAGGGGAATAAAAGAGGAGAAAGATAAATTTTCTAATGCCAACTTGCTTGGCCTCACACATGCCAGGCCATCTTGAGGTCTGTCTCCACCCCTGTTTGTGCCTGGAGGGCTCCTCAGGCACACTCATCCTGCATGCCGTGGGCCCATTCTCCTTTCCCACCAACCCATCCCGAGCCTTGGGCTGCTTCAAGATTCAGCCCAGCACTCAGCTTGGAGACCCCTGTTTATCCCACTTTGGCGGTCTGGTCTTATTAGCATCCCTGTGGAGACATTCTTCTCCATCCCGGCCCTTCACACACACAAACACACACACACACACACACACAAATAAACACACGAACAACGATGATGTTTCCAAGGTGCATTCATACTGCTCCCTCCCCAGGAACCACTCACTCACAAGAAGAGCTGGGATGAATGAGGGCAAACCTAACACAGATGGGGCCATCCTATTTTACATAGCAATCCACATATTTTAGCATCTGGATGAACTTTATTCCCACATATCCTATGTGGGGAAATTAATGTGTAATTTTTACCAGCTTGGCAAATATCTACTAAGCAAGAGGAAACTGTGTTGTTTTTGTTTTTAATTAAGAGTAACCAAAGGATGAAAAATAGAACCTGTGGGGAAAGCTAAGAAGATAAAACTGGAGGACAAAGAAAAGTCAAGGAGCCACTCTCTATGAGCAAAAGTATTAAAAACGCGTGGAAGCAGTGGAAGAGTAATTTGGATTAGACAGAAGAAAAAGTTTCTGGACAATAAGTAGGTCTCTGTCTGAGGATGGAAGATAAATTGTTTTCATGGACTGATTTAATCGTACAAACAACTAGCTTAATATTTGAAAGCTATTTGTTCAACAAAATTGACTGGTTATTTTGAAATACATTCTTAGTCAACTCAGAGTCCCTAAGCGTGCTGGTTGGAAATCATCTGTATGTTCACCTCCATTCTCGGCACACATTTTAGTTTCTCTCCACGTTTTTCAGGATAACCTCTCCAATGCTGATGTTAATACAGTCCCAGATCGGCGTTTTTCAGGTCTTAAACTGTTGTTAGGCAGGATTAAGACATTTTTTTTGTTAGGTAGGATTAAGACATTTTTTCTTTGACAACGTCCCAGAGCAAACTGCCACCTGTGTTAGTCCTGAAGGTCAAGGTGGCCACACAGTATGGATCCATATTCAATCCATGCATGTGGGGTCGGGGTTGAGTTGTGCTGAGCCTGAAGAGGTGCACACAGACTACTTTTAAGTAGCATCAGAGGTCACTCAGTAGTCACCCACCTGGCTTATGACGTGATTGTGACAGCCACGTGTAAGCTTACCGAGTTTGCCACGGCTTAAGCACTGAGATGTCAGAAGCAACAAAGGGGACTACATAATCCCAAGTCTCTTTCTGTTCTAGGGGCAGTCCCACGACCCCCTTAAGTATTCCCTACCTGTAGGAGTAAACTTTTTCTTTTGTTAATCGCATCAACAGAGAACACTACCAATTCATGCTTTAGAAGGACTTCTTTTCCCCTTTCCTGACTGACATGCTGAAATGTTGGGAAATGGGATGTGTGATTGAGTTCTTTAAGAAATAAATAAAGATAACTGAATAAAACTCATTGTAGTTAGCCAACGACAAACTAATTTTCAGTTGCTTTCAAGATGACTTGCTGTTTGAGTGAATTTGGCTACTTTTTAATGCAACCATTTTTGATAGATGACATTTTTCATATGTGATGAAATCAGGAGGGAAGAAACTAAGCAAATACACTCGGGGAACTAGAATAAACCAGACTTTGAATGAAATCCTCAGATGTCAGTGGTTTTCAACCCAAATACGTTATCTTCTTTTTGCTCTAGTTAAGACGCCCAGCAGTCAGTGGAGACTGGGACTTTTGGGGGTTGCAAGTGACTGATACTAAATTTGAACTTAAGAGAAAAGGGGATTATTATCAGAATACAGGGGCATCTTGTAGAATGCATGGGTGGAGAAAGAGGGAGCAGGGTTGCAATGTCACTTCCAGTCTCTCTGTCTCAGGCCACATTCCCCCCACATCTGCAGTCTCTGTGGCAGTAAACTGGCCACCAACAATTCCTGAGCTTCACCTGTCACCATTTGACAAATAAAAATACCCTGATCCAAGGTTCTTGTAATCCCCAGTCCACAGAACTTTGTAGGAAAAGGCTTCGAGGCCAGGGGATAGGGTCCTGTCACAACATGACTGTTCTCATGACAGCCATATGGATGGAGAAGGGAGAAGCAGTATTCAGAAGGGATGCTGGATTCCTAAAATAACAGGTATCTTCAAAGAATGAAAAACAAAGACCCTGTGTTCAGGGACTTCTTCGATCATAAGTTTTCTCACCTGTAAAATGGTGAGCTCCACTGGGAATTGTTATAGGAAATAAATATTATATGTCATATTATATGTCTCTATCACTAGGGCTTTCCTTCTAATGATAATTTTACAAGACTGCATGCATAGGATATGTTTTTCATATTATATTAAATTAGAATGAATGACTTCATATTAGAATGAATTCATATTAACAGACTTTAAAAGACATAGTTAGAAAAAGAGAAAACTAGGTTGAAATATAATTACAGAACTGCATGTCAAAAGAAGAGCTTGGAAGGGGTCCCGCTAAAGACTATGTGCCATAATGGATAGTGGCTTAACTGCATCAGAGAGAAAAGCTGAAATATAGACAGCAGAGGAATTGAGAAGATTGGGGAAAGGGGAAAGTTGACGTTATAAGGCAGAAGCAGAAGATAAGTTAATTAAGAGCTGACCAAAGAGAATACTATTCTAATCGCATATCAAGGATTATTGAGTGACAACATCTGCTAAGGCTTGGGGACACTGGGAATCAGGAAGCAATGATTTGTTGAGAAAGCTTCCAAACTGACAATAGGAAGAAAGGAGAGAGATGAGATGATCCGACCAGATTATCACAATGAGTCAGAAACAGCCTAGACTAAAAAGATCTCTCCATTTCCAGCCAGGTAATCAATCCTTTTTCAGAGACAGCAGCCCTGGAAATTAACCCAAAGGATTATATCTTAGGTTTTAAAAATTATTAGACTCACAGCAAAAAGTGAGATGGTACAGCCCAAAGCAAGACAGTGGCAGACCAGTAAGCGCAAAGGAGATCAGGGATCCTTCTGTTCGTGCGCTGCCTTCCTTGACTTTGGATGACATTGTGATCTCAACTCCCTTCAGGCTTACTCTAAAATATGCCATGACTAACACCTAGCCGGTCGATCATGATGAAATGCCATTTCATAATCCCTCACTGCTGCATCAAAGGGAAAAGTACAGCCCGGGCCGGATCAGTCGGTGTTTGTCATCAGGTAGTGGTGACGCGCATCGGCACGTAGCATCAGCTCTTCTCTGACGGAAGAGAAATGAGGTGTGAAGAGTGTCATTCCTTCTGCCTTAGAATAGATCTAAGGAGAAGAGTGTGCCAGTTATGTAGAGTGACACGAGAGGGTCTAAATAAGGAAAACAGCAAGCTAGGCAGGGTCAGCTCTCAGTGATGCCTTTGTAGCTCACTTTTGTGGGACCCCTGCCAGCGACCAGCCTGCTCCTACCCCGTGGCAACCCTTCCCTCCTTCCTTCCTCCCTCCCTTGCTTCTTTCCTTCCTCAAATTCTGAGCAACAGATTTAGCTGCTCTACACTCATAGTATTTTATGTATACACCTGAATAGCCTTTATCATATTTTATTACAACCTCTAAAATGTCTGTCTTCAACCCGAAATGTAAACCACTCACAGTCCAGCCCTGTAGCTCATCCATCTCTATCCTCAGTATCTGGCACACACACACCTGGCACCCCTGGGTGGTACCTAAAAGCCAGTTTAATAGATGGGCTTCTGCTCTTCCTACTGAGTCACACATTAAAGAATTGTCACCACTAAAGTGTTAGTTGACATCCAAAGATGTGGCACCAGCCAGGTAATGAGAGTCGAATGGTGACACCTGAGGAAAGAGAAGAGAGGAAATGTGGACACGGGTCCTAGCGTCAGCTCCTAAAGACCACAGCCAGCTGTGCCGGAGCTGGAGGGACAGGGCTGGGCTTCAGGTGAGGCAACGAGAGCACTTACCCGGGGCGCAAAAACTCAATCATCATGATAAATAATATTATAATGCAATATATTACAAAATGAAAATTAATGCAAAGTAATCCATGATGAACAAAATATCAAAGTTTTAGATAAAGATGCCTTCAATCTTAGTGACTTTTCCTTTTGCCCCAGGCTCCATCAGCTCAGCACAGCACCGTGGAGGTAACGTGGAGGAAACACCCCTCAGGAGTAATCAAGAATTTTAGGGGCTTCATTCTGGTTTGCAGGTGCATTAGCTGTAGAGCGGAAACAAGAGGGCTCTGGATTAGGTGTCCAAAGCACCAGATCACCTACTGGGAGCTTGGGCAAGTCACTCACCTCATCTCTAGGATGAGAGAGGGTGTAACTGTCAGGAAACAGATGGTGCTCTCTCTCTCAAGTGGGTAATTTGCAGAGTTTAATGAAAGGACTATACAAAGGTATGGGCAGCATGCAGGGAAACCACAAGGGAGGGTGCGGTGGCCCAGGACTAGTAGCAGGGATTGGCTGACACCCAGTCTCTTGGGCCACAGGACAGGGAGAGGGTGAGAGAGGAGCAGGAGGTGCCAAGGAAAGACATCCAGCCTCGGAGGGTATCGGGTCTCTAAGGTCCTGGGGTGGCTTTAAAACTTGTCTGCAAATTCTTTGACACTCTTCCCACAAAAAGGCGGAATCTAATTCCTATTCCCTGAAATATGGCCTGCTCTTAGAGATGTGCTTCTAGTGAACTGGCAAAGGGACACTGACTTCTGCGGCTAAGTTAGAAAAAGGCAGTACGCCGTCAGCCTGGAGTGCTCTCTCTCCCCTGGGACACGTGCCTGTGGTGCCCTGAGCTACCACGTAAGAAGTCCAGCTACCGTGAAGCTACCATGGTGGAGAGACGACGTGGAGGGGCCACGTAGAGACACAGGGAGATGCCTAGGAGCCCCAATCGTTCCAGTGCCCAGATGTTTTGATCGTCTCAGTCTGGGTACCAGACATGTGAGAGAAGAAGCCCTTGCGGTGACCTCAGTTCCCAGCCACCACCTGACTGCAACATCCTGAGCGACCCCAAGCCAAAACCACCCCATTGAGCATTTCCCAGATACCCAACCCACAGGAACCACGGGAGATAACAAACGACTGCTGGTTTGAGCCACTAAGTTTTAGAGAGACGTGTTATCCAGGAGTAGATAACTAATACAGGCCTGCCTTAGCCCGTTCAGGGGCTGCTATAACAGAATACCATAGACTGGGTGGCTGGGAAGCAACAGAAATTTATTTCTCACGGCTCTACAGGCTGGGAAGTCCAAGATCAAGGCACCGGCAGATTTGGTGTCTGGTGAGAGCCCGCTTCCTGGTTCACCAACAGCCGTCCTCTCGCTGTGTCCTCACCTGGTGGAACGGGTGATAGAGCTCTCTGGGGTCTCTTTCATAAGGGCACTAATCTCATTCCTGAGGGCTCCACCCTCGTGACCTAATCACCTCCTGAAGGCCTTACCTCCAAATATGATCACATTGGGGATTAGATTTCAACATAGGAATTTGGGAGGGGGGGACACAAACATTCAGTCTATAACGAGGTCCTTTCCATTTCTGATCTCCATCCTCTGAGGCTTTGACTTGGGATCCCCAGCTGCCCCAACTACGGGACAGTCTTTGTCTGTGAAGCCTTGAGTTGACTCACCATCTTCCAGGCATGACCTTGTGCCCAGACAGCTACTTCTAGACTGAGTCAACACCTGTAAAAACAAGCTGGCTGGGGCCAAGCTCAGCTGGTGGGACACAGTGAGTGGCTGGAAAGCAGATACTAACCAGCCCTGCAGAGACTAACCCTGTGGCTGAGCCCTGAAACCGGCATGCCCTCGCCAGCTGGTTGTTGGAATTATGTATGAAAGATCAGTGAACACCACTCCCTTTGAAATGCTGATATTTTTCTATTTTTAATCATTACCATTGTGCAAACAGAACAAGATTCCTCTAAGTCATTTAGAAGGAAGGAGGCCATCCAGTATTGAAGAAATCAGTTTTATGTCAACAGAATAGTTATATTGTAAGTCCCATTCAAGTTTTTAAATCTCATGGTATAAAAACTGAACTGAACACTAAATAGCTTTAGTGTTAAAAAGTAAACATCCAGAGCCAACTGAAGGAGCTTTCAATGGCTAAAATAGGAACAACCTGAGCACAAAATAAAGTATTATCGGATAACAACACAGTGCATAAAATAAATGTTCCTGAGTCCATATTGATATAAATAAATGACCGGGGAGAGGAGACAAATCTCCCATGCAGAAGAATTCTGAATAGTTTATGTAGACATGGGGCCATCAAGGAGGGGAGCATAACTCCCCACTCCTCAAAAGTGGGCTGTCCTAGTGACTTCCCCACAAAGAGCACAGTGTGGGAAGAACGTGGACGGAGAGTCACTTTCGAGTGGAGAAAGCCGACAAACACTATCTCGGCCAGTTCAAGGTCAACATCAACAGTCATAAATCACATGGCTGGTATGTACTCTTGATACGATGTGATGGAGATGGCACTTTGCCCCTGTGCGCTTCCTCTCACAAAACCATAACCTGGTCCAATCATGAGTAAAACATCAGACAAATTCCAGTAGAGGGCCATCCTATGATAGACCTCATCAGTACTCCTCAAAACTGTCAAGGTCATCAGGCCAGCCTGGTGGTGTAGGGGTTAAGTTCACACACTCCACTTTGGTGGCCTGAGGTTCGCAGGCTCGGATCCCGAGTGCAGACCCAGCACCGCTCATCAAGCCATGCTGTGGCAGCATCCCACATAAGACAGAGAAATATTGGCAAAGATGTCAGCTTAGGGCCAAGCTTCCTCACCAAAAAACCCCCCAAACAAACAAAAGAAACTGTCAAGGTCATCAAAAACAAGGAAAGTCTGAGAAACTGTCACCTCCAAGGGGAGTGTAAGGAGAGACGACATCTAAATGAAATGTGGTATCTTGGATGGGGTCCTAGAATAGACAAGAGACATTAGCAAACACTAAGGACATCTGATACAGCATGGATGTTAATTAATAATAATGTATCAATATTGGCTCATTAATTGCAACGAGTATATCATACTAATGTGAGATGTTAATAGCAGGAAAAACTGTATGTGGGGTATATGGGAAATGTACCATCTGCTCAATTTTTCTATGAACACAAAATGTTCTCAAAAAATTAGTCTATTAATAATAAAACAAAGTCTATTATTTTTTAAAAAAGTAAAGATTCATATCTGGGCTTTCCAGCATCAGAGTGTATTTGATATTTGCCAGGAAAGACCCAAAGTAGTTTTATCTCCAAAACTTCTCAGGCCTTCCCTTCCATCTCTTAAAAACTTGTCTTTTAATTCTACTCCCACCTGGTTATGCCTCGTTTGTCCTCGGCTTCCTTTGCTCTGGCTTCCACCGTCATGCTGCAGGAAATTCCCTCTCTTAAGTCACCCCTAATTTTTACATCTACTATCCACTTCCATTGTACCTTGACTTCTCCTCATTTTTTGACACTTTCTCTTTTTCTTCTTTTTGGAACTCTTATTCTTTTGGTTTTAGGTAAAGTTAATTTTAAAGAGTCAGACATAGAGCCAGCTAGTGGTTAAAGTTGGGTGCACTCCACTCTGGTGGCCCAGGTTCATTTTCCAGTCACGAAACCACATCACTCATCTGTCAGTAGCCATGCTGTGCCGGCAGCTCACATAGAAGGACTTACAACTAGCATATACAGCTATGTGGTGGGGGAGGGGAGAAAAGAAGAAGAGGAAGATTGGCAACAGATGTTAGTTCAGGGCTAATCTGTCTGAAAAAAAAAAGAGTCAGAAATATACTAATTTTGAAAACAGTGAAAAAATGAGTTAAACTCCAATTTCATATTATTTTACCCTTTGTATGATCTATATAAATTTGCAGCACCAAACTCAATAGTTGATTTTGTTTACATCTTAAACATCAGAAGGGCAGAATCAAAGAAAAGCTAAAAAGTTTTTCCCTTACAAAATCTTTTTCTCTCTAAATCTGAAATACATGCTTCTAAAGAAGCAAATCATTTGTCACTGTCTGGGGGATGTAGTAATTTGCTCTTAAATTTATTGGCCATGTTTTAGGGAGGCAGCAGGATATGGCAGACAAAGATGCATATTCCAAAAATTCAGGTTTTGGTTTAGAATACTTTTTTGCTTGGCGAGCAAAGAAAGGGATAGAGGCACATTCTGTCAGTTTAAAGACATGAGGTGCTGGTACAACTAGACATCTATGCAGAAAACCAACAACTTGATCCCTACCTCACACCACAAACAAAAATTAATTTCAGATGGATCACATAGACATGAAAGATAAAGCTATAAAGTATAAAGAAGAAAAATAGGGGACTATCTTTGCAACCTTGGGATAGGCAAATATTTCTTAGGTTACAGAAAGCACTAACCAGAAAAGAAAAAACTGATAAATTGAACTTCATTAAAATGAAACAGTTCTGCTCATCAAAAGACGCCATTAAGAAAATGGAAAGACAAGCCACAGAACAGGAGAAAATATTATTAATTCAGATATTTGACAAACCAATAATACAAAGAAAACAATTCTATTTTAAAAATGGGCAAATGACTTGAATAGGCACAAAGGAAGATGAATAAATTGCCAGTAGGAGCGCGTGAAGGTGCTCAACATCATTAGCCATCAGGAAATGCAAAGTAAAACCACAACGAGATACCACTTCCCATCCACTGAAGGACTAAAATTAAAAAGATTGACAACCACATCAAGAAAAATGTAAAGGCAGATGGTAGTGTATTTATATCATGGAAAAGTGCTCAGCAACAAAAAGAAAAGAACTACTGATTCATGTAACAACATGGACAAATCTGAAAAACATTATGCTGAGAAAAAAACCAGAGACACAAAGAGTATGCTTAGTCTAGGCAAGACCACTGTGGGTGACAGAAATCAGAACAGAGTCTACCTCTGCAGGTGGGCCATTGACTGGGCACAAGGACATGTCTTGCGGGGAAGAGAATGTTCTTTCTCTCGATTGGGATGGTGGTTACATGGTATAAACATTTGTCAAAACTCACCAAGTTGTACAGTTAAGATGTGTGTATTTTATCATACATAAATTATACCTCAATTTAAACAATATTGGAGAATAAAAATCATGGAAGAAAAAAGGTGTTCATACCTTTTAAACGCTTCGTGAGAGACAGCAACACACTTTTGCTTCCTGAGGAAAGCTATTGAGTGTTTCTAAGAGATCTAAGGTAAAATAGGAGGAAATTAGAAGAAGAAAGAGGGAATGAGAGAGCAGAGGAATCAGAACAGGATGAGCATAAGAAGGGAGAAACACACCCAGGGAGGGGAGAGGTCTGGTGTTGCCCCTCCTGGTCTCCTCCTCATGCTGTCCTCTGGGATGGCAGCAACTGTTTTCCGTTGCGAAAAATGTAATACACAGAGCAGAGTGTATAAAACATACATATACAGTTTCAATCAGAATGATAGAATGTGTTACCATGCACAGTGCCACCACCCCGTTTAAGAAATAGAACACCACCGAGAGCCCATCCCGGGGCACTCCTTCCTCCCTGCCACCCCTACTCCCTCGCTTTTCCTTTGCTTGTGTCACCTGCATATGAATCCCTCAGTGACTGTTTAATTTTGAAATCTTGAGGAACAGGCATAAACGTAGCCTGTAAAGAAGCCGTTCCAGCCTCTCATCTAGAAAGGTAAGAGTCTGGCTGCTGGTGTTCTGGAACCGGGTGGAAAGATGTGGGAGGGCTCTGCATTCAGGATTCAGTGTGCATGAGATCACTTATTCGTTCTGTTTTTGGACAGGTGCTCAGAATTTCAACGGTGTCTGGGTCACAGTACAGAGATCCTCTCCAGAGAATGAACCTCCAAACCTCGGTGGGGGTGACGGATGCCAGGCTCAAGGATTGTGGAATGACAAGTGACTAGAACCGGTAGCTTGAGATCCAGCAGCTTCCCACAGGGCTCTCAGGCGCGCTCCTTATTTCAGGGCCCTCACCTCCTCCCCGCTCCCTCCGCCATCCCCACTTGCTCCTTCCAGCCCAAGCCCTGGTGAGGATCGGGCAGGAGGAAGCCACTGCTGGCCTTGGCCTTTGAGAGGAGACTTTCGCTACCAAACTAGTTACTGTTCTCACAGCTGCCTTCCGGCTTTGGAAACATTGTTGCTGTTGTCTCCTTCTTGGTCCTACTTTCCAGCCCTTCTCTTTCTGTCTCTCCCACTCCCACTGTGTGTGGGTGTGGGGTATGTGTGTGCACGTCTTACTTCACAATTATAAAAAACATTTTTTCTCTCTGACACAAAAAATACATGTTTATGGTAAAAAAAATTTTAATGAAGATAAATAAAAGGGAAAAAAACATACATCACCTTAATCCTACCATATAGATATAATCATGGTTAACATTTTGGAATTTATAGTTCTAGAGAAATATGTGCATGACTTTCCTTACAAAAATGACATAGTAGTGGGGCTGGCCCCGTGGCCGGGTGGTTAAGTTCGCGCGCTCCGCTGCAGGCGGCCCAGTGTTTCGTTGGTTTGAATCCTGGGCGCGGACATGGCACTGCTCGTCAAACCACGCTGAGGCGGCGTCCCACATGCCACAACTAGAAGAACCCACAACGAGAAATATGCAACTATGTACTGGGGGGCTTTGGGGAGAAAAAGGAAAAAATAAAAAAAAAATCTTTAAAAAAAAATGGCATAGTAGTGCATATGCTATTTTGCAATATGATTTGTTCATATCGTATTCACAAACATGTTTTTATGTTATTAATATACTTTTCCCACATCATTTAAATGGTTGCATAATATTCTGTCGGTGTGATATATTTAACCAATCCCCTACTGGTAAACATGTCGATTGTTTCCAAGAATTTACTATTGTGACCAAACCAATGTATAATTTTAAATCCCTTATTTTGATTCTCTAGACTTAAAGACTTAAATGGCTTCTCCCAGAGGATTCTCAAAGGCGCTATGTCTCTGAGTCTGGGATCAAGGATAAAACAGCAGATCAGGGAGAAGGCAGTCCCGTTTACAGCACTGGAGGACAGCGATCCATTACTTTTCACAGAATCATGACCACTCAGAATCGGGTGCCTCCCGCAATATTCACTCACCGCCTTCTTTTCAGTTTAGAAGAGAGTTTGAAAGGAAAGGAGGAGAAGCATGAGGCCAGGCTCAGAAAGTGTTTGCTTTATTTAGGAAGCTAAGAGGGCGCCTCCTAGCACACTATTCCTGCCTGTAAAGACCTCCGGGTATCCTGAGAGCAAGAAAGGTCAAACTAATCTCAATGATGTGTCAAATTAGTAATCATAGGAATTCCACATTGTCACCTGCTCTTTGGCAGGTTTGATAAACCACATGTTAAATTGATTATGCAAATTATCTTAGGTAAATTAAAACATCTGTTCCACACATCACCAGATTTCAAGGTGAAAGTCTTCCTGAAGGTGAGTTTTCGGTCCCACACTAACTGTGACATGTCTTCCAGCTACATTGTGCACTGTTTTGCCAGAATCTCAGCTCACCATTCGTATCTTTCTTTTCTTGTGCCACACATTGGGATACTACATTTTTGCAGCATTGGGTAAGCTAATTTGTTTTCCATACATAATACACGTTGACGTGATGCATAAAAGTGGGAATGAAAAATACAACCTAACTATAAGAGATTTATCTTTGCACTTCATAAAAGGATAAGTTGGGAGGCCACAAAGGAGATACAGGGTAGACACACTGGAAATGGTTCCAGGAGAGCACAACAGAGTACATAGGCTTGGAGACCTCCTGGAGTCTTATTTCCCCGTTTCTCCCTCTTAGTGAGACCACACACCCTTGAGTTCATTCTTGTGCCTTCTTCTTCTCCGCCAGGCCACCTTCATTTCTCAGTAGTACTTTCAATGGAGAAGAAGGAAGTAATTCTCAAACTTTAGTTTTACATAAGAATCAACTCTGGAGCTCGTTAAAAGTACAAAGATTGGGGCTGGCCTGGTGGTGCAGCGGTTAAGTTTGCACGTTCCACTTCTCGGTGGCCCGGGGTATGCCGGTTCGGATCCCGAGTGCAGACATGGCACCACTTGGCAAAAGCCATGGTTTGGTAGGCGTCCCATGTATAAAGTAGAGAAAGATGGGCATGGATGTTAGCTCAGGGCCAGTCTTTCTCAGCAAAACAGAGGAGGATTGGCAGTAGTTATCTCAGGGCTAATCTTCCTCCAAAAAAAAAAAAAATACAAAGATTATCATTTAGTAGGACTGGGGTAGGGGCCAGGAATCTACATTTTTCTATATCACTCAAAGTGATTCTGATGTAGTGGTCTGTGGTCTGCATTTAGAGAAACACCTGTGTGGAGCATGGATCTGAGAGTGTGACATCCCCAGGTTTGATTTCTTCCTCTGCCACCTAGTCCCTCACCGGTCTGGGCAAGGTATTTAGTATGTCTCAGTTTCCTAGTCTATAACATGAGGAGACCACTCAACACATTGTGCACTCTAAACTCACACGGTGTTACATGTCAATGATGTCTCAATAGAAAAGAAATAAACAAAATGGGGGTACTACAACATGGATGAACTTTGAAAACACTATGCTCAGGGAAATAAGCCAGACACAAAAAGACAAGTATTACATGATTCCACTTATAAGAGGTACCTAGACCAGGCATATTTATAGAGATAGAAAGCAGAACAGTAGTTACTAGAGGCTGAGGGAGGGGGAGGCGTTTGTTTAATGGGTACAGAAGTTCTGTTTGGGATGATTAAAAAGTTCTGGAAATGGATGGTGGATGTTTGCACAATAACGCGAAGGTATGTCATACTACTGAATTGTACACTTACAAATGGTTGAAAAGGGTAAATTTTATATTATGTATGTTTTATCACAATAAAAAGAAAGGTGTGGTCATAAAGGAATGAGAATAAATTGCCAAGTTGTATTATTTTAAAAAGGGGACAACAATTCCTGCTCCCTAAGGTTGTCGTGAATATTTAGTGAGATAATGTAAGAAAGGTGCTTCCTACCGGGCCTGGCATGTAGCAAAGACTCAGTGGAATATATTCCCACCTGAGGAACAGGGACAGCTCCTTCCTGTGCAGGTGACATTTCATGAACCATCCCGAGACGGGGAGTCGTTATGCACCGAGGCTCATCACATGTGGCCCAGACTTGATCAGAGCAGCGACATCTCTCTGTTCTCTGAGGTGCGTTCAAGCCATCCAGGGGCGACCCCCCCCCCCCAGTTCTACAACTGCTTCTAGAAGAGGCTGTCTCGTGCACTCGGCAGGATTCTCCCTGCTCTGCTGCTCCGGCCAGAGGAAACAGCATTCTCCTCTGCATGCTGTCCCCTGGGGGAAGCAGGACTCCACCCAGCTGCACAGCTGAGAGAGGAGAGGGAAGCCTGGCCTGGGGACCCAGCTGACATCAGGCTCCCCGCCTGGCTTCTCTGAGCCATCCCACCAGAGATCCCCATGATCTCACCTCTCCTGCCTGGCGGAGGCCCTCTCTGCTCTCTCTCTCCTTTGAATCATCTCAGCTCTACACAAAGCTTAGC
This sequence comes from Equus quagga, assembly GCF_021613505.1. NCBI lineage: Eukaryota > Metazoa > Chordata > Mammalia > Perissodactyla > Equidae > Equus > Equus quagga. The sequence continues at coordinate 129,895,286 of NC_060273.1, forward strand.
AAATTGTTGACTCTTTACAAAATACATCCCTCAGCGTTCTTTTAAAGAAACCTCCCACAGTGGCAAATAGCAAGGACTAAGATTATTACATGGAATTTAAATTTAATTACAAGAGCACCTCTTTGTTTTCCCTTGGATTTACTTTAACACTGACGAAGTGAATATAATTTTGATTTCTAATTAGTTTTAGCTCCCACGGGTACTCAACCACTTTATTTAAGTTTTAAATGTTACAAAGAATCATTAAAGGCTTTTCTTTTCCTAGTTTTTTTTATCTTTCACTGCAAACCCCAGGAACAAAGAAGTCTAGCTTCATTTAATTTTTATTTTTAGAATGTTGATGAATGATAAAATAATTTTTCCTTGAAAGGGATAATGATGAAGTCATTCATCTGTGGGGAGGGAGTGGGTGGGCCACTCTCTGGGGCCTCATTTCCCTAACTGGAGTTTCATAAATGGTCTTTACTTCTGTCTTGTCACTATAAGGGCATAAAAATCTCATGTTGTTGAAAGCCTAGGGGAAAGCTGAGAAAAACACTTATTTTCCAACTTAACCAAATCACGTTACTTAGGTTGCGCCTGTAGCTATCAAAGCAAATAATCAGTCCTGCACAAAAACCAAAGCAACAACAATGACAATGACAACCAATCTCGTCAATTTGGTGGGGAGAAAAACAGGGGGAGTTAACAGTAAATGCTGGAATTTATAACCTGTTGTTTTGAAATATGCAGACACAACACAGTGACCTTTGAAAAACAACTGACATCTTGTGAAAAGGTATATTGGGAGGATTTTTGGTATAAATTATATATATTTATAAAATAAACAGGTCATTTTAGAAAAATAAACACCACAGATAAGTGAAAAAGATAACATAATTTCACTATCCAGAAAGAACTACTGTCACAGGCTGTCATCCTATTCTATTTCTCTGGATCTCTCGCCATATGTGTGTGTGTGTGAATAAGAGTGTGTGCACATACCGGCAACAAATTTTACACACTATGACTTAGGTGTTCAAAACAAAGCAATAAAAAAGAAAGCAAAGAAACTTTCTTTCTTCCCTGTAAGTGAGCTCATCTCGTCCTCAAGGCCACGCCTTGCCTCTGGGTACCAGGCTCCTGCATGAGTGGCCTCCTAATTGCAACCACCGTGTTCTCTGATTCCCCACCCATCTGGTTCTTTCTCTAGCACTTCTCCATCCCTGCCAAGGTGCAGCCACACTAGGGGGCTGGAAGTGAGGACACCTCCTGTTACGCACTGTTTGTGTCCCCCAAAATCATACACTGGAGCCCTGCCCCCCAGGGTGATGGTGATGGTGTACGGAGGTGGCGTCTTTGGGAGGTGATCGGGTTTAGAAGATGAGGTCACGAAGGTGCCATCCCTACAATGGGATCAATGTCCTTATGAGAAAAGAAACACCAGAGTGTGTGGCCTCAACCCCTCTCCCACCTGAGGACACAGCTGGAGATGGCTGTCTATGAAGCAGGAAGCAGGCCTGTGCCAGGAACCGAATCTGACGCCACCTTAATCCTGGACTTCCCCACCCCGAGAACTGTGAGAAAGAAATGTCTCTTGTTTTGTTACAGCAGCCTGAGCTGACTGAGACAACTCCATGTTCTAGCTGTGAAACTCAAGGCAATTTATTCACCTCCCTGTGCCTGGGGATAATCTGTGGAATGGTGTTAATTCTAACTACTTCTTTGAGTTGTTGAGAGGATTAACTGAGATAATATGCCAGAAGCTTTTTATCTCTACTAGGTACAAATAGAATCCAACAAACGTTAGTTCTGCCTCCGCTCTTTCCCCGCCTAGAGAAGCAGACTCACTGAGTTAAAGGCTGTTTCCTCTCCCAGGAGGTGACGGAATTGCCGGGGAGGAGCACAGAGTGCTTGACCAAGAAGAGAAGGAACCAGGTCTGAGTTTAAGGTATCAGCGGGTGGGGGGCGCTGCCCAGCCTCCCCAACCACGCCTCATGAAATTCCACTGTCCCTGCAAGAGGCAAAAATACCCTGAGAACTTGAGGCTTCGTGGTCTTTCTTGTCTTATTCTTGATTTGCTACTAGTGAGTCCACAGATCTCAAACCCACATGTTATAAGTCTCTGGCTTCATAGCAGCCTCTTGATCCACCTTGAAACCACAATGGCATCTATTTACGTACAAAGACACAAGTTAACATCAATCGAGTTATGTAAGTTTGGGGACTCTTTTATGACTACTTAAGATGAATGCAGAAACCACAGGTATATGAAAAAAAAAACAAAAAAGGAACAAACATCTCTACCTTAAACTAGCATCTTTGGCAGAACACACATTAATAGAACTGGGCCTGCAACTCTGTCTCCAACACAGATTGGCCTGGTCATTCAGAGGACCCAAAGGGGCCCCTGTGCGGCGGGGTCAGACCTTCTGTGCTTGTTTGCACTTTCTGTAAGTATGCAGACCTCCTCGGCATCACTCTGCCACCACAACTTCAGGCAAGGAAGCCCTTAGCTGTGCAGACCCCAATCTAGCTCTTCTGGGGCTCCTCCTGAATAAGTTTAGGTCTAATTTCCACAAGAAGTCTGCCAGGATGTATCTTTTAGATGTCTCTTCCAGTGGACTCCTAAACCCCCTCCCGGATGGGTACTATGCCAAGAAGTTTTAGGACCACAAACACCCTTCTTCTCCCTGGATCCCTCCTTTACCTGAAGTGTACTTCAGACAATCGCTCAAAAATATCAGCGGTGAGTCAGACCTCACGGTCAATAGAACAGAGCTCTGTGGCATTAAATAGAGTTATGATCTAAAGGCAAAGGGAATGTCGCCCCAGCTAACGCACTCATCAGGAGTCTTCAGAGCGGGGTGACGGTGTTTTTGCTAGGGCGTCGGGAGCTTGGTAAGGAACCGCCTGCTGCAGGTTGAACAGGACAGGTTAATCCAAGTTGCCTCCCACCCTAACCCGCCACATCTTCTACTCTGTGGCCTGAAACCCACACTGTGAGACTGGTACCTACCTACCCTGGAAATTAAGTTAGATCGGGTTTTAACATGCTTCAGAGTTGAGTTCAGTCCTGGCTCTACTGTGCCCTTGGGTGTGTCACTTCTGTGGACCTCAGTGTCCTCTTTTGTAAAATGCGGACCTGCCCAAGCTGGGGAACAAACAGGGAGCTTGTTCAGTAGAGAGATCCCAGCCACTGCTCTGGAGATGCTGGCAGAGTCCAGGGCGGACCTCATGGATGACTCTGTTCTGGAGAAGAATTTAGGGATCACTGGATTTGGAGCTCGAAGGGTCTTTTTTAGCTCTCAGATTTCTTCGATTTAAAGATGAAAAACCACTCTGGGTGGGAGTAGAAGTCTTGACTGCAAATGCCTTGCCAAGTTGTAGGAAAAGCAGGCCAGCAGTGGCTATCAGCAGCATCTTAGGATGCTGATGCCCAAGATGTTTCTACTACCATTCACTTCTTCACATAAAGGTCTACACATGTCCCCTCTCCTTTCGTCTGTTTCTGGCAGCTTCTATTAATAAGACTCCTTCATCTAGCAGGATGGGGTCGGCATCTGTGTCCCTGAACTAGTAATGCTCGCTCCCAGGTAAAGTGGACACAAGTCAAAGCCTTACTGGTGAACTTTCTTCAGCAAAAAAGTGCAATGTGCATATGTCTTCTCCCTGCCATGGAAACATCAGGGGTGCATATGTAACTCAAAGACCAAACTCCCCTGTGTGTTTTTCCAGGCGTGCAGAGCATTGTTAAGCTGGAGCTTTCATTCCACGTTCGAGGTCCCATAATTTTCTCTCTGCAGCGTCCCTGCACTGGGCTGACTTCAGTTCCTCCTCCTGAGGCTCAGACTCTGATAGTGAAGGTGATAGGAGAGCCAGCCAAATGGACAACTTCTGACCCAGTAAGGGATGCTGGGCTTCCGCAGAGGATTGGAGAGCCCCATGTGGATATGAAAAGAGCTCTCGTTTGTAACTGAGCCTGAGCCGCTCTGTCTTCAACTCATCTTCCATCAGCGTGAAAGGGGAAATGGATGCTCCATGTGGCTTTGACATTTTTCTGCTCTCTGCTCCTAATTCAGAAAGAAAGCAGGGACTCTAAGAAGCTTCCCCCTCCTGGCTCACTCTTTCTCCACAGGGACTCTGTTATTACCTCATAAAATACGTCAGGCAGGACAAAGGATTCTCTCTCCCACCCTGGAGACGCATTGTCTCATTTTCAAAATGGGCTCTGAGGCCATAAGCACAACATACGTTTAATTCTGCCAAGTAAAAGATCACTCAGGAAGCAGTTGTAGGGGAGGAAGACATTTCCTTTACCTGCTCTGGGTCCTTCTGGCTGGAGAACAAATTAAATTCACATGAGACAGAATAACAGGAGAAAATTAAGCAAAGCTTTATAACATGTATACATGGGAGAGACCCAGAAAAACTGAGTAACTCACTAAAATGGTGGAAGCTCTCATCTTAAATATCATCCTTAGCTAAAGGCAAAGGAGGATGTTGGGGGTGGGGGAGTCAGTTATGGGAGATGGCCAGAGAAGCGCAGTAAACAAGAGTAGGGTTATCATGCAGATTTAAGTCCTTGCCTCTCGCATTGATGAGCGCTTCCAGAGATAAGGTCAACCCTCCTTCTTCCTGGTACAGAGAGGGAGACACATTTACAGATGGAGATTTCCTTTACAAATGTAAATGCCTCTTAACAAAGGGTAGCTTCTACTTCTCAGAGTTTCTCTCAAGTCTGCAGTTTTTAAAAGTAACCAGCCCGAAATAATCCTCACGCCAAAGAGATGTATTTTGGGGTGGCCAATTCCAGTGCTCTACACAGTCAAGTTCTGAAATTTCAGGCATCTTTTCGCTGCTTACATGTCCACCTCCTCTGCCTGGGGGAGACCATTGATGGCCCACACAGTCCTTGTTTCCTTGGCAATTGGAAGACCAAAAAGCTATAATTTATAGAGGTCTCTATTGTGTAGAAACGACAATTAGACCCTTTGGTTCAAAACAGAGTAGGCAGTTATGACTCAGGTGCTTCTAAAGGATATTTGAAATCAGTATAGATGGTAAGAGCGTGGGAGGTGTGCTTCAACCCAGTTCCCGTGGGTCTTTTATATCTCTGTAATGTCAGCACCCCCACTGACCCCCATGTCCTCAGAGCAGAGAGGGCAGGGGTGTGGGTGGGAAAACACACACACACGTAGGCTTGGAGTCAGCTGGACGTCGGCTAGAACCCTGGCTTCACCATGTATTAGCTATACGATCCTGAGGAATTTGCTTTACCATTTGAGCCTCAGTTTCCTTATCTGGAAAATGGGGCTTCATAGGCTTGTTGAGAAGATTCAGTGCCACAAACTGGGTAAAACACAGGGACAGGTCAGTCCTCATCCCTCCCCTTCCTCCCTTTCTACACCTGTCATTTTGCATATTGAAATTCAAGTCCTTGTCTCATTTCTTCCTTCTCCAAAGCACTCTTTGGATATTCTTTTATAATCATCCAACAATTTTCTTGAAGAGCCTAAGCCACCATTGGGAGGGTCAATAACCTCCTTAAGCCTCTGAGGTGAATTTGAGGTGAACCATTTTGCAGTGCAGACTGGGTGCGTCTGAGAGGGGTCGTGGAAGCCTTGCTTGTTATCAGGAAGGGGTTTAAATGTAAAGGGGATGCTGGGGCAGACTGACCTTTCGAGACTTGGAACTTTCACCCTTCACAATGTTTTCTGTACATCATTTTTGAGCATACGCTCCACTTCGGGCATCCTTCTAGATGCTGGGGAAGCAACAGGAGCAAGGCCAACTCAGGTCTGCTCCCCCAGAGCTCACGATCTGGTGAGGACAGACCCTCTGAGTCAGCTGGGAGCTAGGAGCTGTAACATATACCCCAGACTGGGTGGCTTAGACAACAGATATTTATTTCTCACAGTTCTGGAAGCTGGAAGTCCGAGATCAGGGTCCCAGGATGGTTGGGTTCTGGTGAGGACCCTCTTTCTGGTTTACCGACAGCTGCCTTCTTGCTGTGTCCTCAGACAGCAGGGAGAGCGAGTATCTCTCCCCTGTTTCTTCTTATAAGGGCACTAATCCCATTCACGAGGGCTCCACTCTCGTGACCTAACCCCCTCCCGGTGCTCCACCTCCAACACCATCACACTGGACAGTAGGGCTCCAACATATGAATTGGGGGCGGGGGCACATTCAGTCCATAGCAGACACTTAATGATCATACACGTTAACCAGGTAATTTCCGATACTAGAAGTATGATGAAGACAAAACAAGGAAACAGGACCAGGAGTCACTGGGGGAGGGGTCTTTACATATGAGATCAGAACAGCCTCTCTGGGGAGGTAACATCTGAAGAGAGACGAGAAAGATGAGAAGGAGCCAACCACATGAGGATCTGTGGCCGAGGGAGAGCAGAGCTTGGCATCCGTGAGTGCACACTGAACCCCGGAAGGGGGCCGGTGGGCCGGGGCTTGGGAGAACACGGTGAGAGCTGGGGGCGCAGAGGTAGGTAGGAAGCCGATCCCGAGCTTGGGCTCTAGAATGCGTCTCACCCAGAACTTCAGAAGGGGCCGCAGGGATTCAAACACCACTGGCTTTAGGGCTTCCCTCGACAGAGACGCGTCCTCACACACTTCATTTCTTGTGGGTCAGCATCTTTGCTTCGGGCCCTGATGTCTTGCTCTTGCTACTGTTCATGGAAGAAGGAAGCAGCAGCAAAGTCTTAAAGCCAGGCACACCTAAGAGAATCACGAGCAGGCTGAATGGGGTGGTTGTCCCAGCACTGAGCGATGAAGACACTGTCTAAATCACAGACAACGGCGTCAATAATAAAACATTCGGAGGAACCACAACAACAAGGAAATTAAGGACAGGAAGCTGGAGGAAAGAAAACCTAATCCTCGTATTACTGTGGAAATATCTAAGAAAAGAAAAGCATAAGCCAGACAGCTTTGCAAGTCTTCAGGGGAAACCTTACTTTGAAAAGCCGACTCCACAGCCCAGAGGTGAAGAGAAGTCAGTCTGGTTTCATCAGCCGGCTCTCTCCCCAGCACCCTTTTCACCCAGCCCCTCTCTGCTTCCTCCTCTTCCTCTTTTTCTGGGACCCAGTCTGTCCTTCTTCCATCCCTGGCATTCAGCCTGTTCCTCAAGTCTGGCTGTTAAGCTCCTGCTTGGTTTTCTCTGGAGCCTCGCTCCCCAGCTCTGCATCTCCTAGCCAGCTCGTGCGGCACTTTCTTGCGGGTCCTGCAGCAGCTCACCATTGGAGCAGACAGTGGAGCGAGGGCTGAAGTCCTGTCCCACTCACTCCCGCAGCCCTTCCCAGTGCCATTGCTGAACTCCCACCGTCATCTTTTCCCCAAAACTCATCACCTGCATGTTGGGGACAATTGACCTGGTTTTGTACTTCCCTAGTGGTGAACCAACATGGAAGCGGCTTCCTGGGGTGTTATCAGCTTCCATTTGGCAGCCAGGACTATAGCATCACACTTTCCTGACCCTGGAGGCCATAATCACCAACTCTGAACTAGTCATTCCCCATAGTGGATAATTCTATGGCTCTCACGTCTGCAGCTAGGCCGGGGTCGCAGAGTAGGGTGCCAGGTGAATTCTAATCATTGCTCTTCTTAGAAAGAACAGGCTTCTCCACTGTCACGTGCCTAGATCATCTCCTGCCACCCCTGGTGACTTTCACCTCGAGGCGCCCCTCAACAGCCTGGATGCCACAGTTACACACTCGGAACAGACTTGTTACAGACCTTCCAAAGTGTGGTACCCATACATTTTTATGTAACTTTTACAAGCATCATACAACATCTACAGAGGTTAATAAAGAGGAAATCTGTAACTTTCTAAGAAAAATAGCAGTCGTAGGAAATGGGAGATTGAGAGCAAATCGTGCAAATGCAACAGAAGCAGGAGGCAGACAGACTCAGGACAAGAAAGAGAGAGTAAAGGGCCCGGAGGTGGCACACCACATCTCTTGCTCCTGGAATGAGATGGTGAGTGTGAGGGCTACTCTTTCCAGTGGGAAGTCTCCCACCCTCTCCTCAAAAAGGCATAAGCCCTGGTTATGGTCACTGTTGTGGTACTGAGCCTACAAGATGGCCAGTAATCATCCCCACCTCCTGGTGTTCACTCCTTTGTGTAATCCCCTCCCACATAGCACCAGGGTTAGTGTGTTGTGACCAATAAAATATGGTAAAAGGGATGGTATGTCACTTCTGAGATTACATTATGAAAAACACTGTAACTTCTCTCTTTTTTTCTCTTCACTCACTCACTCTTAGGGACCCCTGTGTCATGGGCAGCCCTAAGGAGAGGCCCTTGTGGCAAGGAACTGAAGCCTTGCACCAACAACCTCATGAGTGAACTTGGAAGTGGATCCTTTGGCCCAGTCAAGTCTTCAGAGACTGCAGCTCTGGTCTACAGCCTGACAGCAACATTGCGGGGGCCCGTGAGCCAGAACCACCCAGCAAGGCTAAGAAATCAGTCCTGATTTCTGACCCTCAGACAATACATGAGATCATAAATTTTTGTTTTTTAGGCTACTAAGTTTTGGGGTAATTTGTTACACAGCAACAGATAACCAATACAGCTGCCATCATCCCTCTAACCTATACACATCTGGGGTCCTGCAGACCAGTGCCTCTCAAATTTTAAAGTGCATACGAACCACCTGGAGAATCTCGTTAAAATGTAGGTTCTGATCCGGTAATTTGGGGTAAGGGTTTCTGCATTTCCAACAAGCTTTCAGATGCTGCTGATGCTGCTGGTCTCCAGACATTGAAGAGCAAGGCTGTAGTTGAAAACAGCCTGCCTGAGATGGAGCCATGGTGACTCTGTGGGCTGGATGAGGAACCCGCCCCCATCTCAACACAAAGTCTGGTTCTGCATGCCAGAGGGTGAGTCACAACTGGAAGAGGAACTACCATGAGTGGGGAGGATCCTGCATTTACCTTGGTCTTGCCCTCCTACCCTCATCGGGGTGGTGCAGCCCAGGGCCCACTACACTCTAAAAGTGCCTGACGCAACACGGACTGCACAGCACCATCACTGAGACACTGTTAATGAGAGTCCAGCCTGACTCTCAGCAGGGCTCTCGAGCTCACCTTCACTGAATGGAAATGCAGTGATAGAGGGACCAATCAAATAAAATTGCAAGGGAGCAGAGAGACGAATCCAGAACACGGGGCTTTCCACAGGACTACCTGGTTTCTGCAACATGGGCAGAAGGGGAAAATGAGAGGGGACTGCTGAGGATTGAAGCAGATTTAAGAGACTTAACAACCAAATGTAATTTGTGGATCTTATTTGGTTTCTAATTCAAACAAACCAAGTACAAGAAGAGATATTTTGAAACAGCCATGGAAATTTGACTTCGAACTGAGTATTAGATGATACTACAGAATTGTTAAGTTTTTAGGTGTGATAATAACTTGTTTTTTTTTAAAGAAAATGTCCGTATCTTCCCCCTATGATAAACTTTCATTACTTCTGTAATGAGAAATACTAAAAGGTTTTACTGTGGAGTCATGAATCTCAAGGTAAGTTCGGAGAACCCATTTCACACAGCTCTTCAGGTGTCCCCCAGTGGCTGATGCTGCTGTGAACACTTCCTCTCCTCTCTCTCGCCAACTTCTCTGCGTGAGCAGTCTGCTCCAAAGCCCCTGAATGCTAGGAACCGCTTAAGCCAGTCAGTGCTATTCCAGGCGGCCCCCTCCTGAGAGCGATGCTGCTCAAGGATGCTTTCCACTTTCTTTAGCCCTCAATGAGCACTTAGGAACTTCCTGACATCACAGGCCCACACAGTCACTTGAAATCCAGCCAATAGCCATGTAATATGTCTCTTGCTAATTATTGAAATGTTTAAATTGGGTGCATTTACTGTAAGTGTATGTACCACTTCGGGTGACTATTTCTGCTCTGCATTGAAGAGCGTGAGTAGCACTCCATTATACTCAGATGCACAGCCTCTCACGGAAGGTGGGCAGGCATGTTCCTTCTAAGTTAGGCAAATTCCAGTGAAGGAAAACACTGTCTACATCATTAAGCTGTGCATGAAAGCCAACGTGGGAAAAAAGTCTTAGCAGTGGATTCAGCTTCTAATGCCAATTGAAGGAAAATGTGCATTTCAGGAAAAGAACCATAAATGGCCAGCGAACACATAAAAATCTACTCCAAAACATTCACAAATTTAAAAATGCAAATTAAAAAGCCTATTCTATTGGCAAAAATAAAGTTGGATAATATCGAATGTTAGTGAAGATGTGGAAATGCAAGACTCAAATGGAGACGCTGGGAGTATAAATCGGTACAAGGTTTTTGGATGGAAATTTGACACCACAGATAAAGATTTTAAATGTGTATACCTTTGACCCAACAAGTCAACTCCAGTTTCAGGAAGTAACCCTACAGAGAGACTTTGCTACTGAAGTGTGTTCCTTCAGAATTCACATGTTGGAGCTCTAATCCCTGGGGTGACGGTATTTGGAGATGGGGGCGTTAGCAGGTAATTAAGGGGAAATGAGGTCATAAAGGGGGGCCCTAATCTGACTGGACTTCGGCCTTAGAGAAAGAGGAAGAGAGAGGGATCTGTGAGGACACAGCAAGAAGGTGGCCATCTGCCAGGCAGGAAGAGAGCCTCAAGATCAGCTGGCATCTTGATCTTGAACTTATCAGCCTCCAGAACTGTGAGAAAATACATTTCTGTTGTTCACACCACCCAGTCTCTGGCATTTGGTTCTGGCAGCCCGAGCAGACTAATATAGACTTCCTAAAGTTTGCACAGATCTGTGTTTAAGGATTGTCATTGCAGCGCTGTTTGTAAGAGCAAAAAATGGGAAACAACATAGTTGTCCACCAACAGGAAGTGAGACCTTGACACAATGGAAATATTGGGCATTGACATGCACTAAGGATCAACTTTGACCTTGGAATTCAGTCAATTTCTCATTTTTTTTTTTTGACCTAAGTTTCTTCCCCTTGGCCTATAGAAGACCAAATATCTAAATGACTACTTCAGTCTCGCTTCTGGCATTCCTGAACTTGTATGTGATTGTGAGACTGTGTAGTCACCACCTCATACCTAGGCAGCCTAACAACAAATGTGTCAATCAGAATTGTTGTCACTGACTATGGATAGTGCATGGAGGCATGCTAGATGAAAGACGGCAAATCTCATGTGTTTTATGTTTGGAAATTCCATTAGATGTATAAAGTAGGAATTACTTATATATACATTTATATGTGCATTTGATATATAAATAAACTTGTTTTGAGATAATTATAGATTTACGTGCAATTTTGAGAAATATTGATCTGAGACTTCTCTTTTCTAACGTAAGGATTTAGTGCTATAAATTTCTTTCTCAGCACTTCTTTAGTTTTATCTCACAAATTTTCATATGCTATATTTTTATTGTCATTCGGTTTAATGTATATTTTAAATTTTCCTTGAGGCTTTCTCTTTGACCCATGGATTATTTAGAAGTGTGTCGTTTCGTTTCCTTGTGTTTGGAGAGTTTAGCATTATCTTTCTGCTGCGTATTTCTAGTGGATTTCCATTGTGGTCAGAGAACACACTCATAATTTCAATGGGTTTAAACATGTTCATTTGTTCGGGGTTTTTTGTTGTTGTTGTTGTCATTTTTACAAAGATTGGCACCTGAGCTAACAACTGTTGCCAATCTTTTTTTTTTCTGCTTTTTCTCCCCAAATCCCCTAGGTACATAGTTGTATATTTTAGTTGTGGGTCCTTCTAGTTGTGGCATGTGGGACACCGCCTCAACGTGGCCTGATGAATGGTGCCATGTCCATGCCTAGGATCCAAACTGGTGAAACCCGGGGCCACCAAAGTGGAGCATGCAAACTTAACCATTCTGCCATGGGGCAGGCCCCCTGTTGTTTGTTTTTTATGGCCTAGGACACGGTCTAACTTGGTATATGTTCCATGGGCACTTGAAAAGAATGCATAGTCTACTCTTTATGAGCAGTGTTCTGTGAATGTCAATTAGATCCTGTTGGTTGATAGTGGTATTGATTTCTTCTATTTCTAATTTTCTATCTAGCTGTTCTATCAATTGTTGAGAGAGGTGTGTTGAAGTCTTCAACTATAATTGTGAATTTATCTCCTCCTTTTAGTTTCATCAGTTTTTAGTTACAGATTTTGTAGTTCTGTTGTTTGATACAAATACATTTAGGATTGATATGTCTTCTTGGTAGATGGACCTTTTTATCAATATGTAATTTCTCTGTCTCTGATAATTTTGTTTGCTCTGAAGTCTAACTTTATCTAATATTAATATTACCAATCCTGCTTTCTTCTATTAATATCTATATGGTATAAGTTTTCCTGTCCTTTTACTTTCAATCTACCTGTATCATTATATTTGAAGTGAGTTTCTGGTAGACAGCATATATAGTTGCGCCATGTTTTTAATCCATTCTATGTTTTAATTCTTGTATTTAGACCAGTTATATTTAATGTAATTATTGATATGTTAGGGCATAAGTCTACCATTTTATTTGTTGTTTTCTGTTTATTCTCTGTTTTTTATGTCTCTGTTTTCTTTTTCCTTCTTTCTTGTAGGTTATTGAATAATTTTTAGAATTCCATCTTGATTTATCTATAGTGCTTTGAGTATATCTTTTGTATAGATTTTTTAGTGATTGTTCTCGTTAATATATACATTGCAGGAGCAAATCTAGCTTCTGGAGAAATTATTGTCCCTATAGTATAATATCCAACTTGTAAACTATGACTACCAAAACTTTTAATAATAAAATTGTAATAATTATACTTTAAAATAAAAGCTTGGCTTTATTCTTTTATGCAGGAAGTTCTTTCTATGATGGTGATATTTAACTTCAGTGTCAGCTTTGGCCAAATATTTAATTTAACAGTTGGCCATTTGACAGCCCAAACATATATTCAGTGCATCTCTATAAGCTGCTATCAAAAAGAATAAGATGAAATAGAATAGCAAAAACAGTTTTGAAAAAGTAGTATAAAATTAAAAGACTCAGACTACCTTTTTTCAAGACTTACTATAAAGCAATAATTATTAAGATGATATGGTATTAGGGAAAAGATAGACAATAGGTCAACAGAACAGAGCCCAGAAATACACCCACGTGCATCACAAAGGCAATTCAGCGGAAAAAGGATAGTCTTTTCAACAAACCTTATTGAAATAGACACTTATGCCAAAAATAAAAAATAACTTCAACCCATACCTCCCACCATACAAAAACACTAACATAAAATGAATCATAAACCTAAAGGTAGAATCTAAATTTATAAAATTTCTTAAAAGTAAGAGAGAAGAAGTAAAAGAACGAAATCCTTGTGACTTTGGGTTAAGCCCGGGTTTCTCAGCCTTGGCAGTACTGACATCTTGGACTGGATGATTCTTCGTCGTGAAGGGCTCTTCTGGGCCCTGTAGGGTGTTTCGCAGCATGCTGAGCCCCACCAGATGCCAGTAGCACCCCACCCTCCACGGTAACAATCAAACCTGTGCTCAGACATTGCCAAATGTTTGGGCGGGGGTCATCTCCTATTTGAAAACCACTGAGTTAGGTAAAGACTTCTTTAATACAATATCAAAAGCATGATCCATTTTTTAAAAATGATGAATTTGACTTTTTTAAAATTAAAAATTTCCGCCCTGTGGAAGACCATGTTAGGCAAACGGAGAGGGAGAAAATATTTGTAGAACACGTATTTGACAAAGCTTTTACATCTAGAATATATTAAAAACTCAAGAATAAAAACATAAACAACCCAACGTTTTTTAATGGGCCAAAGACTTGAACAGATACTTAACCAAAGAAGACACATAGAGGGCAAGTAAACATATAAAAAAATGTTCCACATCAGTAGTCATCAGGGAAACTCAACTTAAAACCACAATGAAATATCATTTCACATCCATTAGGAAGGTTAAATTTAAAATCTATAATACCATAATGCCCAGCAATCCTACTCTTAGGTACAAGAGAAACGAAAATTTATGTCCATATAAAAACCTGTTTATAGCAGGCTCATTCAGTCACTCATAACTGGAAACAACCTAAATGTGCTTCACTTGGTGAATGAATAAACAAATTGTGGTTTATTCGGAATAATGAAAGACTGCTTACTCAGCAAAAAGGGAACAAACTACTGGGACATACAAAATCATGAATGAATCTCAAATGTGTTATGCTAAGTGAAAAAAAGCCAGACACAACAGCTATATACTATATGATTCCATTTACATGACATGCTGGAAAAGGCAAAACTATAAAAACAAAATACTGATCGATTAGTCGTCTCCAGGGGCCAGGAGGGAGTGTGGGGTGGGAAGCAACTAACCCCTTTTTTTTTTTCCCAAAGAAACCTCCCAGGATGTTTGTTGTTTGTTTTTAAATTATCTTCTTTAAAAAAAAAAAAGCCTTCATTATAATCTAATGAATGGAATGTCAGATGCCTCTATGGCCAACATGAATGTACCTACATAATTTGCAAAATGTATTCACTCCCCAAGATAGTAAGTGTGTGCCACTGTTGCGTGGGAAGAGAGCCTCTAACGTGGAAACTAGTTAGGTGGACATCGCGGGTTTTAAAATGTCCTTGGGCCTTAACTTGTGATTGTTCTTCGATGGTACTAGACGATAGTTGATGACCAACTTTCTATCATTTGGGACTTGTTGATAGGGAGGTTTGCAATAACCCCCTTAAAAAGGTCATTTCTCGTTTATCCCTGTGCATCTCCAGGGACCAGCACATGACAACCTGCTCTCTCTCAGTGAAGGGGCAGGTGGCTGTGATTTGGCTAGTGCTATAACTGTCCTCTGGAAAGCTTCATGGTGGTGATGACGTGAACAAAGAAAGGCCTTGGCATCCTCAAGATCGGTTCAGTTCATCCTCTGCTTTGTTGGTGCTCTGCTAGGCGCTCAGGTCAGAAAGAAAAGTGAGACCGCACAGAGGGAGATGTGGTGAGAGCAAGCGTGGCTGAGGAAGCGGTCTCAGAGAAAGATGTTTTAATTGGCTAGAGTGGGTGAGGGAGGGCTAAAAGCAAACAAATCTAGAGTAGCAGGAATTCTCTAACAAAAATAAATCACAACACCTTTTCAGAGTATTGTTCATTGTTGAAACATCAGAAATTAGATAAAACTATAAAGAAAACAACGAAATTTCCTTACAGGAAATTACTTGTAATGCCACCAATCATGGGGAACATCTTGGGGGGTTGGCTCTAGCATTTTTTCAGGGTATATGTACCCAGATGTTAGAATTTTGGCTGAGCCCTCAAGACAAGAGATGCTACGTTCCAAAGGAAAGCTGGAGAACACAATGCAAGACTTGTAAAAGGAGACGGTAGCAGCCCAGAGTGCACCCTTAGCTGATTACCAACGTCCAGCGAAGGAGGGGAGGCTGAGGGACGCTTAGATACGAGAAGAGGACCCTAGGGAGAGGTTACAGGAATGCCACGGGGCCCGCACTCCACCAGCCCCTCTCCTTCCTCCAGAGCTCAGGGGAATCTCTTTTTCCGTCTCAGAGGAAATCCCTTCCTCAGCGATCATTCGCTTTCTCCGGACATTTTCCTTGGAGGCACCTCACATAATTGCCTCAATGGCTGTGGCTCTTGGAAACAAAAGCTAGAAAGGGAAGTGGTTTTCAGCCAACTTTTGCTTCCCAGCCCATCACAGACCTCCCCTCGATAAGGAACCCCACTCTCTTCTTGGTTGGGATAAAGAAAATGAAAAATTGCAAGTAGAAACAAGGTAATATCTTAAAAAAACATGCTGCAACACTTTTTTAAAACCAAATTGGGACCCTGTCAAATATGTTTTTTTTTTTATCCTTCTCCCCAAAGCCCTCCAGTACATAGCTGTAGATTCCACTTGTGAGTGCCTCTGGTTGTGGCATGTGGGATGCCACCTCAGCATGGCCTGATGAATGGTGCCATGTCCGCGCCCAGGATCTGAACTGGCGAAACCCTGCACTGCCAAAGCAGAGCGCGAGAACTTAACCACTCAGCCACAGGGCCGGCCCCGTATCAAATATCCTGTTGTCTAAAGTTGATATTATACAGTAGACACTTTCCATTATAATAAGCGTTCTTTGAAAACATGTTTAGTGACTGCATAGCGTTCCATTTCTTGAAAAGAAACTCTTTGAGAAAGCTGGAGAAGTCAAGAGAAACAGCCTTTTCCCGTGGCAGAGTTGGCAGACATCTCTGGTAGGAACCAGCTTGAGAGAGTGGGTTGGATAAAACCCACAAGCTACAGATCTAGGCTGGACCAGAGATGTTTGTCCCATTACCGTTACCACATCTTCATCTCCACGGTTACCACTTACTGTGTTCCAGGCACTTGCTGTCTTACTTTATCAGAGTTCTAACCATGCAACTTAAGGGTCCTTAATAATCACCTAGAGTACTTGCTATCGATACAGATTCTCACCCACCCTCCTCCTCCATCCTGATTCATTTGACCTGCGGTGGGGCCTGGGAATCCCAATTTTCAGTAAGTACCCCTAGTTGATTAGGATGCAGGTGAGCCACCACAGTTGAGACATGCCAGAGAAACGATGCTTCAAGAAGTTAAATAACTTGCCCAAGAGCTTTGACCTGAGGATGTCTAGTGGCACCCTTTCCCACCCCGCCTCCTTACCCCCACCAGTGTCCCAGGAAGGTCTGTCCTGGTTTCTCCCATCTCTCTCCCCTTCTCCTGGGCCCTCTCTGTGCCTAATGCCTTGTGTTGTCTTATATTCTTCCAAAGGAGGTATGCCCCAGCAGGAACCGATCTACAGCTGCCTGCTTCCAAAACACCACCTCCATACTTTTGTTCAAACCCTTTCCTCTTCATCCTATAATCTAGACCATTTTTATGAGCACCATGGGCATCACCTGGGAGTTGGTTAGAAACAGAATCTCAAGCCACCATCCAGACCTACTGATGCAGAATCAGACCCCCAGGTGATTCACATGCACATTGTAGTTGGAGCAGCCGCTGTCCTAGACGCTGCTCAGCCAGACCTTGATCTGATTATCACCATCAAAGCAGTGTGTCAACTCTGTTTGCAATCAGAATCACCTGATGGTCTTTAAAAACTGCTGATGCCTGAGCCCCATCCCCAGACCAGTTGAGTCAGGATCTTTGTGTGGGTGGAGCTTATCCATCTATATTTTTAATATCATCTCAGGGGAATGCAATGTGAAGTTAGGGTTCAAAATCACTGCTTTAAAGATTTATAAATTTTAAAGGGATTTTTAAAAACATAAGAAAAACTACTTTAAAAGAAAAAAAAATGCATAAAATCCCACAATGATTTCCCATAACGTTCAGGATTTCAAACGTCTCCCATTAGCACCGGAGGCCCTTTCTGACTCTGAGTCCTGCCTCGGGCTCTCCCCGACCCCACACCCTGGGGTGCCCAAACCACTTCATTCCCCAGAACAGTTGCTGTTACTTCCCACCTGCACGGCTCTGCCCCCGGCCTCTCTTCCTTTAATAACCTTCCCCAGTTTCTTTGTCTTGTCAGCGACTTGACTCCAGGCTTCTGCCCCTGGAAAACCTTCCTTGACCCCACTATCCTTGCGGAGAAAAGAAAAATATCTGTTTCTAAAATTAAAACTTAAGATTTTGTTTAATGCTTTCTAGCTGTTTGTACCGTCAGTCACATCTCAAACCCAGGGCCCCGAGCAGACGCAGGCTGTCGTCTCCCATAAGGCTCGTCTCCCAGTAACCACGCTGGGAAAATGTTAAACATCAGAACGTGCTAATTCAGAGATGACTCTTGAACAGCGTTTAAAATTGATTTAAACTATAGCAAATGCCAGTGCCTCTGGGCAGAAGAAATAATTTGCCTCCTACAAACTGATTGTATGTACCTAACACACAGAAAGGAGAGCCTTTCCTTTACTAGAAAAGAGCTTTCGGTACCTCACGTAATTCTTACTCATTTGAAATCTAATTTGACACACAAATTGCTTTTCCTCACTTTTGATTGATTTTTAGAAACGCCGTGAAATGAACATTGTTTTTCCATTTATTTCTCTATGTTGAGAAGGTCCTTCCTAGATTAATATGTGGGGAAATTTTGGGGTTTACATTTTATGTTTTGGTGACCCATTTAGAATACGTAAACTTTGGACCAAATTAAAAGTTTTAAGGCCCCTGGGAAATGTTCAGACCTTCTGCATGAGTAAAGTGACTTCTGGTAAGAAAAAAGCCTAAACTCTCCTGAAATATGTGTTGCAATTTTTTTCTCATTTTTTGTTTCCAACCTTCTGAGAGACAGGGGTGAGCAAACACCAAGGTCCACATTTCTGCTCTTGAATGCTCTGGCATCTAAATTCTGTTTTATCTGCTCAGAACTGGCTTGAGGGAGACAAAACAATATTCTTTTAAGGAAAAAAATGACCGGTCTTAGCCCTAGAAAATCAACAACTGGCAGGTTCTTTCATCTGTTCATTAGGCAAACGTTTATTGAGTACCTTCCATCTGCCAGACCAGGGGAGAGGCACTTTTGTAAGCAGCCACTCCTGTCAGGGTTATGGATGTCGCTGGTCATCTCTACCCCGGCAAATCCAATGGTCAGTCCTTCTCATCCTACAGCTCCTCTCAGTGCTTTCAGCCTCTTTCTTTCGTCAAAAGCTTTCTTCTCGAGGCTTCTGCAGCTCTCTACTCTCCCACTCTCCTCCTCTCCCTGGCCGTGCCTTGGCTGTATCATTTGCTGCCTCCTCTTTTTCCTGATAACTCTTGCACCTTCCTTCTTCTCCATCTACATTCTCATCCTAAGTGATCTCCTCTGCTCCTGTGGCTTACAACCATCAAGATGTTAATGATGCCCAGATCCGTGTCTCCAGTCCCTTCTTGACCCTCAACTCTAGGCTAGATCATATACCCAACTGCCCATGTGATGGCTCCACTTGTTTGTCCAATAGGCACCTCAAACAGAGGGAGAGATTTCCCCTTGATGACCCCACACTAAAGCTCTTCCTCTCCCAGTCTTTCCCATTTAGTAAAATATCATTTGCATGACCAAAAATCTAAACATTAGAGACTGTGTTTGGCTGCATGTAACAGAATCTAACTTAACCAGAGAGCAGTTATTTTTTTTCACCTAAGGAGGACCAGAGGCAGGCAGACCAGGGCTGGGCAGTGGCTCCTCAACGACAACAATGTCCTGGGCTGCTTCTATCTTTTTTCTTCACTGATCTCAAGGTTGCAAGACAGCAGCCCAGCCTCCAGCCTCACATCCACATCCCAGTGGAAAGAAAAGGAAGGGATTAACAAGGTAGAAGGCTTAGAGCCTATATGGAAATAGCAAACCATGCCCAGAAATTCCCAGTAGACTTCTGCTTTCTCTCTCATTGTCCAGAAGTGTGTTACAAACCCCACCTCAGCTGCAAGAGAGGCTGAGAAATAGAGGATTTTAGCTGGCCACATTCCACCCTGCACAAATCAGGGCTCTGATGTATGGAAGAAAGATAGGACAGACATTGGATAGGCAACAGCAGTGACTGCTCTACCATCCTGGACCGCTCTCTCTTCCTACCTCTCCTTAACAATCCACCCGCAAGTCCCACCTCCAACAGACTAACAATTCACCTGCTTCTCGTCATTGCCGTTGCTCAAATCCTGGCTTGAGACGCCACCACCTTTCACGCAGACCACAGCCACGGCCTCCTAACTCCTCTCCGTCTTCCACGGTGCCCTCTTCTGTAGTCCTTTCTTCACACGGTAGCCGGGGTAAGGATTTAGAAGTATAAATATAGTCATATCATTCCCTTCTAAAGTTCTCCTAAGGATCTGTCCTGGTTTGGGTTATCCCTGAAGCAGACCCTGAGACGAGGATGTGCATGCAAGTTGTTGATTTGAAAGGTGCAGGACACAAGGTGGGGAACCAGAGTGAGGCAAGAAAGGGAAGGTAGCCCAGAGAAGGTGCCAGATTAAGCCAGCCTCCCCAGGGGTCACTGAAGCTTAACCCCAGGGGAAGCCCTGGGAAACGGTATAAACACTTGTCTCAGAATTACGTGACCCAAGGGGCCAGGGACGGTATTTACACACCAGCCCCCAAGAGCTGCTGTCTTCAGCTCTCTTGGCTTGAGCACCGAGCCCCGAATCTACCCTTCCCTGACCTCACTCACTGGAAAAAGCCAGCACTTTCTTCTATTCATCAGCCTTTCTGCTTTACAGAGCCTCACAGCTTCTTCCACTTGAAGCAGAATCACAAGGAGGGGGAGGGGGAGGGCCAGTCAATTTCTTTAATAAGAAGTTCAAACAGAATTCAAGAATGAGGAATGTCTGTCTGAGGAATTTGCTGAGTTCTAGTCTCATTTGAAAGTAGCTAAATTTTTTATTTTTGTGATGCTCTGACAGACAAAAAGTGCATAGAACATCTTTAATAATATAGGAAAATTCCAAGTAGGGCATGTAAGATTTGGAATATTTATTTAAAGTCAATATATTAAAGTGTACATCATTTAACAGTATTGGCAATTAAATATATGTATATTATCTCTGTAAAGGGCATTACTGTAACCACAGGTCTGGAGGATAGGAATGAACAAGTAACTAACTTGGGATACAGTTCCACCTTCAGCTTAGCTTACTACTTATCTTTTTTTCCTTTCTTCTTCAATTGTTCCACAAAGTAATCATTACAAGCAACTGTCAGAGCTGCCACCATGACCACGAATTCATTAAAATCCACTTCATTGTCCTTATTGGCATCCAGGTCCTGCATTATCTTATCAACCAACTGGGGATCCTTTTGGCACTAAAACGAAAAAAAAAAAATTTCTAACTCCCAGGCTTTGAAGCTCACAATGACAACTGAAACTGCATCTTCCTTTTATTTACATTAAAGTATTGATTTGCATTTTTAGTATCTAAGGACAATTTCCAAGAGCCTGTTTGCAGGTCAGTTTGAACCGGGCACAAATTCTAAGTGAGTCCAGCCCTCTGCTCCAGGGCCACAGAATCCTGGCTCAGACCTACAGAACAAGCAGAGCAGACAGCGGCTCAGAGTGTATTCACACGCCATCACAGGTCGAGGGCCGCCATCACAGGTCGAGGGCCGGGACACGGGGAGGCAGGTGGGGGACATGGAAAGGAGGCAGCTTTGAAGCCAAAAAGGGATAGTGGGGGCTCTGGCACTTACCAACAATGGCATTTGAGCAAATCACGTAATGCTTTTTAATTTCCTTATTTGTAAAATGGAGAGAATAGTATCTCCCCGCAAATTTGGGGGGATATTTCAACACACTTTTAAAAGTCCTGGGCACCAGGTTGCTAGAGTTAGCAAATGAAAACACAGGAGGCCCATCTGAATTTCAGATGGGCAAGGAATAGTTTTCTAGTTACGCACGTCCCCAATGCTGCATGCGACACTCAAGGTTTCATCCGGCAGCCTTAGTGAGCACAACATCTGACACGCCAAAGAGCCACTAGGGAAGGGCAGCTCTCGTACGGACAACGGCTTTTTATCCTTAGGAAGGACAGCAAGGAGCCCATGGGGAGATGGGGGCTGAGGAAGGGCAGGGCTGGGCAGCCCACCTCCCCTGTGAGGACGGGTTGATGAGAGGTTTCCAAAAGCCGTTCGTCTCCTCAGGGGAACTCCCCACTGCCTTCTCCCTGGCTGCCAACCATTCGCTGGTTGGAAACTTAAATTTAATTGATCACAAACAAGAGTAAATTTCACTTGAATAAATCAATGTGCCAAGTTTGCCCTACTGAAGCTTTTATTCTAAATGTTCTATAACATAGCTGCCAACCCAAATTTGAGGGGGAAAAAAAGGTCCTGGGGATTCCTAAAATCAGTAAAAAAGTACCACGAAGAATTACTATGTTAAAGCGTTTGACTTTAAGTTTTTCCCATGGAGGGTGGGGAGAAAAGAGTGGGGTCCTTACAGTCACTGTCGTCTAACTACAGGGTCTGGACAGAGTAAACACACACAAGGGCAGAACACTGGGCTAAAATCAACTCAAGGCAGCTTCATCCCCACCAGAACGAGGGTTTTCCTCAGAGCAGGCCTCACACTCCACTGTGAGCTTTCACGAGTAGATTTACTGAGCTCCTAGCTATTTTGGTGAATCTTTATGAATCTGCTTGCCACCCAACTGGTCACTGGCTAGACACCCCCATCCGTCGATCCCAATCAGCTTGGGCTTGGCTGACAAAGCTAAGTATTTGTCATTTACTAAAAAATTTGCCACCACAGCATAAAGCATCCCAGTCTTCATTTCTGTCCCCAAACATAATATTTATTAATTTACTGCCAGCTGAGCAAAGCTTCAGGTATAACTAGTATAACTAGTTATAACTCCCGGCATAACTAGCTATGTCTTTGGTTGCAGCACCAGGACGTTGAGTAATTGATGGAAGCCTCAAATATAACGTCTACACTTGGGCATCCTCACCACAGGCAACATGGAGGAGAGCACATGCCTGCATTCACAGAAGCAAAGGTCTCTAGTGCTGCCTTCCCCTGAATTTTGAATCTCAGAACAAATTATACTGTGTTTGTGGCAGAATCACAGGAGACCACGTACACAGAGCTGTCCCTGGCTGGGTCCCCCAACCACCTCGACGGAGTGGGGCAGGAAAGCCGTGACTCACCGAGAGGAATTCCGTGAGCTCGCGCTGCAGGAGCAGCTTCAGTTCCCCCTTGTTGAGCTTGAACCTGTCCCCTTCCCTGCAGGAGTAGCGGTGGAACACTCTGATCATGGTGCTCATGGCCATCTCCAGCTGGGTGGGCATGTCGGCAGCAGAGCTGACCACTCCAGGGGCAGACCACCAGACTCAGGGAGGAGACACTTGTTCAAAATAAGCAGGTGGGGAAACATCAACACTTTGGTTAAAATAGAGCATCACCACCCCCGGGTCACCCCAAGAGGGATGGTTGTTAAACCGTAACAAACTTCAGTTGAACCAAGTGCTCCGGCGTCCAAGGAAAGCTGCAGAGGAGACCTGTGCAGGGGGGTCTGCTCCTCCTTAATCCCCACCCCCCCCCAAGATGTGGCAGTTCCAGCGTGTTTGTAAGTTAGCAACCAGACAACAAGCACAGAGTCACGTTAAAGCATAGATTAAAAAAAATAAAAAGAGGAAGAATATACCTAATCTCATACCTGTTCAGCCAACACACAGCTCCGTCAACAGGTGTTTATGGTGAAACTATACGCATTTATAACTGGGGTTCCGCCTCGCACACCTGTTCCCAGGAAGATGAAAATTACCAGCGACAAGAGATTCAAGCGGCAGGGCCTCTGCGTCTGTTTTTAATCACCAGGATGAACAGGTGTGAGCCGCTGCCCCAGGGGCCATCGAGGCAGGGTTGGCGCCCTTCATGTGCATCAGATGAGAAGGCCAAGAGCGAGAGAGGGAGCCTTCAGTCAGCCCTCCTTACCAGGCGTGTGGTCCAACGCAGTCAGGCGCTAGGACGTCGGTGACCGGGAAGAACTCTAAAAATAGAGGAGGAAAGAACAAACACTGATTCAAACGCGGGGACTCCTCAGCAAAGCCGATGGCAAGGTCAAGGGAATAAAGTCAGAGCACACCAGTTAAACTAACCCAAAGGACAGCTGTGCCGCTGTAGAAAAAAAGAACGAGGAAGCTCTCCATGTGCCGATTTAGAAAAGAAGAAAGCAGCGATCCGGCTGGTAGGAAAGAAGCTAAGACTATACAGGCACACCTTCTGCTTTGCCTACAGAGTCCCTGCAAATATTCACAGCAAGTAAAGAAGGGGTGGGGAGGGAGTCTCTCATTCACACCCTCTTAACCCATTTTAACTTTTCAGTTAGAGGAACGCATCGCCTGCTCAAACAAATGGAAACAAGCCCCAGCAGGAATCCACAGGGGGGATTTCCAAGTAAAAGAAACTTAAAGAGTCACTGGGAAAACCAGAGCCAGTGCTGGCCTCCACACCTTTCGCTGCGGCCTGTCCTCCCAGTCCTGGAACGCGTGACGCAGAGAGCACACCAGCCTCGCACTCCTCCTTCCTCCTGACAGGCCTGTTGAGCCTCAGTGAGCCTCTCAGCGCCCGGCACTCCACGGGGACCTCCCCTCCACTCCCCGCGGATGCTCCCGCTGTATTCCTAAAGCCCAATTCCCAAATATATGTTTAATTTAGTTTTTTATTATTAAGGGAATAATGCATGTGGTAAAATAATATTTTGAATACTCAAGAGTATGAAATAAAAGTCCACCATTCCCCACCCTAGACCCCTCGTTAACCCTTTCCCCTGTGAGGTGGCAGCCTGGCTGCACGGATGCCTGGCTTCAGTTCTCACCTCTGCCACCAACTAGTCATGTGACCCTGGCTAGTCCCTCACCCCTCTGGTCTCAGCTTCCTAATGTGTATAAACATGATAAGAGCAGTGTCTACCCAACAGGATTCACTGAGTTAAAACACGTGCCTGGGACATAGTGCGATGTCTGTGTCAGCTATAATTATCCTGACAGAAAAAAAGGTGTATGTATATAACTTACATAATTATCTATAATATTACACAAGGACCCTTAAATATACATAAACAGCATCAACATGCATGCACCTTGGGTTTTTTTTCCCCCGCTTAATATATATGTTAGAAATCTTGCTATATCAGCACATGCAGATCTACCCCATTCTTTGTGAAAGTTGCGTTATTCCACTGGATGAATGTGCCCACATGTGGTCAAGAAATACTTATCAGGCACATATGTTATGCCAGGCCCTGTGGAAAAACGACAGAAGCAACTTGCCCTTGGAGAAAATTTTGTTGCTATTTGTAGTGGGGTTATGTTAAACGTATGGAACGCAGGAACACTGACATCTTTTTCACGTCGGGTCTTCCCACCCAAGAACACGCTTTTCTGGGTCTCCTCATTTCTGAATGCCCTTGCCTCTCTCCAACTCTTAAATGCGTTCCCCACCGATTTCAGCTACTCCGATCGTTTCAATCACCCCCAAATCATATTTTTTGGCCCAGATCTTTGCTGGTCTCCAAAACCACCTACCCAACCACCTCCTGGACCTCATTCCTGCCTGAGTGTCCCACAAGTTCCTCAAACTCAATTAGAACCAAAGCATCACGCATGTCCTCTGCCCACGCAGCCTGCCCCTCCTGCTGTGCTGGCCGTCTCAGTCCCCCAGGTGCACTTGTCACCCAGCTTTTGGCACTATTTTAAAATGTCAGTTGAACTCATCCATTTCTCTATATTCTTCACCACCTTCAGGACTTGATAACTTTTGGTCTCTATTACTGTGATAGCTTCCTTTCTGCTCTTTCTCCTTTCTTCTGTCTATTCTCCTCCATCTGAGCTCCATTCTGCTGCCTGAGTAGTTTATCTAAAATACGCATCAATGCCCACACTCCTGGGCATTCAAAGTTCTGACCCTGCCTACAAAAGGACCAAAATGCCGCGCTCTCTCAGTCTTCCATGCCTTGGCATCTTCTGGGCCCATCGCCTGCAATGCTAATTCCATGCACTCCTTAAGGCTCAGTTCAAATATGTCCCCTTGGAAGTTCTTCTGCACTCTTCCCGACTATCCAACCTCCACTTCTGACGGTGCCCGCTCCATCCTCCCTCAAGCCCTGGAGCATCCCTTTATTTCCTCATTGCGCTTACCACACAGTCCTGGAATCAGACAGACATTTACTGTAATCTGATTTGAGAGACAAGAATGCGGCCTCTGCATCCTTTGCTCTTGGGGTTTAAAAGCAAGGTGGTTTCCACCTGGTTCCCGCTTGGCTGTAGCAGAGCCAGCTGTTTCCTTTAGCACATGCTGCCCCTTAGTGTCAGGCTCGGGGACTGCTTCTGGAAGCCAGCTGATTCCCAGCAGGCACCCGAGACTGCTCCTGTGGTGAGCAGCCCATCCCCAGGGGCTTCTCTGTGATGTAAGCCGGCCCCAGCCTCTGCCTCCAAGGCCTTTCAGAAACAAAGACCATGACTAAAGGCTCACTAGGGCTCTGTCAGGCTAGGGATACAAATTTACAGGTGACATGAAGGGGTGGGGACGGGGAGACACGCCTGCTTATGGCAAACAAGGGTCGTCCAGTAGCACCCGGTACTCCCGCTGTTACTTATTACAGGCTCATTTTTCAATTTTTGACATGAGTCATAACACTAAGGGCTACAGGGTACAACTCTACATCCAAGACAGTGAGCAAAGAATGAGGGACACGGAAATAATCCAGTTTGGGGGAGTTGTAAGTAAGGGCTATTTTAGAGAAAAAAAAGCCAGCACAAATCCACAGGTGGGAGGAAACAGGAGAGGTGTTTGAAAGCAGGGCTTTAGCTGTGGAGCCTCAAAGACAAGACTACATGCAAAATAAGCCATAGACTACACAAGCATGAGAAAAATTTAATTAGTGAAAATAGCAAAATAAAAATCGTATGTACACTATAATGATAAATTGGTGTACATAAAGAAGGAAAATACAAATAGTTTTAATGGTATTTAATAGAATTATGGATGGTTTAAAAATTCTTTAATGCTGCTGTTGAATTTTGTTATCCATTAAAACATTAATTGTAATTATACAGTATTTCAAGTTGTAGTCTATCTCCACATTAGGCAATGTCTTTGAACATATAATGTTGAATTTTAAAACTTAGCATATAAAATTCTAGATTCTAAATGATCATGTTATGTTTTTACATTGCAAATATGCAAAAATAGGAAATATGCAGAAGTGTTCATAGGTGTTTTTTAAGGGTGGTTTTTCTTTCTGCTTGTGTTATTCTTGTTTTTAGTAATTTTAAATCTTCAGTAATGAGTATATTTTACTGGTATAACAAAAAAAGAAATGAAGTGTTTTAAAACTCAGTGTTGACAAAGCATTTGAATCACCCAAATGCTGACTTTCCACTGGCACTTTCCAGTTTATAAAGCCTTTTTCACACACGCTATTAAGCAGCAAGCATTTGCCCAGTGCTGGATAGAGTCTGTGAGAGATCGTGTAATTCAAGACAAATGCTTAAAGTGTTACTGAAAAATACATGACATATTATGAAATACTCAACCCACCGTAAGGTCCATGACATAACTGGGCCTCCTTCTGCATGGGAGGAAAGTGACATCTTGGGCTAAATGCCCTTGAAGTTCCCTTGTCTTTAAAAATTTTCTGATTCCAAAATTAGGTTAAAGGATCAGTGCGTGTCTTTGTGTGTGTGAGCGGACCTGTGTGCGGGTTTTTCATCCTTCAGAAAACAATTTGGACAATGACGTGAAGGGCAGCGGTCCCTGGAAGAACTCCAAGAGAGCCGTGACTGCTCGCTTTTTCTCCTCACCCTTTGCTCCAGGAGAACAGATTTAGAGAATCTGCCACACATTTCTGCCGGGAAGTCAGATGACTCTGCTCCAGGAACTACAGAAAGGAGATTTCCCTTCTCTCCCCCTTAAATGCCCCCATAGCCCCAAGTTCTCTGCTGAATCAAAACTATTTTATCTCGCCCTTTACCCACAGACTGAAGCTGAGAGTCAAAAAGAAGGGGAGATCTAAGGGCAAGAGTTTTCCTGGATGAAATGAGAAGATTTCTGTGATTTGCTTCAAAATAACCCACTGGGTGGGAGGTTGTGGTGGGAAGTGGGAGGGAAGACATTATCCCAGATGGGCCACGGAGCGAACTGACTGGTGAAGCCGGGTGCTGGGCATATGGGGGCTCCTTAGACTACAGGCATTCTACCTGACTACCTTCTCTACATTTTAAATTGTCCTTAATAAAAAGTGTACACACACACACACACACACACAATTCCCATCCCAGTAAGCATGAGAAAAAAAGTTAACAAAGCTGGAATTATTTCACCAGAGGAAGAAAAGTAAATTAATGGCATTGAGTATATGGAAGATTATTGACAGAGGAAAAGCTGCCACTTGCTTTTTGCCACTGCTACAATCAGATGAAGAAGAATAACTTAATATTAAAGAAATAAAATATTCCCTAATTGTGAAGGCTGTTAAACATTGAAATACATTACTAGGAGAAGGTAGCTAAAGAAATTCTTTCAAACAACAAAAGAACCCGAATAGGCAAAGCAATCCTGAGGAAAAAGCATCACACTTCCTGATTTCAAATATGCTATAAAGTTATAGTAACCAAAACGGCATGGTACTGGTAGAAAAACAGACGCACAGATCAGTGGAACAGAATCAAGAGCCCAGAAATAAACCCACACATCTACAGACAGCTAATTTTTGACAAAGGAGCCAAGAACATAGAATGGAGAAAGCAAAGTCTCTTCAATAAGTGGTGCTGGGAAAACTGGACAGCCACATGCAAAAGAATGAAAGAAGACCACTGTCTTACACCATACTCAAAAATTAATTCAAAGTGGATCAAAGACTTGAATGTAAGAGCTGAAACCATAAAACTCCTGGGAGAAAACATAGGCAGTACACTCTTCGACACTGGTCTTAGAAGGATCTTTTTGAATATGTCTCCCCAGGCAAGGGAAACAAAAAATAAACAAGTGATGGGGCCGGCCCAGTGGCACAGCGGTTAGGTTCGCACGTTCTGATTCTTGGCTGCCTGGGGTTCGCCAGTTCGGATCCTGGGTGTAGACATGGTGCCACTTGGCAAGCCATGCTGTGGTGGGTGTCCCACATATAAAGTAGAGGAAGATGGGCACAGATGTTAGCTCAGGGCCAGTCTTCCTCAGCGAAAAGAGGAGGATTGGCAGTAGTTAGCTCAGGGCTAATCTTCCTCAAAAATAAATAAATAAACAAGTGTGACTACAGCAAACTAAAAAGCTTCTGCACAGCAAAGGAAACCATCAACAAAATGAAAAGACAACCTACTAATTGGGAGAATATACGTGCAAATCATATATCTGATAAGAGGTTAATATTAAAAATATATAAAGAACTCATACATCTCAACAACAACAAAACAAACAACCCAATTAAAAAATGGGCAAAAGATCTGAACAGACATTTTTCCAAAGAAGTTATACAGATGGCCAACAGGCACGTGAAAGGATGTTTAACATCATTAATTATTATTTAAGGAAATGAAAATCAAAACCACCTCACGCCCATCAGAATCCTATTGTTAAAAAGACAAGAAGTAACAAGTGTTGGAGACGATGTGAAGGAAAGGGAACCCTCCTACACTGCCGGTAGGAACGCAAACTGGTGCTGCCACTATGGAAAACAGTGTGGAGATTTCTCAAAAAATTAAAAACAGAAATACCATATCATCCAGCTATTTCACTTCTGGGTATTTATCCAAAGAACATGAAAAAACTAATTTGAAAAGATATATGCACCCCTATTTTCACTGAGGAATTATTCACAATAGCCAAGATATGGAAGCAACCCAAGTGCCCATCAACAGATAAATGGATAAAGAAAATGTGGTGTATATGTATAAAACGGAATAGTACTGAGCCATAAAAACAGACAAAATCTTGCCCTTTGTGACAACATGGATGGACCTTGAGGGTATTATGCTAAGTGAAGTAAGTCAGATGGAGAAAGCCAAATACCATATAATTTCACTCATAAATGGAAGATAAAACAACAACAAGAACCATATAGATACAGAGAATAGATTGGTGGTTACCAGAGGAGAGGGGTTAAAGGGCACAGGTGTAGGGCGATGGATGGAAACTAGACTTTTTGGTGGCGAACACGATGTAGGCTTACAGAAGTCGAAATATACTGATGTACAGTTGAAGTTCATATGATGCTATAAACTAGTGTGTCCTCAATTTAAAAAAATAGCAATGAAGAGGAAAAGAAGAAATTCTTTCACCAAAAACAGTGATTCTGAGTTATTTATATTGATGGCTAAGATGTAGAATTATTAATCCTTATTAGGTACCCAAATTTATTCTTGGGCCAAAGGAGCTGGGTGAATCTTGATCTGAACCTTAGCCAGTCACAGTGACGAGACTGAAACAAGCAGGCAGCATGTTTGGGTGGTGGCATGCACCCAAGCCACAGGGCTAAACCTTAGCTCATGTCTGTTGTCAGGACTACCTATTAGCAAGCCCAACAATTACACTTCCACTGTCAGCTAAAACCTCACGATTCTCTGCAATGATGCTGAAATGAGGTTCCAGGGGTAGCCAGCCTCACAATGGCCCTCAAGGATCCTCGTCTTCCAGTATTCACGCCTTTGTGGAGCCCCCTCCCGCAGTGAACAGAGCTGACCTGCCGTACCAATAGGACATAGTGTGTGACGCACGAGACCAGGGCAGAAAAGACATCGTGGCCCCTGCTTAGCTTCCTCTTGGATCACACGCTCCATGGGAGTCACCATGTTGTGAGGACACTTAAGAGGCCCTATGGTGAGATCCACGGGGCACAGAATTGAGGCCTCCAGACCACCACCAGCACCAACTGCCAGCCCCATGCCGAGCCCTCTTAGAAGCAGATCCTCCAGCCATAGTCCAGCCTTCAGGCGACTGCCGCATGAGCTTCTGGGAAACCCAAGCCCCAACCACAGCTACACAGCCCCCAAACTCCTGTCCTACAGAAACTGCATGAGATAATACATTTTAAGCTAAATTCTGGGTAAACTGTTCCGCAACAATAGACAACTAATATAGTTGGTGAAAAGTTTAGTTCTTTTTTTACATGACTCCTCAGAAAAATACTGCGATGTGCATAAGCATGTTTCTTCTATTAGAATTGCTCAGAAATAAACATGTGAGCGATGAAATTCTTCTATGTGGTCTCAGAAAGGACACACAGGCTGAGCTCCTACAGGAGAGGGCAGCCTTTCCCATTTTCTCCAGCACATTTTCCACAAAGCAGCAATGAAATTAGGGGAAGTAACAATGGGTTCTCTGCAAGTGACCTCTTTGAATATCTTAATAGAATTAATAGAGGGCTTTTTAAAAATGACAGGTGAACCAAAAGTCGTTGTTTCTGATCCTGAAGGCATCACCTCAGATCACAAAGTAGCCTCGCTTTGTCACTCCTCAGCGTCACCTGAGCAATGCCTGCTTTATCAGAGCTTCTCTGATTATTTCCAAAGTTCATTGAAAATCATTAGTATGTATTTGTCATGAGCCCATTTCCGTGATATGCAAGCCAGACCTCTAAAAGCCTTCCACCAGCCCCTCCCAGCTCCCCGCAGGGAGCTGCTGAGAGGGTGAGCTCCATTCTTCCTCCTTCGGTAAAAGCAGCCCTAAGCGTTTTCCATCTCTCAAATTTGGTCTATATGTAAGCTCATCTTTCCCTCTATTTTCTGCCACAAAGGAGGTCAGAGTTCCTGGTGTAGACACAGCACGTGTGCTGGCTGCAGCAGAATGGACGCAAAGTCAGGTAGTGCAAACTATGGCCTCAGCTGCTTGGTGGCCACAGAGGGAGCGGTTTCCTCATTCGGCCAATTCTGCAGTGTGGTTTTGGACATCGTTCTTGAGAGATCTGCATCAAGCAGTTTTTTCACAGCTCTCACAAGAGTTTTGTGAGTCACCTGTGTTCATTTTAATGAATTCCTGTTCTGCTGCAGCAGCCATAGGCAGCTTCCACTGCTGGCCACTAAGAACCCTGACTGACAGCCCCATTCAAGAGAGACTCTGCTAAGCTTGTCAACTCCCCAGGGAGTCCTGGCCTTGGTCCAGGAAGTGGCAGACTCTCCCGAAAAGGATTGGCCTTGATAGACTGGATTTGCCAGTTTTGGGTTAAGTTACAAACCTATCCAAAGCCCCAAAGTCACAGAGGCTAATTATGGCTGCATCTTCCTAATCCACTAGGGAGCCTGGCGTTTGTCTCCACGTGACTAAGGCTCCTCACTTTCATGCAGAGCTGGCTGGGGTCCGGGGTATGAAGATCCCGCAGTATTTGCTTTTCTTTTGGGCTTTATGCGGTCAACCTAGGCAATCTCATCTACTGCAACAGTTTCACCTACAAACTATAGGATTCCAATTCCCAAGTCTATTTCACAGCCTGGACCTGAGACCTGAGACCCCTAGGAGTCCTATCAGTACTGTTTTATTTCTACTCACCTTGAATACAGACAGACAACCTCTTACTATGTGCCAGTGTTTTTCACAACCCAGGTCTTTGCCTATCTTACGTTCATACTTACTTTCCCAGGAGGATGCATTAGATTGTTTGTGGCTTTCATTGCTTTCTTTGGACTTGAATAGGTTACAGGTTGTACCACTTATGACGTATTTGTCAGCAGGTACTAGAATAACCAAATAAAAGTAGCTTAAACTTAATAAGGACATTTGTTATCTCACACAATAAGGGTTGTTTGTTTCAGTGTCTCCACAATGTTATCAACAACCCAAGATCTTGTCTTTCCTCTTCACCATCTTGTGTGTGCTGGCTCTCATCCCTGACTTGTCCCCTCTTGGTCACAAAGTGGCTGCTGCAAGTCCAGGCATCTCTATAAAGGATAATTTGGAGGAGTCCATCCATTTCTCCAGATTTTCTAAATTTTCTAAAATTATTCCTGGGTTAGGTCAGTTCAGGAGAGATTGGGTTTCCTGAGCTGTATCAGACTGGCCTCCCCAGGAATTGCTTAAGCAGTTATGCTTTAGGTAAATGCCACCATGTTGAGGAAGCTGCTAGAGTCAGCCTTAGACTTACGTCTACTCTGGTGGTGGATGTTGTTTGAACATATCGATCCCCCCTCTGTGAAGACTCAGGAGAAATTCTTTGTGTTGATTCGAGTCCTGATTGGCCTAAGCAATCACCTGTGGACCCTATGAACTGCCTGGCTCATAAGGCCTGGAGTCAAGTCTGTGGGCCACTTAGGCCAAATCCAGGATTCTTCCGCCTGTCGTAGACTGAATACCTCCAGCAGGGGTTCTGTTCAAGCTGTCCACAACAGGTACGACACGGGTGCCAGTCAGAATGGGAAACAATGAGCCTCAGCCTGCCTCCATGGCCGGGCGGCTACTGCAGACAGGTGAAACAGAGCAGAGAGAGAAAAGACGTCTAGACCTATTTTTGTCCTATTCACGTTTGATAGAGATAGGAAGTCAGAGAACTAGTCCATGATGATAAATGGGACCGACACTCTGCCTCGGTGTTGGGGATACACCAAGGAGGGGAGAGGACTGTGGTAAACTGGAGAGCCCATCCCTTCTGAAGACTGAGGACTGCTCTTCGGACCCAGATGATTGTAGCTCAGAGCTCCCAGAACTTCCAACATTTTTAGAAAAAGCCAGAAATCCTAATTTTTGAGAACTCCCGGATTTTAAGACTACAACTCAAAAAAACAAAAGACAAAAAAACAACCAAAAATAAACAAACACGCAGACATAAAGCTGCAGGCAGTCGAGCCAGCTGAGCCCAGCGGCCTTGGACTCCTGCTCTCTGCTGTGCGTTTTGAACCAGCTCCCTCCTCCCTCAGTCTGACATTCCACCCTTGCTTGTCTTTCTTCTTTCTCCTCTACTTAGTTGATAGTATTTTATTCTATTTTATGGGTATCCTCGGCTATCACTTTAAATCCTACCTGGGACAGAGCAGAGTATAAAGAAACTGACTTCAGGCCATCTCCCCTTAGATGACATATCAGCACGGCAAACCCCACGGCACATGGACTGCATCTGTCATTGTCGCTCCCTCGCCCCTCCCTCCTCTAGTCCAGGCGGGACCCTCCTGTTTGCTTTCTGATCAATAGTAATACCCCACTCACCCAACCGCATAAACCGGAAACGCGAGTGTCAGGCTATTTCGGGTCCCTCCTCCTCTCATTCAATCCTTTGCCAGGTGTTACCTCCTTCTTCCATTCCCTCCCACTCCCTGCTCACCAATTCCAGCACATGGTCCAGGCCTCTGCCATGTCAGGGCTGAATCACCGTAAGAGACCCGACTCACCTTCTGCACCCACTGTGCTCTTCTTCAAAGCCAGCCTCCCCCAGCTGCCAGGGTGCACGCCTGACCCCTCCCTGCCTTCTCCTCATGCAGAGTCGCCACCATCTCTGGGTTAAACCTAAGCTGGGCGAGGAGCTCCGGCCCTCCCACCGCCCCATCTGGCCCGCACTCAGCACTCAGCTCCGGGGACGCCAGGTGCTCGGCGCAGGCACCAGTCCTCCAAGGAGGCCTCCGGGAGCCCCTCGGCGACCTGGAACGCCCTACGGGCCCTCCTGGTGCTCCCACATCCTCACGCTTTCTTCTCTCCGGGTACGGTAAGTGGACTAAACGAAAATAATAGCAGCTAACATTCATCATACTCTGGCCAAGTACCATTCTAGGCAATTTAAATGTATTCATTCATTTCGTCCTCAAAAATCTTATGAGGAATTATTAGCCTCGTTTTACAGCCCATGAAGCTGAGGCACAGAGAGGTTACGGAGCTTTCTCCAAGTCGCCACGGAGATGGAGTGAGGATTTGAACCTCGGGCATCTGACTCCAGAGCGCTGGCGCTTCACCGCTAGGAGGCGCTGGTGGGAGGGTGTGTCTCCAGCAGTTTCTTCCGAGACTCTGCCCTTCCCACTACTTACTCAGATTTATGGGCTCTAAGTCATAAATTACGGCTCTGCCTGCTTTCCCTCCCGGGAGATAAGGAGATTCGGCCGCACCCTGAGTCTGGACTCGCGGCCACCAAGGCTTCCTCAGACCGTGTTGCGTCCCAGCCAATCTCCACCCACTGAGATCAAGATAAGAGCCTTCTCCTTACTTCATCTTCCCAGAAGGCAGCTTCAAGGTTTAAAAAAAAAAAAAAGTTTGGTGGAAGATTCTTGTTTCCAAATCTAGTATTTGAAGTTGGGGGGTGGGGGTGGGGTGGGTTTCAGGCCACCAGGTAAGGGTTGGGGTTGGGGTTGGGAAGGGCCAGAAGGCCAGAGAGTGATTCCGCTGAGGCTTCCTCTCTAAAAGGTGCCCTGGGCCACAAAGGAGAGAGAGACAGAGACAGAGGGAGCGAGCAGCCTGGCGGCAGCTCAGCCCTGGAGTTCTGATAGGTCCGTCACCCTGCAGTTTCCTTCTGGCTCCTGGAACCATGCTGGCCTCCTGCTGACTCTCCTCTCACCTTGAGAAATTCAGATTTCCTGTTCCCATCCAGGCCGAAGGATCCAGCAGAACCTTCAAGGTGGCGCTCGGCCTCCCTAGACCTGCCCAAGAGATTTAACTTAATTTTGCTCATCTTCCCAGATGTCACTTTAAGATCACTCTGGAGAAGACACAGCAGCCGTTTGTGCTCCCCTTCCTTGGACCGGCCAGCGCAGGGCATGCCTGGGCCATCAGCCCTGGACCTC
This sequence comes from Equus quagga, assembly GCF_021613505.1. NCBI lineage: Eukaryota > Metazoa > Chordata > Mammalia > Perissodactyla > Equidae > Equus > Equus quagga. Next base: position 129,930,409 of record NC_060273.1, read on the forward strand.
AGGTCTCCATTCAAAAGAAGAGAGAGGTCAGGAAATGTCCGATATACACGACAATATCTTGACAGAAAGAACTCCAGGATAGGTCCTGAACACTGAAACATCTCTCTTTCTAAAATAAGATTGTTTCCCACCTGAAAACAAAAATTAAGAGAACCCAGACTGTAGAGTTGTAGACTGATGGACGTTCTGGGGAGATCAGAACGAATGTGCAGGAGCAGAAGGCATACGGGACATGTCCGCACTCCGGCTAAGGATGAATCCTGTCCGAGCGGAATTCCCAGGCACAGCCACCCAGGTCCTGACGGTGGCCTCGGGTCCTGTTCTCCCCTGTCCTCAGGAACATGTTAAGATCACCGTGAGGCAGCCACCACATAGAAGAGCAAAGTGAAAAGAATTTCAGTATTTCTGGTTGCTTCCCATAAGTGTGAAATGAACAGGTGTACAATCGGAGTTCCTGGTCAGCACACCTTTGACTCCCGTAGCACGCTTTCTAAATTGCCAGTGGAATGCAATTGACCAAATCCAGACTGGGGGAAAATCTACAAACAACCTGTTTCTTCATCAAATACATTGTAAGGGGGAGAAAAGATAAATTAAGAGACTTAAAAGACATTAACCAATTGTGATGTGTGAGCTTTATTTGGATTCTGATTTTCTTTTAAAGAAAAAAAGAAACCAATTTCAACATATGAGACAAGTGGAAATTTGAACTGACAGGATATTTGATATAAAGGGATGAGGATTTTAGGCTGGTTAATTTTAAAAAACTGCAGATGAGAAGCAGGCTCTGAGGACTGGAATTTGCTTGCTCTTTGAGAGATATTTGCATTTGCGAAGGAAGGGGGGATGACCTTGTAGGGACCTGAAATTGGCCACCCCAGGATATATCTCTTTGGCATCGGGATTGTTTTGGGCTGATTGCTTTCGATAAACTGGGACAGGGAAGGAGGCTCTGGGGAATGGAACTTGCCCTTGTTGGGACACATTTACATTTGTAAGGTATCTCTATCTGTAAAAGGTGCCTCCCTCTCTGTGCCAGGAAGAAGAGAGATGACCTTATCCCTAGAAACTCTTAATGGGGAAGGCAAGAACTTAAGTTGGTTGCTGTCTGGCAAGCTCATGTAACTGATTTAGGGTGGTGGCTTCTAACCTTTCTAACCTTTACTTAATCCGATTTGATTCTTGTCTAAAAGTCATAGGATCACCCACCCAATGACCAGACCCCACCTGCACTGATACCATTTTAACTTTTTTTCATATTCTTTCCTTTGTCTTGTAAAGAGATGACTCACATACCCACGCCTTATAAAATTAGCCCTAACCCTCAACTCAGGGCAGCAGCAGCGGCTCTGCCTGCCCATGGGTCCTGTCCTCACGCTATTCCACACTATTCTCTAAATAAAAGAGCACTACTGCCAGATCTTAAGAGTCTAAGAAATCTTTCTTTCGACTCCTCTGCTCACCGACCCCGCATCATAAAGGAATTGCTTTTTTTTTAAGGTATGATTTTAAAATTTCTTTGAGAGTCACTGAAACATTTACAAGTGAAATCATATGGTTTCTTGGATTTGCTTCACAATGAGGGGGATGGGAAGTGGATGGGGTAGAATTGAACAAGGGTTGATGGTTGATGGGAACATGGACCTTCCTTATACAGTTCCGTTGACTTCTGTGTGGGTACAAAATCCTCCATAATTAAGTTTTTTAAAAGTAAAAAAACCCCACAATTCTAGTTTTAATTGATAGAAACTACCATTGGAATAAATACCATAATTTCCCTCCTTTCCCTGCAATTTTTTTAAACCATAAATTCTGATAAATCAGTTGTATTTTTAAGAAAGTCTCCCATCTACAAAAATCTTTAGTTGGAGGGGAATCTGCCTGTCACCAATAAGAACTAGGCACAGTCCCTCCCAGTGACCATTCTGAGCTCTCAGAGAGCTGGGAGCACAAGGTTTGGCTAAAACTGCTTTCTCAGGATTAGGTAATTAAGTCTTCCCAATGCTAAATAGAAGCTATAATTAAATGCTTTTGCAGACTGAAGTCATTCACCCCAGGCTACATGGTGAATTTGGGGGGGGGGGGGGGGGGGCTCAGACCTGAGCCAAGATCTGCCAATGCTGATTCCTCATTGGCAGGTGAGCTGGCCAGGGCCCAGGGCTCAGACTCCAAGCTCTTAGGTACCAGCTGTAGTGGCAGCAGCCATGCCCTCATATTCTCTAGAGAACTTTCTAGAACAAAGGATGTTCCAAATGGAACTGAAGTTTTCTGCAGCCCACCCAGAAGAATAATTTAGGTTTCCTCTCAGAGATAATACAAAAAGAAATGGGACCAAATGTCCTCAAGGCCAGCATCTTTCAAATGTTACTGCCTTAGTCATGAAGAACGGCAGGAAAAAAAGGTGCCCAAAATATAAAGTAAATAAAGGAGGAAAGACATAGCTTCATGTCTTCGAAGATTCTCAGCCCTGCATGATTATTACACCCAAAATTTTTGAAGTTTAGATTGGCAAATATTTAAGACTGTGAAAACTTAATGTTTGCAAGAGACACACTGTTGACAGGTATGTAAACTGGTGTACCATCATGGTCAAAATTACACATGCCCTTTGGCCCAGAAATTCTACCTCTAGAATTACAGTATATCCAAAGATGCTCCCACCATCAGTATCTTCCTCTCTACTGAATCATTCCCATCACCATATTCTGCAGATAACAGAATCACTCTCATTGCCTCTCTGGTCTGACATTCCTCTGCTCCCTTTCGCAATTAAACTTGCTGTGCAGGATCAGCTATCATCACCGTGTCTACTTCCCTACTTGGGATTCTTTCCTGAACACACCCCTTTCTGGCTTCTTATCCCCACTACCACTGAGACTGGTGGCTTGTCAAGGTCACCAGTGTTCTTTATGTGGTAAGATCCAGTGGTCACTTCTCTGTTCTCATCTCAGTTGACCTCTCGGTAATTTCCACACGATTGACCACTCTCTCCTTTATGCCCGTGGCTTCCCTGACAGCATATTCTCTGGACTTCCTTCCTGCCCCAGTGGCCAGTCATTCTCAGTCTTTTACAGTCTCTTTTTCTGCTCAAAAAGTTATAAGTGCCAAAGCCTTTGTCCCAGGCCCCCTTCTCTTCACCTATATTCTCTTCTCTAGGGCATCTCACCCAGTCCTTTGCTTGAAAAGTGCTAGTGATATGTCAAGGACTCAAATCACTATATCCAGCCCTGATCACCACTAAAACAAACAAACAAACAAAACACCCCAACCTCAGATATCCAAATGTCCTACTCAACAGACCTACTCGGATGTCTAACAGGCATCTCAAATTCAAGATGTCATGGCCAAAGTAGAACTCTTGACTTTCAACCTCCAAACTTGCTCACTCCTAATTATTTCACCATCACCCATCAAGAAAAAAAACTAGGCATGATCTTTTATTCCTTGATTCCTCTTTTCCTCACATCTGTTGACTTTACCTCCAAAACATAGCCCAAATTAGTCCCCTTCTCTTCATCCCTACACCCCAACCAAGCCAACATCATCTCTTGCTTGGATTGCTGGAATTTCCTAACTGTCCTTGCTTCCCCTCTTGCTCTTCTAAAATCTGGATACCACAGTAGCCAGTGACTTTGTAAATTATCAGTAAGCAGTCTATACAGAAACTGGAATATAATGATGCTCACCTGAAATTTACACAGTGTTATAAACCCATGTGACCTCAATAAAATAAAAATAAAATAAAAAATAAGTTACCAGTAAAACCACCATATGACGTCCCACCTAGAATGGAAGCCAAGCGGCTCAGTCTCTTACAGATCCCTTCGGTTGCCCAGCACCTGCCCATCTCTCCAGCCTGCCTACTCACACTCTCCCCATCACCCACTCCCATAAAGCCCTTGCTGGGGATTCTCCCAGGGCTGGTTCTTTCTTATCTTTTATGGTGAAACTTAAATTTCACCTTGCTAGAAACCTTCCCTGATCCCCTAATAGAAAATACTCAGAATTTACTCTTTCTTAGAATTGACTACTATTAGATATTTTTCTTATTTTCAGTTTCTGTCTGATTAGAAAGCAAACTCCATAAAAACAGGGTTTTTGTCTATTTTGTTCTCCACAATATCCCTCACTGCCTTGAACATGACTCGGCTCCTAGTGCGTGCTGGAGAATATTGAATGAACAAGTATGTAAGATGCAGAAGGATATTCACTCAAAAATTGCTTGCATAGCGTTACAAGTATAGCAAAACAAACAAACAAACCCTGGAAACTGCCTAAAAGCTAGAGGATCAATTCCTCATAGTATATCCATACAGGGGATACAGTCATTTAAAATAATGAGGTCAATCTATAAAAGCTGAAAGGGAAATAATGTCCAAGCTGTGTTGACATACATCCTGTGGAAGCCAGCTTCCAACATGGCCCCCGATGATCCTCGACTCCTGGTATTTATGCTCTTATGTAGTCTTCTCCCAAATTGAGCTGCAGTTGGTCTGTGTGACCAATAGGGTATGGTGGAGACGACGGTGTGTCACTTCTGAGGCGAGGTTCTGAAGGGCATCGCAGCTTCCCCCTTGTTCTCTTGGATCCCTTTCTGGGTGAAGCCAAGCTTTGTGTTATGAGGTCACTCAAGCAGTCTGCAGTGAGGCCACATGGAGAGGAAGTGGGCCTCCTTGCCAACAGCAAGCACCAACTTGCCAGCCCTGTGAGGGAACCACACTGGAAGAGGGTCCTCTGGCCGCAGTCAAGCCTTCAGATGACTGTGACCTTATGAGATCCCGAGCCAGAAGCATCTGGTTAAAGTTCTTGGAATTCATGACTCACAGGAACTGTGCAAGTTCGTGAATGTTCACTGCTGGTTTAAGGCACCAGGTTTTGAGGTAATCGGCTATGCACAATACATCTAATACATAGTATCACTCTTCTTGTACTTTGAAAAAGCACACAGGTACACATGCTTCTTCATGCATAGAAAATATCTCAAAGCATACATACACATAGGGAGTAACCGGGCCCTGACACAGGTGGTAGGGAGGGGCTATGTTCACTTTTCAGGATATGAACCTGTAGTCTCAGATTTATTTACAAGGAGAACCATTTCTTACTTTTATAATTCTGAAGTTTATTATTTTTAAAAATTTAAGCAAAACAGTATTTTTTTTTTTTCCTTTTTCTCCCCAAAGCCCCCCAGCACATAGTTGTATATTCTTCGTTGTGGGTCCTTCTAGTTGTGGCATGTGGGACACTGCCTCAGCGTGGTTGGATGAGCAGTGCCATGTCTGAGCCCAGGATTTGAACCAACGAAACACTTGGCCGCCTGCAGCGGAGCGCGCAAACTTAACCACTCGGCCACGGGGCCAGCCCCCAAAACGGCATTAAAAGAGATAAATCACAATAGTGGCGCTTCCTAAGCCTTCTTTCCTTCGTGTTTTTCTTGACTTTCTCCCACTCTCAAGACCTGGCTTTGGAATAGGCTGTTCTTTAAATGCTTTTAAGTAGCCCAAACACTGGAGGATTGATTCTGTTTTTCATTAAAATACTGATTTCACAAACATCAATCCCATGACTAGATGGCTGTAAGGTAGGAACCCGATTTAATCATTTGCATTTATTAAGGCAATAATGTTGCACTAACGGCTTGTGGGATGAACAAATAAACCACTCATGCTGCTGCTGGGCGCCGCTGTCTTGCCTAGAGCTGGTGATGGAGCCCGCAGGCTTGAGCTGTGGTTTCTGCAGGAAGTGGCCCATAACTCTGGTTGTGCCTACTTTCTCACCAGTAAAGATTGACACTGGGAAATATTCCATAGGTTGATCAACTGGTAGAGGCAAGGGCAGCCCCTATCCAAACCACAGAATTCTTCATACTCTCCCCCAATAAAGGCATTTCCAAAGCGTGGTCTGGGGGACTCCAGTTATTCACGTCTAAGTCGAACAACCATCTCAGCGATGTTGTAAGGCGGGAATAAAATGGAGCACTTGACCCCTCAGGGTTTGCTTTATTTCTTCAGAATTGGGGGGAGGGGGACTAGGCACAGGCCTTCGACTAGCATGGAATGAGGAACTTCTTTTTTTAAGACGACATCCAAACTCTGCAGCACAAACCCAGTTTCGATCCATGAGACCAGGGGCAGCAGTGACAAACTGTACCTTCGATTCGGTAATATGTCCCAGTCCTCTCAAGGGCCTCTGAAGGGTTAGAGTTATAGGAACAAAGCTGTCATCACTCAGCTATGCATACTGATGAGATGAGAGCCCCAGGATTTATGAAACCTTGATCACCAGGAAATTAATTACATCTGAAACTGCTGCTGCAAACAACCCGTGACACACAAAGAATAGCCCAGTGAAACAACTCCAGGCAGGTTGGGTTAGCATTGTCCTGCTCAGCGGACGCAAACCCACATTTGTTTTCAAAGTAAGAGAGCCCTCGTTCAGCAAATCGGGCCAGCAGAGTGCAAAATATTCACATTTTCAGACCGCGTAGAAAAATCAGACCACATTTTAAGAGTGGATGAATACTTATGAAATTTCTAAGTCTTATAAAACTTTCAAAAGCTTATCTAAGGAGAGGCTGGCCTGGTGGTGTAGTGGTTAAGTTTGCACACTCCACATCGGTGGCCCAGAGTTCACGGGTTTGGATCCCAGGCACAGACCTACACACACTGCTCATCAAGCCATGCTGTGGCGGCATCCCACATACAAAATAAAGGAGGAGTGGCACAGATGTTAGCTCAGGGACAATATTCCTCAAGCAAAAAGAGGAAGATTGGCAACAGATGTTAGCTGGGGGCCAATCTTCCTCAGGGGGGGGAAAAAAAAGAAGGTCAACCTATAGATGCAGGCATGGAAAGAATCCTAAAACATAGTTAAATGAAAAACAATTGTCACAGAGCAATATGTACAGTATGGCGGGCCTATGTAAAACATAAAGTGTACGCATCACATCGTTTCTTGTTAGAAGAGTAATGTATTGCTTCCCATCTCCCTCCCCCTCCTGCAAAAACAAGAAACAAAACACACGCAATTCAGAAATAAGTTGTAAAAAAAAAGCCATGTGTTATTTATAAATCAATCATACAATAAAATAATTATTTTAAAAAGTCACAAATACAACAGTTGTATAGTCAGCTTGGATTCAAGTCCCTCTTAAATACATTGCAAATCAATCTATTTCAGTGTTCTTTTCCAAACAGATGTGGTTCAAACCCAGTGAAGTCTTTATAGTTTCATACTTAAGCGAATGAAACTGACAATAAATAGTCCAAAAATAATTTTTTTAAAATACTAAACGGTAAACGTTACTCTGAGTTACAAAACAGCATGTTACTCAGACTACCTGAAGATTTCACCAAAGTCAGTAAAAAAGTTACACAACATTTGTATTTCCACATTTAAAATCCTCATTGTGTTTTCCTTGATGTGATAATGACACATACAAAAGCTCAAAGGATTAATAAAGACGTAATTGAAAGTCCTGATAAGTCAATAAACAGATTTCATTACAAGCTGAACACCACAAAGAAACAGAGCCCTTCTTTGCTTCTCTTCAACAGCTACTACAGCACATTGTGGAGTGAAGGCAGCACCCAGCCGAGCGGTTCTCCAGCCTCGGTGTGCCAGAGCATCAGGCAGACTTGTGAACATGCAGGTTCCTGGGCTCTGTTCCCAGACTCTGAGCTCTCATTCCTGAGTCTGACAAACCTGCATTTTTTAACAAGATCCACAATGATTTCGATGAGGGACCAAGACCCCAACTGACCATTCACATTCTACTGTTCAATCCTAACTCTGCCATTGGTTGGAAACCTGACTCTGGGTACCTCCTTCACCTCTTTAATTTCCTCATCTGTAAAGTCAGTCAACTGAACCGAGCATCCCTGAGGGCTCTTAAGCCCTAAGAGGGCTGTGATTGACCCCAGATATAAAAGAATTGGAGTTTCAGCTAAGAACTTAGTCTTCATGCCAAGACTAGTTCATGCAAGTCACTGGGTTTCTGTCTTTTCACCACCTTCAGAAAAGTCTGCTTCTATCAGCTCCGTTTCTGGGAGCATCTGAGTAGAGGAATTCTGAAAGTGACATCTATGTGAACTTGGGGGACTTTCCTCATGCAAACAAGGAAGCTTCCAGCAATCCTGAGAGGTGCTGCAGATACCTGGTATGTGGTGGACCTGCTCGGCTAGGAAACAATGGAAACATCCCCATAACACCAAGCAGCCTCCAGATCATCCTGTAAAACTTCTGTGGGAGGAGCTGGACAACTCAGTAGGAGGTTTTCACGCTGGTTGAACTCGAAGAGTAAGAGCTGGACTTCCTGGAGAATTTCTTTGATGTGAGAGATACTTGCATCTGCTTTACTGTACGGACGCTCCGACAAAGGAGAGCGTTCTTTGCATGATTCCTAAAGTCTTGGGAAACAAAGTAATAGACAAAGGGATCGATGCAGCTGTTGAGGGTGGAGAGGCAGAGGGCTGCAATGTACAGGGCATAGACGTGGCTCTGGCTCCAGTTTTTAATCAGGAAATAATGCACCACAAGCAGAAGGTTACTAGGAGTGAAGCAGATCAGGTACATGGCCAGGACGGTGACAATAAGTTTGATGGCTCTCTGCTTCTTCTTTCCCGAGTTTTCATCTACAGTCGAAGATCGAAGTGTTCTGATCATCAGCACATAGGCAGAGGCCGTGAGGAAGGCTGGGAACAGGAAGACCCCGATGGCCAGAGAGAGGAAATAATTGAACATGTCCCCCACCAACACCTCCTCAGGCAAAACATCATGACAGGTGGTGATGTTCAGGGCTGGAATGTAGACGGTCTGCTTCACGACATACAAAGGAATGGTAACCAGCAGAATCAGCAGCCATATTCCCAAAGAGACACCGATGGCGATGTTTGCCTTCTTCCTGGGGTGCACCATGGGGTTCACGATGACCCAGTATCTCTGCACGCTGAGGCAGGTCATGAAGAGAATGGAACAGTACATGTTGCCATAGAAAAAGCCAATGAGTACCTTGCAAAGGGATTCCCCGTAAATCCAGTTGTTGCCATGTATGTGATAGGCAATCTTCAAAGGGAACCAGATAACAGAAAGGAGGTCTGCCAAGGCCAGGTTGGCCATGTAAACCACAGCGGGGTGCCTCTTCCTGGTTCGGAAAAGGAAAACCCACAGGGCCATGCCATTACTTGGCAAACCAATCACAAATACAATTGTGTAGACAATTGGAAGAAAGACAGTAGTCAGCTTTCCCGTGAGGACGGAGGCAGAAAATTCATCCACGGAGAAGCCTGGTTCCACTGTAACTCCTTTCCCGGTGACGTGAGCGGGGCTTTCAGCCTTACCAATGAGGCTCCTTCCTTTAGAGAGTCTATTGGTTCCTGTACAAGAAAGAGAGGGCAGACAAGGTCATTACAGAAATCACCGCTTCAGCAGTAATGCTGGCTTGTTCAAATAAAAGTACTTTAGATAAAGACAGGAGGAACACACAAAATGCTTCCAGGGGCTTTCTTTGGGTGATGGGATTATTGGGATTCTTGTCTGGTTTTGTTTGTTTGTTTTTTAGAATAAGCATTTTTTTTTAACTGGAGGGTGGTGGGGTATCTGTGGAATATAACACTGGTTTCTATGAATCTAGGAAAAACTGACAGTATTTCCATTTATTTTTACTAACCGTCCACATTCCTTAGTTCCTAACTGTTCTTACAACGACCATCTATCTCACTCTGGCCAGGAGACAGGATCCACCTGGCCTATCAGTCATTCCCTATCTCACAGGCTGACACAGGGAGAGCCCCAGGAGCACCAGGGATATTCCCTCTCCACCCAGGACTGCCTCAGGCAGGGAGGGATACGCTTGCTTCTGTGTGGGCCTCTTGCAGACCCTCCCATGGAGGCCAGCTGGCAGGCAAGCCTTCTGGTCTTAAGATCACTGATGGCTGGGTACACCAATGACAAATCTGTGCTCTGACTTGCAAGCAAGTACCAAGACAAGCTCTGACAATTTACGCTCCCATCCCCATATCACGAACTAAACTTTCGAAACCACCAACAAATCAGTGGCATACATTCAGTGTTCACAGACCTGCAGAAGAAAGTGAGGGACAAATTGAGGACACTGAAGGATCTTACTTAATTCTGAGGCAGTAGGCCTTCATTGAGCAGAGAAAACAGGGCAAACTGCCAAACAGTATGCCAGGGAGGATGTCAAACCTGCTCACGAGTTTGTCATCATTTCTCTGCTTAGTCATCACCTTTTCCTCTTCCAGCTTTGCACCCGGGTTCAGCAGGATTACTGCTTCTCCTGGGCCTTTCCTATTAAGAGCTAACAGGGGTTAGGCTGGGTAGATGATTAGAAGGTGTAAAGATCAATACTTTACTTTTCACTTAGTGTTGTGGGGTGAAAGGTGACCCCTAAAAGAGATGTCCATGTCCTGATCCCTAGAATCTATGATCATTATCTTATTTAGAAAAGGGTCTCTGGAGCCAGCCCTCAGGGCCTAGTGGTTAAGTTCAGCGCGCTCCACTTCGTTGGCCCAGGCTTGGTTCCCAATCACGGAACCACATCACTCGTCTGTCAGTAGCCATGCTGGGGGGCAGGAGCTCACATAGAAGAACTAGAAGGACCTACAACTAGAATATGCAACTATGCACTGGGGCTTTGGGGAGGAAAAAAAAAGAGAGAGGAAGATTGGCAACAGATGTTAGGTCAGGGCGAATCTTTCCCAGCCAAAAAAAAAAAAAGAGCCCTAGAAAAGGGTCTTTGTAGATGTAATTAAGGATCTTGAGATGAGAAGACATCCTGGATTACCCAGGTGGGCCCTAAGTCCAATGACAAGTGTCCTTATAAGAGAAGGCAGAGGGAAACATGAGAGAGACAGAAGAGAAGATAGAGAGGAGAAAGCAATGTGAAAATGGAGGCAGAGATTGAAGCAAGGCCGAGGACCAAGCCAAGGAATGTCAACAGCCCCTGCCACCAGAAGCTGGAGGGGGCGAGGAATGATTCTCCCCTTGAGACCTCAGAGGTGCCCACACCTCGAGATCGGACTTCTGGCCTCCAGAACTGTGAGAGAATAAATTTCTGTGGTTTTAAGTCACGTGTGTGGCAATTTGTTACGGCACACGAGACTAACACTTAGGGCAGACCTACCTCGTGTTCCAATTTCTTCAAATTTTTTTTTCAAAGAACAAATTATTTTTTTAATAAAAATAATATTCCTACATATTACTGTGCTCTTCAAATACTTGACTATAACCTGCAGTAAGAAACATATTCTGTATGGCAACCTCGTTCCAATACATATGTCCATAATGGAAAAAAAAAGTTTCACAAAATAATAGTCACCCTTCTATGCAGGGTACATTCTGATACTTTCTATTGCATTCTATTCCATTCTTATAAAAAGCCAGTCACCACCCTCCTCATTGATTTTGTGACCCACCTACGTGTTTTTCAAAACCAGTTAGCAGGTGACCAATTTTGAAGCACCCCAACAGAACAGCACTTACAGATGGGTGAGCTACTGAAGTATTTTAGGGAATACTGAAATATTTTAAGATGAAATTGTATCTGGGTTTATTTCAAAATAATACAGGGATTGGAACCCCGAGACGCTGCTGGTGGGAATGTAAAATGGTGTAGTCACTGTGGAAAACAGTCTGGCAGTCCCTCAAATGGCTAAACAGAGTTGCCACACGACCAGGCAATTACACTCCTAAGTGTCTACTCAAGACAAAGGAAAACACGTCCACACAAAAACTTGTACGTGAACGTTCAGAGCAGCACCATTCACAAGAGCCCCAAAGCGGAAATACTCCAAATGTCCATCAACTGACGTTGTATATGCACACAAGGGAGTATTATTTGGCAATAAAAGGAAATGAAGTACTGACAGGTACTACAACATGGATGAACCTGGAAAAGACTACGCTAAGTAAAAGAAGGCAGTCACAAAGGAACATGTGTTGTCTGATTCCATTTATATTAAATGTCCTGATTAGGCAAATCCAGACGAAAAGTAGATTTGCGGTTGCCAGGAGCTGGGGAATGGGCAGACTGGGGGGTAAAGGCAAAGGGCTGGGGGGTGTTCTTTTGGGGGAATGAAAATATTCTCAAGTTGACTGTGGTGCTGGATATATAACTCTGTGAATAATCTAAAAGTCACTGAATTATGTGGTGTGCAAATCATATCTTAAGAAAGATGCTAAAGAGTCACACAGAGGAGGGCAGGAATAGGCTGGGGTGTAACTACTAAAGCTGAGCGAGGGGCACATGGGATTCACGATAATATTTTACTTTCATTTGTTTACAATTTTCCATAAAAACAAGCACATGCCAGGTCAGGAAAGTTTATGTAAAGAGAGATCAAAATCTGCTTTAAATAAGACTACTAAAATGAAAAAGGAAAAGAGAAAAAATACCAAAAAAAAAAAGAGAGAGAGAGAGAGAGAGAAAGGGAGGGAGGGAGAGAGAAAGAAAAAAAAATTTCCTGAGAATATTCCAACACACAACCGTGAACGGTCTCAGTCAAAAATACTGTTCATGTTAACTGTGCTTGTTGTAGCAGCCGCAGTGCACACAAGCAGCATGCTGCGTACGTTTTAAGATATGACACTGAGAAATGTCGAGATGCTGCTCAAAGGTGCCTGAAGCCCTGTCAGCAGAGCACCTAGACTTTCCCCCCACAGTGTCCTATACCACTCAGAGAACTCGCCTAGGACCAGTGCTATCCTGGCTCCCAACTGTCTAACCAGGTAGCATCATTCCTATTTCACAGGGTGGAGAAGAAAGTAAAGGCACATATGAAGTTTAACACATATAAAGTATCTGGCTGCAAAAGCATCCCCATTTGGGGGCTGTAATAGACAATACTGCCCAAGTACCGAGAATACACACTCCCACAGATGCTCAAAGCAGCACCCCCTGCCCCAATTACAAACAGGAAAGAGGCACTGTTCCCCAGCCCCCATTCCTAACTTACCCCATCCCCAGCACAGTCCCTAGCATTCATAGTAGACGCTACACCATTCAATAAATATCAAAATGGAAGGATAGTCACAACATACTGGCACGGACCTAGCACTGCTCATCAAGCCATGCTGTGGCAGCATCCCACATAAAATAGAGGAAGATTGGCACAGAGGTTAGCTCAGGGCCAATCTTCCTTACACACACACACAAAAAATTGTTAAGACAACGTACAGTACGGTCCTTCTAATGTTATAAAATATATATTTGTGCAGAGAGGTCTGTTAAGATTGCAGGGGGCAGAGAATGGGGAATTTCATTTTTTCAGACTCTTCTAATTTGTACAATTTTGAAAAAAAAAGTATGTAAAACTTTTAATTTTAAAAACACCACTTGTCCTTTGTTATTTTAAGTATCTTCCTGCAGCCTACCGACCCCACCAACTCTACTGTGGAGCCGAGTATTTTCTTTGTGTTAACTCTCTACTGGTATCCTCTTCCCTACTCTCCCCTCATCCCCAGCTTTCTTGTGCTCCTGACCTTTGGGAGCACAAACTGAAAAATAAAAAGCTTTGGTGGCTGGCCCCCTCCCTGGATACACTTCGTCATTGTCATGGGTTCTTTCAGGAGGACTGTTTTCCTCTCAACACTTGCCCAGCTAATAAAGCTATAAGAAAGTCAAACACAGACTCCACTAAGACATCACCAACGAGGTTAATTAGTAACTACAGGACAAGCAAGGGGACCAAACACAAATTGAAAGTCCCATCTTCATGTTTGCTACAGTGTTCTCTCTTATTAAAAAAACACTGGAAATATCCTCTTGTGTCCATCAACAGAGGACCAATCTAAAAATTATGATACATCCTCCTATAACATATTTTAGAGTCATTAAAAATGTTTTATATTTACTGACATGCTACTGATGTTTATATAATCCCAAATTTATACAGAAAGATTTTCTGTATTTTTCAATAGACATTCTACGCACGGATTATGAAAGCATGGGAAAGGATACAGATCAAAATGTTAGCAGGGGTTACTTTGGGTACTGAGGTGATTTGTTTAAACTCCCCCCTCCTCCCCTTTTCGGCTTATTTTTCCTCTGTCGTGATCACACATCACTTGTATAATTAAAAACCAATTACAAAGAGAACAGAAGTTTCAGTCTCCAAAAGAAAAACGGAATGACAGCATCACTGGGGGCCTCCCTGGCTTGTGACACAGTAGAAAGACAGAAGTGCCTGAAACAAGCTGACTAAAGTGCCAAATGGCCATGGATCTGTGAGGTCACTGGGCAAGTGCCCTCACTTCATTCTTCAGTTGGTATTTACTGAGGTCCTTTAGACAACGAGACTGTGCTGGACCGAGACGACGGCGAAGACACCAGAGCCCCTGGCCTCCCAGACTATATCATCCAGTGGGGAGACCGAGTAACACATTTACACCAACAATTATCAATTACTGTTGCGATGGGAAAGAATGCAGGGGCCATGAGGAGTGTTTTCCTTGCCCGGCACCAATTCAACGGCCCCTCTGTAAAATGAGGCAGTGGTACTCCAAGCTGAGGTTCCTGCCATGAGACAGTCTTTTGGGGTGAGACCTTTGGGAAGAAACATCAAACCAACTATCTGCCCTGTAGCAAACTGAGGGGCACTCCTGGGCGTCAGGCAGAAAGGGGAGGAGCAAAACGGCGCCGAGGGGCAGAGGAACTCTGGTGATGCCGATGCCGGATTTCTTAAAATCAACCTAGTTTCAAGCTGGAAGGAAGCTCCATCCACCTCAAGTCTCACCATGACTTAGCCAACCCTTTAGCACAGTTAACAGCAAAGGAATACAAGTCTGCAGAGAGAAAGAAAACCCAAGGTGCAATGTTACATAGTTCTGGTTAACAAGTAATTTGATTTTTTTGCTGTTAAATCAAGCTCACCTCATACTCCAGGAATCGCCCCAGCCCCGGCTCCTCACTTTGTAAACAAGAACAACCCGAGTACTCAGGGCCGGCTTCCTACAGGAATCGTCTGAATCCGAAAAGCGTTCAATCACCTACACCCACACAATTTTTTAACGCTGTTTGCACATGCTAAGTTTTGCTGCTGAATTTTACGTTTCCAACTTTAAAAGAGAAAGGCAAATGGAGAAGTGTTCACCAGTTTCAATACTTTCCGGAAATAAATGCCTTTTCTGATGCTGACCAACAAAATGTATACAGTGGTGCAGTTTTCAAGTATACAGCATAACAGCCTATTCTCTAACTCCAGGGGGAAAAGAGTCATATTCGTCGATCCAATTCAAATTCACAGTGATCTGCTCTTTTTACGATATCTTTATGAAGAAGATAAAAGTGAGAAACTGCCTTTTACAGCAGGTCTGCAAATCTCCCATGGAAATTAAAACTTCCCTTTTAAGGCCACCGTGGCTGCCCCAAACCGCGGGGGGTCGGTTAGCATCACAGAAGCGCGATGCCGGGCCAAACCTCCTCCACGCCCCCAGAGGCCTGCTCAGGCCGGGCAGGTTCCACCCCGGCAGGGCAGGTTCGAGCACCTCCGGGGCAGCTGCCCGCGCATCCAGCACCGCGCACAAGCCGGCCCCCGCCCGGGTCTGCGCCCGGGGCTGACGGCCTCCGGCCTACACACCTGAGTGGCCGCCAGCGCACGCTCCCTGTGCTGTGCAAGGGCCCGAACCCCAGGGCCCTAAGGTCACCCGGTCGAATGCGAGGCAGGGTCCAAGAAGTTCCATTCGAAAACCCGCGTAACGCCCAACTGGGGGCCTAGAACTCGAGGCCGAGCGCGCGTTTCCCCGAGAAGCCAGCGCGCCGCCCCTCCACCACGCCAGGGGAGCTGCGGGCCCCGGCCGGGTCGCGAACGCCGTGGGCCGACCCCAAAGAGGGGGCTCGCAGGTAGAAGGGGTCGCAAAAAGCGAGGTAGAAGGTTCCAGGCGCGGACTCCCACCCACTCCACCCCGCCCCGGAGCCATCGCCTCGCTAACTGCAGAGGTCCCGCGGGGCCAGCCCGGAGGACGTCGCCAGGGTGCCTGAAAAGCTCCTTAATGACTCGGTGTTTGCAAAGAAACCACCCCGGGGTAGGGGGAGGCTGAGCCCTCCCGGGACTCGCGAGCTCTCCGTTCCCTCCTCTTCCTCTCCGCCGACTTCTGCCTCCTCCGGCTGTCCCAGCTGGATGCTCCCCGGCGCAGGGAGCCCCCAGCAAAGCCGCCGAGCGGAGGCTGCGGGTTGCAGCGAGGCGGTGGCGGCGGCGGCAGCAGAACACCCTTCGCGCACCTGCCCCGCCTCCACCTCCTGCCAGTGGTGCCCGGGTCCCCGGGCCCCCGCTCCCTGGCGGCACGAGCCCCCCTAGGCCAAGTTCCTCACCTGGGAGGGTGCGATTGCAGGAGGCAGAGGCCGCCAGCAGGATGGCGCCCCCCAGCAGCCACGCTGCGCTCGGGCGTCGCATCCTTCCAGCAGCCCCGACGCCCGACGGGCGCGCAGTTCGCCGCCACCGATCCGAAACTCAGAGTGCTCTCGCCGCGGAGACAGAGCCACCCTCCCACCCACCCCTATTTGGAGCCTCTGCGGTCGCCTCCCCAGAGTCGCAGAAGTTTCAGTGAAACCCGAGCCGCTCGACGCACCTGCGCGAGGCCTCGCCCCTGGGCGGGCCCCCCCGCGAGGCCCCGCCCCCTCGACCAGCCGGGGCTCGGGCCCCGCCCCCCGCCACCTAGCTGGGCGCCCGCGCCCGGGCTCCAGGCTCCGGGTGCCCAGCTGCTTCCCCGAGGCTGCGGGAGCCGCCCGAGGGCGGGGTTGGGCGGGTCAAGTGGCTGTGTTGGAATGCAAATGGCAGGGGAGCTCGGATCTCCGGGTCATCCTGGCGTGGGCAACGCCTAGAACTACCTTTCACCTTTAACTGCTCCTGGGGAGCCAGTGTCTTCCATCGCCCTCCCTGCCTTTTCCCATGTGGCCAAAAGCCAGGCTCAGGCTCACTGAGGTTATCGTCGTAATCGGTAGAGGCTTCCCGGTGTAATGGGCACTGTGGGATGAGGGGGCAGTTTGTAATCTGCAGAGGCAGATGGACAGCTGCGGGCACCAACGGTGGGGAGCAGGGGTCCGGGATTCAGTTTCTGCTCTGCTGGTAACTAGCTGCGACCTCGAACAAACCTCCTCACCCCCTTCTAGGCCCATTTCCTCGTCTGCGAGGCGGAGGGGAGAAAACAGTGGGAACAGTTAAGTTCCAAGAGCTCATGATTTAGGAGCCTTGTCTAGTTTAATCCCGACGACAGCGCGCGCTGTAAGTATGATTATTATTCCCATTTTACAGACGAGGAAATGGAGCTCAGAAAGGTTGGATAAATTGCCCACAGTCACACGGTTTATAGACACTGTTTGTAAATGTTCACCACATTTAAACTTTAGTCTGTGATTGCCACTTTCTTCTGTCAGTCACTGCACTACAAACGCTTCCACCGAGGTCTCCTCGGCTTTGGGATCCCATAGTCTAAAGACACTGAGACCGGACAGGGTGCATGGGGCCTTCAGGATATTGGTAATGTCTTCCTTTTTACTTGCTTTAAAAAGGTAAAATAAAGTTTACTGTTATCCATTTAAACTTTGGGTGGTGGAGGAGCAGAAAAAAGACAGGGTGTTGTCTTCAGATATTTGAAGGATTAGCGTGTAGAAGGTAGACGCTTTCTGAGTAGCTCCAGAGCAGAAATAGGTGGAAGCCACAGCGGGAGGCTGATTTGGCTCAATGTAGAAACAGATTTCTAACACGTCCCTCTGGCCGCAGGCCTGAGGGCTGCCTAGTGAGGGTGAGGGCCACATCGCTGCAGGGCTTGCGTGCGGCAAAGGACCAGGGCATCTGTCGGGCATGTTGGAGAGGGAGTTCCCTCCCAGGCTCAGGGCCCAGATTGGGTAAGTCCAGATAGGCTCCTGATGGACTTGAGCCCTGAGAGCCCATGATTCTCTCCAGAAGACCAGAGTTGGGTGAGTCAGTTACAGGAGACCATCATCAATTTTTGAACAACCAAAAACTGAATGGCCACAATCTTGGTTGGGCCTGTGAGTTTCTAAGATGGAGCCTGCAGCTGATAAAGGCCCTGTGTCCTGTGTGTGACCTCTTGCTGAACCCACCATGGGGCCAATTAACAGAACTAATGTGGGTTCCAGATAATTCAGGCAGATGAAATTGGGTAAAATGTCGTGGTAGCCAGTTGTTTCAACCATATCCCCAATAAGACATTTCCCGAAAGTTACCTAAGGGGGTGGTTAGCGTTCTGCCTCTTCCCTCTGCCCTGTCAGAGGGGCTCACAGGAGCAGGGAAATCACTGGTTGAAAAGGAAGAGAAGCAAATGGCCCTAAAGAGGCCATGAGAATGGAGTACTTGCTCCCTGAATAAGAGGAATGGACTGCCCCCCCACACACACACTGACAAGAATGGGCAGGGAAAGCTGTCCACTGAATGAGACAATTCTCTTTAATGGCCGCCTTTCAGTAGATCCATCTCTTAGAAAGCTCTCATTGCCATCTCTCCAGTGAGTTCTTTTGGGAATGTGCAAAGAGCTCAGCCTCTGAAATCATGTAACCCTATGGGCAAATTCTGGCTTCTCCCCTTGCTAACATCTGTGTGACCCTGGAGAAATTACTTACCCTCTCTAAGCTTTAGGTTCCTTACCTATAAAATGGAGTTAATAATTTTTTAGTTTAAAGGTGTCAGGATAAAATAAATTGTGACTGTGTTTGATGCATGATAGAAGCTCAGCAAACATTCTATTTGTTTCCTTCCTTTCTCTCAGAAGTCTTCACACCCCTCACCTGCACCCCAGCTCTCGGGGTGCCACCTCCCAGGCCCAGATGCCTCAACCAATGCCCACTTTTCCTCCCAGGAAAGGCTGACTTCTAGAAATAGCACTGGGGACTTTCTCATCCTGTCCAGTTTGCCCAATGGGGATCAGGTCACTCCTGAGGGTCCCTCACTAGGGAAGATACTCAGTCCCAATTATGTCCCTTTGATCTTTCCAAGCCTCTGTTTCATTATCTGTAATCTATTACTATGACATCTATAATCTGGGAATGATGACACTGTCATACCTTTCTTGTAGGGTGGCTGTGAAGATTCAGGTTGCTAAATGCTCATTTAGCTCTTAGCATGGTTCCTGGTATTTGGTAGGTACTCAAGAAATGCATCCACTACAGAATGACTGCCCCAAGGAGAATCTTCTTTTCAGAGAACAAGGCACCAAGGTCCAGCTGTTTTCCACTTACATTTTTCACTGGTATACTATGGAAATATGTCCTGAAGCACCAAAATTTCCAAGAAAATATTTTACTGAACAATGCCATGAGTTCCTTATCCCAAGAATGTGGTTTCTCCCAGCAGCTTGACTAAATGAACGACATTCCTTTGAGTCAGTTGGCAGCTGTCTTCCTGTGACAGTATTTGTTCTTTAGATGTGGGTGACTCCTTTGCCCTGAAGGGCCTGCGGTGTTGTGTGGCTCTGTGGAACAGTACAGCAAAAGGACCCCGGCCAATTCCAGACAGCCTGGCCTCTGGCGATTGAGAAATTTGTTCAGTGTCCCACCCTCTACAATTCTAAGGAAAATAAAGTAGGAACCGGGGTAGGCCAGACACTGCGGGGGAAGGCATTTCAGTCAATCAATTCTACAATCATTTATCATATTCG
This sequence comes from Equus quagga, assembly GCF_021613505.1. Taxonomy (NCBI): domain Eukaryota; kingdom Metazoa; phylum Chordata; class Mammalia; order Perissodactyla; family Equidae; genus Equus; species Equus quagga. The sequence continues at coordinate 129,950,038 of NC_060273.1, forward strand.
TCAAACTCTTTCTGGAGGAGCAAAGACACAGTGCCTGCACTCTTGGGTCCTGGTCAAATACATTCATTCAGTCACTCATTCACTGCGTAAACACTCTGGAAGAGGTGAGCAGTGACCTTCACGTGGTGAAACCTTTGGTCAATTCTCAGTCTTCACATTATTCAACCTGACTGTGGGATTTGACAATTGATCTCTCTCTCCTTGAATGCTGTGTTCACTTGGCCTCCAGGACCACTCTTGTCTTGATTCTCCTCCTACTTCACTGGCAACTCAGAAGGGGTGGGTTCTTTTCTGCTCTCACCTGCCTTCCTGAATTCTACACCCTGGAGTGCCCCAGGTTTGTCCTTGGACTTCTTTTCTTGGCAATGTTGATTCATTTCCTTTGGTGATCTAATCCAGTCTTCTGGTTTTAAATACTATCTATATGATAACAACTCCCAAATTTGTATTTCTATCCCAGATCGCTCCATTCCAGACACATAACATCCAACCAGCTATTCAACATCTCCACTTGCACGAGACTACAGGCGTATCAAGCATAAGTCCAAAACTAAATTCCGGATCCACCCCACCTCTCTCATAGTCTTCTTCTCTCTTTAGATTGCAACACCATCAGGCCAGTTCCTCAGATCGAAAATCTTGGAGTCATTCTTGCCTTCTTTCTCTTATATTCCACATCTAATCCATCAGCAAATCCTACTTTGAAAATATATCCAAAATACTGCCATGGTCCAAGTTACCATCGTCTTTTGCCTCGATTATTACAATAGCCTTGTGACTTGTCTCCCTCCTTTTGCCCATGACCCTCTGCACAGTCTTCTCTTAATATAATGGTCAGAGTGAACCTGTTAAAATGTGCATCCGATGAGATCACTTCTATTTTTAAAATACTGACATAGCTCCCCACTTCCCTCTGAGTACAAACCACAGTCCACACACACACAACGTCCTGGACTTCATCTCCTCTGCTGCCCTCACTCATTCTGCTCCAGCCACGCACCCTCCGCGCCGCTCCTCTGCGCTTGCTGTCCTTTGCCTGGAATGCTTTTGCCTCCAACACCTGCACAGCTTCAGTCCTCACTCCTTCTGGCATTTGCTAAAATGCTATCTTCTCAGTGGGGCTTTCTAAGGACTCCTTATTGAAAACTCTGCCCCCACCCTGTACTCCCCATTCTCCCTCCCTGCTTTATTTTCCTCGATGGCATGTATCTCCAGTATCGATATTCCACATGTATTTATTTATTATTTAGCTCCCCTATTGCAACGTAAGCTTCAGGAGTACAGAGATTTTCTTTTAGTTTGGCATTTTTTAAAGGATTTATAAAGTGACACAACCCAAAGCTGGCAGCTGCCTCTTACACACTCATCTCTTTAATGTCGTTATTATTTAAGTCCCACTTTAAATCCCTTTTCTTAAAACATTGGAAGGCAAATGTCTAAAACACTAAAAAGTCAACCTTTCAAATGGAGAGGAGAGGGGGTTTTATCTGTTTGGTCCACTGCTGTATTCCCGGTGCTGGAATGGTGCCTAGCACAGAGAATGAGCTCGACAAATAATGTGACTGGGTGAGTTTTCATAGCTTGTACCTACCATCTTTCACCCACTCTGCTAGAAGCTAGGACTGCAAAGATCCACATCTCTGCCTCAGTTGAGCTGATGACCAAATGTAAACAGAGATGCAGGAATAAGTCAGATATTGAGGGTGGGGGTCGTAAGTGATGCATCTTTGAAGGCTGTGATCACAGGGAGGAAGAATGACTTCTGCCTGGGGGAGTCAGGAGAGGCTTCCTAAAGGAGGTGGCATCTGAAGAGGGCCTTGAAGGATGAATAGTGCACCAGTTGGATTATTTAAGGTAAAGCTAGCTGCTACAACAGCTGAATCTCCAAATCGTAGTGATGCACTGGAATAGATGTTTATTTCTTACTCACTTAAAGCCAAGTCCAAGGCTAAGTTTGGTGGGAGGCTCTCCTCCAAGTGGGGATAAATGAGCCAGGCCTCTCTCCTCTTGGGGCTCTGCCATCTTCAACTCATGGCTTCCAAGGTTGCCACAGAAGGACAAGAGCAGGAAGAACCTGTGGATCAGATTTCCACAGCCTTGGCCTGAAAGTGGTACCCAATCCTTTCTATATTCCATTGACCAGAACTCAGTCACATGGCCACAGCTCACTGCAAGGGAGGCTGTGTGCCCAGGAGGAAGAGAAAGGAGTCCAGTGGACAGCTAACCAGTCTCTGTTATTCCAGGCATAATGGAGTAGGGATAGACTCCAGAGAGAAAGAAGAGTACGAAAGTTTGGTGTGTTTGGGGAGAGCTGTATGGTGGCAACTCAGAGTGTGTGAAGGAGAGTAGCTAGCGATGAAGCTAGAAATGCAGGCAAGACACCTGTGAAGGGCTTGTGTTTACCATGAAAAAGACTTTGGACTTCAATCCTGAGGGCACTGAAGGTGAACCATCCATTCTCAACCCTATCTTCACATCACTGAGATTGGCAGGGTGGCCTTTCTGGGACCACAAGAAAAGCCTAAATCAGGTAGGAGTTGTAGTTGGACGAAATAGAGAGAGGAAAATGGGAGGAGAGGAGAGATACACTCCAACCACAAGTGCTGCCTCAGTGAGCGGCTCAGCCCCCCCCATCAACCGGTCCCATCTTTCTGATCGCCCTGTGGCATAATGACTATTCTCCACGCCTCGCCCCCATCATGTGCTTATTTCATTAGGTAATCCCTGGCACAGATACCATCTCCTGACTCTTCGTGAGGTGTGGGGTGCCAGTTCTGCTCCCCATAGCATTCTTCTTCATCAAGGTGAGACTGCGCTTCATTTCCCATGACATCATGACTAACTGTCTGTATGCCTCTCAGGACGCATTGCCCAACCACACTTCCAGCCTGTTTTGAAAGTTTTCTTAACTCTTTTCCCTTAGAACTATTTCCCCCAATTGTTTGAATGGTAGAAACAAAAAATCTAAAGTTAATTAAAGCTTAGACAGTAGTTGGTCATGAATGCCTGAAATTATCATTTGAAATTATTTCTTTGGGTCCAGAAAGCCTTTGGATAGCTGAGAGACCTCCGTTTCAATCTTTGGCTACCATCCGGACCCCTCCGCTCCACCACTGACAAGTCGAGATGCTGGGCGAGTGAGGCACCCCTCGGGGCCTCCCTTCTCACACCAAAGGGCCTCTAAGGACCTTGCCAGCTCTAATGTATGAGCTGAAGTAAACTAACACCTCAGAGAGATGAGTTGAGAGTGTGGGGAGTGAGGCGTTCCAGGAGAGTGGAGCACGGGTGGGTGGCTCCGGGCTCACTGTGGGGCGGGACGTGGTCCCAGAGACAGACTCTGCCACCTTGCTCCTCTGCAGAGGGTCTCAGGGTCTGAAGGGAGTCAGAGCCCACCTGATCTAACCACTAGGGTGAAACCACCAGCCCAATTCAAAGAAGCCTAAATGCTGACTTTTCTTGTAAAATGAGTCCCAACATCCTCTTTAGATAAGAGGCAAAAAAAAAAAAAGACATTTCAATCCAGAATATAGTTATTTTCCAATTCGGTTGCTCATAGGCCAGTTGTTCCCTCTTCTCTGCTTCCAGTCTTGACCACAAGCTCCACTTGCCACTGGCGGTGTTTCCTGAGTGGCTTATTCTTACAGTCTCATCTAAAGAAGCGTCTCTCTTTTCTCATTACAAATGCAACACACGCTTATTAAGTTTATTGTAAAAAAAACTGGAAAGTATGAAATAGAAGGACGGAAGGGAGGGGAAGGAAAGAGGGAGAGAGGAAGGAAGGAAGAGATAGATAAAGCTAGCTAGAGAGGAAGGACGGATCCAGAGATAACTACTGGTAACAGTTTGAATTGCCTTTCTAATTAGAGCTATCTTTTAAACAATCAGATTGAGATCACATTGCATAACTGTTTTGTTACTTAGTTTTCCCCACTGAACAACGTAGCCAACATTTCCCCAGATTCTTAAATATTCTTCCATAGCACCATTTAAATGGATCGATCTTCTCCGTAGATCTCAATTTATTTAACCTGCTGTAGAATATTCAGATTATTTCAGGGTTTTGTTGTTGTGTTTTAGATAACATAGAGGTAAACACATCCTGATATACATGTTTCTTTCTGTAGTCGCAGACTATTTCTTTAGGAAAGAATATTTCTAGAGATGGGTGGATTTGCTACATCAAAAATTCTGATAATTCTAAAAGCTTTTAGATAATTATCATCAAACTGCCCTTCAGAAGCGATGCACTAGTTTCTAGTCCCATCCGCAGTGTGTGTCCGTTTCTTCACATCTTCACCAACATTGAGTGTTACTGTTTTTAAAAATCTTTACTAACTTGAAAATTCTACCCTAATCTTAATCTTTACTTGCTCAACAGTAGACCAGAGAAAAGGATTTTTCGTGGAGAAAAGTTGTGATTCTAAAGCCTAATCTAAGCACATCCTCAGTAAATATCTGTGTGAGTGCTAGGCAGATCTCTTTCGGCAGAGTTATTTTAGTCTAGCGGATACATTGCTGGAGTAGGAGGCCCACCTCAGAGTCCTTTGAAGTTACCAGCTATGGGACAGCAAGCAAATTGTGAGGCTGCTCAGTGCCAGGTTTCTTTTAGTGAAATGGTGAGATTAACACTCAGGCTGTTCAGCTCACAGGGTGGTTGCGAAGATGAAGTAAGAAAATGTGCATAGAAGTCCTTTGGAAACCATGACAACACTACACAAATACGGGGGAGTGTTAATGTTGCTGTCACTATCACAGTGAAAGATCATATTATAGCTGATCTTACATATATCAAAGTACTGTTTTTAGACACAGCATCCCATAGTCCATAGTCAACTAAAGGTTTTCCCTCTGCACCCCAGCAGGATTAGACCATCACCCTGGCGATCTGAGAGACTGTGGGGTGAGAAGGAGCGAGCTCAGAGCTGCTTCCTTAAAGCTTCCAGCTTCATAAATTAGACCTGGGTGCACCTACAAAAAGCAGGCAGGGATGTCAGAGGAGGAACTGAGACCAGCATGAGCCACAAAAGCTCCCTGTAGTTAGCACCAGGGGACAAGCCCCACCAAGTCTTGGGAGGGAGGGGGGCTGGGGAAGAAGCTGTGGCCCTCAGGCAGGGTCAGATTTGAGGTCTCCCTCAAGTGATTCCAGCTCTGGGGGCCTCCATGGACCCTGTTCTCATCCAGATTTAGTTGCCCCATCCCTCCTCCAGTCAGAAATGCCTCCTGCCTCTAGAAAGGAGCTGGGTGGTAAGAACAGGATGCCCACAGCCCTGGTCGATCTTGGCTCTGTCACTTGTTCTCCCCGGTCTCTGTTTCCTCATCTGTAAAATGGGGACAGGACTACTTATCTTCCAAGAACATTGCGAGTATTTCAAAGACTAAAGGGCGTTGCCACTGGCACCCCCTCAAGGGTGCCCTGTCCTTGGTAGGGGCTGGTGGGAAGCTGTGGTTTGCCTGGAATCTCTGGTGAAACTGCAGAGAACAAGAAGGCCTGTGACAAGCTGATAAGGAGGGGAAGGGGCTCGAGAGCCGGGACTTTGGGTTTGATATGAAAGATAACGGGGGCCACCCAGGCCCAGAGAGAAGAGTTACAGCAGCCAGCGGGTCTGGCAGTTGAAGGGCAGCTGGTGGGAAGGTGGAGGAAGGGCTCTGGGAAAGTCGGGGAAGCGGGGGTAGGGCAATAATTCCGAGCTGCTCGGGGCGGCAGAAACTAGTTTGGTCCTGCTGTTTAGCATTTGTGAGCTCCTCATTAGCATTTGAAGGAAGTGCCTGCAGCTCTGGCAAAGCCTTTGAGCCCTGCCAAGAGAGCTGGGCGGCCACCGGGGAGTGGGGAGATGGCTCTGACATCAGCCTGATTTCCCAATTCAGAGCCACCGTGGCTAGGGGACTCCAGGAGGAGGGGCTGCAGCTGCTTCGATCCCAGCTAAAGCTAAAATGCATGCTATTGGTCCAATATGGAAACCACAGGAATCTTGGAAAGAAAAAACATTACTGTAATGGGAATAGGGAACATGTTGAATTATTAACTCAAACTTCACTATATCCTGTGAAATAGAGACTAGTGTTGTCTTCTTAGAAATAACGTGTCCGCAGCAGTTTCAGAAACAGACGCCTGGAGGCAGTCCTAGTCACACCAGATGCTCGTATCACGAGAATTTCCCAGAATTTTGTGCCCTCCACTTAGAAACTAGGTGTTTACTTAATGGGGGGGAATCAGGCCAATTTTTGGCTTTGGAGCCCAAGGATGTCAAGTGGGCATGTCCAGGGGTTCAGGTTCTGGAAGAAGCGCAGGAGGCACTGCATGTGGGGCTGTCTTCTCCTCCGCGGCGAGGGGGAGGACGTAGGGGACGGGCGTGGAGGGCAGAGCCCCAGGAGGCCGCCCAGGCACAGGCGCCCGCGGCGCAGCCCGGTTACCCCGAAACGAAACTCGCTTTAGAAACGCAAGTGACTCACCGAGGAGCGGGGGACTGAGCGGGTGACATGCGCCCCGCTCCGAGGGCCGCGGGGGAGCCGGCGGCGCCCCGCCAGGAGAGCCCCCGGGGTGCTGCGGAGCCCACGGAGCTCAGGCCCGCGAACGAGGGGCTGGGGGAGTGTGAGGTGCTGAAGGAGCACTGGGCTTCAGGGTCACAGCGTGGAGTCCCGAATAACTCGCCCGCCCGCTGGACTAGCCAACGGACTCGATTCCGTGGGCCAGGCTAGACGGAGCTTTGGTCCAGAGCGGCTTCTGTTCTTAAAACCTGGTTTCCAGTCTCTCTCTGCCCCACCCCTCCCCCACCGCGCCACACGGACCCGGCCTCTCTTGGGGGCTGTTTCTAGGCGGGGTCGAGTGTGGCCCAGGGACTGTGCTGAGCCCCGCACTGGTGAGGCCTGAGAAGCCCGAGTAACAGCATCAAAGACCAAGTGCGGCGGGGGGAGTAGGGGCCAGCAGAGGAGCGAGCTGTGAGGAGGAGGCTCGAGACCCCACAGAGGGGCTGATGCGAATCACCTACTGCCCCGCGCCCAGCGGGCTCTCGGGACAGCCAGCCCTCCGAGCTGCCGCCCGCTGGCCTGTCAGATGCTAACATCGCTCCTTCCAGGATGAATGAGTCAATTCCATCTCCAAAGGGAGTGTTTTCCGAACAACTGAGCTAGATGAAATAACAGAGGGAGTGGGGCCTCACTGGTTAAGAGCTAGGACTCCCGGGTAAAACTGGGTGGGAATCTTGACTTTGCCACATGCGGCTGTGTGACCTTGGGTGAGATAATCAACTTCTCTGCGCCTGAGTTTTTCTTATCTGTACAGGAGAGGTAATGACAATAGCATCTGCTTCTTAGACTGTTGTACAAATTACAGGTGTTAATCTTTGTAGAGTGCCTAGGACAGGTCCTGGCACATAGTTTCTTTAAAGTGTTTTTAAATACATACGTTATTATTTTAATAACACATCTCCCTGACTAGATACACACTCTGAGAGCAGGGGCCCTGTCTGGGTTTGCTAATAATTGTACGTCCAGTGCTTAGCACAGCATACAGTAAGCACTCAGCTATTTGTTTGGACGGAGGGAACCTCCCAAGCATTCTTGGACTCCACGACAGAGGAGACTGGAGCCCCCGCTCCCCCATCCAAGAGATAAAGGCATGCTGGTCCAGTCAACAAAGTGGAGAAGGAACCCCAACGCCTCTGTGGTGACGTGGTTCCCTGTTCTCAGATCCTTGGACTTCTCTTTGTCTTTACCACACAGGATGTGGGGCCAAGATGTTGTCTGACTGGAGGAAGTCATTCTGAGTCAGGAGTGTCTGCCCAGGCGCAGGTGTGGGCCCAGGGTCCGCTGCCTTGTCCTCGGTCCCCAACACTCCCCTGGGGAAGAGCAGCCAGCGCCCCAGACAGCTCAGTAGCTGTGGGCAGAGGGCCAGCCTCCCTCCTCTGCTCTCCAGTCCCCTGGGGCCGGTTGAGGCTTGGGCTGCACGCCTCTGTGACAGAGAGAGCTCCAGCCCAGTCTCTGACTGAGAATGTCAACATTCTCCCCTCAGCTCACAAGGTGAACACGTCTGCAGGGCCCTGCGTGGCCCTCTCCGATGGAGACTCTGCTGGGACCAAAGTAAAGTGACGTCCCATAGTTCACTGGGTCCAAGTCACCTTTGATGTAAAGTCTGCTTAATGTACGTAGCACTGAGAAAGAGTAAATACCGACGATGAAACACTCCATTGATTTTAAGATTTACTCCACTTTCAGTGATAAACGTGAAAAAGATGCATCTTAGAAATGATGAAGCCAGGCACCGTTGCTACATTCAAACAGCAGGGAGAAAAGAGAAGCAATCGGAAGAGATGGGTCCCATGTTCCACCTGCAAATCCACCCGTCACGTGCTCTGCCCTCCCTCTCTTGATGGCTGCACTGCCCTTGCTCCCGTCCAGCCGCCCTGCCTCGGTGTGCTAGGTCCCACCCCTTGATGCAGCTAAGGACACACTCCAGCCATCCTCACTCCTCTCCTGCACCGAGTTAATCTCTTCCTCTGCACAGGTTTCCACCGCCTAGAACTACCGAATAACGTCTTCCTCCTTGATCCCTCTCCAGTGCCCTTCTTGACTGTACTGTACACAAAATTCCTTAAAGGAGACGTCTGCTCTTGTTCCCTTCTCCTCCTCTCCCCCCAAGTTTTGCCTTGAGCCTTGAGCCCTAATGGGAACACCAGGCTTCTGTGCCCATCAGTCCATCTAAGCAGGTCTCTGTCAAGGTCCCCACTGACCTTCCATTGCTGAATCCCATGGTTCACCCTAGTCCTTAGCTTCCTCCCCTCCCAGCAGCAGGTGGCTTTCAGGTACCACCCTCTGCTGGCTCCCCTCCAGCCCCTGGCTCCTCCCCCCACACTGGCATGCCCTGAGGACCAGACCTCTTCTCTGCCTGCGTCACTCCCCCGGTGACCTTATCCAGTCCTGTGGCTTTAATTACCATCCTAACTTTAATAAGTACTGTCTCCAGCTCTGGCCTCTGCCCTGAACTCAGGGCTCGTGTATCCTATAGGGATCCCAAGCGAGTACGTCCAAAACCAAACTTTTGCGTTCTAACCTCGAGAAATCTTCCCCGTCTTAATGAATGGCAGTTTTTCCAGTTACTCTGGCCAGAAACCTTGGAATCTGAATCATCCTTGATTACTCACTTTCTCTCACCTCCAGTCCATCAGCACATCCTTTTGGATTTCAAAATATCCCCAGAATAACATCGCATCCTACAGTTTCCACCCGCTACCGCCCTTGCCCAGGTCTCCGGCCTCGTCTGCCTGGGCTGTGGCAGGGGCCTCCTGCGGGGTTCCCCTTGTCCACCTGACTCTCACATTCTACCCTTCACGCAGAAGCCAGAGTGACCCCTAAAAGGGCACCACAGACCCTGTCACGGGTGTCTCTGCTCAGACTCTCTGAGGCTCCCGTCTCAGGCAGAAAAGCCTAAGCCTCCTGCAGGATGCAGCCCTGGCCCCTCGGGCTCCCCTCTCCCCACTCTCCCCTCCGCTGGTCGCTGGTCAGCTCCAGCCTCGCTGGCCTTCTCCGTGTTTCTAGAACACACTGAGCGCTCTCCTACTTCAGACAGTTTCTTCGGCCCCAGCCACCTGCTCACGGCCTCCCCCTCAGGTCTTGGCTCCCCTGTCACTCCATCAGAGCGATCTTCCCCGACTGTCTCCCACACACTAGCCCTCCAGACGTCATCCCCTCTCCCTTCCCGGCTGTCTTTTCCTGCACATGTCACGTCCTCCCATGCTGCACATCTGTTTGTTTGTTGGCTGTGTCTGTGGCCCCCACTTGAACCCAAGCTCTGTATGGCAGAGATTCTGTTCACTGCTGCATTCCAGCACTTCGGAGCCTGCCTGGCACATGGGAGGCCTCCGTGAAGCTTTATGCAGTGACTTCTGATGTGGAGGAAAACTTTCTTTATGCAGCAATGTTGGGACTGTGACCGTTTTTCCTACTCCTTTCTACAGCTAGGTCACTGGGAGTTACAAGAAAGGCATAAAGTGTTTCCTGGAAGTTGTCTGAAAATGCAGAGAACAGCTGCCTTGTTAATCTTACAACAGGATTGCGCTGAGGGCCTCCGCTCAGGGCCTGAGTGCTTGTGCAACTGAGGAGTCCGGCCAGGGTTCACCCCCATCACTGCACTGACCCAGCTGGCCTCATCTGCCGTCATCTCCTCATCCTTGCTGCCACGAGCCGCCTTGCCCCACCCGCCTCCCTGTCCTCTTCCTCTCATGCCTGTAGGGGCCTGACTGTCCTTGCTCAACTTCTGTCTCCCTTTGCCCCTCAGCTCTCCCCCTATGCACCCTTGCCTCTTTCTCCAAACCCTTCTTAAGACATTTATAAGCTTGTGCGGCACATGCCTGTGTCCCAATCTGTGCCTGTTGTCCACCCCCCACCAACCACCCCCCAAGACTGAAGTATTTGAAGGCTTGGGTTGTGTCTAACTCATCTTTGTATCCCTAACCCCTAACACAGTGGCTGGCATGTCCTAAGTGCTCCAGAAATGTTTGCTGAATGACTGAATGAGTTCTCTATTTTCAACAGGTTGGTTTTTTCACAATTTCCCCAACAGAGGCTGAGCTTATTCTTGGCAGAATTTGCTCATGGCATGCCCTCCAACCAGCAGCCCCTACCCCTCATTTCTACACACACATACACACACACACTCATGACTACCCTTCAATAGCTAACTCTTAGTTGAGCAAAGTATTTGGGCTCAGAAAGCATTTATTGTCTATTTACAACATTGTGGTACTGTACCCAGTGGTTCATAAAGGTTTATTGGTTGGAAACAGTTTTCTCCATTAGCCCTTTCTTTACAATGCCAGGCAATGTGCGTCTTCTCCCCTGCCAGAGCTTGGATGGTTGGTTCTGCAGAGAGGCAGCAGAGTCTGGCGTGTGGCTGTGACTGATGTATAAGGGCTGGGTCAGATTGCCTGGTTCAAACCCAGGCATCCCTACTCATTGGCTGCCTGGCCTTGGCCACGTTACTTCTATCTGAGCATCTGCTCCCTCATCTATAAAACAGGGATAATAAAAATCAGCTCCTTCAGAGGGCTGCTGGGAAGACTAAATGAGATAGTACATCGAAGCACGAAGATCAGGATCAATGAACGAGAGCTGTTACTGTCAGCTCACAGTTTACGCCTGACGCGCCTTCCTACTCTGTGAGCTGTCGTGCTGTATTTTCTAATTCCGTCCTATATGTAAATGATCCTTTAAGTGACAGTTCATGTTCCTGAAAGGCTCAAATCATGAACAAATAGTAGGTCAGGAATGGACATAGAGGAATTAAGTTGTTCCAATTGTATGAGATCAAGGCTGAATCTCTTCTTCCTACTTGGCGGGTCTTTTCCTCAGGCATTTCGCACGCGATTACATAAATGGTTATACATGTGTAAGTCAGCGTGGCTGACGGCAGGCTGCTGTGTCAGGAGTGTGTAGGAACCCTTTGGGCTGGAGCTGTCATTCTTTTTCCTAATCAGCCGGAATGCTGAATTGACAGCAATGTCACATGAGGCATCAGCCAACGCATTCCTCGGCCCTGGTTTTGATGCTGGTTCTGCGTTTGTGCAGCTGTGTTCCTTTGGGTACGGTCAGTAAGGATTAAGTGTTAAGTGCCTGGCCCACATCTAAGGGCTCAATATGTGGATATTACATTGATGACAACTTCTGTGTTCATTTGCTCCAGTTCTGGGGCGGGTCTTAGAGGAGGGCCAGGCCATGGAAGGGACCCTTGTGCGTGTCACATGGGGGTTTTATAGCTACAGAAGCTCCTTCCTGCCATGTCCCAGGAGCCTTCTCTGCCCGGAGAGAGTGCCCGGACATCCCTAAATGCTTCTCCATTAGGGTGTAGCTGGGCGCCAGGAAACACCCAACTTCCTATTGCTCTTATTTTATTTGCATTTCCCAAATTAAGAGGGTGTGGGAATCAGAATTCTAGAGCAGCGAGAGCCTGGGGGCAGGATCTGTGAGAGACCGTAAGGCTTTGGTGTCAGGCCGAAGCCAGGCTGGGAACCGGGCACTGCCCCTTGCCGGCGGGGTGATCCGGGGCAGTGAGCCGAGCTCTGGGCTCTTGCTGCTCCGAGTGGGCGCTTGTTAGACACGCAGAACCTTGGGCCCTCCTGCCCCAGACCTACCGAATCAGGGTCTGAATTGTGACAAGATGCACAGGTAGTTCCTGGCCCTGTAAACTTTGCAAAGCTATGATCTGAGCCCGAACTCTTCTCCTCCAAGAGCCTTGGTGAACAGTAAAGGAGAATCAGTGTCGGCACACAGTGTCTGGTAGGGAGCTGTTAGCTCTCTCTCTTTTTTCCATGGCACTCTTCACTTTCCCCTTTACAACACACATCGTAGTGTTTTATAACTGCCTGGTTCGCTGTCTGTCTCCTTCATCAGAATGGGAACTATGAGATCTGGGCCTGAACTCTGTTTACTGTTGTGTACCCAATGCCTGCCATGGAGTACGAGCTACACAGTGACTGGTAGACGGACAGACTGAATGACTGATGGACTGAATGACTGATGGACTGAAATGAATGAGGTCCAGGACTATTTGCAGCTCCTTCTCTGTGGCACACCCAGGACGGCACACTGCTTTACACAGTATGCTTAATAATCCAATGACTTTATCCAACCTCCTCATCTTATAGATGAAAAAATTGATGGTCAGCGTAGTTCAGTAATTTGCCTAAGGCACCACATCTGTCTATTCCCACTGCTGGGCACTAGCAAGGGCAGTCTCCTCTGTGGACATCTTTATTTTAAACATCCTGCTTTGTAGCAGCTGTCCAGACAGTGGTCCTTTGGGCTTGGAGGCGAAGTGACTGTCTTCACCTTGCAGAACACGTTTAACACTAGTCCATTTGCTGGACAGCTTGCTTATTGCTTTCCGTGGTTATGAGAGAGATTTTACTAGTGCTGCCTACATAGTTATTGTCTACGTATTTATCCTGGATATATATGGGTATCTTCCTGTCCAGTGGAACAGCATTTCTGCCATTATTGTTTCTAAAACAGCTGAATATGTGATCTGTTGACTCATCCTTGCTGAACTGCTCTCCTTGCTTTCTCCTAATCTGTCTTTAGGTTCCTGCGACCCATTCGCCCTCAGGTCGATCTTTGTAAAACAGCGTTAATCCGTTTATTACCTCATACAAAATAAGGAAAACCCAACAACCAACAGTGCTCATCCTGGTCAACCCGATGCCCACTTAACCATGCAATGTGGCACCAGAGGAGAGTGGTTCTGCTACACCTGCCTATGAAATACCAGCTGCTTAGGAGATCTCTGTTTCCGCAGCATGTTACTCAATTCAGTCATCAGATTTCTTACATCATCCCAAGAAGTTAAGAATCAGTTGCCTCAGGGCTGGCCCCATGGCTGAGTGGTTAAGTTCCCACGCTCCGCTGCAGCAGGCCATGTTTTTGCAGGTTCGGATCCTGGGTACAGACATGGCACTGCTCGTCAGGCCATGCTGAGGCGGCGTCCCATGTACCACCACTAGAAGAACCCACAACTAAAAATATACAACTATGTACTGGGGGCTTTGGGGAGAAAAAGGAAAAATAAAATCTTAAAAAAAAAAAAAAGAATCAATTGCCTCCTCATTTTTTCCCCATCCATTCATTATGGGACATAGTAGGAGGAGAATAAAATATAGGGGGGCAGGAAAGGGAACCGTGAGAGGAAGGGAAGGAGGAAGAGATGGGAAAGAGGAAGAAGACAGGTGGGAACAAAGAAGATGAACCTGAAAGAGGAAGTCGATGAGGAGAACACAAGGGAAAAGGCAACGAACGCAGAAATATGAAAAGTTATAAGATCTTTCTATACAGTTATTTTACCATGTACACTATGCATAAAAAGACTGGAAGGAAATACACATCTGGTAACGGTAGTTGTGGTAGGTTGGATTGTTGCTTCTCATTCTTACCTGAAGTGTAAGCCTCCGGCACACTAGACCGCAAGACGTAGTTCTCTATCCCGGCGATGCTGGGCTTGGCCAGGGGACTTGCTTTGGCCAATGGAATGTGGGTGGTGGTTGCAGTTCGTGAGTTTCAGGTTGAAGACCTTACGAGGTGTCACGTTTTTCTGCTCACGCTTTTGCATTCTTGTGATCCTCCATGAGAAAAAACATCTCCCAGTGGCTACTGGTCTGGGGAAAACAAGGAAACACAAGGAGGGGCAGCATACCTACGCCAACTTGGCTTGAACCCAAGCCCAGCCAGGCCCTGCTGAGTCCTCAGAGCCTCGGTGGACCCAGAAAGGAGATTGTAAGTGTTTGCTGTAGTAAGCTGTTGAGACTGTGAAGTTGGCTGTTACGTAGAAAAAACTGATTCATTGTGATCGTCTCTGAATGGTGAAATCGTTGATTTTTATCTTCTTCCTTATTATTGTCTGTATTTTCCAAGTATATTTGAATGAGCTGATTTACTTTTGGGGAAACAAAATAAGCATGAAAAAACATGCATTTCCTACCAGGTCCCTCACTATTACGATACTAGATCAAACTTACCTTAACTGTCCACGTAAAGAACATAATTTATAAGACTGTGAAGACAGCTTTAACAGCACAAGATGCTAGTTCACGTGGTCTCTCTACTCCACTCTCTGCACAGTTAACAATGAAGTTCACGTTTCTGTTGCTTTGACATATATTCTCAGTGTTTCAAAAGAGCAGCTATTTCTGAGGTTGTGTCTTCGGATCTGATGACATCACACACAAAGGACGCTCAGGGGCTGGAAGCCCTGATCCGGTTAGAGAGAGTTAACACCAAGTTAGTTCTCTGTCAAGGGAGGATTCTCAAGGACCTCTTCCTTTCCAGTCATCCTTTGGTCAGAACGAATTCTTGCTGTGTTGGTTTTTCTCAGTCACTATGGGGCATAGTGGGTGAGAATAAAATAAAGTGGCAGGAAAGGAACCACCACGGGAAAAGATGAAGGAGACAGATGGGAAAGAGAAGAAAATGAACCAGAAAGAGGAAATCGACGAGGAGCAGAGAAGCAGGGAAAAGAGGCAGTGGGTAGATTGGGAGGGGCTGAGCGAGGACAGGCCACAGCGGCTGCCGAGACTTCGTGTTGCCTGGTTCCTCACTGCCCACGCTTGCATCCACTGTCTACACCTGTACTCACTGCCCACACCTGCACTCTCTGTCTACACTGGCACTCACTGTCTACACTGGCACTAAGTCAAACTCGCCCTGCCTTTCCAGCCCTCCACAGCCTCACTCCCCCTCTTGCCTCCTCTAACGCCTCTCTCCCACCTCCGCCTCCTCTATCCCAGCTCAGTCACTCTGTTTCCTGCCTCCTGTCTCCTTTCAAAATTCCCCCCAGTTCCTCTTGCTCCTCCCAAATTCTGACCATCCTTCCAGACCCCACCCAAGGCTCTCCTGCTCCCCAAAGCATTCCCAGCCCGCAGTGATGCTGCCCTTCTCTGCACTCCGGCCCAGGTCTCTTCTCTGCGCTCCAGACTCATCAGGCTGCTCTCCCCCTCGGAGTCTAGTCATATCTCAATGTGTCTGACTTTACCAAACCTGACACTGGGATGGGAGCTCTAGGAGGCCGATCTGGATTTAGGTTTGGTTTGCTCACTGCTGTATCCCAGTGCCCAGAGGAGCGCTCAGCACTGAGCAGGCCCTCAATAACCATTAGCTGAATGAATGAATGAATGAGCTCCTATAGCAGTGACAGCCAGGAGCACACAATTTGCTTCTATTGCACGGCTCACTGATGTTTCTGAGCCGTCTGATTTTCCCAGCTGAACTGCAGAAACCCTTTAGGATCAGGGACCCCGTGCTCTTGTATTCCTCTGGGCTTTTAACACAACGTTGTGCACATGGGTGATTTATTCACTGATAAACAGCCAAGTCCCACGCAGAACAAGCCTATGAACAAAGCCACCTTCTCAAATCCTGAGAATGGCATGCTGACTCAAGAGAAGAACATATTCGTTCCTATCCACGAGGTTTTAAGCAGGTTTGCTGAGCCCTGTGTCTCGTCAGTACCACACTCTCAATGTGTTTCATCCTCGTCCTTCTTTCATTGGGTGTGTCTTATCTACACATCTGGGTGGTGAGCAGGGTCTGAGTCCTATTCCCCTTTCCACCCTTCGGGGCCCGCCAGCACTGCCCGAGCACATGGGAGAAGCTCCACACAGGCCTGCCAGCGGGCTTCTTGCCTTGACCACAGATATGGGCTGGGCAGGGCTAGAGGCCTGCTGCCTCCTAGGGCGCAGGCCCCTTCGAGTCCCTGCAAGTGGCTCTGATTGCAGTGGCTCTGGTTTGGTGCCAGCGATGCTGCTTTCCTGACAACCTCCCTCCCCAGGTGTGTCTGTTTGTCTCCGTGCCCAGCCTCACAGCAGCAACAAGACACAACAGGAAGCAGAGGGCCAGAGCAGCTGTGTCCGCCCCGGTTTCGGGGTTTCTGGTGGCATCACTCTCCGACACAGATGGGCTTCCAGGCAGTGACTGGGCTCAGGGGGAGCTCGTTCCCACCCGTTACGCGGCGGGTGGAGCAGACCTTGTGTTCCAGTTTGTCTGTCTTGGCATGGAACTGTGGTGGGAATGACTCATACCCACGTCATCGCTACATTCGGAAGCAATTATCTGAAAACTAATTCATTTCCTGAGTCATCCATTTATTTAGCTTGTGTCCCTCTCTCTCTCTTTTTAAATCATCTCCTCAGTAAAGAAATCCAAACTTCCCATAGTACCTCCCGCTGTATTTGTCAGGAGATTATGTATCCGGCGTAGATGGATTAACAGGGTTATTACTTTTGCCTGTGTTACTCAGTCTGTCCTATTCTAATCCTGGCTTTATTTTCAAACGACAAATGGTTTTGAGGATTAATTTCTCTGCATTTCACTCCTCTGCGTGGTAGATGACTCATGCAGCCTGCGGGCCTGGCTTCTTCCTCTTCCTTCCTCTCCTTCCTTCCTTTTCTTCCCTCTCTTTCACTTTCTTTCTTCTTTCTCTCTCTCTCTCCCCTTTCTCGTTCTCCCCTTCCCTCCCTCCCTTCCTTCCATTTTGTTTTAAGGACATGAATCCTTTCATATCTTCTTCATAATCTGTGTGAATGTCCTGTGGCTGCTATAACAAATTACTACAAGCTGGGAGGCCTGAAATAACAGAAACTTATTGTCTCACAGTTCCAAGGGCAGGAGTCTGAAATCAGTCTCACTTGCTGGAAGTCAAGATGTCGTGGAGCCGTGCTCCCTTAGGAGGCCCCAGGAGAGAATCCGGTCCTTGCCTCTTCCAGCTTCTGGAGGCTGTTGGCGTTCCTTGATTCATGGCCTTATCACGCCAATCTCTGCCTCCGTGGCCACAGTGCCACCTCCTCTTCTGTCTGAGTCTGAGTTCCCTTTGCCTCTCTCATGTAAGGATACCTGTGGTGGCATCTAGGGCCCACCAGGTAATCCAGCATGATTTCTCCAAGACGGGATCCGTAATTTACTCTCATCTGCAAAGTCTCCTTTTCTTCATACGGTAACATCTACAGGTTTCCGGCATTAGGACCTGGTATCTCTGGGCGGCCTTTATTCAGCCTACTCCACTTTCCATTCCCCCGCTCCCACCACGCACGGGATATTTTGTATCTCTGTGCGAAGGTTGGTGGAGGAAGATAAAGGAAGAAAGAGCAAATCTAAAGGAAGCAGAAGATAGTTAAGAAGGCTTTCCTCGCTTCCTTCCGGTAGTACAGTGGCCCTCCTGCCACCAGTCCCTGCTTCCTGAGGAAACGCAGGATGGTGGGAGCTACCCCACTCTGCCCTCTCCCTTGACAGCCAGAGCACTGACATGTGACACAGGCTCCCAACCAGACGTTCTCACCCTGGAGTCTGGACTTTCGAGGGTGCGGTCCACAGCTGTCTGGAAAATGGGAGATCACTTCCAGGGCAGCAGTGTCAAGGGTCAGGAGCAGCGCCAGCCAGCGAGCTGCAGCGCCAGCAGCCTCCACCTGGCCCGCTGCTGTGGCGGCATCTGACAATCCCCCTCTGCTGTTCTGCCTCCGCAGGGTCTTGCCCACTTCTCCATGCCGGTTCTCCAACATTCCTGTCCGTTCTGTGAGCTCCTGAGCACCCTGTCGATTCATTCCTTTTCTGTTGACGTTGGCCCGAGTTGGTCTCTGTTGTTTGTGACCAAGAGCCCTCCCTGACTTAGAAACTGCCAGTCCACAGCTCTTTATAAAGTGTGGCAGCAGCCATCGCTCAGCTGAGGGTCCTCATCGGAGGGGTGCAGGCCAGGGAGGACTTGCCTGGCAGGACTGTGGGAAACAGCCACGCGTCTGCGTGAGAAAAAAGCGCTTTCATGAATCACTACCTCAGCTCTCAGACTATGCACGCCTTAAGAAAATATTTTTAATGCCCTCTTTACTATCCCGAAATGATACTTATAAATAATATAGCTTACCCATTTATATAATTTTAAAAGGTCAGCATAATATAAAGAAAATTGCATATGATTGTACATAAAAATAATGATGTAAAAATTAAAGGAAATAATTTGTATATAAAAAATGTACTTCAACATGTAAAAGCATAATATGACTACATTAGCAGAACCCACGAATTTATAACCCTGCAAATTTGCAACATGGCCCATTGAGAACTATGCCCCACTGAAAGAAAAATGCATATCACAGAACTGGAGCCGGGCATAGAGTATGATTAATGCCTTCTGAAAAACACAGCCACAGGTGTGTCTATACCTATGTCCAGGTAGGTTCAGGAAGGGAAACTAGAAGTCACCTGTGAGAAGGAAGTGCTGAGGAGGAAAGAGGGACTTCCACATTTGGTTCTCCGTCGTTTTTTTTTTTTTAGGAAGATTAGCCCTGAGCTAACATCTGTTGCCAATCCTTCTC
Organism: Equus quagga; assembly: GCF_021613505.1. NCBI lineage: Eukaryota > Metazoa > Chordata > Mammalia > Perissodactyla > Equidae > Equus > Equus quagga. The sequence continues at coordinate 129,968,877 of NC_060273.1, forward strand.
TTTTTGCTGATGAAGACTGGCCCTGAGCTAACCTCCATGCCCATCTTCCTCTACTTTATATGTGGGATGCCTACCACAGCATGGACTGACAAGCAGTGCCATGTCCGCACCCAGGATCCCAGCTGGCGAAGCCTGGGCCACCCAAGTGGAACGTGCGCACTTAACCACTGCACTACCAGGAGGCCCCGGTTCTCCATCTTTTTGCATCCTTTGTATCTTTAATAAAATTAATGTGTTAACTTTGTAATAAAAAACATGAAAAGAAGGTGATCAGAGCGGCAGCACATGGTACCAGGCGTGTGGGAAACAGGCAGATGCGAAGAAGGGAGGGGCTGGGCTAGTTCAGTGATGAAGACACTACAGCTCCAGCAGGGAGGACGCACTGACGGTTTTCTGTCGGGGTCTCTAGAATGAGTTTAGCGGCTGTTAGTGATCTTGAGCAAGGGCACCTGCCAGGTGTGCTTCCTGAGGCTGTGGCACTTCCGTGTTGACAGCATCACGGTGTCGTTTGTGTTACTGCTACTGCACACCTGGGCAGAAGCCCTTACCTGTGCAGCTGGCAGCTGATGCCAAACAGCCAAGAATCCAGGTGGTCCCTCCCCATCACCAGGGCTCTCTGATTGTCACTCACTTACACTGGGGCAACCTTCGAACCAAGGACCTGGAGGGTCTTTATTCTTTGGTTTATTCAACTGACATCAATCAACTACAAAACTAAATAGAGGGGCTGGCCCGTGGCCATGGTGTAGTGGTTAAGTTCACATGCTCCGCTTGGGTGACCTGGAGTTCATGGGTTCTGATCCTGGGTGTGGACCTACATGTCACTCATCAAGCTATGCTGTATTTGTGTCCCGCATACAGGGTAGAGGAGGTTTGGTGCAGGTGTTAGCTCAGCAACAATCTTCCTCAGCAAAAAGGAAAAAAAAGCGCTAAATACAACACTGTTTTGCTTGCCAAAAACCTAAAGCTTTGGCTTAAATTTCTGCCCTACAATTTAATAAATATTCTTTTAGCTTTCCTTTCATTATCTCATATCCATAACATGAGGATAATAATATATTTACTTCATAGGGCTTGTTAGGAGTAATAATGAAGATGATGTATGTCAAGCACAAATTTAAAAAACTGCACAGGGCTGTCAGCTGCTGCCCCACGAGGAAGGCGGAATCTGGAGTTCGAGTCCAGCCAAGTTAACTGCTTGCTAAACCAAACATCAGGTGTCTTCAGAGGGCTCCACAGAGATCCACGCTCTTTACAATTCACAGTTGTGTTAGTCTGGGTTCTCCAGAGAAACAGAACCAGCAGGATATATAATAAGGATTGGCTCAAACAGTTACAGAGGCTGGGAAGTGCCAAGACCTGTAGTCAGCAAGCTTGAGACCCAGGAGAGCCGATGGTGTAGTTCCAGCCTGGGTCTGAGTCGGAGCCCAAAGGTGGAGACTGCTGCCCCTGCTCGAGGGCTGTCCAAGTACCCGCTGCCTTACTCTGCCTTTTAGTTGTGTTCAAGCCTTCACTGGATGGGATGAGGGCCCCCACATTGGGGAGGGCCATCTGCTTTCCTCAGTCTACCCATTCAAGTGCTAACCTCTTCCACAGACTCCCTCACAGACACACCCAGAACAATGTTTAACCAAGTACCTGGCACCCTGTGGCCCAATCAAGTTGACACATAAAATGAAACATCTCAACAATGTCCAGGATAAAATCCAGAAACTTACAGCGGATGGGGCAGGTGGGGGAAGTTTGTTAAAGTGAAGATTCTTGGGCTCCACCTGTGACCTACTGAATCAGAATCGTTGCTCAAAGCAACCTGTGTTTTTAAGAAGTTCCCCAAAGGCTGCTTATTCGCCTTATGGTCAAAGTTCTGCTGCTTCAGATTCTGACCAGATCTGGTGATGTGGACTCAGCACCGAATCGGAAGGATGTTGGAATCAGGTCATCATCACGGAGAGCTGTGCATGGTACAGACCTGACGGTACAGGGACCATTAGGAAGGGAGGAGTTTGTGTGGAATAAAGCGTTGCTCTACCACAGACAGAAACCAGTCTAAGTGAATCCTACTCCAGGCCACGCCCCCTCACACACCTGTGCCTCAGAACAATTTCACAAACTTTCTGTTCAGAGTCCAAATGACAAAAGACAGTGCTGGGTTGTCAGCGTTACTGGGTGAGTCACGCTTTACTGCTCACTAATTCCTCTTCCTCCGCAAACCTGCTTCCTTCCCGCCTCCTGAGGGTTTTTTTCCCCCAAAATCATACTCATACTCCACAAATGGGAGCTTTTTCTCTATTATTCAACCAAGATTGCTCTCTCTCTCTCCTGCCCCCCGTGTGTGTGTTTCTGAACTTTGGAAAGCTTTTATGAAGTTCTACGTGATGTAATGATCTTTTTTTCCACAGTGAATCTTGGCTCTAAAATATGTATACTTACTTAATTTTTAAAATGTATGTAAGGGCAAGCCCCAGTGGCCTAGTGGTTAAGTTCAGAATGCTCCACTTCGGCAGCCCGGGTTTGGTTCCTGGGGGCAGACCTATACTGCTCTGTTAGTGGCCATGCAGTGCTGGCAGCCCACATACTAAAAAGTAGAGGAAGACTGGCACGGATGTTAGCTCAGAGCAAATCTTCTGCAGTAGCAAAAAGAAAAAGTATGTAAAATTGTTGAAATGCTACATACTTACCAAAAGTGCACACATCGTAAGTGTGCAGCCTCATGAATTTTACAAAGTGAATATACCCAAATAACCAGAGCCCAGATCAAGAAGCAGAATCCTACGAGAAGGCTAGAGGACCCCTCACGCCCTCTTCCAGTCATTAGTCCCCACAAATGTAAGAACTGTTCTAACTTCTAGAAGAATAGGTTAGTTTTGTCCGTTTTTTAACTATCGGATTTTATCGATGTGGATGCACCTTCTCTGGCACTCTTCTTCTGCTCCTCATTCTGCCTGGGAGACTTGTCCCTGTGGTTGCTGGTGGTTGTAGTTTCTTCGTCCCCATTGCTGTATGTCATTTCATTATGCGGATGTACCACCAGTTATCTACCACCCTATTTCTAAAGATTATTTTACGGATATTTTATTTTTCAATTATTTTTAAAAAATTATTTATTAAATAAGTAATTATTTAATTTTTAAACTTATTTTATTTTATTTATTTTAATTGTCTTATAACATTGTGTAAATTTCAGGTGTACATTATTATATTTCAGCTTCTGTATAGACTGCACTGTGTTCACTGCCAAAAGGCCAGTTTCCATCCATCACAGTACCCGCGTGCCCCTTTACCCCTTTAGTCCTCCTCCCACCTTCTTCCCCTCTGATGACCACCAATCTGTTCTCCTCATCTATGTGTGTGTTTATCTTCCACATATGAATGAAATCATACAGTATTTGTCTTTCTCTATCTGACTTATTACACTTAGCATAATACCCTCATGGTCCATCCATGTTGTCATATATGGCACAATTTTGTCTTTTTTGTATGGCTCAGTCATATTCCATTGTATATATGTACCACATCTTCTTTATCCATCCATCTGTTGATGGGCACTTGGGTTGTTTCCAAGTCTTGGCTGTTGTGAATGATGCTGCAACGAACATAGGGGTGCATGGATCTTCTTGAGTTAGTGTTTTCATGTTCTTTAGGTAAATACCCAGAAGTAGAATAGCTGGATCATATGGTGTTTCTATTTTTAGTTTTTTGAGAAATATTCATATGTTTTCCATAGTGGCTGCACCACTTTGCGTTCCCACCAGCAGTGTATGCCTCCTGTTTTTAATCGGCGTATGAGTTTCCAGTTTTGGGCTGTTGAAAATAGTGTGAAGCATAGTTTTTATACTGAGTCCTGGTTTTAAGAGAGAGTGCTAGATATTCAAGTTAAAAAAAACAAAGACTGCTTGTGGCAAATAGAAACTAATGAGCATTCCACAGATTCCTCTGCTCTCCCTGAAAATCGCTGCCAGGGTTGGAAGGGCACGGTGGGAGGGAGGGGAAAAGAAAGGGAAGCCAGGGCAGAGGGCCATGTACAATTCCACCTGCCGCCCCATTTGCTCCCCTATTTAGAGTCTGGGAGTCGTAGTCCTGGGCTATGCAGCTGCTTCCCAGCTATCAGTCAACTATTGTGGAAGATGAGAATGGATTGCCGTGGGAAAACGGCCTTGGCTTTGGCTCTGAATGAGAGGAGAAGCCACGTGCGAGTCAGATGCAGATCTTATATTTCACCCCTAAATGCCTCAGCGTGCATCTCCTGAAATAAAGTCACTCCACGCTACCACACTGTCATTCTTAGAACCTTAACAACAATATCCAAGTATCATTTAATATCCAGTCCGTGTTCAAGTTTCCTCAAGTGTTATGTAAATAATTTTGGAAATGATATTTATTGATTAAAACATGTAAATAAATGCACACGGTGGTCCAATGGAGTCCCGTTTCTCCCGCCACTATCTTCATACAGTTTCTTGAGGCTCAGATGATCTTTTTTAAAAAAAATTTTACCCTGGAATGCTGCAAAGGAAGATGCAGTTTGCCAGCAGGACAGTAGGGGGCCCCACAGGCCCATTCTGCTATCTGCCAGGGCCAGTGAGTTCGTGTCCGGATAATTCCTACTGTGTCTCGCATGCACCTGTGATTTCCGGGTGCACTCAGGACCCCACAATGTCACCATTTTCCTTACGGGAAGGTATAAAGACTTCAAAGCAAAATTCAATTTTATTCCATTGAAAAGTCATCTCAAGCCACGTATCACTTTTTCTGGGTGATTTTCAAAACTGCTGTGAAACCAAAAAAGCAAAAATCTCTAATTCACTGAGCTAAGTACTTAAAGGCAATGACCGTAACAGTTTCAAAGATGGATTTACAAGTCAAATCACCAGTAGTTACCCATAATTCAGACATTACATACAAATTTTTAAAATATGAGAGTGTATGGGGACATGGTTAAAAGAAAAACCCACTAAGTAGTTAGAAAGAATTTTAAGAAAAAGTAATTATTTTCTCTCCTCCATTTTTTTCTTCCTACTTGTCGGAGACAAACACTTTTTAACAATATCTGATCTTAGTTCTTCTGGATGTTACCACCATAAGCTTTTATTTTTATCTCTTGATTCTTCACTTTGGAAAGTATGGGTTGACTTCTAACAATGAGAGATTAGAATTTCATTCACTTACACTAAGTCTCACCTTTCCTCTCCCTCCCTTCACAAGTTTGTTGAGAGCTAGATTATTGTTTCAAATTATTTAATGGGTTATTTTCATAATCCTAAAAAATATACTTTAACTTCTGTTTCTTACTCCATCCACGTTAGACACAAACTCCAGACTCCCCACAAAATAGAATGAGAATGTTGGCGCCTCCACTCTTTCCTCCACCTCCTCTCGCTCCTTCCACCTCCCACCCTCTGCCAGATGTTCCTTCGCTCTTACACAATCAAAGCTGACAACGTTTTCATGCTGTTCTATAGTCATCAAGTTTTCCCTGTTGGGTAAGGTCTAAAAATTGAGAATGAGTAAACTGTGATTACATTATTATGACTATACAAGTTCTGTCCACAGAAAGGCCAAGTTTCTTTGCTTTGAGCAATGATGCTGTCTCCTTCTCCCTAGCGGCAATGTCATATTCCCTATGCCACTATGTGGGAACATGTCTGGCATTAAGGCATTAAGATTCTCTTTTCTTATACTCCAGCAATTGCACAAGACTATGCTATAATTTAGTTTGCTTTGTATTAGGATTGTGAATTTCTTGCACAGATTTTTTTCGTTGGACTATCTAATGTCCTTTCTTAATGAAAGAAGAAACATGCCTTAGCCAGAAGTTTCTCCCTCAGCTTCTTACTTATCTTATATACTGCCTGCAATCCAGTCAGTTCTTCTTGGTGCTATTCAGTCCAGAGACTTTAATAATTTGCAGAGCTCTCATCCTGACTCGGATCCTCCATTGCTTATATCTTACATCTTTTTTTCCCTTGGGTTGCTCTCTTTTTTACTGGAGCACATCCTCAAGTAAGCTGTTAAGAAAGGCTATGTAGCAACTGGACTTTGTCTTCGGAAAATGTCTTTGATAGGTGTTTTGGATGAAATAGAATTCTAGGTCCTAAACAATTTTCCCACTGCATTTTGGAGCTCTTGCCTAAAAAGCTTCAGCCTCTGTCTCAGTTTTCCAGTTCTTACCTGCAGACTCTGGTTCACCCGCTCTCTGGGCAGCTGGCAGGCAGAGGGGATCCACTCCCCTGGAACCCAGCCTGCACAGAACCGTATGCTCGCTCTCTCTGTCGACACTTTCACATCCTTTTTCCATCTCCCAGAACTTGGTTGAAATCTCTCAACTGCTGAAGCCCAGCCCACCCCTCATTGTCTTTGTGACTATGGATTTATACTCTTTTAAACTCCTTATCACTTCAATGGGATCTTAGGGAAGAAGGATGACAAACCTACAAGCTCAGATCACCTTCTTGAGTCAGAAGCTGTTTCATATAAATTTGTTTTTCCTTGCCTTTGTGTCTGTTTAATTTTATAAATGCCAGAACTGTGTTCAACTCTATTTTGCTAAATACACAGAGACTATTGCCATCATGATTATATAGCAGTTTTGCAAATCTGTCTAGGTCCTTTGGATATTTAGGAATTCCTGATGTACTAACTGATGGTTAAGGCTTAAAAAGAAGTGCAAGAGGAGTACATGCCTCCCACGAGTTAGAGGATACAGCCCTGATTCTCAGATATTGCTCAGAACAGGTGTTTACTAATCCACAGGCTTCCTGGAATTGCACTCTATTTAGAAAAACCGTTGTTCCCCTTCCTAATAAGTTCATAATTTCCAAGAGCAAAGCAGATACAAGCATTTAGACCAGCAACTGAAGAGCGAAGCCAGTGAGGAATAAACAATACCAATTAGCAAAGTCATTGTGACTCACGGGACCCTTTCAGTGTCAATTCTAATAATTTGTTTGAGCAAAAGTCTGTCTTAATAAGGTCATCACGACTATAAAGGAATGGCAGTGTTTAGTCTCCCACCGAGTACGTGTAAATTTTATGGATCTTACTTTTCTTGCAAGGACTAAGGATCAGTTAGAATTTTCACATTATTTAGGCACAGAACCTTATTTGAGATCAATGATAGTTGGCCTTCATGTAACAGTTACAAATATTATCAGAATTGTAAATATTGTAAGAGGTACAGAATAATAGTTCTCTGATCTCTTTAATTATAACAAAGGTCCAGAGATGAATTAACAGAGATCTGCTAGTTTTCTGTAAGAGTATCTGAATATTGTGTTTTCATATTAACAATAATCTTTTAAGAATAATATAATATATGCATATTGTGGATGATTGCAATGGCCACATTTCAATGAAGTTCTGCCCAGAGTCTGCTGGACCCACATTTCAAGCTGTGTTTTGATTTCTTGGGCTCCAAACTGTACTTGGAGTGAATGAGAGATAGAGCCAAGGGGAACTTAATATGTAAATGATGAGCTTAAGCCCAGTGATGACAGGGCGAGCTGCATGAAGGAGGCTTGGACCTGGTTCCAGCAGAGGAAAGAGGGTGAGAGAACGGAGTCATCACGTGGCCTGTGGTGGTACGATCATGCTGAACTCAAGCGAGAGCCTGCAGCATGGCAGTCAGAAAGCAGAACACCACAGTGTGCAGAGTGGAGGCCCTGGGTCAGATTCCCTTGGCTCCGCCCCCTCCTAGATGTGTCCCCTTAGGAAATTGATTTAGTCTCTCTAGGCCCATTGCCTTTCTCAGTACCATGGGGATAATAATAGTATGTACCTCTGAAGCTGTTGTGGAGTTAACTGAATAAAGTCATTTAAAGTCCTTTGGCCAGGAACATAGTACTTGCTCAAAAAATAGTGGCTCTTATTATAATTACTGCTGGAAGTGGAAATTTAGTTTCAGTTAAAATCAACATCATCTGACATGTTACATCAGTATTGTTACATTGAGTCTGGCTGCTTCAGTTTCGTTTGTATTTAAGTTGTATGTTTGTTTTCATATTGGGATAAGCATAAGGTATTTATACCTACCTTTGTGAGAGTACCATTATAATAAAAATAATTCCAGTCATTTTAGGGGCATGCCTTCTTCGAGACTTTCTGGAAAGCCTGGTCTATATCTATAGCACATGTTTTATAGAAGAGACTTTTTTACTCTTTTCCTTTAAAAAACTTTGAGCGGGGAGTTAGCCGTTGTGGGTTGTTCTTTGAAAGAGCAGACAGGGAACTTGCTTAGGGGGCTCTGGAAGCGGAGGGCTGGCTCCGGGCACCACGGGCAGCTGATGCTCCAAGCTGCTCTGATCCTGTCCCTGGGGCACAGGCCGGGGGCAGGGAGAGAAGCAGAGAATGGGGCCCTTGGTGGAAAAGGAGACTTTGCATTGACAGTGACTGGAGCTGACCCCTTAGGACTGAGTGGGCTCCCCCTGGATTCCTGGACTATCCAGGAGAGGAATCTGGAGAGGAAAGACAGACTTTCTCGCTCTAATAGGGTGGGTCCACCAGGTCGTATTAATTTAAATATTAAAGAAATAGAGTGAAGTTGGACATATAAATTATGAATCCACTAAATTTTCTGTTGATTCCCTCTCTTCCTTAGGAACTTGAGCTGAGGAAAGGAAGTGAAGTTGCCTGGGAGACAAACACGGGCGATGGCAGCAGCAGCAAAGGCCCCTTCTGCACAGGGTGCTGGCCCTGATGATGGAGACAACACTCCCCCTCGAGTTCAGAGGGGGCACTGCGGCCTCAGCCCTGCGCGACTGACCCAGTAAGGGAAACTCGGGGGCATCCCACCGTGTTATTCTTGTTAGTCAGCCCCTTCTAGCCCTTAGCAATCTCGCCCGTAAATTAATTGGGATTGGCACCCACAAGGAAATTAGATTGACACCCATAAAGGGTTCGGGTGGGGTGGAGAAGCATGCCACTTCTTAGGAAGGTCAACATTGCACTGTCTAAAGAGGAAAGAAAAATTGGACTGAGTGACGAAGAAATTCTTGGCGTTGTCTAGGGGAAGACCCCTCTTTATCAGTGAAGGTACAAGCCCCGTCAGACGCTGGTTAAGGGAGATAGTGATATCAGTTTTGCTAAACCGTGTTGGGCTTGGGCTCAGACTGGAAAGCTGAAAATAACCTGCCTGCTCCCACGTTGTAATACCCCTGGGCGCTCGTGTCTTTTTCCCCTCGGAGAACTCTGCTCTGCTCTGTGAACCGGAAAGCTGATCTTTGCACAGTCAGCCAACCTTCTATTTTGGTTGCTTGCGTAGGGCATCTTGGTTACTGCTCAGGTCGTAATACTGGAAGGAGTGACGATTTTTAAGGCCCACGTTCACAACAGCAGTCCTCAGAGAAGAGTCACCTCTCCACACACACCTAGTATGGCTCCAGACCAGCTCTAGAAAGGTGCTTTGTATGAGGAAAGAAAACGGAGTCAGTGAACACGAACCTCTCCCTCACCCCGGACCCACACGGTGAACAGACCCAGGTTCTGGCTGTCTGCCATCCCTTGCAAATTCCCCAGTCCAGAATCTTTTCCCAGAATTTTCTCTTTTCCCAGAATTTTGTCTCCTGTCACTTCAGCTGGTGGTGGGGGTGACAGTACTTTTTGTGCTTGCACGCTGCTTGCATGCTAGCAGCTTTCAACAGCCCATGTGTGCAGGGAGATAGAGACCCAGGACTCTGTGCATCCTCCTCAAAGGCTGACAGAGGCTCCAAAATGAGCCTGACCCCTAAACAACCCATCAGTCCGCCCCAGACCGGGGCCAAGGTCAGCCACTGGCCTCCAGGGAAGCCGGCTCATTCAGATGCTGAGGAAACGCTCCCAAAATGAAACTGGCCCCAGACATACGATTCTTTCCTACGTTAGGTCATCTGCAAAGCGGTTTAGAGAAAGCCTAGTGGACTCGGAATTGAATGGATGACCTTTTGAATACCATGCAGTCTGTGGGACAGAAACTCGTTGGTGTAAAAACAAATCTTGGCAGAGCTTTCTGTGTCAGCCTTCTCTTCCCCTGGCCCGAGTCTGTCAGCCGTGCAATTGGAAACACTGTCCTTGTCTTACCAGATATCAGGGGGAGAGTGATGAAGGACTCGGGTGAGCGGTCACAACAACAGTACACAATAGCTGGATGTAGAGCTCTCTGTGGGTGTCACAAACTCCTCGGATCTCAGATCCTTTTGATGCTTCGTCATTTGTCTCACAGAGGAAGGAAGAGACACCGAGAGTTTACCAAGTGTGTGAAGTGTTATATAAAACGAAACCTACAGACTCAGGTCTTTCCTGTTAGGAGTTTACAGTAACTCAACCAACAAAAGGTGTTACTCTCCCCCTCCCTCCCTCCCTGTCTCCCTTCCTTCCTCCCTTCTTTCCTTCCTTCCAGGTAGTTTTTCTAAGTAGGTGGTTCTTGATCTGACCCTAAACCCTTTGCCTCTGCACTGGAGTGAGATGCAGCCGACTTGTAGGTTGCTCTGACACCGGTGCCTCGATGGCCTCAGTCCTGGGCCCTTACAGCAGTCCTGATCCCTCAAGACACTAGTAATCCTCTAGATTAGAGGGTCTCAACCACGGCTGTGCATTAAGATGCCTGGGAGAAGCTTTTTTTCAATTTTATTTTTATTGAGATAAAATACACCACTTTAAAGTGTATAACTCAGTGGTTTTTAGTTTATTTAAAATGTTGTGCAATCGTCACCGCCAACTCCAGAACGTTTCCATCACCCCGAAAAGAAACCCCGTGCCCATCAGCAGTCACTCCTTGTCACCCTTCCCTCCCCACGAATCTACTTTCTGTCTCTATGGATTTGCCTATGCTGGACGTTTCATGTAAGTGGAATCATAACGTATATGACAGGCTTCAAGGTTCACCCACATCGTAGCAGGTCCCAGCACTTCATTCCTATTTATGGCTGAACAGTATTCTGTGGTGTGGAGGTGCTGAGAGCTTTTAAAAAAATACTGATGCCTGAGCTCTGTCCTCAGAGATTCTGATTCCGTTTATCCTTGGCAGGGCCCAGGCATTTTTTAAAAATCTCCTCCTTGCCCAAGTGGTGCAAACGGCCAGTCGGGTTGAGGACTACCGTCCTTGACAGTTGCTCGGGTCCTGTGTCTCTGGAGCTGATATAGAGACTGTCACTCACCTCTCATCATGGTATTCGTCATGCCGCTGGGAGGATGGCCTAAGTGTCCGTCTGTCCCCCCAGACCCTGAGTGTTCAATGTAGCCGAGACCATGTCCTACCCTTTCGGCATCTCCCAGGGCCTTGCTCTGTGCCTGGGCCATGGTAGGTTCAGTTTGATGAACAAACGAACTCGCCAAATAAAAAGATTCAATGAATAATGAACTGTGTACTTCACTGCCTCATTAAATGGTATACTGGACAAAACTCAACTTTTTGGTGTATGACCAAGAATCACCATGACAAACACATTGTTATAGAGAATGTGATGTGGTAATAGCCCCAGGGGCCATCAAGGTTAACAGGAATATTTATTATCTACCTTCTACCACCATCGTAATCTGCTGGTGCCATAAACTAGGAAGGACTAAGGGTTTCTGGTGGAAATCAGACAAGCAAGCTTGAAAAACAAGGAACTTAATTATATGCAGTGAAGTCTAAGTGAATGGACTCTGGTCTAAAGATGATTCTTACCTTTCTTCTCAAGTGAACGGGCTCCGAGAGCTATGGAAGTTATTGTGGCTTGATGTGTGGTGGCAATTTTTGTGCTTTTCTTAGGTCTCATTTTAGAAATTGACTAGAGAGTAAATTAACACACTGCCAATCTATTGACCTTGTACATCTGCTACCACTTGAAAGCTGTTGCCACCGACGGTGAGCTGTGTGGGAGACTGTGGTTGACAAGTCTCACACTGGCCCATGAGCGGCTGAGCTGCAGTCTGCAGCTTTGACTCTTAATCTTCAATCCGACTGATGGCTTTGTTCCAAAACAAGATAACCACCTCAATTCTGCAGAGCGACATTGCATACGCTTGCTCTGTTATAATGAAATAAAATCCTCCTCTGCTCTTTCTCAATTTCTTCTAATCAAATTTGAGCTCCTCAGACATGCTCTTTCTTATAAATTGGTCTAATATTCTGCAGTCTAAATTTTAAAATTTCAAGTCTTCTTGGGTCCAGCCACGTGGCACAGTGGTTAAGTTTGGTGCACTCTGCTTCGGTGGCCCAGGTTTGCATGTTTGGATCCCAGGCATGACCTACACCACTCATCAGCCATGCTGTGGCAGTGAACTGAATATAAAAAAGTAGAGGAAGACTGGCATAGATGTTAGCTCAAGGCTAATCTTCCTCAAGAAGAAAAAGAGGAAGATTGACAACAGATATTAGCTCAGAGCTAGTCTTCCTTGGCAAAAAAAAAAAAAAAAAAAAAAATTCAGGTCTTCTTAATTAACCACTAGACCTAAAAATAAATAAAGTCTCAGAAAGATAAGAGATGATATCGCCTCTTCTCCACAGCTGCAGAGGAAGAGACACCAATTCTACATCTTCACACTAATTCCAAGAACATTATCCAATAAAGTATCAAGTTGACACCATTCATCTTGCTCTCCTGTTCCAGGTAGGGACTAAGCAATTATTTGTAACTATTACCAACTTGTGTTTGGATGAATTCTTTGAACAAGGGAGTTTTATGAGATACCCCAACTTCAGAAATCTTTCTACGGCCTGTGAAAGAAATCGTCGATCTCTAAGTCGAGGTCTGTAACAGGCTGTCTTACTTGATAATTTGCTGCCCTAGTAATGATATTGTATCTCACGTCTCTGTTTTCCTAAATGGTCTAAAGATGCTTGTAAGATTTATTTGCCAAATTAGTTTTGTTGGCATGTCCCTCTCCTTCCGTGTGAATGGAGGCAATAGAAACCTATGATTCTGCTCAAATTCTCATGTAAATAGAGTTTGAGAGTCTGGGTCTCATCTACGTGAATTCTTCCTGTGGCTCCCGGTGGAGTCCACTCCCACAACTTCTCAGAAGTCCGCAGTCCCACCACAGCGCGCTCTGGGGAGTCTCCAAAACATACTTAGGTGTGTCCTTCCCATTTTCCCTGTAACAAAGCCCGTCTGTCTTTATGTGGCCCTCTTTGGCTCCCTCACACATCTCTGCAGTGACTACATACGCTGGCTGTTCCTGCCTGCGCCTCAGTCCAGAAGGCAAATGCATTTCTGTACCAGGAATCCCTTTGGTCACATCAGAAGTGAGACACTACGCCTGTCCCAAAGTCACTTCTTCAACTCGATGATCAGCCAAGTTTCAAGGAAGAGGCAGAAATGGCTTCTCAAGAGCCAGATGACACAAAACATCTTCAGAACACTCACAGGAGATCCCCGGGCCATATAGCCATCTTTTTTGTTTTTTGATCACAATTCCAATGAGCTTTATTATCTTTCTGCTTTCCAGCTCCCAGCGGGCTACAGTCAGCTGCTGAGAAGGAATGGTGTTGCTGCAGTGGGCACACCACCACAGCGCGGGGAAGAGAGGAGACGCAGAAGTACACAAAAGCAGACACCAGATCAGAAGTTTCGAGACACTGACTGCCCTGTTGCTGAGAGTAAACTATGCCACCGCCTCCACAGCAGCTGTAACGGAGGAGGTTAGCATAAGTGATGCTCTTTACAACACCGCCTGACTGTGGAGCAAGGATTCAGTTATATTCTGTGTACGGTGCTGAGAAATTTCAGGAGGGCTAAAGCGCATTTGGGGATTAATAAAATGCAGCAGGTGCTGTCAGTGGCCTGCTCATGCTCCTTGGGCCTCACTGACTCACTATCCTCCGACTGACATCCAACCGGCCATATCTGCGCTGAGGAGTTTTCTGAAACCAGAAGGCCACTCTCCTGAATGTGGGCCTGCTAAGAGGTCCAAAAGTCCAGGGGATTAACACCCTCCGCCCTGGGGGCAGCACTCAACCAAGAGCCCTCAGATGCTGGTGTACAAACACATCAGCCCCTGGGCCCCTTGAGGGGATCATTTACGCAGTCTCCCGGGCTCCCCCCGGCTGGAGCTCCAGTCACCCTCTGGGATGACCAGGCTAACAGTGTGTCCTCTGGGAGTTGCTGCTCCAGCCCGGCTCATTTCCTCACCTCCCTAGAGCTGGCTGTTCCCTGTACTTCCAGATGAGCTCTTTGTGCTTACATCCTGTATCCGGATCTGCCTCTGGAAAAATCTACACTAATATAGAAAAGTAAGCTTCAATTAGGTGTTTGAAACAAGGCTTTTTCTCCAGTGTTGCTCAAAAGTGAGGTATTCACTGGGGCTGGCCCGGTGATGTAGTGGTTATGTTCATGCATTCCTCTTGTGTGTCCTAGGGTTCCCACGTTTGGATCCTGGGTGCAGACCTTGGTACCACTCATCAAGCCATGCTGTGGTGGCATCCCACATACAAAAAATAGAAGAAGATGGACACAGATGTTAGCTCAGTGACAATCTTCCTCAAGCAAAAAGGAGGAAGATTGGCCACAGATGTTAGCTTAGGGCCAGTCTTCCTCACCAAAAAAAAAAGAAAGAAAGAAAGAAAGAAAAGTGAGGTGTTCATTAAAAACAAAAGGCTTTTCCTCCCATCCACCTCTTCCCTGGGCATGCTCTCTCAACATATCTCTCTCTCTCTCTCTCTCTCTCTCTATATATATCCCCCTTCTCTCTCTCCCTCTATTTTCCACAATTCAGTGCATAGATTACTTAGGGACAGCCAGGCATTTTCCTTTGAATTTTCCCAGGCCCAAGAATTGAACAATCTTGAAAAATAGCCAGGTCCACAGCATTCAGGTGTCTCCTAAGATTTAGCAAAATAGCTCTTGGCTGTTTGGATCTTAGTTTTCAGGGTCTGCTGGTGGAGACTGGACCCCCTCTGGCTCCTGCAGCTGAGCTGAGGGCTGCCCAGGCCCCTTGGGGGAAGTGGAGCAGCAGGAGGCTGCCTCGGGCAAGCACCCTTTGGGCCCAGGCCCGCCCCTGCTCCCTGCACTGCGGCAGCCCCTGTGGGTCCACTTGTCCATCTGGACGTGAGCAGCTGAGAGGACACTGCACTCAGCACCCCTAAAGGACCCTGGGTATCCGCTGTGCTGCTTGCCTTCCTAGGGCGGCAGCCACAGCCGCCAGGTGAGTGGGCAGTGTCTTCACGGCGCCTTCCAAACTTGCCTGGTCATAAGACGCACCTGGTGCACTTGCTAAGCATACAGATTCCAGACAGCAGCTCCAGAATTTCTGAACCAGCATCTCCAGAGAGAGGCCTGGGGATCTCTGTGCTTCACGGCCTCCCCTGCCCGTGACTCTTATGAGCTGGCACAGTGGGAAACAACAGAATGAGGAGAGAGGCAGGAGCATCTTTAAATCACACAGAACTCAGCCGGTGGGGTATGTCCCCCCATGCCGATAGCTCTTATAGCCAGAATGATCCAAGGGAAGTCATTCCCAGCGGGGGCTTGCCAGGGCCGCGGTGGTTCTAGAGCCCAAGGAAGCTCGAGTCCAAAGAAGACGTTTAAAGCGACCCTCATGTAGGAGTGAGGGGGCAGAAAGCCACCGTATGTCAGAGACTCGAAAGGGTAGAGTTGAAAGACTCTAAAAAATTAGGAATTGTTTTGATTTGCTTTTCATCAAAGGTAATTTGTGTTGAAATTTCTGAGGTGTTAAAAGGAGCTGAGATCTTGTCTGTCAAAATAGGGTACGAGTGGGGCCGGCCCCGTGGCCGAGTGGTTAAAGTTTACCCGCTTAAATGCTGCGTAAATGATCCCCTCAAGGGGCCCAGGGGCTGATGTGTTTGTACACCAGCATCTGAGGGCTCTTGGTTGAGTGCTGCCCCCAGGGCGGAGGGTGTTAATCCCCTGGACTTTTGGACCTCTTAGCAGGCCCACATTCAGGAGAGTGGCCTTCTGGTTTCAGAAAACTCCTCAGCGCAGATATAGCCAGTTGGATGTCAGTCGGAGGATAGTGAGTCAGTGAGGCCCAAGGAGCATGAGCAGGCCACTGATAGCACGTATCGGAACTTTATTCCTTTTTTAGGTTGAATAATATTCCACTGTATGTATATGCCACATTTTGTTTATCCATTCATCCCTTGATGGATCTTTGGTTGTTTCCACCTTTGGCTACTGTGGATAATGCTGCTAGGAACGTGGTGTACAAGTGTCTGTTTGAGTCCCTGCTTTCAGTTCTTTGGGTTCTTGAAATTCCACCTAGGAGTAGAATTGCCAGATCATGCGGTAACTCTATGTTTAATTTTTTGGGGAACCACCATACTGTTTTCTACAGCTGCCATACATTCCCACCAACAATGCATGAAGGTTTCAATTTCTTCACATCTTTGCATTTTTATTTTGTTTTAAATAACATTTGTTATTTTCTCTCTCTCTCTCTTTTTTTTTTTTTGGTGAGGAAGACTGTCCCTGAGCTAACGTCTGTGCCTGTCTTCCTCTATTTTGTATGTGGCATGCTACAGAATGGCTTGAGGAGTGGTGTGTAGGTTCATGCCTGAGATCTGAACACGAGAACGCTGGGCCCCTGAAGCAGAGCGTGCCAACTTAAACCACTAAGCCACCAGACCAGCCCTTATTTTGTCTTTTTTTGATAATAGCTATCCTAATGGGTGTGAAGTGATATGTCACTGTGGTTTTGATTTGTATTTTCCTAATAATTAGTGATGTCAAGTCTTTCTTTTTTGAAAGCATCCATTTTATGGAGGTACAATTTATGTATAACAGACTGCGCCCGTGTTAGGTGTCCGGTTCAATGGATTTTGACAAGTGTATACACCCATGTAACCACCACTACAGTCAAAATCCATAATGTTTCTATCACCCGCTCCTGACCCTTTACAGTCTATTCTCCCCTCTGTTTCCAACTCCAGGCAACCTCTGATCTGCTTTCTGTCACTATAGATTAGTTTGCATCTTCTAGAATTCCCTATCAATGGAAGCATACAATACATATTCCTTTGTATCTCTTGTGGCCGGCTTCTTTCACTCAGTAGAGTATGTTTGAGATTCGCCCATGTTGGTGAGTCTGTCCCTGGGTTGTTCCTTTTTTTGCCGAGTAGTATTCTGCTGGATGGATACAGCACAATTTGTTTATCCGTCCACCTACTGACAGACATTTGAGTTGTTTCCAGTTTTAAGGCTGTTATGAGTTCACACTATTGTAAGCACTCTTGTACATGTCTTTGTGTGGAATATGTTTTCACTTTTCTTGAGCAATTACCTGGGAATAGAATTGCAAGGTCATAAGGGAGGCGTATGTTTCCCTTTAGGAGAAACTGCCCATTTTTTCCCAGAGAGGTTGTGCCGTTTTATGTACATGTGCTGCCAGCAGCGGAGGAGAGTGGCAGTTGCCTCACATCCTTGTTAGGCCATCCTTCCACCTGAAAATCTCTCTCACTTTCTCTGGCTGAGTTCAGAGGGCCACCAGTCATGGGTCCTCGCTCTGACTATGGGCACCAGTGGCAAATCTGAAGGGAAGGTTCAGAAGGAAACATTGCACAGATAAAGCTGTGTAAAGTTGGCCCGTGTCTCAGAGCATAGAGGTTGCTGGCACCCCCAGTCTGACGTCAGCAGGCAACAACTTATGAAGGAAATACCTGTTCTATCCAGTGTTAGGATACACCCAAATTCTGTCTCCAAACCTATAAAACATATTTCAACCTGTTAAGTGCGCGTCTAGACTCAGTGAACTGTGATCTGGTCACTAAGCGTCACAAGTCTCTCTCTCACCTTTGATCGGAGAGGAATGCGCCATTCTTCTAGTTACTGCATACCAAACGGTAGATTAAATGTGGTTGGGTCAGGAAATGTTAAATGTCTAGAGTATTCCAGAGCCATGTTAAAGTATTTGAAAATTCTAGTTAAAAGATTACTTTTTTTGCAACTGGATGAGGCTACTGATAGCATCTGAGGCAGTGTTATCTTAAGAAACAAAGTTTATTTATTAAAATAAGCAAAATAGCAATTGAAATTAAGCTAAATGGAAAGCAGAAAGCAGTATCACCCCTGACATTTGTTTCATAAACCGTTCTTAAGGGTGCTTTGTGAGCATGACTATTCTGGTTTTAAAAACCCAAAGATTTGAATCAGTACCGAAACATTAAAAATAGTCTCAAAAAACATGTTGACACAGAAGAGTGAAACCATATTTGATCACACTGCTTTTCCCCAAGCGGCCTTTTGGTACCTCAGAACCACTGTCGGAGGAAGTCAGATATTTATAGCAAATCTTCCATTAAAATGCCACTCTCCTTTGGTGGGACTTGAAACATTACATTTCATGTTTCCTCAAATATTCCCCAGGGTCGGTCCTCCTCTTTTCCCATGTACCAGTGGTGAGGTGTGTGTGACTGAGCTGAGCCTAGGACCCAAGCCCATGAGATGTTTTTATAATCCTGTTGACATTAAAAAATGTTTAAACAACTGAAAGGTCTTCAGAAATCATGGCCATGTTGTTATGAAAGTACAATCCTTAGATGCTAAGCCACTTCTTTAAGGGTTGTTATCAGAATAAGTGCAGACATTATGTACAGCAGGTTTCCGTGATGGCCTCAGTTCTTCATCACTCCTTGTAGCCATGTCTTTGCCATGTGACTTTGACATTCTTTTCACTGAAGAGGTGGTCAGTGTCAATTTCTCCATCCCCTTGAATCTGGGATGGCCTTGTGTCTCGCTTTGACCAACAGCATGTGACTGTGGGAAGGATGTGCCAGTTCCCATCCTAGACCTCAAGATGTCCCACATCTGTCCTCTTCTCTCTTGCTCCTCTGCCACTGCCGTGAGACTATGCTGGAATTAGCACTCTGGCAGATGAGGGGCCTGTGGGGCACAACTAAGTCACTCCACTTATCCCAGTCAAGGTCTTCCTAAATCAGCTAATGGGTTCCTGGATATGCCAGCAGAACTAGCTAACTGAATACCCCAGAGCATGAGCAATAAATGCTTATCATTTTATGCCTCTGTGGTTTTCTGTGGTTTGTTATGCAGCAATACCTGACTGATATCTCTATGTTGACAGGAGTTTTTAAAACTCAAAGATATAATTTAAAAGTAAAATGGCCGATTGTGTACTCTCCTTTTGCTCCCTAAAAGTGATGAGTTTCCAGATTGGTTTTAGACACATCCAACACCGTGCTCAACCAGCTGTTAAAGCGGTTGTCTCTGAGGAGATGCCAGGGGTGTGAGGGGGCATTTTCACTGTATATCCTTTTGTTCTTTTGAAATTTTAACCATGTGTGTGTGACATATGCAAAAAAACACATTAAAAATCCTACATGAATGCAGAGCATTGAGTTGTATCTCTGGAGGAAAAGGTCCCCTTTTCTCTACATACAAGGCAAAGTGAATGACAGAGACAATTATTTGTATGGTAAATTTTTCAATGGATATAGTCAGATAATTATGGCCAATATCTAGGGGGAAATGTCAAGAGAATCTTAATACTCTAATAACTTTTCAGATAGACATGATAATCTATAGAATGATTCTGAAAACTTTTAGCATTTTAACAGATAAATTGTGGTTTTCTGCTTGCTGCCCACAAAATGAACTAGATCAGAGATTTCTTGTAAACACTAGTTCTGCGGTTCTCAAGGTCTGGTGTGCATAAGAATCATTCCTGCCTCTTGAAAAACATAGATGGTCCAGGTCCCATCACAGAGATTCTGACTGTAGGTGTGGGATAACAAGCAGCTCAAATAATTTTCGTGGACTCCGTTTTGAGAAACACTCAGTGCAGTCTCTATTGCATGGTTCTGTCAAGTTCTCGTACTGCCTTCATCGAACAGAAATCATGAGCCTCTGGATGCCTGATTCATTCTCACCAAGCAGATCACTTAACTCGATAACTGTGAAAAAAAGGAGTAAGTGAAATCTAGGACTCAATAACATGGCTCAAGAAAGGCAGAAGTAAGTTAATGAAATAAATTTCCAGTATGTTTTTAAAGGACCTTATAGAAGAATGAATCAGCTTGTTCAAATACTAGATAATAATATGTGAGTTACACATATAAATTAATTTTAAGAGGTGCTAATGTAATTATGCAATGAAATGTTAAAATAAAGGTTTTGTTTTGTTTTGAGCAAATAACATGTGCTGCTTGATGAGGAAAGTTGAATTCCAGGGGAAAATTAATAGGCAGCACTTTTGGCAGAAGCATAAAGTCCATCAGAGGAAAAAGTCCAGCTCTGATTATGTATGTTGACAAAATGCTGTGCTGACCATTCTGGTGGCTGTTGGGAACAAATAGAGACATTTCTGACACCAGAGTCTGGCTAATTAAAGACATTTTTATGTTTTCAAGTTTTGGAGAACCCAGGGTTCCGCAAGATAATTTTGAAAGACTCTTGAAGATGTCAAATGTGGGTGTAGAATCATAGAATTTTCTCACACTTGTATCCCCTCCTTGAATAGCGTATTGAAGCATGAAATACTAACTGTGGCTAGGAGATGCTCAAGGTGCCCATTCAAAAATCATAGTCGACGCCGCACCGTGCGCCTTCGCACCTGGGGAAGAGAACAAAGAATGTGGAAACGGGGTTTGTTTGTTTTCTGTTTTCTGTTTGTCTGATTATTTGACTTTTGTTTTGTTTTAATGTGGATTGCTTTTTTGTTAGAGAAGTAGTACACACTCAGGAAAGTGGCAGGAAATACGAAGAAGGGAAAAGCAGCCCTACTCTCCCAGCATAAGTTTGAAAGTTTTGGTATATTTCCCAGCAGTCTTTGCTAATAGATCCCACATGGATCAGTTTTTTCCTCCCATATTGCTGGTTTCATACCACACATACATCATTGCATCTTGCTTTTAAGAAATTAAATATTATAAGTACTTTTCAGCACCATTCCAGACATTTAATGTACATCATTTTAAGTGGGTGTAAAAGTCTTTGGAGAAGCAGTCCCGTAGGGTTGAGCATCGAGAGGGGCCCCAGTCTTTTACTAATATGCAAATAGGGATGCTATTAAAAACTAGAAGTCTATTGCTTTTTTGTTATTTATGATTATTTCTTGAGGATAGACTCCCTGAAGTCACAACTGGGTCCAGGGGTGTGAACATTTTAAGGGTGATGACATTTTGTCAAATTGCTTTCCTAAAGCATGTCCAGC
Source organism: Equus quagga (assembly GCF_021613505.1). Taxonomy (NCBI): domain Eukaryota; kingdom Metazoa; phylum Chordata; class Mammalia; order Perissodactyla; family Equidae; genus Equus; species Equus quagga. Next base: position 129,989,952 of record NC_060273.1, read on the forward strand.
AGCCTTCTCTCACCCTTGCTGCTATTTCTATTTCCCTCCTTCCTTAGGGAGCTGTTTGTAGCCATCCTGGAAGGAAGTCACCGCAGCTTAGAGAGGAGCCACTGCTATCTTGTTTTAATTGCAGCTATTTCCTTATTGCTGAGATACAACATTTTTTCCATACAAGTTATAGTTCCTTTTTCACCATTTAGTAGTTTTTCCATCAACTTGTAAGAAGGCTTGTATAATGAAGCATTTACCTCAGGTTTATTGAACGTGCTGCAAATCCCTCTTCCCAGAGCTAGCTTCCTAAATCTTCTTCTCCCTGGCACAGTGGAGTCCTGGATCCCTCGGGATGAGCCCTGGGCTGACTCATTTGCCAGAGGGTTTCCAAAGCTACTCATTGAAGACAAGCTCCTGATGCTGACTAGCAGCCCCAGCATGTCCCTGAGGTCACTACTTTTCAGCCAGATCCAGAGACAAGCAATGTATCCACATCTGCTCTCTGCACATCTGCCAGGCGCTGCTGCTATCTGCTGGGCGGTATCTTTACAAAGGAGGGTCGGGAGTCACGGCTGTAAATCCCTAGCCTGCTGTGAAATGGTTTTATGTATGAGATTAGAACCTTTTAAGCTATCTTTCCCCCTAGAAAAGAACTCAAGAGGGGAGAAAATACACAGGAAGATGGATACCATCTAAAACAAATTTTGATTAAGCATCTCTGCTACTGCTACACTGAAAATTGCAGTTTAAAAAATTGCCCCAGAAAATGATTTTAAGGATGTGAGAATTGAATTTTCTGAGTGTGCGGACCTCCAACCTGGCCAAAGCTTGCCTTAGGGCCATGTCTTAGGGCCCTGCTACTCGAAGTGTCATCCAAGGACGGACAATGTCAACATCACCTGGGAACTTAAGACATGCAGACCCCACTCCAGACCTACTGTGTCTGCCTGCAGTTGGACAAGATCCCCTGATAATCCGAATGCATGTTAAACTGGAGAAGCACTGTCTTAAAGAGTGGTATCGACTCTGGTTTACACATTAGAATCTCCGAGGGAGTTTGAAAACAATATAGACATCCTGGCCCCACCCTCAGGATTCTGATTCATGTTCGTCTAGAGCAGGCTTTGGACACTGGAATCGTTTACAAGCTCTCCAGCTATTCTTTGTGCAGCCGGAGATGAGAACTGACCTAAAGTTTCTAAAACTTCCTTCTAACAAGGCAGAGTCGATAAAACTCTCTGAACTCTGAGGTCTTCAAATTCCGTGCTTCTTAACTGTTACATATCAGGATCAAATCGGATTTACAAAAACCACCCAAGCTCCTGGAGGACAGGGATACATTTCAAAAGGAAAGAATTTTTTCGACATTTTGTGGGCTAGTTTCAAGAGCAACTAGGTATCTTGGGATGAGAAACAAAACAACAAACAAACCAAGCAATGGAGGGCTTGCCCTTAAATGCATGTGAACAGTATTGGCAAGCCTACCCTCGGTCATGTTCTCACTCCCCCGGATGGGTCACACAACAGCACGTGAAAATGGCCCAGTTTTGTGCTTATTAAAATAGGCAAAACAGCCAGGCCTGCCCTGCCGCCATCCCACATCTTCAGGCTGTTCTCAATGCAGCTTTCAAAGCTAATCTCCGTAGTGCCCATGAGTCATTTCCTGAAGTGACGAACACACAGCCAGCTGGACAGCAACATACTGTGTTATCTGAAGTCCGAGATGCTGCTGAATTGGACCTCTGGTTTTCTGTTTCCAAAAGACCAGCATCTGTCAACAGCCCCCAGGACGAGAAGCATGGGGCTTGATGCTCACTTTGGAGTGATGTCACCATAGGTGGGTCACAGCAGTGAGTGAGGCTGGAAATCAGGCCTCACTCAGAACTTTGCAAACTCTAGGCCACACCGGACCCCTGAATCTGTTTCTAATGCCCCAAGATGCTGACTCCTCCGCTGTGGGGCTGCCAGAAACCCAATGCGTTGGCCCGCAGCTGTGAGCCGACTGTCACCCTTTGTGCTTTATAATTATGACCAATTTCTGCGTCTTCTTCAAGGCGATAAAGTTGGAAGATCTTGCATAAGAGCAGGGTTCTCAAACACTTTTGGCTCAGGACACCTTAATACACTTAAAAATTCTTGAGGACCCCAAGGAGTTTTCGTTGATGCAGGTTGCATCCAGTAGGGCGCTGGGGTCAGCTTGTACTAGCTCACGAGAACTCAACGTTCAGGAATTTCTTTTTTTTCTTTTTTAAAGATTTTATTTTTCCTTTTTCTCCCCAAAGCCCCCCTGGTACATAGCTGTGTATTTTTCAGTTGTGGGTCCTTCCAGTTGCGGCATGTGGAATGCCGCCTCAGTATGGCTCGATGAGTGGTACCATGTCCACGCCCAGGATCTGAACCAGCGAAACCCTGGGGGACCAAAGCGGAGCGCGTGAATGTAACCACTTGGCCATGGGGCCAGCCCCTACATTGAGGAATTTTCCAAGCCAACTGTTAAACCATTGGAAGCTTGAAATTGGCAACAGAGGCAGTATTTACACCAGGGAAACTGGCAAATGCTATAAATCAGGGCCATTTTTCATTTTCTGGAAATCAGGTTTGGCAGCAAACCACTGATTATTATCTACCAAGATTTACCATATTAGGCACAAAAATGGAGAGCTTTCAAAAATATCTCTTTCACCTAAAAATAATAAACTCATTACATGTTAACATAAATGACGTAAATTTTTCACAAAAATAGATTTTTTCCCCCCAAAACAATGATTTAATGAGGAGAGTTCCCTTTTATTTTTGCAGATCTCTTTAATGGCTGGCTAAACAGAAGTCAGATTTTCATAGCAGCTTCTACATTGTCTGTCATGGAGCCTCTGGAAAACTTGGGAGAGAATCAGACCAAAAAAAGGGTTAATAATGTCCTAGTGTTTAAAGATCGTTTTGACCTCGTATGTCTCCTGAGGGTCTTGGGGACCCCGAGAATCACCACATGGGAGCATTTCTCCTTTCTGATTCGATTACAGCTTAACGGCACCCCCGTCATGGAACAGCTCACTTTACCCTGTGGTCAAGTCCTCTCCCTGCACATTTGGTCTATCAATTGAAAGGAACAGCCACACATTGGTGCCAATCCTGCCGGGAAACTGCTGTTGGTGACTGTGTCTCCCCTGGGTTTTCACGATGGCACCTGGGAGAAGATAAGCTACTGATGGCAGGTCTAGGCCTCAGAAGCATAGAACGCTTGGTCACGAACGCTGCTTAACTTTTTCCACTTGCTCCCAGAGCTCAAGACTTCCTGAAGGACAGGACATTTTTAAAAATTTCTTAAATTCAGAAGCATAACCTAAAATTTTCCGTGTGCATATTCAACAGCCAAGTATTCCATTTCCTTAAAAATCCTATTTTTGACTAGGTGGAAAAAACAAACTTTTTTGTGTTAAGAAGATTCGGGTGTTTTTTTTTTTTTTAAAGATTGGCACCTGAGCTAACAACTGTTGCCAATCTTCTTTTTTTTTCCTGCTTTTTCTCCCCAAAGCCCTCTGGTACATAGTTGTATATTTTAGTTGTGGTCCTTCTAGTTGTGGCATGTGGGACGCCTCCTCAATGTGGCCTGACAAGCAGTGCCATGTCCTCGCCCAGGACCCGAACCGGTGAAACCCTGGGCTGCTGAAGTGGAGCACGAGAACTCGGTCACCGGGCCGGCCCATTTCGCTTTTAATTCTGCTTCTTGCCCTCCGCCCATCCCTGGAGGGCAGCCCTCCTTCAAGTTGCCACACATCCTTGTGGCTCGGACATTTAGTTTGTCCTCTCTTCACTAGGAAGGAACTGCAGACTCTCCCCACGGTGCCTACAACCCAGGAATGCGAACATATTCTCCGTGACGTAACTTCAAATTTCCCTAAGAAGGGATTAAAAAAAAAGACACAGAAAGCTAATCACTCAATGCCTTTGGTAGAAATTGTGTTTTTTTTTCTCCTCCATTTGTTCTTCGTCCAGATCCACTCTCCAGGCCCCAAGAAGCTCACCTTTATGGGCCACATCCCCCAGGCTCCCCTGACCTCTGGGCTGGGGTCAAGCTCAGGAGCAATGGGAGGCCCCAGCAAGACGTTGGGGGCGTGCAAAGGGCATGGGAAGGTTGGGGTGTTCCCTCTTCTACGCCTTGGGCTGGGGTGTGACAGATTCCCCTAATTGCTAGTCCATGGGGGCCTTACCCTCCCCTGCTGGTTACCTCAGGCCAGGCCACACCTCTGCAAATCACCTCTTCATTAAACACTCTTCAGCTAAACCCTGAGACGGGCCTTGTGGCCAGGGCCCAAAAGACACAGTCAAAATTTATTCCAGATACCGAGCAAATGTTCATGTTTATTAATACAGGTTACATACATTTTTTAAAAAAAGAGAACATAAAAACAGTGACATAATATTTTATAAGTACAGACTGATGATATGCTAACGATAGTCATATTAAGTCAGAGGTATTTTAATACATACAGACTGAATGAACAATGACTAAATCTCCACTCAGTTGGAGAAAATGAATAGAATAACTAAATTAATAAAAATCAATGCTAGCTTCTACTTATAATACATACTATTCTGTAAATTATTCTGTGGCATTTGGAAATTTGCTTTTAAATAGGTAAGCATTTGCCTTGCAACTTTCCACTTTTCTTGTTTGTTTAAAATGCCAACATTTTGTCATAAGGAAAAAAGATACACTTCAACCTAATCGTCAAATTATTTTGTCAAATCCATGAGGGTTTTCTGTACTTGTTACTCATCATGGCATTAAATTAGCTCATTGACATTTTTTTTTGAGGAAGATTAGCCCTGAACTAACATCTGCTGCCAATCCTCCTCTTTTTGCTGAGGAAGACTGGCCCTGAGCTAACATCTGTGCCCATCTTCCTCTACTTTATATGTGGGACACCCGCCACAGCATGGCTTGCCAAGCAGTGCACAGGTCCGTACCTGGGATCCGAACCTGCGAATCCCAGGCTGCCAAAAAGGAATGCGTGAACTTTACTGCTGCACCACCAGGCAGGCCCCTCATTAACTCTTAATACAAGTGAGTGGAAAATACAGGATAAGTTTCCTAGATTACAAAGTCAGTTTTGTTTTCTTCTGTCATTTCTAATCAGACTGACATAACTGATTCTTTTAAAAAGACCTGATTTGAGTAATTTCTTGAAAACACTTATAAATAGTGTCCAATTCCTGTAAACTGAAGGACTGACTTTAAAAAATGCGCTTCCTGTATTCCATTATGTTTTCTGCTCAAGTTATAACCACAGGAAGCAGTAACGTAAATGTTCAAAGTTCTTCAAAGGACAGGCCCTGCTTGGGTGAGACTTGCTTGGTGACAACTGGCTAAAAACACTTCTTTATGTAATGACACATTTATTACACACGTCACACTCTACGTGTCGTCTACGCTGTTCTTCTTGAGGGCCGGTCTCAGTCTTACTCAGCTCTCTACGCCCAGAGCACACCTGGGTGCTGACGCTGGCTCACGGGTGTTTCCATCCGAGAGTGGTCCTGGCAGGGTACCGCTAGAAGGGCATGCGCCTTCTTTTTCTGTTCTCGAAATCCACAGAGAGGTCTTTTATATTCATTCTGTCCAGGGACAGTGCGGCCTGCTTCGCCGGTTCCTCCCAAATGGGATCAGCTCAGAGCCTGCCCCTGAGAGAACCCTAGGAGGAGAGAGCAAACACAGGGGTCCAGCGCCTCTGCTCTCCGGCGGCTCAGCCAACGGGCTTCTGGCCACGCCTGTCTGCAGCGGCCCCGCCCTGCGTCTACTGCGGCGAGGCCTCCATCCCGGGGCAGGGAATTGTGAAGCCCGGCCTAACATCACTGGTAGAACCTATGCTCCTTCTTGGTCTACGTATACAGCATGTAAAACATCCAAAATGCTACCCATATCATCTGTTTTCGCAATTTAAGGAATTCAAACTTTGATATGTTTAGAATGAAAAACAGTAGAACTTTTTCTACACACAAATACTGTCTTATCCCTCAATAACTTAAACATTGCTGCTGAACAATTTCAAGATACACTTATTTGCAAAAGCTGGGTAAGTCCAAACTAGAGAATCGCTCACTACTGATGGACAGCTCCAGGTGTTGAGGCCTGAACTGCACCAACCTAAACTTTGCCTATGAAATCAGAGAATCAGAGTTTATTTCCATAATCTCTGGGGGGAAAAAAAAGGAGGGGTTCAAAGTGCCTCATCTATACTGCACTGCAGGTGACACAAGTGGGTGTATGTACATGAATGTACATACATCAAAAAGTGACATCCAGTTACTACTGCAGCATTGGCAACACTCCCTGGGAACAACGTCGTTTTCTATTCCCGTTATCTTTTTCTGTAATGAACAAATAAATATGCTTAATGGCTCTCCTAAGAAGGAGGCATGCAAATCATACATTTCCTGTTTTTGACGGTGAAGTAAATACTGTTTTGGCAAGGACTAGTAGAATCCTCAGGTTATGTAGGTTTTTTTTTAACCATTTCTTTTTAACTCACTGGCAGTCCCTTTTCCTAAGCTAACAGCTTTTTGTATATGCTGTTGCTCAGGTTACTAGAGCACGTATCCATTTTACTCGCCATGAGCTGACCGCTGCTGTTAGAACTGCTGGGGTCGGGACTTTCTTTGCAGCAGAAGATGCTGTAGAGGTGCCGCTGGCACTCGGAGGAAGCGTAATAGTAGATCAAGGGGTCAATGCAACAGCTTATGCTGCTGACACAGACACAGAGGAGGTAAGCAAAGTAGGCAGCCTCTGTCGTGGAAATCGGAAACAGGAACGAATAGTGCAGAATCAGGAGGACGTTTGTGGGTCCGAAGCAAACGATGAAGATGCAGAAAACAGCAGCCGATAAGAACAAAGCCCGGGACTTCTTGCTCTGGTTGGCAACTGCGGAAGAGCTAAGACATCGAATGATAGACACGTAACAGACTGTGGAAATGATCAACGGCACAAAAAAGAAGACGGCAGAGAAGGCTGAGAAGTAATAGGCATAGTAACCTTCCAGCAGCGTCTTGTTGAGCACGTCATGACAAGTGGTTATGTTGAGCCCCGGCACCCGGGTGGTCTGCTCCTGGAGGAGAAGAGGCACCACCCCCGCGATGGCCAGAGCCCAGATGGCCAGGCACGTGAAGGACGCCCTCCCCAGCGTGCGCCAGGAGAGGGACCGGATAGGGTACACCACAGCCAGAAACCGGTCAATGCTTATGACTGTCATGAGCATGATGGAGGCATACATGTTACAGTAAAATGCCGCAGTGACGAAGCGACACATTTCAGACCCAAATTTCCAATCACTTCCGGAAAAGTAATAGCTGATCTTAAAGGGGAGCACAGACACAAAGAACACGTCTGCCATGGCCAGGTGTAACATGTACACCATGGCAGGCTTCTTGATCTTCATTTTCAAGATGAACAACACAATGGCCATGATGTTGAGAGGCAGGCTTATCACGAACACACCCGTGTAGACAGAGGGGATGAAGAGAGTCAACCAGGTGCTGGTCAGATACCCTGAGGCCTCTTTGGAGATGGGCTCCCCAGGCGGCTTTCGAAGCGGACTGCTCCTGTTGATGGAGCTTGATGTGTCTTCAGTTAACATGCTTTTGTTCTCCTCCTCGTACCCCTCCCCCATGGGGAATGGTTCAAATTGATCGTGGGAATTACTGAGAATAAACGACCGGGGATCCACAGTATCATTTGTTGCTTTTGACCCTGAAAAATAAAATTTAAAAAAAGAGAATGAATTAAAAAGGCAAAAGAGACCGGCAGAGAGTACCTGGTACTTCTGATTTTGTTCTCTTACTAGGAGAGCGGGGTGGGGGGCAGAGCGCAGGTGGCGCGTGAACGGGTTCCGACCTTAGCAGGGGACTGGCTAATTGAAAACCGCGTGCAACGTTCTGACACAAGCAAACCTTTAAAACCCTGCTCCTCAGAGAGATAGAGGCCAACGACACACTCGCAGAGACCCAGCCTGCAGACGTTGGGAAAGGCTGAGTACCTGACACGAAGGAAAAAAGCAGAGATTTCTTCTCTCTCCTAGCCACCGTCTATAGAAACAAGCCCCTCCCAGGCTATAGACAGGACTTCTCTTTCCTCCACCTGCCTTCGTGTGGACATTTCTCCATTTAGTTTGCAGTCCCCCCGAGAACCCATCCCCGCCAACAGAAAAATCCAGAGAACGTTGAGGGGACTTCTTCAAGCGATGGAGCTAGTGGCAAATTCAGAGTGGGGCCGAGGGCTCCCCTTTCCACAACCATGACCAATGTGACAGTAGTTTTCTTCTACTATCTTTAGTCAGTTTACACAGCAGAATGTCCCAAATCTCTCACTGTATTTGGGTCTAAACCACCATCGCTCGGCTTATATTCTAATACACCCACAAGGCCCTACCACCTCAGTCATCTTCCTGTCTCCTTTCTCTGCAGGTCAGTGGAGCAGCAGATGATCTAGGCTGATGGCCTTCTCAGCTCAGTTGCAGAGTGCTGCGTGCACCGAGGCTGGCGCCACGCCAACCAGCTCTTTTGAGTATCAACCAGAAGTCAAAGCAAAGGCTCAGTTGCAGACTTTCTCCCTTTACCACCCTCTTCCAGTACAAACACCCGTTTGAAATGTTCATCAAAGGAACGCAACACTTAGCCACTGGAATTCAACCAGCTTTTCCTTCCAAGGAGGTTTGCCAAAATTCTGCCATTGAGGAGGCTTGGACAAAGAGCCTCTGTTGCGCCTTGGGAAGCTGAAGGGTATGGAGAGAAACCACAGAGGAAAAGGGGCCAGGTCTCCACCCTGGGAGTGTTCACAGTGAAGGTTAGACACGCAGGCCACTCAGAAGTGATGCTAGAGAATTCAAAAACTGGCTGGAAATTGGATAAGTACAGTGGATTTTCAAACTTTTGGTTTCATTTCTCAGTAGTGGAACACTCCTGCAAACAAAAACTTATACAGAGAAGCATAAATGCAATAAAACAGAGAGTTCTTTTCTGGCGTGGCTCTGTAAGGTCCTACCAGACTCAACCATCCCTTAGATAAAAATGACAAACTCTGGACCCCCTTCCTTCCCTAAATCAATGACCCGAGGGCATTTAGGTTCACAAGGTGGTGTTGGGGAGGGGAGGGATGAATCTGGAAAGAAAGGATGGCACCTGGTGAGTTTCTTGTTTTCAGTGGCTTTTAGCTTGAGAGAAGGCCCAAGTCAGTGCCACAAAGGATGGTTAAAACTCAGATAGAAAATCCACAGTCTTTCTGGCCTGAAGAACCACAGGACAGAGTTCAGGGCAACCATGGTCATTGGCAAGTGAGGAGATAATCCTAAAAAGGAAAAAGTCAGAGAGAGGGGGCCCTACAGTCCCCTGGGAGCTCTGCCCCAGGCCCTGGCTGACTCTTGAACCCGCATGGCATGCGTAGGGAGGACGCTAAGCAGCGCTGCTCAAGATAAAGGAGCCGAAGCGGAAGCAGCATTTGAGCTCTCGGCTCAAGAGGGAGAGTTTGCAGTTCGAGCCCAACCAAATTAACTGCCTGCTGAAGCAAAAACACCACCATTCTTTGGAGAAATAAAACAAAATCCTGAGTTTTTTTAATCAGTGACAACGTCCAGGATATAATCCAAAATCATTTACTATAAAAAGAATCATCAGGAAAGTGTGACTCAGTCTCAAGAAAAAAAAAAAATCAATGGAAACCAATCCCAAGATGACCCAGATGTTGGAATTAGGGGATAAGGATTTTAAAGGATGTGTTACAGCAACTATACTCAATGAAGGAAAGGAAAATATTTCATTGAAATGGATGAAAAAAAAAATCAGCAAAGAAACCAACCAATGGAAATTGTAGAACTAGAAAATGAAGCACAAGAAGTTGGCATTTATTTCCAAAATGAACAGCAAAGCTAGAGCGGTACCGACTGAGACGGCAGAACAGGGCCTCACAGTGAAAGGCTGAGGCCAAAGGACCGCAGCAAGGTCATGAGTGGGTCCCCTAGGGCGAAGGGGTGGCCAGATTTGTCACAGGGAGAGGATAAATGTCTCCAGGGACAAGCCTCTGAGAACACATATATGTCTAGATTGTTCCTCTTGTTGATGGAGCTTGATCTGTCTTCAATTAACCTGCTTTCGTCGTTTTCCTCCTTGTACCCCTCCCCCATGGGGAATGGTTCAAATCGATCATGGGAATTACTGAGAATAAACGACCGGGTAAGAAACTGTTCCCACCAGTTTCTGAATCTCCAGTACAGTGCCCCTTAAATTGGCTTTTAATCACAGATCTGCATTCTTATCTTGGCTCTGCCAGGAGTCACTTAACCCCCGTGAACGCAGGCTCAGAATCATTAAAATGGGATTCCAACACCTGTGTGGCCTGCAAATCTGGCAGCTAGCAGCGTCCCATGTGAAACAGGACACGTGTTCACTTTGAAAACTTTAAAAAAATTCATCAAGGTAAGAAATTATTATTATGCTTCCCCTCTCACTTCAATGTAGCTTGCTTTTAGACTCAATTATTTACTCACTCTCAATTATTTTAAATTAAAATGGAATCTAGGCTCCTTTTCCCTCCTACTTAGCGATGTTTAGTTTTCCCTTATGAGGAGGTACATGAACAGCCTGTAAGTACATAACCCGGGTACTCAGAGCTGTAAATGAAATGTCAGATTCATAGCCTTTTCCAGAAGTATCACTTTCTCCCCTTTGTGATGCATCTCACTTACTCTGTGTGCTTCTTGACCCAGTGACATGGAGGCCTGACACTGGGACCGACAACCCCAGTGGGATGCGAGGCCACTGTCAAGGTCATAACGAACGTGTGGGAGCTGAAAGAAAAGAATGAATGGGCTCTGCCTTTTTAACACCATGAAGACAAGTGTCCTTAAACATGTTGACCTAGCGAAACCTTAAAACAACACCATGCTCCTCCGGTTTGGGAAAGCTGGCCAGATTAAGGACTTTCGTCCTACATGGAGGGGATTCACACACATGTGAACCAAGACACCCCCCAGAGGAACGACACAATTTGAAAGCTACTGAATACTCACAGCGAAGCTTCTTAGGTACTATCACTTGCTCTGAAAATAAAACCATCCTTAGCTTTACCCTGTATTTAGTAGTTTGGCAATAAGTATTTGTTTTCAAAAATTTCTTGCCCGGCTAGGCCTTCGTGGGCAGTGTGGTGTGGAGGACAGAAACATTATACCCATTGGCACATGACTATGAAAACTATGGTTTTCCCAAAGAAAGCAGCTCAGGTGCTAAAGTCAGTTCTCAGACTTCTTGCTAAGTTTTCCTTCATTTAGTTTTTTCTAAACGGCTCCAGAGTGGTTCTGTTACTGAATAGAGCATATTGCTCAATAGCTTAACTATGGACTCTCTATAACTCTGGAGATTTTTTAAAATTAGTAAGTCAGGCAATGCTTTTTCTGACTTTGACGAGATCTGGCCTGGAAGCAGAGTGGTGACTGGATGCTCTTCCAAGGTCCATGCGATCCTGGGAGTTGCACCATGCCAGCCTCCCAGGACTCTCCAGCCTCAGTTACGACTCAGACCTCTGCCCTATGGGGCTCAGACTCCTTGGAATTAACGAAGCAGAAGCTCCAGGACCTTGCCCACATTCCCACACGGAGCAGGAGAGTTGCAGCCTGCACTTCTCCATGAGTAAACCAACACTACAGGCTCAAGAGAAATAAAGAAGAGGATGATGGAAAAACAACAGAAACATACTAACCCCATCAAGAGGAATGCAGTGGCATTACTGGAATGTTTTACTGCCTCAAGGGCAAACACACACCATTTTCCAATGAAAAGAACCAGTCCTCCTCAAAGAAATGGCTGGTTCCAGATCTGGGGTAGGAAATACACAGGATGAGCCTTGAACATCTTCAAAGAATATGAGGGTCAGCTCAGAAAGACTCTGCTGTCAGTCAGAAGGGGAGGACACTGGCCAAGGGAGGACAACTGATCATCAAAAGACTAATGATGGAAATGAATTGAAACACTCGAAACATCATAAATGTTAAGATCCACGAATTCATAATGATGCTCAAAGGAAAATAAAACCTTTTTGGTCACCTTTGGAGGAAATCTCAGTCTGAAAACCGGTAAATAAAGACAAGATTCAAGCATTTATCCTGCCTTTTCTATATGAATGATATTTCAGGGAAATGAAAGAGTCAACGAGGGAGAGTTCCTTATAAAATAATTCCAGCTATAAACTTGGGAATAACAGCAGATTTAGAAAAGTATCATTTTGAAGCTTTGAGTGAAATAATGGATTTGGTTCAATGATCATCAGTGGTTGCAAAAACTGTTAGGTGAAAGGTTAAAGGGGAACTTCACAACAGCTGGATCGAGCTGACAACACCTGGATCCACTGAGTAATCCTCAGATCTCAAAAAGAGAGACAGTCTTGAGGTGACGTAACAGGGGCGCACAGCACCACAGCTGATGTCGTCCTGCACACAGCCGAACCCGAATCCAAGCAAGCCTCCAGCTGTCCCGACCGCACGACAGGAAACACGGAGGACAGCTGGGCGTGTGGAACAACCCTAAAGACGCAGCTGGCCAGTCCAGCACGGAGGGAAGTCTGTAAGACAACAGACCCAGTTTCTTTAACAAATAAACGGCCATAAAAAAGGAGAAGAGGGGAAACAGAGACAGATTAGAAGAGGTTTAAGAGACATACCTACCAAATGCAAGGGGGGCCTTGTCTGATCCCGATTCCAATAAATCAGCTGTAAGAAGGCATTTCTGAGACAGTGAGATCTGGACACGGACTGAACAGTCCATGATATGGGACACTGCTGTTCGTCTGTTTAGGTGTTATAGCAGTATTGTGCTATGTGAAAAAAAAAAGTCCTTATCTCTAAGGATATATACTGATGCATTTATGGATGACATAATATAATGTCTGGGATTTGCTTTAAAATTGTCCAGTTAGGGGAGGAGGAAAGTGAGGGTACAGATAAAACAAGATATGGGAGATAATGATACTGTTCACTTTTGGATATGTTTGAAAATTTTCATAATAAAAGGAAAAAAAGAAAAAATATTTATGCATATTTACTTGCCACTAGAAACTAAGGACAAAGGTTTTTGCTTTTATTTTCTTCTGACTTGGTTTCGGAGGAGAAAAAGTTCTTGAACGTTTGTGTGAACATAGGTTCACACTTAGAGAATTCATGTGATACCAACTCTTCAAAGGCCTTTCTGGAACATGGAGGAACTGCTGTATGAAAACACTTAACATTTCATGAGGTCCTACTACGTGCTGGATGTTTTACCTCATGTCACTCTAAAGTTTCTATGAGATGAACATTACAACCCCCATTTTATGGACAACATGTGGAGGCACAGAGAGGTAAAGTAACTAATCCAAAGCCACACAGCTAACAAGCGGAAGAGCCAGGATTTGAACCTCCATCTGCCTGGCTCCAAATCTCATACCCTTTAAACTAATATACTAACCTCTTTAAAAAACTGGAAATCCATGACTTACTCCTACAAGAGTACTATTCTTTTCCTCTAAGCATTTCACCAAACAAATGAATCTGCCCATCCTTTGAACTAGAGCAGGCAGTGCGGGGCCCTGAGAATGGGTACCTCAAGTTGACGATGTTCACAGCTGTGGCTGGGGAATTCAGAAGTGCCGCTGACTGTGGCCACACACCAACCAGATGCCAACACCCCAGCCCCCAAAGGAAGGAGAGAGGTAGCAGAGAGACATTCAAGGACAAAACAGAAAAGCAAGTCTTTCAGATATTGTTTGAGAGGGGGCAGAGGCAAGGGCATTAAGTGAACAGAAATCTCTGCTGTGGAAAAACCAGAATTAGAGGGAAAACCAGGCACACACTGACTGGAGGGTTACGAAAAGGTGGCCAGTACTGGAGGCGGCCTCGCCTCCTCTCCCTCCGCATGCTGGTGCAGGGACTCAGCTGGAAGCCAACCGAGGTAGAAGTGGGAAGGATGAGGCTAGCGGAGTAAAGATAGCCAGAGAATCTCAATGTGGGTGCCCGCCATGCCACAGCGGGAACAAGACAACAAGAGGGAAGTGTAGGGGCCCCTGCCTGGAGCCTCCTGGCGGCCAGGGCCTGGCACGTGGGGTTAGGACACCAACAGGCTTCTCTGGGAATTACTCAGATTCCCAGGCTGTCCCCGGCCTGCAGGGCCGCTTCCCACCAAAAGATACACGCCTTCAGCTCTGCCTGGGAATGCTGCTCTCTACTCTCCAAGACGGGGAGCTAAGATGAAAACAAAGGCACAGTAAAGAGGTTAACAGTCACCACTTCCTCCTGGGACCCAGCTGTCCCCAGCCCCGCCCCAGTCCTTCTGCAGACTGTACACCTCAACTCAAACAAATCAGTTTCTAGAGCCAATAGAAACCATCTTAAATGGCACTTCCTGGAAATCGAACTCTTCTTGGAAATGCCGTCAACTGGGCTATGGCAGCGCAAGTCGCTGCAGCTGCTGCTCTTTCAAATGACGGCAGTTATTGATAATGCTTATGGAGTGAACTCACAGCGTGTACAAGCGCTTTTAAAAATCGAATAGAAAGTATCAGAAAGCATAGCACGTGGTAAAGGTGACTATCATTGGGTAAAAGTTTTGCTTCCTATCCATACATACACACCACTTGTCCGTGCAAGCTTGTTGCACACACACAGCTACTGTGTCATAATGTAAAGTGTATTTCTTACAGTTCTTACTGTTGGTGAGCAAAAAAGAAAAACACTCTTCCACAATACTATAAACCTGACTTCTCCTTCATCACAGCACATAGAAGACACATAGAAGACACATAGATTATATAATGCCCTTACTTAAAGGTAAATAAATTTGTTTTCAAGTGCAAATTACAGATTATTCCTGTTATTTCAAAAGGCAGGTTCTTTTGAAAGCAAGCAAAGAAAATCTAAAGGCCTATAATGGCCCTTTAACTGGCAGAACTTCCCTGGATGGTCTGGTCTGGAAGAAAAAGAGGCGGAATGTCAGGGGGCTTCTCCCAGTACCATCCCGAGGTCAGAGGTCAACAGGGGAGCCTGTATTTGCGGGACGTGGCAGCTCACGTCCAGAACAACAATGTCGGCCTGTAGAGCTAGCTGCTTCTCTGAGGGTCTTAGCGTGAGCAAGAGAGGGCAAAAGGCAGAAGGAAAGAAACCACAAAACAGGAGACAGAGGAAATTCCAGGAGACAGGAAATTCTGAATGCTGGATCGCGGAGTCCTCACACTAGCATCATAGTCAGAAATAAACCAGGGCTGCGGTTCCTAAAGACTCTTCCAGGGCGTTTCCGTGGGATCAGGCGCTCAGGAAAACTAGTCAAGGGGGTTCCCCAGACACAAAGGCCACACACCGTACGGTTCCAAGCACAGGAAACACGGGGAAGAGGCCAGCCCACAGGGACACGCGGGGGCTCAGTGCGGGATGGGCACAGTGTCCTTTTGGGGCCATGAAAAGGTTTTGGAATTAGACAGAAGTGGTGGTTGTACAACACTGTAAAAGTACCAAATACCACCAAATTCCAGACTTTAAAATGGTTCATTTTATGCTATGGCAAGGAAGGGAGGGAGGGAGGGAGGAAGGAAGGAAGGGCGAGAGGGAGGAAGAAAGAAAAAGAAAGAGAGAAAGAAAGAAGAGTTTCAGGGGAAAAGAGGGACGTGTGTCCAAAATGAGGACAGCGGGGAGATTAGGAACCCAGGGTCCCGGAGACTTCACTGTCTCGGCAGAACTCCAGCTCAGGGCTCCACTGAGTTCCAGCTCACGAGGGTGACAAGGACAAAGGTGGACTGACTGGGGCAGGAGGAGGGGCAGAAAGGGCACAGGGAAGAGGGGGGCCAGAAGCACTGGAAGAGGAGCACATTCAGAGCGGCTGGGGAGCTGCAGCTCGGGATTCACAACACACTGACCCGCTCAGACATAAAGGGCTGAGAAACGCTGAATGAGAGCGACGGGGGGAGGGGCGGAGAGGTGACCAGCAGAGAGCACAAAAGAATATTCCTGAGAAAGGTGGAGAATGCCTCAAAAAGCGTTCTCACACACAGGAAGAGCGGATAGATTAGGAATGAACCTACTGGCTTGATACGTCCTATAAAAATAGAGCCAAAGTCACCAAGGAATGAATGAATGAATGAATGAACGAATGAGAGAAGGAGCGAGAGAAGGAAGAAGGGAGGGAGAGAGAAATTAGGCAGATACTGGAGTAGAAAATTACTTGCTGGTTCGTAAGGAATCTGACTTTCCGAGGATTCTGGTCGGCCTCAAGTAGAATCACTGTCTGGTTTGGTGCCTTTTGTTTGGGCTTAAGACCACGGTCTCTCAGAAACGGCCAATTCATTAGCATATTCAAGACAGGGAACTATTTATGGCCTGCCTTACTGGTCTGTTTTCGAAAGTAAACAGCAGGAGGCAGGAGACGTCGAGCATCCAGGCATCCTTGTTCACAGGTCCTCCTCGTGCAGCCCGGGCCTTGGGGTGGGGGGGGACAGACTTTGCCTCCATGGGTGCTGGGTTGCCTCTCTACTGTAAGAGGGGCTGGGGGACCTGGTGGCTTCCTCCCCACAGTGGTGGTGGAGCAAGTGTGCTCGTAGGAAAGACGGGCCTGTGGTCAAATCCCAGGTCCACGTCTAACTAGACCTGTGACTTAACCATCCGGGGTCTCAGTTTCCCGACCTGTAGAATGGGGATGACACCTACTGAAAGGGGTGTTACGAGGAATAAATAAGGTGGGAAATGTAATGTACCTAAGCAAGGTGTTGACTGTAGTAGGTTCTTGATAGAAGGTAGCTGTTTTTAATTAAACGTGAACATGTGGGGGTTGGGGAGGGCATTGAGGCCAGAGGGAGTAGCAGGGGGACAGGAGCCAGAGAAAGCATATCTCCCTGGGGGAGGAAGTAGAGAGCAGGGCTGGGTGAAGAACAGGTAGGGGGATAGGGTATGTAATGGGCGAGCATCTGTAATAAGGGAGGCTGGACAGAGGCTGGGGACCCATCCTGCAAGGGGAAGGGCACCTCATTCCACACTGAGGCTCCGGGCTTGAGCCTGTGGGCAGGAGGGCAGCACGTGGAATCTCCCGCCCAGTCCCCTCTGCCATGTCACCATCAGCTATTCTTGAACCCTTTCATCTTCCAGATTCTTAGAAAATTTATAAACATCACCTCTTGGTCACTGGCCATCTTTTCTTTTTTTTTTTGAGGAAGATTAGCCCTGAGCTAACATCTGTCGCCAATCCTCCTCTTTTTGCTGAGAAAGACTGGCCCTGAGCTAACATCCGTGCCCATCTTCCTTTACTTTATATGTGGGACACAGCATGGCTTGCCAAGCGGTGCCATGTCCACACCTGGGATGAGAACTTGTGAACCCCGGACCGCCAAAGGGGAAGGTGTGCATTCAACAGCTGTGCCACTGGGCGGCCCCCACTGGCCCTCTTCGATGAAGGCAACTCATCACACTGAAATGGCCTGGACACAGGAATGTAAACTGGTTAATGAATTCACGAATGTCTCAACAAACATCTGGGGGGTGAACACCTGTTCTAGACTCCATGTTTCCCCACAGAGCCCGAGAGACAATGCTCCTGTTATCCCCGGGCAGGCTGGCTAGCGGCTGCAGAACGTCGGGCCCCTATCTGGGGCTCTCGGTTTTCCCAAAAGCATCACCTCAAAACTCACCCTGAGCAAGGACAGAGAGCAGAGAAAATGGTGTCTTTATCACCTCCTAATCTTGATGCATCTACACCATTCCCAGTGTGAAAACAATATGTAGTACACAGTCGTTCACAGATAATAAGATAACCGGCCAGAACCTGTTTCTGCAAGAAAAAAGGTGGCTAGAAGCTTATAAAGTACTATCGTTACCAAGAAACTAAAACATTTTTTCTCACTTTCTAACTTTACAGGCTAAAAACAACTTCTCTGCCCTGCTTTTTAAGGGGGGAGATGTTGGAAAATACATTTATTTTGTCAAGCAGCCAGAGACTTGCAAGTACACTATTACGGGTAAATGGACTCCGGCGGAGCTACCTCCTGGCCCAGACCAGAAGCTGAAATGCTGGGATCCGATAGTGTCTGCGGGAGCCGGGGTCTGGGGAGGGGGCTCCTTCCTCAGCTCAGTAGGAAGACGGGGTTCTAGACCACGAGCAAACGAAACCTGCCAACAACCGCCGTGGCTGGCCTGCTGTCACCCTCCGTCCTGCACCACGAGCCACTCCCGCGCCCAAGGCCCGTGCCGGGGCTGCTGGCACTGATTTTCCACTAAACGCGCCAAAGGACTGAGCTTTTCTCTACACACTCTCCTCGCCTGGAAAATGTGCAAGAAAAACAGTTCCAACAAAACTAAACTCCAGCGGGGAGCGGTTCTCCACTTCGTATAGAAAAGACCAGGACGTTGATCGGTGGAGCAACGTGAGACCCCTTCTTTTTGGGGTGGTCCTGGGAGAAAGAGGCCACACAGTGGCAACAAATGCAGCGAGGAACGCAGGCTTCCCCTGGAAAACCGGCCCCCTGCCCCTCCGGATCCCGCAGCCCCGGGCTGGCCGGCTGCATCCCCCGAAACCGGCGCAGAGGGGCCTCGGCCGAGCCCGCGAAGGCGGCGGGCGGGACGTGCACGCCCACCTGGCTACGACCGGGGAGGCTCGGATCGCAGCCCAAAAGCCTGTTTGTCTCCTGGAGGAAACTGAGGCAGAGGGTGCGGTCAGGGCCCCGCCTCGAGGGGAAGGCGCAACCTATACCCGTTCAGTTCCCCCCGCGGCGTCCCTCCTGCTCCCGCCGCCCCATCCCAGGGGCCCCCGGCGGCGGGGCCGGAGGCAGGCAGGGCGCGAAGCCCAACCGGGGCCCTCTCACCTGGCCTGCGGCCCCGGGTGCGGGCCGACAGCAGGGGGCCGCACAGACTCAGCCCCGCGGCCACGAGCAGCAGCCGCCGCGGCCCCATTGTCCCAGGCTCGGCGCGGTGGCGCGGTGGCTCGCGCTGCTCCCGAGACTGTCCCGCCGCCGGAGGCGCAGCCCTGCTCTCTCCTCCTCCTCCCGGGGGGGGCCAGTCGGCAGGGCTGGCGGAGCGCTCCCCGCGGGGCCAGGGCGTGGCGGCGTCTGGCGGCGCTCGGCCGGGCGCAGGGCGGGCGGCTCCGGCTGGGCGGGGCGAGCCGGGAAGGGCGCCCCCCGGTGCCGCGTGTGCGCCTCGCCGCCCGCCCCTCCACGCCGCCCCCTCCCCGCCGCTCCGCTGCCCCGGGGCTCGGCGACCTGGCAACGCCTGTCGCGAGGTGCGCCGCCCGCCCCGCTGCCGGCCACTGCGCGTGGGGAAGCCGAACGAGACGTTTTTCCCTCTGGGCGCCTTGGACCCGCGAAGCTCTCGGAGATTCAGGCTGGCGGGGCCTTGGAACAGGGCCCCGAGGCCTGGGCGGCGGCTCCCTCGGCGTCTCCTTACCTCCCGGGGGCACAGACGGTAGCAGTGACCGTCTGATCAGGGTGCGCCCGGGGCGCCGGGCCCCGACCGAGACCTCGGTGACCCCGGTGCACAGCGCCGTACCTCGGGCGAGCCCGTTTGGAAGTTGGGGATTTAACTGAAAGTTTGAAAGTGACTTGTGTCTCTGCAACTTAGGGAGAGTGGATTAAGTTCACACGGTGGTGACAAGGCTGCCCCTGATGAGAAGGGGCCCTGCCTTTGGACAGAGTCCTGGATATTCCTTATTCGTTTCTCTTTATTTCGCCAAGTTAGACATCTCGTCCGTCGGACACTCATTATTTCACGGACACGCCGACCGCAAGTGGGACGAGCACCCCGCGCCCGAGAGCAGCCTCTCCTCCCCGCGCGGCGCGGCTGTCCCTTTCCCCGCCGCCAGCGGCTGTCGGCGCGCGCCCGTGGGAACCACTGTGCAGCCTTTGCCCGAGGCCGGTCGGCTGGGCTGGCTCTGTGCTAGGGCGCGAAAGGGGTGCCCAGAGGGCGAGGGGACCTGGGGACTCCCAGGGGCCCTGGGGACTCCTAGGGCCCTCACCCTCTCGCGGACAACAGTGCAAGAGTTTGAGTTTGGCCAAATTCAGGTCGCAGGGCGGGGGACGCCTCGCCGCTCCGGGGAGCAGCTCGCAGCCTGTTCTGTCTCGAGAGCATATCTGGTGGGTGCGTCTTCGAGACCACAAAGGAAACGGGTCCCCTCAACCGGCCGTTTCTGGGAAAGTTCGCCCGCAGCTCCTTGTGCCCTGAGATGGGCGGGCGTGTTCGGCCCCCTGCGGCTGATGAACTGCGGTGGACGTCACTGGTCAGGGCTCTCAGCTGTTTAAAAAGGGAGTTTCGCCTTGAGAGGGGCATTCCCCAAGCAGAGCCCTGACAAACCAGTGGGGGAAATACAGCAGAGACTATCTGGTTCTGCCCTGCATTCCAGCATCCTCAGGGCACAGGGCCTGTTGTACATAGAAGTTGCTCAATAAATTACCGAATAACCCAACTATGTAACGCTATTTAAAAATTTTCCCCATTCGTTTCTCTGAGCAAAACATATCCAAGAGTAGACGTGAACCACTACAATTATATATTTCTCCACTCGCTATTGACTTATACCATTTTTCATCGATCCTAACCACCACTGATTTTAAGACTCATCATTTTAATTTATGTACCACAAGCAAGAAACAAACGCTGCCAATTAAACTGTGAGAAACATCTCAATTTCAGGATTGTTTAAACATAAAGAAAGGACATCTCAGAATCAATGAAATACAGTGTAAAATATTAAAGAAATCAATTCACATGGCAAAAAACTCAACAGTTCAAGGATATGAAATGAAAAGTAAGAATTCTTCAAACTCTTTTGAGTATCTTCAAAAACAGTGGTTTAGCTTTTATCACACACAAATGCAGATTCCCAGACACCATCCCAGGTCTGTGAAATCAAAATCTACATTTTTGACAAGCGCCTCCAGGGGATGGTGATGTCTGAGAGCTCCCGGAATATAGTTCAGAGAAAGCTTATTCTAAGACAGTGGTTCTCAAACTTCGGCAGGGATCAGAATCATCCGGAAGATTTGTTAAACCACAGTGCTAGGCCCCATCTCCAGAGTTTCGGATTCAGCAGGTCTGGGGTGTGGTCTGAAAACTTGCATTTTTAGTAAGTTCCCGGGTGATGCAGGCACTGAAGCTGCTGTGTGTTTGTGACACACTGAAAACTACTGCTTTGAGAGGTAAAAAGAACTGAATGGGATTTCATGTAGTTTGTGAGACTTTCTTTAAGGTACACAATATTTCAAGTGTAGAGAAGTACAGAGCCCAATAGCACACCCACGGGCCCACAACGTGGCGTGAACATATACATGTAAATACACACACATCTTACACTGCTGAAGCTTTTTTGGTACTCCTCTATTCTTTTTCCTGCCCAGAAGATGAACTTTCTCATGCATGTTTTTGTACTTTTAGTACATTTGTGTTTCCAAAAAAGAAAATTAGTTTTGATTTGTATGTTTTAAATATTTATACAAGTAACATACTGTAGGAATACTTGGGCAGTTTGCATTTTTCTAGATTTACCTGATTGATACACGCCTAATTCTTTCTTTTTAAACTCTTTATAGTGTTCTCTTGTATGTGTACACCTTATTTTATTCTTCTAAAGCTATCTATTTTATCTGCAGTTTTCTCCCATTTTTATACCTTATATAGCATATTTTTGTTTTTTTCCTCGATGTATCTGCCCAAATTTTGGAAATGACCATTTTTCAATGCCCATCTTTTTGTTTTGTTGCTTTTATTATTTATTTTCAATGTCATTACTTTTCACACAGGCTTTTTATTATTTCTTTCTCTGACTTTCTTTGGACTTACTCTTTATTCTCCTAACCTTTTGAATGGATTACTTACCTTGTTAATTTTCATTCCTTGTCCTCCAATCACCACCTCAGCTGCATTTTACAAGTTTTGATATGCAATTCAGGTCTAAATATTTTGTCAATTTCATCATCTCTTCTTCATCCCATCAGTTATTGGAAGTTTTGACACACTTTTTGTGATTGAGTTCTCATTTTGTGTTATGGTCTGTTGGTGATGTTCTGTTTTCTGTTTTTTCCCCACACTCTACAAAGTTCCTATAACATTTGTGTGCTCTTTAGAACTTCTTGAAAAGGGTATCAATCTCTCGACTTCAATTTGTTCCATGTCACCCATACCAAAATCCCTTTGTTGCCAGTTCTAGAGCCAGTGTGCGTCGGTTCCCTAGAGTGGAAAACCTTCCTGACTAGAGATGGCTACGTAACATGTCGCTGTCCCTCAGAAATGACACCTCGACACTGCAGCATCACCCAGGATGGACCACTTACTGTTGGTTCCCAGTTTTCATTTTCTCTGTTTGAACTTGCCTGGAACCAGTGGGAGTCATTAGCTACTCGTTCACAGTGTTTGTGGTATTTAGTAGTGTTTTTAAACGAACGTGACATCAAAATAGCAAAAACTTTAATCCCAAAATGGTATGAAAGTAGTTTCTTTTAAACCCACTAGATGATCTACCTGCTTCAGGCATTCCGGTCGCCACTCCTCGTTGGAGGTCCTCCAAAGACGACTGTGGATCCCAGAGTAATTCCCCTTTGAAGCTCACGGTGGGATATCTGGAGTCGTGTGAAATCAAATCAAACTGTACTCCAATCAGGTGTGTGACACTCCAGATTCTGTGCAGATACGGCCACATTTGTTTTTCAGGGAAACAGCTCTGTAATCAAGTTACAAGCTAATCCGCAGGGGGCCTGGGTTTACCTTTTGTTGTTACAAATCTGCGTTGCTATTTTGGGTTTAGAAGTAAAGTTAGTCTCTCATAGTGGGTCAAAAAATGTATTTTCAGTAGTTGTACTATGGATAGAATGGTAGACTCTGCCTACGGTTGGGGTGCTAAGAAAGGGTCAAATTCATTATCTCTTAAAAAGAAAACAACAACTTTTGTTGCAGTTCTATAAGGTGAACTCAATATCTTCTACTTCTCCTGGTCATTTCCCATTGGTGTTAGTCAGGGTTCTCCAGAGAGAGAGAACCGACAGGACGTATTATAGATATAGATACAAGAGAGGATTTAGTATAGGAATTGGCTCACGAGGTGATGGGGGCTGAGAAGTCCCATAATCTGTTGTCTGCAAACTGGAGACCCATGAAAGCCGGTGGTATAATTCAGTGCAAGACTGATGGCCTGAGCACCAGGCAGTTGCTGGTGTAAATTCTGGAGTTCAAAGGCCTGAGATCCAGGAGCTCCAATGTCCGAGGGCAGGAGAAGATGGAGTCCCAGGTCAAGAAGAGAGAGAGAGAGAATTTGCTCTTTCTGCACCTTTTTGTTGGATTCCAGCCCTCAGTGGATTGGCTGGTGCCCGCCCATGTCGGTGAATGCCATCTTCCTTACTCAGTCTGTGGGTTCCAGTGCTAACCTCTTCTGGAAACACCCTCACAGACACAGCCAGAAATGTTTTCCCAGCTATCTGGGCATCCCTTAACCTGATCACGTTGAAACATAAAATTAACCACCATGCCTTCCAATGTATTTTAGCTAAGAGATTTCATACTTGAAGGAAAACCAGCAAGGCAACCTAGAAAATCTGTATGAGCTATTTCATTTGAGATTGAGTTGAGAGTGTCCACATCATTAGACTGAGATAATCACTAACCACCCCACTCCTACAAGGGTCAACCTAAAGCAACACTGCGACTCCTGAGGGGCTGTGGGGTGGCGTCTGTCTCCTCTCAGCCCATTGCAGAACCGGCCCTGGGCCTCCGCCTCTCGGCCATTTACAAGACACTTCCCGGCTCTGGACTTCCGGCAGACAGTGAAGCCATCTCTGTCCTCTGAAGCTCAGAAGATGTCTTAGAAGGCTCTATCTTAACCTGTTACTGAGTCCTGGTTTCAGTAACAGAGGCAACAGATTTTTCAAAAAGCTGGTCAGCAGTAAGACCATCCAGGGCTCACCACAATCTCTCAAAATATAGACAGCTTTCGCCATTCAGAGGTCTGAGGTTTGCCTCTTCAAATATTTGAGGAATACTACAAATCCCTACTTAACCACAGCCCAAGTCATAAAAATTACATCATGAACAGCACCTCTAATTAGTGCCCAACCACACACACATACACCAAAACACACATTATGGTTTTGGTCGTTCAGTGACATAAGGGAGACGTGTTATGTCAGACAAGGATCACCCTGAGCTGGTCTCTTCTTCACAAACTTCCAGAAGAGTGGAGTAGGCACGGGTTTTCCCTCTTGGACATCACGAGAGCAGGTCCTCTGAGAGCAGCGAAGCTGTGTGCTCCCAAGGTCATTTTTGCCTTTTCAAGGTCCAGGTGCCAGAATTCAGGGGAGCATGGACTCTCTCAACCTTCTAGACCAAAGACCACTTTTGTAACAGCAGAAACATGATCAAACCTACATCAAAATACAGGAGTCAGCTATACAAAAATCAAGATACAGTTTCAATTGCTAAGTGTTTTAAAAGTGAAAAAAAAAAACTTTTGTCTTCCCACTGAGTAAAAAAAGCTATGAGTGCTGGGGGAGGGGGAAGATGGTGGAGGGTAGCAGAATGGGCCCCCAAAAATATGCCTCTTCAGCATATGGTTTATTTTGAGCAACTGCGGACAGGTTGACACAGGAGAAGCTCTGGAAACAGTAGAACTTATCCTTTTGTAAGGGAAGTTTACATTTATAAAGGAAATTTGCATTAGAAAAGCGTCCTGTACCAGGAAGAGAGCTGTTAGCAGAGATGACTTCTTCACCGGGAGAGTTAGTGCAGGCAGAGGAAACTTTACCAGACGGTCCCTCTTCCCACCTTCCTGTAAACTGCACCCCTGCCCCTGATCCTCACGCCTGTCTTTTGTCTTTAGCAGAAGATCGTATTTAAGGTGGTGGCTTGGGCTGTTCCTGGGAGTTCTACTCAGTTCCCTGGTAATACCCATGTATACGTGGGGTACACATGTTAATAAACTTGTGTTTGTTTTTCTCTTGCCAATCTGTCTTTTGTTACAGGGGCCTCGGCCACGAACTGAGAAGAGTAGAGGGAAAATTATTTTCCCTCCTCTACAATGGGCAGGAGTCCTTGGTGGCTCAGGGCTATGAGGCACCATGTCCCCTGGCTTGGGGGATGGTTCAGTCCTCCTGGGAGAGGCACAGGCCTGGGCTCCCACTATCTCACACTCACACTCCCCTGGCTTCTTGCTGGTACTCCTTTCCTTCATCACATTACCCCTTCTCTGGGTCACATTCTTCCATGTGCCTTAAAGACCTCAAACAAGTAGCCGTTGGTAATATTGTCCACAATGACCTCACCTTGTGGGCCAACAGAGAAAAAACATTCACGTCATACCTCTGGGGACTGGCATGACACAAAGATATTTATTCACTTGGATAACACTCAAGTATATCACTCAGGGTTGGAATGAGTTAAGACAAGCTCCTTCCAGAGATGCTGTGAAAGATTAGCTTTTGCCTCCAAACAGCTTTCCTTACTTTTGGCTCCTCCTCTACATTTCCACTGAAGGTCTTTCCTGGAGCATGAAGAAGGAAGCTGACCCTCCCTCCCACTGCCCCAGCTCCAGTTCCTCACCAAACGCCAGCTGGAGGGGAGAATGAGTTTATTCACAGGTGAAACTTAACTGTATACTTATTTGATTCCTTTCGTGGAGTCTATACTAAGGCCAATGCATCAAAAAAACACATCCACCAACTGTGGAGACAGTGAGCATCGTTTCGAGCATTGTCTGTTTGGACAAAGAGCATTACCTCTTTGTCCAAACAATCACTAAAGTAGCAGATTCTACTTTATAAAATTTGAATTTTCCAAATCCCGTGGGTCTAACGCTTAAAGTTCATTTGTGCCAAAGGAACATAAGCTAGCCCACTTTCTCAATATTTTGTAATCCCTGTGGAAAACAAAGCCGGTTGATTGAACGAACAGAATACAAAGCATCAGGGGGATTCTTATTGTGGTGGAGACGGCTGACCTGCCCCAGGAATCAATCTCCCTTTCTTTTAATAATAGTACCACCTCCCTCTCTGCCTGGGGGTTTAACTGTGCACGTGACTGCCTAGTTAGGCCTCTCTTGAGGCTGGTTGTGGCCACATGACTAAATTTTGGCCAACGGGATGTAAGCACAAGTGACATATATAATTTAAAACACTTGCCCTGGACATATGTCCCCCCTCCTTGCTGGCCAGGAATCAGTGACAAGGACAGAGCCCACCGGCCAGCCTGGATCCCCAGACAACCTCGGGCCTGCTCACTTACCTTGGAACTACAGAAACTGAGAAAAACAAACCTCTCTCTCATTTCAGCCCCAGTGTTAGGGATCTCTCGGTCACAGGAGCTTACTCCGTACCCTAAGGTGTACAGCTATAGTATATTCTTTCTCCTCTTGATCAGCCCCCACCAAGAACCTTCTCCTACCCACTAAACGATTGGAGTCTATGAAGACAACTAAAAAAACTGAATGAATGTAATTCAGTAACATTTATTTTACATAAAATAATTTTCAAAGAACACATTTAAAAACCATCTAGGTACTGATTTTATTGCATTACAAAAAATTGAGAGGCACAATTGAAGTATTCAAATAAATTGCGAGGGGTGGAGGTGGGGCCTAGGATTGATGTCCTTGTTGTTCTTTAGTCACTTAAAGGCTCCGGGTACAAGAGTCTTTACCATGAGGCAGTAGTGCACTTCATTTAGTAGGAATAAATCACATAAAATATATACTTTTATACAGAAAGTGTTATTGTATTGTCACTTTCAATTATTATAAAAACTTAATCTTGAATTGCACAAAAGTTCTCTTTTAAAATTGGTAACTCCCAGAAGGCAGAGCTTAGAACTAAGTATCTGTCTAAATAATTCATGGCAAATAATTAGGTTTCCATTTCTCCACAGATCAAAAAAAAAAAAAAATCTATAGAGAATTATGTTATTCAAATGGGACATTTAAAATTTTTTTCATAGGAAAATAGGTTTGCATATTTGTCCCTAGTCAGCTAAATTAATTTTCTCCCTACTTTCAAACAAATCACAGAATGTCCAAAGTTTTAAATCAGAGTACCTATACCACAGTATAATGTGGAAGTGTTTACATTAATTCATTTTGTGTATCATTCTACTGTAGTATCAAATTATCAAAAAAGGCACAATGGGTACATTCTTCGAAAGAGTTTTGGTCTTTTAAAAAAATCACACATTTATAAGCAGTGATTTAATCATGTTTAAAAACAAAAATACTGAACAGATTCGTTTCCTGATCCGGGTGGGACGGAATCCGTGACATCTCTGCAGGCGCTTCACTTCCCATAGAACTTCTTGTTCAGCAGGTAGATGAGAAGGTTCACATTGACTTTAACCTTGTCAAACATTTTCATCACAGCCACGCCTTCATACTGCATCTGAAGTAAATCCTGCAATTGTCAGGGACATCAGTCAATCTCAGATTTGACAGTTCGTAGGCTTAAGAAAAATTCTAGAAGAATTCGTTGACAGAAATGAGACTCAATTGACGGAATGACCTAGGTGAGCCTTCTCAAACTTTAGTGTGCATGAGAATCATCTGGTTAAAAACACAGGCCAGTTAAAGCACAGAGTGCTAGGCCCTGCTCCCAGGAATTTATGATTTTACAGCTCTGGTGGGGGCCCAAGAATTTGCATTTTAACAACTTCCCATGTGATGATGATATGGTCGCCCTGGGTGCCATACTTTGAGAATCACTTGCCGAGATGAAAGAAAGATTTTTAGAATTGATAAGGACCGTATGAAAGAAAACCATTATCCTTAAGTTAATATCACATATATAAATATAATTTTTAATTGGAAAATTAAAAACACAGATGTTCCAGCAAGATGGGGCATATCCTTAAGAACAGCAGTGTTTTCTAACATGGAATAAGATAATCCATTGGGGAGCAAAAAGAACACTAAAACTCCTGTTTATTTTTTTCTCATTCTTTAAACATTTAAATTTTATATATATTTTACAAAGTACATTTTGAGTACAGTGGTAGGCGCACGTACACTTTATAAATAAATATGTGCAAATGGGGAGAAGCGATTGTGCTATTCCTGATGAAGTTGAGTGACGGAAATTTGGAGACCATTGTACAATGCAACTCCTTCCAATCTAGACCAGTTCTGTTCTTGTATTGACAACAGCTCTTATTCTCAAGTCAGACTATCCTTCTACGTTCATTGCCACCACATTAACAAAGGGAATAAACTTGCCTGCTAAAATTGATAACTGGCCACACCAGCCACATGACTAAGCAGCAACATTTCACAGTAACACAGGAGAGGAGGCCTTTCCCAAACAGAAGATATCTTTCCTGAACTGCCCTAAACCGCCCCAGGTCTCATTTTCTTGTTTCTAGCTCTGGAAACTTCTTGGTCGTTAATAATAATGCCTTGAGCCTAGGTTAAGTGAAGCCTCCTGCAGGAGTTGGAGTCATCTTTGAGAGAACGCTGACTCTTGCCAGCTTCCTCCTCCACTTCCTCAATTAACTCCGACCGCTCTCACTTCAACCCCTGCATTATTTAGATATGCTTCTGGGCCGGAAATTCCTTCGGGAATGGAAGTTCTTTCCTCAAGAATGCTTTTACCTATTACTGGGCAGTGGAGATTCACTTTTCCTTTGGGAAAGGCAACATCTGCTAAAGTTTCTTGGCAAAGAATTAAACCAACACGGTGAAGTTGAGAAGGAATGGTGTATGCACCGGCATTCGCTGGGCCCCCGAGGTGGGGAGCAGAGAAAACATGAGTGCGCTTGTGGTTGGCAGACCAGATTTTAGTCTCAGCTCCACCATTTGCTGTCTTAGGACCTTGCAATATCATAGAACCTCTCTGAAGTTCTGTTTCCTTGGGCGAAACTGAGGGTAACACTGCCAACCTCACAGGGGTGTTCTTGGGCAGATGAGATCAAGGGCTCTGCAGTCCCTTTGTAAGCCACCCTTGTCTTGACAGGATCAACTGGAACCCTGTGAGACAGGCAGTGGAGTAGGGTCATCAAGAGTAGGGACTCCAGCTGCCTCTTCCATAATGAGCTCTCTCAACCTCAGCTTTTTGTCTGGGAAAGAAGAAGGCCAACCCTGCAGCCCTGGATTAACGCTGGCCCTATTCATATAGGCAGAACATCTTCAAGTAAGTCACCCCCCCCCCCCCCCCACCCCGTTGTGTATATGGCCTATAGCTATAGGATATAATTAGATATAATCTGTATGAGCTAAGGGAAGAGTGGGCTGAGGAAAACCTAGAAACATAACGTTAGAAGGGATCCCCTTTATCCTGTCAGAAACTTCTGTCCTGTTTCGAGTCCTGGACTCACAGTGAAGACCTGGCCATCGTGTTTCTCTTTCGTAATTCACATGACATTGTAGTTGTCTGAAAGCCATATGTATAAATAGAAGTCTGACTTTATGTCTGACAGCTATTATGTGCAGGCTCCTTGGGAATTCCACCTGTACAGGGTCCCATGATCACAAGGGCCCTGCATTTGGTTTAACGCTCTGCTGTTATCATCTTGAAATTCTTAATCATTTTGAAGAAAGGGCTCTGAATTTTCATTTTCTGCTGAGCGCTGCAAATTATGTAGATGGTCCTCATAAAATGCTAATGATTTAAAAAATCTGGAGCATGATTTACAAAATCTGGCCCAGATTAGCCACCCACATCCAGCTAAGGAGTAACATTTCACAATCAATTGTGTGTATAAATGAACGGTGTGAACAGCTAATCCTACTGCATACCACTCCTTAACAAAGGAGCAAGCGAAGCTGGTGTTCGCACCAGTGTTCAAAGGAAGTCCCATGGAATTTAGAAGCCTCTCTAAACAGGTGTCTCCCGGTCACTTGTGAGTCATCTGTCCAGTTGATATTGATTGGCCTTGGGTCATTTCCTTCTTGGCGATCACATATGTCTTTGCCACATCTAGAGAAGGATCACTAACCAAGGCACAGCACCACACGCACATTCTTTTTCTCTTCCCATGTTTATCTGAGTGTTACAGAAAGTAACTCGAGACTCTCAGTTAAACTGTTAAATGGATACATTTAGTGACATTTAAAATAAGTCAGAAAACAGTACTGTTTACTTAAGGATGCTTTTCATAATTACATAATATCTTTAATTTTTCTCTCTGAACTCTAATTTACTCCATTATCTCAATGTCCTTAGCGAACCCATTTAGCTTCCACTTTTCTTTTGAAGCCACAAGGAAAGCTAGACAGAAAAGAAGGGCTTTGGGGTCTGCTCCCAGGAGCGGGAGGTAATTTCAGGGCTGTCAGCCACGGGCTGAGCAGACAGTGAGGCTGGAACCTGCATCACTCCCAGCGGCTTCTCAGGAGGATTCAGGTAGATACGTGTGAAATACCTGGAAACCATTTTACAGGTAGTTTGGAGTCCAGGTAAATAGGTGTTATTTCCACTTAAAAACTTATAAGAAAAATTTTAAAAATTACTTCTCTAGATTGATCCTGTGCTAAGAATTAACAAGTTGGGAGCAGATGAACTTACACATTTGTTGTACCCTCCCTCCATTTATTTATTTATTTTTTTTGTGGCACATAAACTGGATTTCTCAGTTTCTGTTCAAGTATATTTGACTTAAATATGGTCCTAATGAGAAATTTGCAATAGTTCAGACTGCGAACACCATTTTTCTATTTATAGATATCTATTTTGCACAATGTCTTTCATTTCTATGATCCCAAACATTAACAAACAGATTTAAGAAACTGATGTAAAAACAATGCTAGGATGGAGACATGAGATCAGGAAAGTTTCAATCCTGAGCAGTTCTAGAAAGAAATATAAATTCCTAATGAAAAGAAACTTTCCAGCCTTTACTTCATAGCTCTGAATACTTTTGTATTATTATTGTCTCTAAGCTTCAAAACGGAAACATGGCTTAGAAAAACTGACTGCTATGGTTTACCAGCTAAAGCATTTTAAGTTCCAATAATTTGAAACATCATAGCTTTTAAAAAATCATCAACACTTAAACTAATATTGGCAAGTAAGTCTTACATTGGTCTTCTGTTAAACCTCATTGCTGTCATGAGAATGCCAGCCAGGGGAGCCCTGAGCGATCCCCACTATAAAACTCACCCCAAATTGCAGAAATCCCAGCTTACCTGAATATTGAGCTGCACCTTTTCCATCTCAACACCCAGGAACTTTGATCTGACATCAAAGATGCCCATATCTTCAGTAGATATGATATCAAATGTAACATTTTTAAACCTAGTGAGGAAAGAGACATGCACACGTGGAATTGCAAATCTATGTTTAAAGCCGAAACAAATTAATGGAATCCCAAGTTACCATTCTTAGCAAATGATCTACTGGGAAAATCCTAAGGGAATTCATGCAAAACCTCCCATCATCTTTCCTCCACTCTGCTCACTAAAACTAGGGTGGATGGCTCTTGTTGAGAGCTGTCGCTCACAGAGCACTGAAGTAGGAGCTTTATTACAAAAGAAATGTAAAATATTGTCCTTGCTCTTGAAGAGCAGAAAATATAGTTGGAAATATATGAGATTCACAGAACATGAGAATTAAATATCGACTTATACTTCTGAGAGGCCAGTTGAGTATTTCAGATGATAACTTTCATAGAAACTTCAAAGAAGGGGAAGCATTTTCCCTGAGTCGGTGTAGGTAAGAGAAGGCTTGATGGGATAAATGGCAGAGAAGCCAGGAGTTAGAGAGGAGACACTTGGTGTGTCTGGCTTCCCCCAGACAAAGGGCGGGGAGGGATGGGTCACGGGGCTTGCGGTCCCTCTGAGATGGAGCACCCACTGGTGCCTGGTGTGGGGCTGCAGAGGAGAGTTCCCTTTTCTCCTCCACCTCATATGCACACACTGACAGCACAGTGTTGGGATGGCTCTGACCCACGCGTTGGCACACAATCTGTGGTTTGAAATTAGAAAGGCATTCAATGTTTGGCAATTGCAAATAACTCTCATCTATCAAGACCAAAAGACAGCCCTTCATTCTCACTGCTCTGACTCAGTTCTTTTGGAGGAAGAGAGGAGGCTGGCCAATCCTAACGTACTGGACAAGCCACAGGAAACACATCACTTGATCGTCACTTCATCTGACCGACAGACCAGATGCTAGAGGCCCGATGGGAAGACGAGAGATTACAATACACGGATTTTTCCTGTCATCTGAAATCAAGGGTAAGCCCTGATGGACCAAATGAAGCTTTCTTCAAAGGCCTCGGGAAACTGGAGAAATGTGAGTCAGATGCTGTGTGAGCGAGGCAAGGGCACGTGTGTCCTGTGCAGACTCCAGGTGACTC
Source organism: Equus quagga (assembly GCF_021613505.1). Taxonomy (NCBI): domain Eukaryota; kingdom Metazoa; phylum Chordata; class Mammalia; order Perissodactyla; family Equidae; genus Equus; species Equus quagga. The sequence continues at coordinate 130,022,216 of NC_060273.1, forward strand.
ACTGGTTTGTCTGAAGGTCGTCTATCCCCAGTAGGACACCCTTCTCGTGCAGCTTTGCTGCGGTGTACCTCACCGGCTTTGCTCTCTTCGCCCCTTTGGGTTCTCCTTTTCCATCTAGTTTAATTGATCTCCGAGAATTTCTGGCAAAATAAGAACAAACCATCTGTCAGCACGAGGGCAAATCACCGTGCCAGGTGCACACCACTGTCCACACCTGGCCCCCACCACACCAAATGTGCAACTTTTTATTTTGTTGTGTAGGTGACAGTCTTAACCCTGTGGTACAGCCTCACTACTGAACCGTTGATGGGAAAGCTATTTTCCAGGTGACTGAAGTTTGAATTACAGGCTAACATTGTCCATAAAACTTGTACTCTATTTTCTCAGCCATATTGAACTAAGTGAATAGATTAAGCCATTTCACAAGCAGCTTTGGTGCAAGAGCATGAACTGCGTTCTCCTAAGTAACGGCATTGCTAGAACTGCTTTCATTTATTCAAAAAATGCTCTGGGGCCGCACTATTCCAAGTGCTTTATAAACACTGCCTCTCATTTACAAAATTAACATTTCCATAGTGCTCTTAAGGGAATACATTCCTTTCTCACATATTATTTCATTTAGCTCTTATAACAATACTTGTGAGGCTGGTACCGTACTCTTCATCCCACCTTAAAAATGAGAAAATGGAGGCTCAGAGAAGTGCACTGGACTGATTCAGGATCACACCTGCAACAGAATCAGAGCCCAAATCCAGCTCACCTGGCTGCAGGGCTTGTGAAGTACCTTAAAGTAGGTGCAATATATATGTAAAGAAAACCCTTAACAACCTTATTTCTACTGAATATTAGCTTGACCAACTTTTGCCTCCCAGGAACAGAGTAAACGTAATTTGTAGCCGCAAGTAATTGAATTAAAATTCAGAACTAGTGTGGCCCGAGTAACTGAGAGTTAAATTTGGTGATTTCCCCTCATCGAATCTTCTATGATTGATGCAATTGATTTTTCCGTACAACACCATTTCCTACTGTCAATTTGACTACAAGGGTTACATGAAAATCCTATACTACATATTTAAACAGGTAATTAAAATTTATTTAGTATTGATCTTAGTCTAGTGATAAGAATAATTATGAGCAAAGAATACTCATTAAAAGTGGCTCGATTGTATATAAAAAATCTATAATAGATAGGGGCGGGACCAAGATGGGGGAGTGAGAGGTCTTTGTCTCTCCCCCGTCGAATCTACAACGAATTGGACATTCACCGATTAACAAAGGATATCCAAATAGCATCTCAAGATGCCTAAAAGTCTCATGCTACTACACATCGAAGGCGGACAGACTTCCTCCTGGGAGGAGGTGGAAATAGGTGAAAACTCTCTGACCCCCGACCCCCAACCCCCGGACAGCCTAGTTCCCGCAGGAGGCTCTCTTCCAGCGGACTCCACCATAGCATCGCCACGCACCAAGGGCAGGAGTGTGCACTCACCAGTGGAGCGACGGTGGAAACAGGTGACAACACCGCTACCCAAGCCCCCTGCAATCACACCTAAGCCCAGGGGGAAATCCCCAGGGCCCCGCACCCACCGGCAGGGAAGGCCTCCCCTCGCCATTAGCAGGGAGGCACCGCCCAGAAGCCAGGAAAAAGGGAGGCTCCCGGTGGGCTGATCCCCTGAGGCGGCTCCAGACTACAAGCTGCCACTGGGCTCATGGTCTCTGGCGCACGGCTTGGTACAGGGGGCACCCTGACTTCCCGCAGACGTGCTTGGGGACACATTTGGAGCTCCAGCGCCTGGCTCTATGGTGCGGGGGAAGGCTTCAGGGTCCCACACCTCCCTAGCAGGGAAATCCTCTGCTCACCATTAGCAGGGAGGCCACGCCCAGAATCCAGGAAAAAGGAAAGCTCCCGGTGGGCGGATCCCCCTGGGGTGGCTCCAGACTGCAAGCTGCCGCTGGGTTTACGGTCTCCGGCACTTGGCTCGGTGCAAGGGGCACCCGGACTTCCCATAGACGTGCTTGGGGACATGGTTGGAGCTCCAGTGGCTGGCTCTGCGGTCTGGGGGAAGGCTCCGGGGTCACGCATCTCCCCAGCAGGGAAATCCTCTGCTCGCCATTAGCAGGGAGGCCATGCCCAGAATCCAGGAAAAAAGAACGCTCCTGGTGGGCGGATCACCCGGGGCAGCTCCAGACCGCAAGCTGCTGCTGGGCTCACGGTCTCCGGTGCAGGGCTCGGTACAGGGGGTGCCTGGACTTCCCGTGGATGCGCCTGGGGACCGGGTGGAGCTCAAACACCAGGCTCTGTGGCCTGGGGGGTTGCTCCAGGGTCCCACACCCCCCGAGCAGGGAGGGCCTCTGCTCGCCATTGGCAGGGAGGCCCTGCACAGCATTCGGAACACCAGGAAGCTCCCTAGAGCAGAATTCCCCACAAGGCACCAGCTTACAAGCCACCGCCAAGCCTATAGACTCTGGCCGTGTCCCAGACCAGGCAAGGGGCTCCCAGAGATCCCGTGAGAGTAAAGTGGGGCAGAGTAGAGCTCCAGTGAAACGACTACGTAGCCCAGGGGGGAACTCCAGGTTCTTACAGCAGCCTCAGTGAAAGCCTCTGCACAGCACTAGTGGAGAGGTCCTGACTGGCAATCTCAAGGCCGGGAAGGCCCTGGGGCAAAAGCAGCACAGCTAAGTGAGCTAATGACAGGCTGCAGAAGATACCCATAGTTCTGCTGGGACCTATAGTGGACAAATGTGATCTGGTGGGCTCTGTTAGGGACAAATCAGAGATTATAGGTGATCCTGCTCCTGGCTGATAGGAAAGCCCACAACACTGCTGCAGACCACAAGGAGGGAGCACGTTTAGGTGGGCTGCAGCAGTAGGCACCAGCAGCCTGAGGCCCCCTTGCGATAGCCCCCACAACCGACGAGGGACCCCATAGGACCACTGTGACTACGAGGAGGGGTCCAGACCCAGTCAGTAACAGCTGACAGGGTTCCTGGTTGGGGCAGTCTAAACAGCTGCCCCCCCACACACACCAGTCACAACAAGTGGAAGCAGTGACTAAACTCCATCTCTGTGCGGAGGCACAAACCCACGCCATCAAGCAGTATGAAAAAATATATTAAATTTCCAGAACAGAAGGAAAATGATAAGCATCCAGAAAACAATCCCAAAGACAATGAAATCTACAACCTAAATGACGATGATTTCAAAACTGCCATTATGAAAAAACTCAACGACCTAAAAGAGAATTCAGATAGACAACTCAATGAGTTCAGGAGCTATGTCACAAAAGAGCTTGACACCATAAAGAAGAACCAATTAGAAATACTGGAGATGAAGAACACAATGGAGGAGATTAAGAAAAATCTGGACTCTCTGAACAGTAGGGTCGATAATATGGAGGACAGAATTAGCAATTTGGAGGATAGGAATATAGAAATGCTGCAGGCAGAGGAGGAGAGAGAATTAAGACTAAAAAGAAATGAAGAAACTCTCTGAGAATTATCCGACTCAATTAGGAGATGAAACATAAGGATTATAGGTATACCAGAGGGAGAAGAGAAGGAGAAGGGGGCAGAAGGCCTGTTCAAAGAAATAATAGCTGAGAACTTCCCAAACTTGGGAAGACAGATGGAACTTCATGTCACAGAAGCCAATAGCTCTCCAAACTTTATTAACGCAAGAAGACCAACCCGAAGACATATAGTAGTGAAACTAGCAAAAGTCAATGACAAAGAGAAAATACTAAGGGCAGCCAGGCAGAAGAAAATAACTTACAAAGGAAACCCCATAAGGCTATCAGCAGATTTCTCAGGAGAGATCTTACAGGCTAGAAGAGATTGGAATGAAATATTCAAAACTCTGAAGGATAAAAACTTGCAGCCAAGAATACTCTACCCAGCAAAAATATCCTTCAAATATGATGGAGAAATAAAAACTTTCCCAGATAAACAAAAGTTAAGGGAGTTCATCACCACAAAACCTCCTCTTCAAGAATTGCTCAGGAAGAAACTCATTCCTGAAAAATCAAAAAAAGGAAAGGGGTTACAAAATCCAGAACAAAGGAGATAAGCAGAAGGACAACAACACAAAGTAACAGCTCTCCATCAGGACAAATGCAAAAGAACCGGAAAGCAAGTGATAAAATTGCAACAGTAGGCCCCGACGTTTCAATAATCACACTAAATGTGAATGGATTGAACTCTCCAATCAAAAGGCACAGAGTGGCAGGATGGATAAAACAACAAGATCCAACAATATGCTGCCTCCAGGAAACACACCTCAGCCCCAAAGACAAACACAGACTCAGAGTGAAGGGGTGGAAGACAATACTCCAAGCCAATAATGAACAAAAGAAAGCAGGTGTTGCCATACTTATATCAGACAAAGTAGACTTCAAAGCAAAACAGGTAATGAAAGACAAAGAGGGGCAGTATATAATGATAAAAGGGATGCTCCACCAAGATGACATAACAGTCATAAATATATATGCACCTAACACAGGAGCACCAAAATTCGTGAAGAAACTGTTAACAAAACTAAAAGGAGACATCAAAAGTAATACAATAATAGTAGGGGACCTCAACACCCCATTAACACCAATGGATAGATCATCCAGACAGAAAATCAACAAGGAAATTATAGAATTAAATGAAAAATTAGATCAGATGGACCTAATAGATATATATAGGACACTTCATCCAAAAACAGCAGGTTACACATTCTTCTCAAGCGCACATGGAACATTCTCAAGGATAGACCATATCTTGGGAAACAAAGCAAGCATCAATAAGTTCAAGAGGGTTGAAATAATATCAAGCATCTTTTCTGATCACAATGCTATGAAACTAGAAATCACCTACAAGAAGAAAGCTGGGAAAGGGCCAAAAATGTGGAGACTGAACAACATGCTACTGAACAAACAACGGATTATTGAAGAAATTAAAGAAGAAATCAAATATTATCGGGAGACAAATGAAAATGAAAACACACCGTACCAAATTATTTGGGATGCAGCAAAGGCAGTCCTAAGAGGAAAATTCATTGCAACGCAGGCTCACCTCAATAAGCAAGGAAAATCTTACATAAACAACCTCAAACGACACCTAACGGAATTAGAAAAAGAAGAACAAACAAAGCCCAAAGTCAGTAGAAGGAGGGAAATAATAAGAATTAGAGCAGAAATAAATGATATTGAAACAAAAAAGACAGTAGAAAGGATCAATGAAACAAAGAGTTGGTTCTTCGAAAAAATTAACAAAATCGACAAACCCTTAGCCAGACTCCCAAAAAAAAAAGAAAGAAGTCTCAAATAAAATTAGAAACGAGAGAGGAGAAATCACAACAGATACTGAAGAAATACAAAGGATCATAAGAGAATACTATGAAAAACTATACGCCAACAAATTGAACAACCTAGAAGAAACGGATAAATTCCTAGACTCATACAACCTACCCAAACTGAATCAGGAAGAAATAGAGAATCTGAATAGATCAATCACAAGTAAAGTAATAGAAACAGCAATCAAAAACCTCCCCAAAAATAAGAGTCCAGGACCACATGCCTTCTCTGGAGAATTCTACCAAACATTCAAAGAAGATTTAATACCTATCCTTCTCAAACTGTTCCAGAAAATAGAGGAAGATGGAGCACTCCCTAATACATTCTATGAAGCCAACATCACACTGATCCCCAAACCTGACAAGGACAACACAAAGAAGGAAAACTACAGGCCAATATCACTGATGAACATAGATGCAAAAATCCTCAACAAAATTTTGGCAAACCGAATGCAGCAATATATCAAAAAGATTATACACCATGATCAAGTGGGATTTATACCAGGGACACAGGGATGGTTCAACATCTGCAAGTCAATCAACGTGATTCACTACATTAACAATATGAGAAACAAAAACCACATGATCATCTCAATAGATGCAGAGAAAGCATTCGACAAGATCCAACACCCATTTATGATAAAAACCCTCAATAAAATAGGTATAGAAGGAAAGTAGCTCAACATAATAAAGGCCATATATGACAAACCCACAGCCAACATCATACTCAATGGACAAAAACTGAAACCCATCCCTCTCAGAACAGGAACAAGACAAGGGTGCCCACTTTCACCACTCTTATTCAACATAGTACTGGAGGTGTTGGCCAGAGCAATTTGGCAGGAAAAAGAAATAAAAGGAATCCAAATAGGCAACGAAGAAGTAAAACTCTCGCTGTTTGCAGATGACATGATCTTATATATAGAAAACCCCAAAGAATCCATACAAAAACTATTAGAAACAATCAACAACTATAGCAAAGTTGCAGGGTATAAAATCAACATACATAAATCAATAGCATTTCTATATGCTAACAATGAACTAACAGAAAAAGATCTCAAGAACTCAATCTCATTCACGATCGCAAGAAAAAGAATAAAATACCTTGGGATAAATTTAACCAAGGAAGTGAAAGATCTATACAACGAAAACTACAAGACCTTCTTGAAAGAAATCGACGACGACATAAAGAGATGGAAAGACATTCCATGCACATGGATTGGAAGAATAAACATAGTTAAAATGTCCATACTACCTAAAGCAATCTACAGATTCAACGCTATCCCAATCAGAATTCCAATGTCATTCTTTACAGAAATTGAACAAAGAATCCAAAAATTCATATGGGGCAACAAAAGACCCCGAATTTCTAAAGCAATCCTGAGAAAGAAGAACAAAGCTGGAGGCATTACAATCCCTGACTTCAAAACATACTACAAAGCCACAGTAATCAAAACAGCATGGTATTGGTACAAAAACAGATGCACAGATCAATGGAACAGAATTGAAAGCCCAGAAATAAAACCACACATCTATGGACAGCTAATCTTTGACAAAGGAGCTGAGGGCCTACAATGGAGGAAAGAAAGTCTCTTCAACAAATGGTGCTGGGAAAACTGGACAGCCACATGTAAAAGAATGAAAATCAACCATTCTTTTTCACCATTTACTAAAATTAACTCAAAATGGATCAAAGACCTAAAGATTAGGCCTGAAACAATAAGTCTTCTAGAAGAGAATATCGGCAGCACACTCTTTGACATCAGCTTCAAAAGAATCTTTTCGGACACCATAACCCCTCACATGAGGGAAACAACAGAAAGAATAAACAAATGGGACTTCATCAGGCTAAAGAGCTTCTTCAAGGCAAGGGAAAACAGGATTGAAACAAAAAAACAGCCCACTAAGTGGGAAAAAATATTCACAAGTTATTTATCTGACAAAGGGTTAATCTTCATAATATACAAAGAACTCACACAACTCAACAATAAAAAATCAAATAACCCAATTACAAAATGGGCAGGGGACATGAACAGACATTTCTCCAAAGAAGATATACGGATGGCCAATGGACACATGAAAAGGTGCTCATCATCACTAATCATCAGGGAAATGCAAATCAAAACTACACTAAGATATCACCTTACACCTGTTAGAATGGCAAAAATATCCAAAACCAAGAGTGACAAATGTTGGAGAGGCTGTGGAGAAAAGGGAACCCTCATACACTGTTGGTGGGAATGTAAACTGGTACGGCCACTATGGAAAACAGTATGGAGATTCCTCAAAAAGTTAAGAATAGAAATACCTTATGACCCAGCCATCCCACTACTGGGTATATATCCTAAGAACCTGAAATCAGCAATTTCAGAAGCTCCATGCACCCCTATCTTCATTGCAGCATTATTCACAATAGCCAAGTCATGGAACCAACCTAAGTGCCCAGCAACTGATGATTGGATAAAGAAGTTGTGGTATATATATACAATGGAATACTACTCAGCCATAAAAAAGGACAAAGTTGTCTCATTCACAACAACATGGATAGACCTTGAGAGTATTATGTTGAGTGAAATAAGGCAGACAGAGAAAGACGAACTCTGTATGACTCCACTCATAGGTGGTAGTTAACACATGGACAAAGAGAACTGATCGGTGGTTGCCAGGGGAAAGGGGGGTGGGGGGAGGGCACTAGGGGTGAAGTGGTGCACCTACAACATGACTAATAATAATGTACAACTGTAATTTAACAAGGATGTTAACTTTTATAACCTTAATAAAAAAAAATCTATAATACACATGCTAACGGATAATGAAGAACTGCCAAATTTTGTCTTTTGTGTCAATAATGATTTTTTAAACCACTAAGCAACTTAAAATCATCAAGCTGCACTGTGCAATTAGCAAATATCTGGCATTACCTAACATTATCAAGTATATAAAACACTGTTTATTGTAAACATAACAGCATTTTAAAAACACCTTTGACTAAAAAAGAGGAAAGGAATAATGAAAGTGCTTCCCTAAGAGTTAAAGCTACTCGCTTAAAATCCAGCACAGTAAGCTACTTTAATTCCAATACTGCTGGGGAATTTAAAAGTTTCTGAATTCATCCCTGACTCCTTAATTCACAGTGACAAATGATAAAATCAAGATTCTAGTATTTGGTTATAACATAAAGCAAAAAAATTGCTTCTAAACCCAACTCAACCCAACAGCCCAAGACCGTAGAAGAATTGACACCTTATATAAATCATGATATTACAAATGAACATGACATGATTTTAACTTACTTTCTTTTTAAGTTGTCCACACAAGTCTTTATGTAAGTGTCATAATAATTAATTTGCTCTTCATAAAATGCTGCCTTCTCGTTAAGTGCCTTCAGGGTCTGCTGAAGCTTTGCCAATTCTGCTTTTCGAAGCTTACGATGGATTCTTTGATTTCGAATATCCTAAAACAACAAGTCAAGGCTGTGATATGAGATTGAAGCAGAAGTTTGCTTTACCAAATTGCTGATTTGGGACAAGAAGACTATCAAGTAGTGAGTGACTATCTGTGATTGTTACAACTGGTGGTTGATCTGGGTCACCTTATTTCACCCTCACGACATTCAAGCGTTCTCATTCTTTCTTTCTTCAGACCTGGAAAGTGTCTGTATTTCACTTTAAGAGACTTGCTAATGTTTATTTTTTTCTTGGTGGAAAAGTGAAGAAGCAATTTGAGAATAACCATACAATTAACTTAAGGAAAAGTAGTGTTTTAAAAGGGGTACAAGGAAGACTTTAGCAGGAGACAAGCACTTTCTTCAGAATATTTGGAACATTCCACTTTGAAGAATTCTTGACACTGAACAGATTTACATTAAATCATTGCATCCCTTTTAGAAATAAGTAAAAAAGCAATACACACTCTTTGACCTGGGAAATATTTCTCAAGGTTTGCAAAAACAACTGGGCTCTCAAGACGGATTGAAAAGATTCAACTTTGAAAACTATACTTGGATTTAAATAGCGTTCCTGGAACAGAAAGTTGTCCAAGCTGCTCACAGTTTACCAGGGCTGCACTATATTTAAACTTAGAGACAGAAGATTTTATTTTTTTGTAATTCTAATTAGTAAATTATGAAAATGTTTAAGAAAATGGTGCCTGTTTAATATTATTTTCCCTTCATGGACAAATTAAAAACCATTCCCCTAGGAATCCAAAGACAGACAGACACACATACCCTCTTCTTAAGTAAAAATTCTTCATTAAATAGAATCTTGTGGTGGATGTCTTCCTGATATCTTTTTTCTTTCTTAAGGGCAAAAGCATCAATTTTTCTACTACATATCCTCAAGGACAAATATTTTCCACCCCAGAGCTATAGGAAGAAACGCTCCGTCCCTGGAGTTCCTCAGGCCAGGAAGAATCAGCCTACCGCCAGGACTGACCACAACTTTCCAAGGAAGAGGGAGCTGAGAGCATTTCCCTCCCAGGAGGTGAGAAAATTTATTTTTTCCTGATCATTTAACTGTCCTTCACCTCCAGACCCATTTTAATTTGCATGTTTTGATAAAAAGAATGAAATGTCCTTTCAACCCAAATATATACTTCCTTATCCTTGGCAAACAGATCTCAGCCATTTCCTGTGATGCTTCCTTGCGCTAATTTGAGATCCTTTTCTCAGGAAGTTTCTCAACCATAAAAATATAGGATGAGAAAACAGAAACTAACCTTTAAGCCTGAACTGAATTTAGGCTGAACTGTCCAGAGGCAAATTCTGAGGGACACAGTTACCATCTCAGTGGCAGGTCTCAAGAGCAACTGGGTCACATGTCCACTAACAACTCGAGAGAGAACTCTCCTAAAAGTGTCACTTTTAAAACTAGTAGGTATTGTTTAAAGGTACAGATGAAACATGTCCATTACTTTCCCAGAGCTTTTATTTCTGGTGTGTGTCAACTCTCCTAATGACTTGAGAGAGTTGTGATTATTCTCTACTAAAAATCATCAACTGTTTTAAAACCTTTAAAGATCTGTAATATTGAGCATGGCATATACAACTACGAATCGCTCATGGCAGCTCACAGAGTGCCCAGCATATGACCAGTGGTGAACAAAGGTCTGCTAAATGAAGGAGAAAGAATCCTGTTTCCAAACACCTTGGCAATCTCGTTGAGAATGTCTTGGTACTTATTTTCGGATGACACGTGTCCAGTTTGTTCCAGTGTCCGAAGATTCCTCTGGATTTTCCTCTTCTTCTGCTCAAGGGGCAGCTGAGCATCTTCCAGCATAGACTGGCTATGCTTCATTTCTTCTGGAGTCCTGGAATCTATAATTGCGCGGCTCATCATGTCTGTGGCATGATCTGCTTCCTAAAATGGGAATAGCAAGATGTTGATTTTTCTCTGATCCCTGAATCTTACAGATTCAGAAGCTACACAAGGCAAGTTAATGTCAGAATGAAAGCAGCCCTCAGCCAAAGTCCAAAGAGTGGGATCAGAATACGCTCGCTATGGGTTTTGAAGTAGGTCTTTGGGAAGGGATTACTTCATCTTTTTGAGAAACATAGGAGTGGAGGCAATTTGGACAAAATTCTAAATAGCTACTTTATGGCTAAGGTGACAAATCTCCTTAGTAATGGAAATATTACAATGGATAAGTGACATTTTCTAATTCCCTGGATGGAAGGATTTCAATTCCTGGATAGTCCCGTCGAGGAAACTAAAACTAGATCATTAGAACATGGCTATGAGAACACTGAACATCCAGAACCCAAGTCAACTCTCAGACACCGGCCATATTTATGGAGATTCATCAACCGTGAAGACAGTCAGAACCCTCTGTTCTGATAAGGGAATCATTCTCAAACAACCAACTCTGAAAAAGCTGCAGTTTCTTTGAGCCAGAGGCAATAAGAATATTCTAGCGTATAATAAATTCCCAAATCAATGATGAGTAAATGAATGAATGAATATAATTTGGATAGCTTGTTCCAAAAAAAAAACCCCAAACAAACAGTAATAAAAAGACAGCGGTGATTTTCCCATTTCATTGTACTACACAATTGATTGACTCCACAGATAATGTCCAATGATACAGATGTTATAGACACACGATGGACAGGTCAACATTACGACACAGGAACAGGATACCAGGTCAGCAGCAAACTACAATAGTAGCAGCAGCAGCCACTGTTATTGAGCACTTAATATACACCAGATATTATTCTACCCACTTAATATGTTTTAACTCATTATTCTTGCCTGTGAATTGCATACTACTTCTATTATTCCCATTTTACAACTGAGGAAACTTAGGGACAGAAATATTTGTAAATGCCTAGTGTTACCCAGGTAGGAGGTACGGAGCTATACTTGATCTTGGAAGTCTGTATTCTTGGTGACTACTACATTTGGGGGAAAATGAAATATTCAATAAGGACTAAAATTCTCATACTAAATTAGTAGGCTATTCGACCCATATTGTTTAAAAAAGATCCACACAGTAATAAACATCCGATAACTTGAAGTTTTATTTTATATATTTTAATTAAAAACTGTGACAATGATTTCTTGGCAACCAATGAAATTAAGAACGATTCAGGAAAATTATGTATAGTTCTGCCAAGAAGTAACTGATTAGATAATTTTGTTAACTTTTGTTTAGGGAGTGGCAGTTATTGATACTAAAGCAACACCATTGAAATTAACTTAATTCAGAAAGAACTAAACAATGATGCATTGTAGAAAATGTTGATAAAAAGTTTAATGCAAGATTGTTATGCAACTTTAGTTCCTTACACCAGGAGAATGGTGCTCTGACCCTATGGTCTCCAGACATTTGCTTGTGAAGCATTTGGAAAATAGTTTTAATGTGAGAGACGCTTCTTTGTTTCTTCAAGTTAGCAAATAGGTAAAACACGAAAGGTATTTTTCTACATCCTGTCAACCAGAACTATCTTTTAACTGATTTATCTGCTCATCCACTGTTTGATAAAGTTTATGAGAAACATTCAGAGGCTTTGAAATACCCGGAACCATCTTCTTAATTTGGGACAAAATTACATTCAGCATAAATTTGAATGCTGCATTTTCTATTTCATTCCCATTGATATTCCATATGAATTTTATATATGGCTGAACTCAGTTGGCCAGAGTAATAGATAAAATTCCTTACTTCCAAACCATGTCAGATGCTGTTTCTCTGAGATAACAGTAAACATTGGGCATGAAGATTTATTAATAAAATCAACTCCTACCTATGGTACCTACGACTTTACACGCAAAGACCAATTACCTGCTGTGCAGTTGCTGGTGTTTCTAAGATTTCTGTCAATGTGTTCCCTGGTTGGTTCCGGATCACATCGATTATCAGCTTTTTGGTCCTTACAAAATGGAGAAAGAAGAGACAGACTTTCAGACAACAGTCTTGATGCACAAAAATCTGCTTGTCCTGAGGGAGTGCATAAACACAGACAAAAATGAAGTTTCAAGGATAACCCCTTAAAATAAAACAGTCTTGCAGAAATTCACCACGTCTGCTCTAAGGCTCCCGAAAGTTTGGGGATTGAAGCCTGGGTTTTACATGCTTGATGTTGTAGGATAATACTGTCAGTAACAGGGGCACAAGTATGTCATCAGATTCCTTATCTAAGTACTTCTTCTCCTTTTTAGACTGAGACTACTTTTTATGAGCAAGAGGGACACATGCTGCTGATCCGGCGCGCTACCGTATGGGGTGCAGGAGTGATATTGAACATCCAGCCCCCTTTCCTGACTTTAGTACCGTTTAAACCTCTGAGCCTGTTTAATGCATCCTAAGCCTTTAGGAGCCAGACCAACTGTTACTGTTCCTGTTCTGAGAAAGTTACGAAACAATTTGAAGGCCAGTGGGTGGAGAAGTCCCGTGTGTGCCGTGCAGGCTTCAGCCAACAGCTGACACGGCAGCTAGGAGGATGGGTGTTCAAGAACCTCAGGTCTGGTGGGGAACTAACACCCTGGCCTGGGGCCTTGGCTTCAGACGGCAGAGCACAGAAGAGCTGCCCAGTGAAAAGTTAGGAGAGCTGGAAAACTGTAAGTGCTAAAACCATGTATCTTTTTATATCTTTATGGTAATCAGCTGCCCCTTCCTAATTAAAGATAAGGTTAAGTAATTATGTAAAAAGATTTTAACATCAAAGGCAAAGGGTCAATTGGCTGACTTTTCCATAAGTGGGAATAGTATTACGGGATATAGCTTCCCTTCCAAAACAAGGCAACATAAACAGATCATTCTGTTTAATACATTAACATTAACAGCCTTAGATTATCAGCGTCTGAAGGGGCACTTTCATGCAGCTCTGTTGCTGCGTTTAACCTCGGTTCTTGCAAAGGCATTACATGGTATCAGTGGATGATGAATTTCTTCCTCAGCTACACCGGGAAATGTTCTCCCAGCATGAAAACAAAAACAAAACACTGTTCACGTTTTGAAGCATCGGGACATCTGCTCCCAAATGACAGCAGAAACCCTCAAATCCCAAACATTACTTTTGAAAACAGGATAAAATCCAACAAACCATCTGTAGACGTTATTTTTCTCATTTCTTATTTATTTCAAGTCTGTATGAGAAGAACGATCGCAACCATTTCCTCTGGCCCACGACCCTTCACTCCTGGGATTTACAGGCTGTCTGGGAATGCACAGATAACACTCCACCTCGAGTCAAAGGTGGGCGCATGGCTAACCACAGCCGTGGGGCAGACGGCACTGTTCCCCAGGCACTGGGCTGAGAGCCGACATTGCTTCCTCCCTACACACCTCGCTCCTCCAATCATCATCATAAATGTATTAAACAGGAACATCAAGTTAAAAATAAAAGCATTAGATGATTTAAAAAATGTAAACACAGTGACTGTTTCTTATTTGAAATAATATTCCAGGAACTACTTATGCTGTGTGCTTCCAGGAAACTCCCAGCTCGTCTCTTTTGAGAAGCTATCTGATGACCAGAATGACTTAGGTCACTAAAGCCTGCCCTGACAGGGACAAAGAATGTTTATTTGTTCAGGAATTGCTGGAGGACAAACTGCCCACATAGCCTCCTTCTCCTGGAATTCTGCTCTCTGTCAGGCCTGTGGAATCCACTGCCAAAGGTCTACCCAGACATCTTACATATAAGCAACCATCCAGTTTCATGACAGGGAACTCACCACTCTCCCTGTGGTATGCCTAATGGTTAAGGACCCTGGGGTCAGATAGATCTAAGGTTGAATCAGGGCTCCTGTTGCTTACTAGTTGCGTGGACTCATGCAAATTACACGCTCTCTATAGGTTTGTTTTTTTCATTTTTATAATGGGAGTCTCTCAGAGGACTGATGCGGGGACTGAAAAAAGATGTACGTAAAGGCTTTCACGGGGGTCGGACACGTGGTCTCTAACGCTGTGTTGCCCAAGATGGCAGCCACTGGCCACAGGTGGCACTGAGCACTTGAACCATGGCTAGTCCAAACTGAGATGTGCTGTGTGCAACGCGCACCAGACTTTGAAGACTTCGTATGGAAAAAGAATGTACAATATCTCATTAACAATTTTTTCCACTGATTACATATTAAAATGATAACATTTTGGATATGTTGGTTTAGATAAAGTATTTTGTTAGAATTAATTTTACTGCTTCTTTTAAAAATGTGGCTTCTAGAAAATTTAAAATTACTTGTGTGGCCCACATTAAATTTCTTTTGGCAAGTGCAGCATTGAAACATTCCATTCTTAAGTGGGAAGCTCGCTCTGAGAGGCCTGCCGCCCACTCGCTCCCCTCGCTGGACCTGGGTAGTCATAGGACTTCAGTACTGAGGGGACCTTTGGGGAACAATGCAACCCCTGATTTTACAAATAAGGCAACCAAGACCTAAGAGGATCACTGGTTACACACGGTCACTATTTTGTAGAGTTGCAGAAAACCAGTCGAATTCCCATTCCACATCATCAGTCTCACAAATCTGCAGAGAGGTGCTGGAATAGTGCCCCCAACCCTCTCTTCTACCACTTTTCCTTTTTCCAAGTGAAACCTCTTAGTACCTTAAACCTCTTCACAACTGGACTCCGAGTTCACAGTCCTGCATACATTTCAGTGTGCCAGTGATCTTAAGACACGTCCCCCTCCCCACCCCAATGCAAACAACATTCTAGATGTGGTCTGACCAGCATAAATCAACTGGTTAGAGTGTTGGCCCCATGACTATTCAAACAGTATGCAAGACAGGCTGATCAAACCAAAGACTCTGCTGCTCTTCCTGAATGAGAAGGTATCTAACTCTGACGAAGAATTAAGAAAATAGAAATACACCAGGGAGTTTATTCATCATAGCTGTGCTCATATCCCACTGTTGGTAAATGAGACCACATGGTGCTTGTAAACTAGCGCAGTCCCTTGGGCTTGGCCATTCCACGCATATGGCGTCTGTTATCACACTCTGACCATAGCATTCTCTGGGCCTCTCCCTCTGTCATCTGCCTTACAGTGTGCCCAAGGTTGAAAAGGAATTCGTGTTTGTGGAAGCTAAGGGATAGTTCCAGTTGTTTAAAATTCTAATAACATGATTATGCATTTTTATCACTAGACCTCAAAGATCACCTTAGCCATTTCGTGCTCATGCCAGTTTGGACCAAAAGCAAGGATATCTTTCAGTTGGGATGATGGATGCCTAAACTGAATCATGTGATAGGAAAAAAATTCTTAAGAGATGACAACTTAAGCACTCAGGCAGCTAAGTATGATTAAAAACCACAAATATGCCCTTCTACTTAAACACACATACTTTTGTAGAAAAACAAGCTTAACAAAGGCCATCAGGAGCACATATTTTAAGTTGAATTGTAAGTTATGAGATTTACAATTGTATAGTTCTTTCTCATTTATAAGGTATTACTGTATGACTTTACTTGCTCATCATGGTCCTTTCTTCTCCCCAACCTTGCCTCTTCTCCATTTGACAGACGAGGAAGCCAATGGCTGGGAGCCTTGCTCAGAGTCCCAGCATCAGTTATGCAATAACTGCTCCGCTATCATTCTCATGATTTATTCTAAGATTCCTAAAAGTGCAAAGACCAATGACCTTGCCCTCAATGAGTTGTAATCAAGAGTGTAGGCCCTGGAAGATTTAAGATCGTCTGAGTTTGAATCTATGCTCCACTTACTACTGTGCTACCCAGGAAAGGATTTTTGTCTGTTGTGTGCCTAACTAACTCATATGTAAAATATAGGTAATAACCTCCACCTCTTGGAGTTACTGAGAGTATTACATGACATATTTTATATAAATGTTATTATATGTATGTATGTTATTATCTATATATCTAGATGTATTGGACGGTCCCTGGCAAATGGTAAGTACTAAATAGGTGTTTGCTATTATCATCATCTTTATCTTTACCTAAATTATTAAGAATTATGGAACTAGCATGGTATTAAATTTATAACCATGTGGATCAATAATGCCTCAAATTCTGCAACTGCAGGGACCCCCACTAAGAAGAGCTGTCACTGGGAAACTAGTGATTTTGTAATTAATCATAAGGGGGCATTTCTGAAAGACAAAAACACAACCTGGTTAACAAGCAAGCAAAATAGTTTCTTGATAGAGAAAAGCCGGGTATTTTCATGTCCAAGTGCTATTCCCTGACTGTCCACTTTATAGTGACTTTGGAAAGGCATTGTCTGATTTTAGCTAAATTTGGTTCTCTAATGAAGAGTCTCAAGAACTATCTTGAATGTTTGGGTTAGGAACTTGGTTTACTAGAATTAGGTTTATTATATGGAAAAAGTCATCCCCATGAGAGTTTTTAAATCAATATGTCAAAGTGTATTTTAATGGAACATCAATGAAATATGCCATATGGATTTATAGCATGTCAGTGACTAGCTACTTCTCATAATTTTAGACTTTAATTTCCTCACCTCAAAGATAAAGACTAAGATTAGATGGTCTCCAAGTTCCCTGTCAATGACACATAATTATCTGTTAGTATCAAGATTTTCAAATGCATATGTAAAGAAAGCATAATGTATTCGGAAGTAAGGCTTGTCTACTGAATCATTTGGGCCATGCCCAAATTCCTCTTTCAGGGAAGCCTACTTGGTCAATTTTCATTTCAAATTGTTATCCACGTTGATCACTGGGCTGTTTAGTGAAGGGTTCTGCCAACAGCGTAATCTCAAAGAGTGCCCAGAGGAACGCTTTCTGAGACTCCAGAGGTCTATGACTGCAGTGAATTATCAAGTTTATTAAAACACTGGCCCAATAACCCTTTTTGCATAAATGGAAAAGTTGATCCTACAGTTCACAGGAATTTCAACGGACCCCACGTAGCCAAAAGAATCTCAAAAAAATAACAAGTTGGAAGACTCATACTTACCAATTTCAAAACTTGCTACAAAGCTACAGTGATCAATGCAATGTGGTATTAGCATAAGGATAGACATACAGATCAATGGGATAGAATTGAGGTTCAGAAAGCCATACATATATGGTCAATTGGCTTTTGACAAGGGTGGCTAGATCATTCAGTGGAGAAAGAATAGTCTCTTTAAGAAATGGTGGTGAGGGGCTGGCCCGGTGGCCGAGTGGTTAAGTTCGTGTGCTCTGTTTCAGCAGCCCAGGGTTTCACCAGTTCAAATCCTGGGAGCAGACATGGCACTGCTCATCAAGCCATGCTGAGGCAGCATCCCACGTGCGACAACTAGAAAGACCCAAAACTAAAAATACACAACTATGTACCGGGGAGCTTTGGGAGAAAAAGGAAAAATAAAATGTTTAAAAAAAGAAAAAAAGAAATAGTGGTGGGACAACTGGACAGCCACCTGTAAAAGAATGAAGTTGGACCTCTACCTTACACCACACAAAAAAATTAGCTCAAAAGGGATCATAGACCCTAAATGTAAGAGCTAAAACTACAGAACTCTAAAGAAGAAAACATAGGAGTAAATCTTCATGACCTTGGAGGGGCAATGAATTCTTACATACGACTCCAAAAGCACAAACAACAAACAACAACAAAATAGATAAACTGGACTTCATCGAGTTAAAAACTTCAGTGCAGAAAAGAGAATTACTAAGAGAATAAAAAGACAACCAATAGAAGGGGTGAAAATATTTGTAAATCATATATCTGATAGGGGTCTTGTATACAGAATATATTAAAAAAAACTCTCACAATTCTGCAACAAAAACACAGACAAACCAATTAAAAAGTGGGTAAAGGACTTGAATAGATATCTCCACAAAGAAGACATACAAATGGCTGACAAGCACACAGAAAGATGTTCAACATTATTAATCACTGGGGCAATGCAAATCAAAACCATCATGAATGCCACTTCATACCCATGAGGATGGCTATGATAAAAAACAAAACAGAAAATAAGTGTTGGTGAAGATGCTGAAAAATTGAAACTCTCATACCTTCTTGGTGGGAGTATAAAATGGTGCAGCCACTGTGGAAAAAAGTTTGGCAATTCCTCAAAAAGCTAAACATAGAGTTATCATAGGACCCAGTAATTCTACTCCTAGGTATATACCCCAAAGAACTGAAAACAGATGTTCAAATAAAAACTTGTACACAAATGTTTATAGCATTACTATTCAAAAGTATATTATTATAGCCAAAAGGTGGAAACAACCCAAATGTCCACGATCAATGTGGTATATCCATACAATGGAATATTATTCAGCCAAAAACATTATGCTGAGTAAAAGAAGCCAGACTCAACAGGCCACCTATTGTATGATTCCATTTATATGAAATATCCAGAATAGGCAAGTTCATGGAGACAAAAAGCAGATTGGTGGTTGCCAGGGACTGGGGAGCAGGGCCTGGAAAGGTGCCCCAGGGATATTGGGGAGCGAGTGCTGAATGGATATGGGGTTTACTTTTGGGGTGATGAAAATGTTCTGGAACTAGATGGTAGTGATGGTCGCACAACATTCTGAATATACTAAATGCCACTGAGCTGTACAGTTGATAAGGTTAAAATGGTAAATTTTATGTTACGTGTGTTTTACTACAATAAGAAAGTAAAAATAAACCACTGGCTGGCTGTACTCAATATGGTGATCACGGGAGTAGACAGCATTTGTTTCCAGCACACAGTGGGAGCTGGGAGCTGCATGAAGGCTCAGGTAAGGAGAATAAAGCACCCTGGTTAAGAAACATCGCTGCCCAACGTGCCTGACTTTCCTGGGTTTGCTTTTAAAGTGTGAATTCCAAAAGTTCGCAGAACCATGGAGCCTCATTCAGAAATGAGTATAAATATACATAAATATATAGGACATTCAAAGTATTTGATATTTTAGACCAGCCAAATTATGATTTCCATCCTTTAATGCAGATATTTGAGTTGACTGCATTTAGGAAATGGTGTTTGAATAACAGACAAAACCGGTTATGAAAACATTTCCTCCCAAAGCTTATGAGAGCATCAGGTACTTGGCTTAATTTAATTTCCATGGCAGAACCACACAATCTGTTTTCAGTTACCTGGATGATTGGCTCTGATAATTCTCAGAGGAACCCAGGGAGCGGAGCCCACAGTTTCCCCCTTTCTCCATTGCCCTGCCCCGCGCTGTCACGCCGCAAGTGTGGACTGACTCGGTAATCAGCCGTCTACAGGAAGCGCCCTCATCTCTTACGAGGCCAAGGTTGTGGATGAGTCCGGCTCTTGGCCTCCATCCTGCAGCTGGGCTGGGCTCTCCCCCATCAGACTTCTGCCTCCTGGGAGGCAGGGACCACTCGTGGCCTGCTCACCACTGTATCCCCAGTCTCAAGCCCAGTGCTGTGGACACAGAGTGGGCACTCAAATACGTGATGTGTGAATGAACGGAGCCTTTGATCTGAGAACAAAATAAACAAGCCTAATAGAAACAGCACATATGGCAACAGAGCACACTGAGAAAGCCTTTTTTAGTCATTTTCATGGGTGAATGAATATCTGGAAATGAGTGCTGTTTGAAAGATGTCAGTGGGAGAAGGGAAAGCTCTTGCCACAAAGGAAAACCACCTCAGAACTCAGGACGTGGAGCTTGGAAGTAATGTGTGAAGTATTATTTAAACACGTATTTATTCCCTTTTGTCCCCATTTCCCACTTCTATCTCGACTGCACTCCAAAATACAACTGTTCTAATACACACCCTTTGGTTTATACAAGTTCTTAAAAACTGTTTCGTTTGATGAGCACGTGTTTTTGGTTCACAGTGTTTTGATTTATGGTGTTGTGTCATGGATCTCATTCTTTTTTATTCTGTGTGTAAAGGACTGGTGTGGAATATCCATGAGGACTTGATAGAAAAAATACAGTATTGATTAAAAGTGTGAATGCCTCATTTGAAGTCTTTGGGAGCAGGAAGTAAAGTATAAATAAAGTCAGGGCTCGTAAACATAGCCAGGCTTAGTTTAATAGGAAAGAGGGCCAAGAAACCAGAAGATATCATTATGTCTTAACTTGTGTGTAGCTTTTACATCAACATTTTATGCCAGAAATTAAATCTGGTTCAAGGTATTTCCTCACTAATCTTTTGACCACTCTGAAACTGGTATTTCCCTCAGTTGCCTAAGGACTTTCACAGGTTGAGTTAATCACTTCATTTCTTAAAGGAAAAGAATCAGATTACTACATGAGAAACTAAAAAACAAGACAGGCCTTATAAACTATTATAGTATTTAGTTCCCTCGTAAGTTATAAAGTGTCTATTATGCTTTGTTTGGTTAGATGTTTGATGGATAACATAATGTATTTGGATACTCAGATATTTTAAAACGAATTATTTTGGGACTTAGCCTTATTTGAATTAGTAGGGTTTAGGACGCATGATTGGAGACACGTGCTCTTTAAGCCCCAAACTTACCTTATCATGAGGCTTTGGCCATCTATGCCTTCACCGTCCTCTAAGCTGTACTTGCTTGTCAAGTAAAGAGAAATCTCAGTCTTTGAGAGTTGACTTAGTGTATTTGCCTTGTTAGGGTCATTGGGGTCAACGGTTCCTTCCCCTGTAGAAAAAGAACCAATGTTATTCTTCCAATTCACTGCTTGTGATGGTGGCATCCACAACATAAGTACAGGTTCTGTGGGAAAGGAAGGCTCAGCAGTTGGACAGATCATGGTCTTCATAAAAAACCACATTCCAATACACTTAAAGTGGCTTTTTAAATCTTTGATTCAAACACCAAAGCAACATGGGACTCAGATATTCAAAACATGAAAAATTACTAGAAGAGAGAACTCTTAATAAAACACATCCTTAGAGAACACAGCAGGGAATTTCTGATAAATGTAGCTGTTTTCTTTCCTTATGATGCAGGTCGCCAAATCCTTTTTGGTGTATCTGGAGCTTACCTAAAAGAATATCAAATTGTTTCACGATCTAGGACACTATGAATTATAGCACCCCTAGTGTAGGAAGTCATTATGATTTAATTAAGCTTAGTATTAAATTCCAGAAAAATTTTGATGTAGGATAGGAAAACCCAACCACGAACCAAACCAGTAAACAAAACCCAGAGGATTGATAGAAGGAACAGCTCTTACCAAGAAAAGATTCCACACTGGGCACCTCTCCCAGCAATTCCAACAGTTCATTCAGTAAGTCCTGTTTTTCAGGCGCAATCGCATCCTGGTGTTCCAAGAGGAGCTGCACGTAGAAAGCAGCACACACACAAAGACAAAAGAAAATTCTCAGCTGCTGCCATAGTTACAGAGCTCCCCTTCTAGGATTTCAGGACAACTTTCTTCGCTGTCATTTGAATCTTAAATATAAGCCTGACGTTGATTAGAGGCCACAGAGAGGCCCAATTTTAATTCTGTCTTAGAGGGAAGTGCCTACTCTACCTCAAGAAATTGTAGCTTTGGGAAAGGTGTTCAGAAACCCTCTTTCAGTGTGAACTGGTGAGATCTGCGGAGTGGCGGCCTCTGCCGCCCAATCCCTGTGCTCCCCTCCCCTGACCTTTGTAGAAAAAGTCAAAGCTGGGAGGAGAGTCTGAAAGAGGCACACGTCTCTCGGCTAACACCGGTAGCAAACTGGGAGGGCATTTCCATATCTCTTCAGAAAAAAACTATGCAGTAATCAATTATTATGCCTATTAAAAAGAAATCATCGCTATTAGCTATTTTAATCTGTCTGGCATTGAAGACCTTCCGCGGGCAGGGATGGCAGAAATGCCCATGTGGTTCCTTGGCCTGAGACCTAGATGCACCAGCTGGTTCCCCCTTCACGATCCCAAAAAAGGATCAAAGGCTGGTAACACGGCTGGGACGTTTTGTGCAGTCACAGAGGAAACATTCTTAACTCCTGAGGAGCAGCAGCACTGGAGGGGAGAACCAGGAAGGACAACACATCTGTTTCTGTTTACATTTAAAATTAATTAAAACAATGTTTCCAAAGTCTGGGACTGGCACTCTTAGGGATAGGAAATATAATTTTAGTTGTTTTGAGTAACTATTTTACAAAACTCTGAATCACAATGATAAAATTAGTCTTTTCCACTTTCTTTTTTTTTTTCTTTTTTAAAGGGATTGTCGTTTTCTCTTTTTAAAGATTGGCACCTGAGCTAACAACTGTTGCCAATCTTCTTTTTTTTTTCCTGCTTTTTTCTCCCCATATCCCCCCAGTACATAGTTGTATATTGTAGTAGTGGGTCCTTCTAGTTGTGGTATGTGGGATGCCGCCTCAACGTGGCCTGACAAGCAGTGCCATGTCGGTGCCCAGGATCTGAACTGGAGAAACCCTGGGCCCCCGAAGCGGAGTGTGTGAACTTAACCACTTGGCCACAGGGCCGGCCCCTCCACTTTCAATCTCTTCTTTTCACAACAATTATATTGAGATAGAATTCACATATCATGAAATCCACTCATTTAAAATGTATGATGCAATGGTTTTTAGTATATTCAAAAAACTGTGCAACCATCACCACTATCTAATTTCAGGACATTTTCATCACCCTAAAAGAAACTCTGCACCCATTAGCAGCCACTCCCCATTACCCCTTCCTCCTAGCCCCTAGAAACCACAGATCTACTTTCTGTCTGTATAGATTTAGCTGTTTTGGACACTTCACGCGAATGGAATCATACAATGTGTGGCCTTTTGTGCCTGGCTTCTTTCACTTAGCATGATATTTTCAAGGTTCGTTCATGTTGCGGCACATATCAGTGCTTCACTCCTCTTTATTACTGTGTGGATATATCACACTTTATTCATTCATCTGTTGATGTGCATTTGTCTCCACTTTCTGGCTATTATGAACAATGTTGCTATGAACATTTATGTACAAATTTTTGTGCAGCCATATGTTTTCATTTTTATTAAGTACATACCTAGGAGTGGAATTGTTGCATCATATAGTAACTCTCTATTTAATACTTAGAAGTTGTCAACTGATTTCCAAAGTGGCTATACAATTTTACATTTCTACTAGCAGTATGTGAGAGTTTCAGTTATTCCACATCCTTGCCAACATTTGTTACTATCTGAGTTTTTGATTCTAGCCATCCTAGTGGGTATGAGGTGCTATCTCATTGTGGTTTTGATTTCAATCCCTGATGACTAGTGATGCTGAGCATTTTTTCATGTACTTATTGGCCACTTGTATATCTTCCTTGGAGAAATACCTATTCAGATTATTTACTCATTTAAAAATTTTTTTTATGTTTTTATTTTCAAATGTAGTAAAATACGTGTAACATAAAATTTACCATCTTAACCATTTTTAACTGTATAGTTTAGTAGCGTTAAGTATATTCACATTGCTGTGCAGCCAATCTCCAGAACTCTTCATTTTGCAAAACAGATGCTCTATACCCATTAAAGATAACTTCTCATTCCCCTTTGCCACCACCATACTACTTTCTGTCTCTCTGAATTTGACTGCTCTAGCTACCTCATGTAAGTGGAATCATATAGTATTTGTCTCTTTGTGACTGGTTTATTTCACACAGATAATGTCCTCAAGGTTCACCCATGGTGTAGCATGTATCTGAACTTCCTTTTTAAGGCTGAATAATATTCCATTGTAGGTATGTACCACATTTTGTTTATCCACTGATGGACATTCGGGTTGCTTCCACCTTTTGGCTATTGTGAATAATGCTGCTATGAACACCATTGTACAAATATCTCTTCAACTCTGCTTTCAATTTTCTTTTTCTTTTTTTTTTTGATGAGGAAGATTAGCCCTGAGCTAATATTTGTTGCCAATCTTCCTCTTTTTTTTGCTTGAGGAAGATTAGCCCTGAGTGATTATCTGTGGCAGTCTTCCTACACATTACATGCGGGTCAATGCCACAGTGTGGCTGATGAGTGGTGTAGGTCTGTGTCCAGGATCTGAACCCGTGAACCAAGGCTGCTCAAGTGGAGCGCACCAAACTCAACCACTATGCCACAGGGTTGGCCTCCTGCTTTGATTCTTTTGAGTAGATACCCAGAAATGGAATTGCTGGATCATGTGGTAATTCTATGTTTAATTTTTTGAAGAATTGCCATACTGTTTTCCTTAGCAGCTGCACCATTGTACATTCCCAATAGTGTATAAGGGTTCCAATTTCTGCACATCCTTGCCAACACTTGTTAGTTTCTGTTTTGTTTTGTTTTGATAGAAGCCATCCTAACCGGTGTGAGGTGGTATCTCACTATGGTTTTGGTTTGGATTTCCCTAATCATTAGTGATGCTGAGCATCTTTTCATGTGCTTCTTGGCCATTTGTATATCTTTTCTGGATAAATGTCTATTCAAGTCTTTAGCTCATTTTTCAATTAGGTTGTTTTTTGTTGTGGAGTTGTAGGAGTTCTTTATATATTCTGGATATTAACCCCTTATCAGATATATGATTTGCAAATATTTTCTCCCATTCTTTAGGTTGCCTTTTCACTCTATGGACTGTGTCCTTTCATGCATAATTGTCCATTTTTAAAATTGTTTACCTTTTTATCATTGAGTTGTAGGTTTTCTTTATAGATTCTGAATATAAGTCCTTTAGATATATTATTTGCAATTATTTTATCTCCTTCTCTTGGGTGTCTTTTCAATTTCTCGATGGCACTGTACAGAGCAAGTTTTTAATTTGGATGAGGTCTAACTTTTTTCTTTTGTTGCTTGTGCATTTACTGTCATATCTAAGAAATCATTGCCTAATCCAAAGTCGCAAAGATTTACTCCTATGTTTTCTTCTAAGAGTTTTACAGTTTTAACTCTTACATTTAGGGCTCTGATTCAGTTTTTAAAAAATTATTTTATTGAGGTCATAATGGTTTATAACATTGCACACTTTCAGGTGTACATTATTATTTATTAGTTTCTGGATAGACTGCACCGTGCTCACCACCAATAGTCTAATTTTTACCTGTCACCCATCACCATATATATGTGTACCTTTACCCCCTTTGCCCACCCCCAACCCCCTTCCCCTCTGGTAACCACTAATCTGTTCTTTTCATCCATGTGTTCATCTTCCACATATGAATGAAATCACGTGGTGTTTATCTTTCTCTGTCTGGCTTGTTTCAGTTAACATAATACCCTCAAGGTCCATTCATATTGTTGCAAATGGGATGATTTTGTCTTTTTTATGGCTGAGTAGTATTCCACTGTATATACATATCACATCTTCTTTATCCACTCATCAGCTGATGAGCACTTGAGTTGCTTCCACATCTTGGCTATTATGAATAATGTTGCAATGATCATAGGGGTTCATAACTCTCTTTGAATTGTTGATTTCAAGTTCTTTGGATAAATACCCAGTAGTGGGATTGCTGGGTCATGTGATATTTCTATTTTCAATTTTTTGAAAAATCTCCATACTGTTTTCCATAGTGGCTGAACCAGTTTGCATTCCCACCAGCAGTGTATGAGGGTTCTCTTTTCTCCACATCCTCCCCAACATTTGTTATTTCTGGTCTTGGTAATTATAGCCATTCTAACAGGCTATATCTAAGTGTATTTCTAACATTCTAACAGGTGATATCTAAGTGTAGTTTTGACTTGCATTTTCCTAATGATTATCAGTGTTGAACATCTTTTCATGTGCCTAATGGCCATCTGTATATCTTCTTTGGAAAAATGTCTGTTCAGATCCTCTGCCCATTTTTTGATCAGGTTGTTTGTTTTGTTGTTGTTGATTTATATGAGTTCTTTATATATTTTGGAGAAATATATATTGTCAGAAATATGATTTGCAAATATTTTCTCCCAGTTGGTGGGTTGTCTTTTCATTTTGTTCCTGGTTTCCTTTGCCTTGCAGAAGCTTTTTAGTCTGATGTCCCATTTGTTTATTTTTTCTCTTCTTTCCCTTGCTAGAGTAGACTTGGTACTCAAAAAGCTGCTTCTAAGACTGATGTCAAAGAGTGTTCTGCCTATATTTTCGTCTAGGAGTTTTATAGTTTCACATCTTACCTTCAAGTCTTTAATCCATTTTGAGTTAATTTTTGTGTATGGTGTAAGATAATGGTCTACTTTCATTTTTTTGCATGTGGCTGTCCAGTTTGCCAATATCATTTATTGAAGAGACTTTCCTTTCTCCATTGTATGTTCTTGGCTCCTTTGGTGAAGATTAGCTGTCCATAGATGTGTGGCTTTATTTCTGGGCTTTCAATTCTGTTCCATTGATCTGTGTGTCTGTTTTTGTATCAGTACCATGCTGTTTTGATTACTATAGCTTTGTAGTATATTTTGAAATCAGGGATTGCGATGCCTCCAGCTTTGTTCTTTTTTCTCAGGATTGCTTTAGCAATTTGGGGTCTTTTGTTGCCCCATATGAACTTTAGGATTCTTTGTTCTATTTCTGTGAAGAATGTCATTGGGATTCTGGTAGGGATTGCACTGAACCTGTAGATTGCTTTAGGTAATATGGACAATCTAAGTATGTTTATTCTTCCAATCCATGTGCATGGAATATCTTTATATTCTTTATGGCATCATTGATTTCTTTCAATAATGTCTTATAGTTTTCATTGTATAGGTCTTTCACCTCCTTGGTTAAATTTATTCTTAGATATTTTATTCTTTTTGTTGTGATTACAAATGGGATTGTATTCTTAAGTTCTCTTTCTGGTAGTTTGTTATTAGTGTATAGAAATGCAACTGATTTCTGTACGTTGATTTTGTGCCCTGCAACTTTTCTGTAGTTGTTGATTATTTCCAACAGTTTCCTGGTGGATTCTTTAGGGTTTTCTATATATAGGATCATGTCACCTGCAAACAGTGAGGGTTTCACTTCTTCCTTTCCAATTTGGATACCTTTTATTTCCTTTTCTTACCTAATCGCTCTGACCAAAACCTCCAGTACTATGTTGAATAGGAGGGGAAAGAGTGGGCACCATTGTCATCTTCCTGTTTTCAGAGGGATGGCTTTCAGTTTTTCCACGTTGAGTATGATGTTGGCTGTGTGTTTGTCATATGTGGCCTTTATTATGTCGAGGTATTTTTCTTCTATACCCCTTTTATTGAGAGTTCTTATCATAAATGTTGGATCTTGTGAAATGCTTTCTCTCCATCTACTGAGATGATCATGGTATTTTTTATTCCTTATTTTGTTAATGTAGTATATCACATTGATTGATTTGCAGATGTTGAACCATCCCTGTGCCCCTTGCATAAATCCCACTTGATCATGGTGTATGATCCTTTTAAAGTATTACTGTATTTAGTTTGCCAATATTTTGTTGAGGATTTTTGTGTCTATGTTCATCAGTGATATTGGCCTGTAATTTTCCTTTTTTGCATTGTCCTTGTCTGGTTTTGGTATCAGGATAATGTTGGCTTCATAGAATGAGTTAGGAAGTGTTCCATCTTCTTCAATTTTTTGTAAGAATTTGAGAAGGATAGGTATTAAATCTTCTTTGAATGTTTGATAGAATTCTCCAGAGAAGGCATTTGGTCCTGACTTTTGTTTTCTGGGAGGTTTTCTCTTACTGTTTCAATCTCTTTGTGATTGGTCTATTCAGATTCTCTATTTCTTCTTGATTCATTTTTGGGAGGTTGTATGAGTCTAAGAATTTATCCAGTTCTTCTAGGTTATCCAATTTGTTGGCATATAGTTGTTCATAGCATTCTTTTATAACCCTTCCTGTTTCTGTGGTATCCATTGTAATTTCTCCTCTTTCATTTCTAATTGTATTTATTTGAGCTTTCTCTCTTTTTTCCTTAGTGAGTTTGGCTAAATGTTTGTCAGTTTTTATCTTCTCAAAGAATCAGCTCTTTGGTTTCATCAATCCCTTCTATTGTGTTTTTTTTTTTTTTGTCTCTATTTCATTTATTTCTGCTCTAATTTTATTATTTTCCTCCTCTGCTGACTTTGGGCTTTGTTTGTCTTCTTTTTCTAGTTCTGTTAGGTTTAGTTTAAGATTTCTTATTTGAGATTTTTCTTGTTTGTGGAGGAGGGCCTGTATTGCTATGAATTTCCCTCTTAGAAGCACTTTTTCTGCATCCCATAAGAGTTGGTATGATGTATTCTCATTTTCATTTGTCTCTGGGTATTTTTTGATTTCTCCTTTGATTTCTTCATTGATCCAACAGTTGTTCAGTAGTATGTTGTTTAGTCTCCACATATTTGGCACTTTCCTAGCTTTTTTCTTGTAGTTGATTTCTAGTTTCATAGCATTGTGGTTGGAAAAGAGGCACCATATGATTTCAATCTTCTTAAATATATTGAGGCTTGCCTTGTTTCCCAACATATAGTCTATCTTTGAGAATGTTCCATGTGCACTTGAGAAGAATGTATATTCTGCTGTTTTTGGATGGAACGTTCTATATATATCTATTAAGTCCATCGGGTCTAGTTTTTCATTTAATTCCACTATTTTCTTGTTGACTTTCTGTCTGGATGATCTATCCATTGATGTAGGTGGGGTGTTGAAGTCCCCTATTATTATTGTGTTGCTGCTAATTTGTCTCTTTAGGTCTGTTAATAGTTGCTTTATATACTTTGGTGCTCCTGTGTTAGGTGCATATATATTCATAAGTCTTACATCCTCTCAGTAGAATATCCCTTTTATCATTATATAGTGCCCCTCTTTGTCTCTCACTGCCTTTTTTATCTTGAAGTCCAGTTTGTCTGATGTAGGTATGACAATACCTGCTTTCTTTTGTTTGCCATTTGCTTGGAGTGTTGTCTTCCATCCCTTCACTCTGAGTCTGTCTTTAGAGCTGAGACGTGTTTCCCTGAGGCAGCATATTGTGGGTCTTGTTTTTTAATCCATCCAGCCACTTTGTGTCATTTGATTGAAGAACTTAACCCATTTACATTTAGGGTGATTACTGATATATGAGGGCTTAATATTGACATTTTATCTCTTGTTTTCTGGTTGTTCTATATTTCCCTTGTTTCTCTTCCCTTGTATTTCTGACTGCCATTTCAGTTTGGTGGTTTTCTGTGATGGTTTTCTCTTTATTTATGATTTCTGCCTCTGCTCTGGTTTTTTGTTTAATGGTTACCGTGAGGTTTGTATAAAAGATCTTGTAGATGAGACAGTAAATTTTCTCACAGCCTTTTATCTCCATTAACTAAGCAGGTTCCATCCTTTCCTCTTCCCCTTCTAAGTTATTGTTGTCACAAATTATTCTGTTTTGTGTTGTCAGTTTGTGATTAAAATGAACTGTTTATAGTTATTTTTTTGATGTTTTCCTTCCCTTTATCTTTTATGTTATAATTGTTTGCTAACCTGTCTTCATAGAGAGTTGCGATTTTCTGATTTTGTCTGTCTATTTATTTCTTTGTTCAAGGCTTTGTAAACCTTTGCCTTTTTGTTTCAGGTATGAGGGAATCCTTGATCATTTCTTGTAAGGGAGGTCTGGAGGTGATGAACTCCCTCAGCTTTTGTTTATCTGGGACAGCTTTTATTTCTCCATCGTATCTGAAGGGTAGTTTTGCTGGATAGAGTATTCTTGGCTGAAAATTTTTATCTTTCAGTATTTTGAATATATCATTCCAATCTCTCCTAGCCTGTAAGGTTTCTGCTGAGAAATCCACTGAAAGCCTGATAGGGGTTCCTTTGTAGATTATTCTCTTCTGCCTTGCTGCCTTGAATATTTTTTCTTTGCCATTGACTTTTACCAGTTTCACTATTATATGCCTTGGAGAAGGTCTTTTTGCATTGGTGTCATTATGAGTTCTATCGGTTTCATATATTTGTAAGTCCAGTCCTTTCTCCAGGTTTGGAGGGTTCTCCAGTATTATTTCTTTGAACAAGCTCTTTGCTCTTTTCTTTCCCTCTTCTCCCTCTGGAATATCTATAAGCCTTATGTTGCATTTCCTAATTGAGTCGGATATTTCTTGAAGAATTTCTTCATTTTTTTATAGTCTTAGTTCTCTTTCCTCCTCCACCTGAAGCATTTCTATATTTCTCTTCTCTAAATTACTACTTCCACAATGTCAGCTCTGTTTTTTAAGGTTTGTTTTTATCTTATTTATTGTATTCTTCACCTCCAGAATTTGTTTGGCTTTTTTTTTTTTCAGAGTTTCAATCTCTTTTATGAAGAATTCCTTCTGCTCATTAATTTTGTTCCTGAGTTCACTGTCTTTCTGAGTTTTCTTGTAACTTATTGAGTTTCTTTATGACAACTATTTTGAATTCTCTGTCATTGAGATTGTACATTTCTGTGAATTCCAGACTGGTTTCTGGAGACTCGTCATTCTCCTTCTGCTCTGAAGTGTTAATGTAGTTCTTCTTGGTGTTTCACAAAGTGAGCCTTTGCCAGCACATAGTGGTGGTATCATGTCGCAGGTGCCACCTCCCACCTCTGTTGGGGGGAGGGGTGAGGTAGGAGCTGTGTTTTCTGAACCCACTGCTTCTGCTGGAAGTTGCATTGATAGGGCTTGTCTGCATTTGCCTGCTGGCCACAGGTGCTCTGGTCCAGATCCACTGCCTTGGCCAGGGACCAGCCAAGCTGGTGCACTAGGTGGAAGGGGAGGGGCACTTTCTTTCATGCACTTGGGCCTATTCTGCACTCATGGGAGGTTCACCTGTACTGCTGCACTTGGTGGGGGCGCTCACGTGGTGGCTGAGCTGTGCCACTGGGTGTGGAGCATTCCCATGGGCCAGGCTGCAACTCTGAAAGCAAAAGTGTTCACACGCCGGCCTGCCTGCTCCCCTGCCTCTTCTTACAGACGTGCATCAGCTGCGTGGACACTTGCAACCTAGATCACTGCTGCTGGCAAGGGGGAGGGGATCCACTCACCTCCTTCTCCTGCTTCCTGGGGATCCAGTAGCCTCACTTTCATATGTATGGCCATGTGGATCTCTCAGAAGTCCTATTGTGCTTTGTAGGGAATCCTCTGTTGGTTAATGAACGTCTGTTTGGTTGAATTTAGTGGGGAGAGAGTAAGGGAACAGCTCGCTCTGCCGTGATGCTGACATCATTTCTCCTCTCTGATGCATTTTGAGTTCATTTTTGTGTAGAAGGAAGGGGTCCAGCTTCCTTCTTGGCATGTGGATTTCCAGTTGTCCCAGCACCATTTGTTGAAAAGACTATCCGTTTTCCATTTAACTGTTTTAGCCTCTTGTCAAAAACAAATTGACTCAAATTTGAAGGTTTACTTTTAGATTGTCAGTTCTAACCCATCGACCAGTATGTCTATCTTTATGCCAGTACCACACTGCCTTGCCTACTGCCTTTTCCATTCTCTTATAATCTTTAAGATTAGAGAAGGAGAGTATCTGTTTAATGTTGCATTTTCCTTGACATTCCCTGACACTCGCTCACCGGGTTTTTAAGAAAAGGAGAAGAGGGCTCAGATGCACAGCTTCAAGGAAGCAACTATACCCTGCAAAGGGATGATCCCGGCAGCCGCTTCTACCCTTTATTCTGATAGCTACAGAATATAAAAATTTCCTGAAAATATCTCCTTAAAGAGCTTATTTTGATGTTCTACATGGTCCCTAGAGAACAAGAAACAAGCACCTGGCCACAGGCTTGGCAAGTGGTTCTGCTGCTGTGCCTGCGTCTGCACATGGACACCTCCTCATCGAGACAGACAGTAAAATTGCAGACAGTCTCTCTGCAATTACATTACTCCCACATTATTCCATCTGCTTCCAATCCAACACACGAAGAAATTCCAAATCGGTTACAAGCTATGTTTCCCAGGACAGGATTCTGTTTTCAATTTTTGTTAACAAAAGGAACAGACTATTTCTCCTTGAAGACTAACAGTCTGAATTAACACAGGAACATTTCCTCTCTGCTATCCATGGGAAAGAATCTCTCATTCTAAAAGAGAACTCCCCACCACTTTTTCCGCGTGGGGACACTGCCGTCAGCAAACGTGCAGCCAACGTGTGGACATTTTTTTGAGATGGATGTCTACTACAAAAACAGACACATGGGCTGCTGCTCAAATATGAAGGAGTCTACTTGCTCATTAGAAAATTAATTTTGCAAACGGTGCATTGCTGGACATGTTTTGTGATTTTTGGTGTTCCTATACAGAGAAAAAAGGATAGCCTCTTCATTTAATCAACCAGTTCACCTCTTCAGCTGGTCGTTCAGCCCTGCCTTTGTTTAGGGTCATTTAAAACACTATGGAGAGCTTGTTGTAAATGTCGAGGCGGTTCCCTGTGCCAGCCCTGAAAGAGGGAAATCCAAAGTAGACCCAGTCTTTGTTCCAAACCCATATTCAAGCTTTAGTATCTTAGAAGAGCTTAACGATAAAGACTGAAATTTTGAATAGTCAGTTTTGCCACTTGTTAGTAAATCCGGTTTGGTGGGGAGCAGGGGCAGGACCTTTGAGAGGTGTGTATGTGTTATACTTTCCTCCTCGTTGCGTGTATAATCCGCAGTTGGGTGTCTCCTTCCCCAGGGTTCTTGACCTTCAGTGTGCATCTGAATCACCTGGGATCTTGTTAGAATGCAAGTGCCGATTTGGCAGGTCTGGGGTGCATTTCTAACTCGTCCCCAGGACTTGGCTTGGAGTAGCAAGGTCCAAAACTATTCTTGAAATGGTTACCTTTTAAGAACCTAGATTTTTCAGGAAATAAGTTCCATTTCCTCCTCTAATCAAACAAACTCTCAATGCTTAGGCTCTTTTTTGACTTTAAATGACTGAAAAGCCATCTAAGGCCCAGCAAACTGCCCTGCCCCCAACAGGCACTTAACTTGTGGCCGATGGCGGTGGTGTTTGCATGAGACCCAGATGGTGCCGTTACGACACAGCACAGACTGTGAAATGGCCTCCTTCTAAGAAATAGGGGTTTCCAGAACAATAGAAGTGATTCTTTGCAGGCGGCTGTTGTTGGGTGGGGGTGTTTATTCCCCCATTTATTCCCTATTTCTCTACGTCCAACATCAGAATAGAGAGAACATTCTCATTTTCCAAGAAAATTCCTGGCAAAGTTGAGAGGATTCCTGAAAGGGGGAGAGACGGTGTGTGGGGGTCCAGGCAGTGCGGCCTTGGTGGGTGGGGAAAATACCAGGGCCTGTCCTGCTCAGGGCTTACACTGCACATTCTCAAGCTGACTTGTAAATGGATCGTGTAAGAAGTAAACTTTGCTGGTTTGGGAGGAGTTTTATTAATGTGTAAGAGTCAGGGTATAAATAATCGAAGGTCTCTTAGGATTAATAATATAAGGTACAGCGCATGCTTACAGTAAGCCCCATGGAGACTAAGCGTTTTCAAGATAACAGCCGTCTGAACCGTGGTCCCTGCTAAGACCGCCCCCAACCCCACTTACTGAATGCGTGCTGATGATTTCTTCAATTGAGATATAAATGACTGGCTTGCTCACTGTCACCACATCTGTGTATTTATCCATATTAAACTTTTCTTCCGGCTCAAGGACATTACATGCTTCTTTGAAATATTTCCTATTAAAGGGAAAAAAAGGTCTTAAGACAGTATCAAATATCAAAATAGTGAGGGCATCCTGAGTGACGGTAAAGCCTTGGTCTCCAAGATAAACCTTGGGGGCTTACTACAGCCTCTTCCAGGCCGGCTCCTGATGGTGCAAGCCGAGACCACGTTTCCAGACGTCGGACCCAGCTCCTCAGACAGGAATGGAGAAAGCAGTGAAGGCCACAGGCCCTGTCAGTGACCCAGTATAATCAAATGATGGGCAGGTTGTTTAAAAAAATGCTATTATTTTAAAAATGGCCCCTGAAATTTAAACAAAAGTGTCAAGACTGATAATCCTTGATGTAAGACTCAAGTCTTTCTAGAGAAAACAATCAGAAAAGCAGTTCATCAAATTTGCTCCTTCAAATGGCACAAGCTCCTGGGTCTTCTAACGAACTGTCAGAGCTTCTGTTACCAATTTGACAATAATCAGTAGAGTTAAGCCTACCCTACTCTTAGTTGATGCAAACAGCAGTTGCTGACTGATGGAAAGACTGTTAAGGCTAGACACACGAATACATACAGTGCCCCATCCCTGCAGTCTCAGACTCTAACAAGTCTGCTATTTAAGTGACAGCAAATTTAGACCAAGAGGTCAAGAAAAGCCAGGCGTGCTGTGGCCAGCTTTAGGAGTGGTCCCTTGCTCAGGTAGAAGGGGTGTTTCATTCTATAAAGTCGTAAACGTTTCATACACCTGAAACCATCCTTGGTTTATCTCCTAAGGGTACCCAAGGCTTGTCCAGCAGAAATGACCTCTAACCTTGCCAACCCAAGGCTGGGCGAGGGGAAATGGCAGGCAGCCGTGTTGGGGTCGGGGAGGAGCATGTTCCCATGTGACTATTGGTCTTCCTGCACTTTTTTGGCTATCTTTTTTCATGAGTTGCTAAGGAACACAAAGCATAAACATGAGTGGAAGAGGAAAAGAGATTTAAGAGGAGGTGAGGAGAGGTTTTTGGTTTTGTTTCTTTATGAAGAAGCACTGGAACCATAGATGGTTGATAGAAATAATCTAAGAGAAAAGGAAACTCTAATAGCAGATATGGGTTTACCGGAAACATATATTGCTGTTTTGGTCAGTGAGGAGAACTAAAATTAGCAGCTTGAGAAATCAAAACTTTCCTTTTTTTTTTTAAGGATTGGCACCTGGGCTAACATTTGATGCCAATCTTTTTTTTTTTCCTCACTTTATCTCCTCAAACAACCCCCCGGTACACAGTTGTATATCTTAGTTGCAGGTCTTTCTAGTTGTGGGATGTGGGACGCTGCCTCAACGTAGCCTGACGAGCAGTGCCATCCATGTCTGCGCCCAGGATCCGAACCCTGGGCCGCCACAGAGAAGCGCGCGAACTTAACCACTCGGCCACGGAGCCGGCCCCAAAACTTTCTGCAGTAAGAGGATTTGGGGGAGTTTTCTCACGAGAGGCCACAAATTCGAAATAGAGATTAAGGATCATGAATTAGCTCTGTCAGTAGTATGTCATTAATCCAGAGGGAAACTGAGGAATGGGAAACGACCACTTTCCAAGCGAGGAGTGAAAGAGGCCACATTTATGTCATACTTCTATGACCTTCTGCCTGAAAGGCAGACAAGAGAAACAAGGAAAGCGGAGATGAACGTGCCCCTGAGGGAGCTTCAGGGTGAGGGACTCTTCCTCGTGGATTCCCTCCTGTCATGTCCCTGTGGACTGATTAGTGACATAATTCAGAAGCGCGTACGAGGTCAATAAACATAAGTCTTACAGGTATCATTGAGAGAGGTTCGAGAATAGAACAGAACATTTCACACACAATCCTCGCAAATATAACAGCTGGGTTGTCCCAACCTTTCAAGACCAAATACTCTGTTTCCTACTATTGTTTGATGCAGATAAGGCAATTTCTTCCCGATTGCACAAGTTCTTAAAAAAACAAAAATAAAAACCTTCTTCTTAAGTTCAACAAAGTGGAAATCAGCTATTTTGATTTTTTAATTCTAAGTATGATAAGCTTGCAGCATACCAGGGAGAACAAAGATCTCATTTTGTCAACAGCAGAGACCGTACATACGGGTACGACTCTGTATCAGGGGCACTGGGGACGGGGGTGGGATGAGAAACAGCAGACAGATGTGACCTAGCCTGCTTGGCCCTCCCTTCTCTCGCCCCACAGTGCCAACGAGAAGAAACACATGAGGCCAAATGAGGTTCCTGTCCGCCCCCACCCCCAAATTCCAGCTCTGAGCACAGAACACACATTGCTCTTGCCCACCATCTTGCAAGTTTCTCCAAAAGCAATGACTCCTCTCACCTGAACTTCTGATACGTCTCTGATAAATAATTGTTCATAGACGAGAGATGCTCATTTTCTCCTTCAAACAGCTTGTTGGAGGCTGCATGCTGAAGAACCTTGGCCACCGAGCCCAAGTTTCTCCTTTGGTCGGAATTGATCTGACCTCCGGCTGTCATGTCGATGATGTCAAAGCCGTCAGGAGCGACGATGGCTGGGTTCATGTACCGATAGTACAGGAGGTTTCCGACAATCTGGAGCGATGCAGAAGGAAAGACTATTTTTAAGAAAGAAAACTCAAGAATTTTAGATTTGTTTTATGGAGGTAGTCATTTATATTTCCCACTAATATAATCACACATTATTAATATAGTTGACAAAATAATTTTTGGTGGACAATATGCTTACTGCCCCCAAAAGGCTTTAATATAAAGAATCTCAATAATGTGAAAGACCTCCAAATTAACCTCAGCATAATCAATAATCTTGATAGTCATTAGAAACAGAAGACCTGCAGTGTATTACAGTGATACACGGGGAAAAATCTTACAAAATGGTACATTGGTAATTTTGGCTCACACCCCCAAGGGCAGCTACGGTGAGATTACCCTTGAAAATCTACCTTTAACAGCTCATCTTCTGTTGCATCGGGAAATTTCTCATGGATGGAATTCTTCAGTACTTTGGCTATATACCTCAATCCATAACTACATGTAAAACAGATGACAAAAGAAAATCATGGAAAAAGGCTGAGAGAGAAAGAAACACAGCAATTGTTCCAGTCAACTAAGGCTGAGCACTTTTCCTAAAAATTAAACATAAAATGAGATGGTGACAGAATCACAGGACTTGCACTGACGAGAGGCACTGGGCACTGTTCTGTACTGTTTCCTCTTTAGGGAACAGTTATGACTTTAAAATGCAAATGGAGGCAAATTTTTAAAATAGTAAATGCCATATGAGGAGGAACTCCTGTCTTCACTGCCAGGGTTTATTCTATGTAGTATTCCAAGAACTTTCAGCGGAGAACACTGAAGCTGCTACGTGAACAACTTACGGCAGTAGCTCAAGGGAAGAAACGATGGAGCTCAGGACTTTGTCAGTGACCCTGCGCAGGTTCTCGATGGAGACTTCCAGTTTGCTTTGCACTTCTGGGTATGTTAGGGCTTGTTCGGTGGTCACATCGTAAGGCAGCTTGCTGAAAATGCAACAAGGGCTTGCCATTAACCGGGAGCTCAGCCGCAAGCATTTGTACCCTTGCCAAGTTGGCTCTACGGTCAAGCTTCGTACCGTGAACTGGACTTTGCCCACTGACTCCAATGACACAACGTTTGCTAAGTGAGGGGAGGCCCCACGTGCCCAGACAGTACTCTCTGCCATCAGAGGAACTGGGGGACTGCAGGCTCTCCTAGCAAAATTAGAGGCAGATCCAAGGAATGTAGACGCAGCTAAATTTCTCTTCTTTTTTTAAATTATAAAAAAGCAGTATGTTCATTAAAGAAAAAATTGTATATGAGAAAACAAGAAAACAATACCAACCCAGAGATGACCACTTTTCATATTCTAGTACCTAACTTTCTAGGTCCTTCTCTATGCATGTGTGTATATGGGTCTCACACACCCATGGATGGAATGGAGTTCACGTATGTACACATCCCAGACAGGTCCTACCTGTATGCGGATATAGACACGCATACTTTTTTTTTTTCCCCAGAAAATGGGTTATCATGCCTAACTGCAACTGAAAACTTTATCATGAACATTTTTTGCATGCCAGTAAATATATTTCTATACCACCATTCCAAATAGTTACTACTCTATTACGTGTTATACAAACATTTATTTAACAAATTCCCCAAGGCTAAACATTTGACTTTGCCCAGGTTTTTGCTATTACAAACAGTGCTGAAACAACCATCCATGTAATTCTCTGTGCATATCTTAACTATTTCACAAGGCATCCTTTTGAAGGAAAAGAAAAAAATCTGGTATTGCCAAAATCTACACAACACCACATAGAATAAGCCAACCCTACCTGGCTCGTTAATGCGTATACGTTGAAGTTACTCACTTGGTAACTGTAAAAAAGTACACATTATCAGGTGACGAGGAAGTGTGTGCTGTTTCTATGTTTAGGTTTAGAAACACACAAAGAATAACGAAGGGAGAGAATTGTAGAAGTTGTGGCTTTGGGGATCAACTGGTCCCGAAACTTGAAAATACCGTAATATCAAGATGAGCAAGAGTCCAAGGATGTGACCTGCATGGATATGTTAAAGGGAGGGAGTATCTTGGGTTGAAAACTGACTTTGTATGGTAAACTTCGTTTTCTTAACAGAGTTTAAGAGTATATATAAATAAACATGCAAAAATGATAATAAAACATGGCTGAAAACTAGCGTCTTCCTGGCTTTGTTACCTGGCTTCTCCAGTCTGTGTTTCTAGTTGGTTCACCCAAGCCTTGTACACCTCTACTGGGCTCGTGTTGATGATCAGGGACCTGTCATCGATGATCCCTTTCACCACTGGAGCCAGGAGCTGGCGCAGGGTGTTCTGTCCACGGGCACCTCTGTTGAAGCTGACGACCATCTTGATGACTGTGGGGTTCCCAGTAACTATGTCCTGTACCTGGTCCACCTTTGATCTGAAAAAAGCCCAAACCAAAACAAAATGGTTTTCCTCTACGGATAGAATTGTAAGCAGTGTATATTCTCTCTGGCAGGCAAGGGCTTCGTGGAGTTATATTTTTCTCCGTGAAGATCAAAGATGGTGTGATTTAAAAGGAAGCAATCATTTGTAGGATGTATGTTTATTTGAGAAATTTAAGAATCTAGAAATAAGTTTTCAGCTTTAATTTTATTCTAGAAGACAGGAACGAACTGAAAATGGACCAAGACTAATAATAATACCGGGTGACATTGTGTAAGCATTGCCCCCCTCTGGTTAACAGATTTCAAAAGTAACCTTCTTGACTGAATGAACTATCCCCACTTCTTCAAATCCCATTCAAATTTATTGCCATGTAACTTCCAGCTACATCACATGGCTAAGAGCACTCTTGACTGCTGATTGCCAACTCCTATGACCCTACCCCACCTCAACCAGCGCGCCCCCCGCCCCCCGTCACCTCTGTGCAACCTCTCTCCCTTTTCCACTTCCTTTCCCTTTAGGGTCTGATAGTGCGCATCTGGGTCCTTATCTTACCTAGTCATTCCTTTTGCTTCCTTTGCTGGCTCCCCTTCGCGTATTTTATTTCTGTTCCTTTCACGTCCTTCTGTGTGATCTAACCTCAGACCTCACTCACATGCACAACTTCAACTGCCATCTCTTTGGAACCTATTCTCTGGTCTCGGTGTCTAAGCCACACCTCCTTCTTGGGAGTAGGTCTTGACTTTCCAATTTTCTGCTGGACATTTTCATGGACCTGTTCTATACCAACAGCTCAGACTCACACACTATATCTTCTTCCTTCTGACTCCCCCATTTCTCTGACTTGTGGAGCTCCAATTCATCTTGTTCATACACGGCAGCAGATCAATATTGCAAAAATCCAGTGTGGTCATGTCAACACCCTGCTCGAAAAGGTCACAGCTTCCCAAAAAGTAAACAGTGCCTCAGCACCTGGGCCTCCATTCTGTGTCTCCTGCAATCTGGTCCAGGCTCTCCCTCCAGTTCCATCTCCCAGGGGTGTCTGATGAAATCATCTTTCGGCTGGACCAATCTCCCTTCCTTCCTGCACCGTGGCTCATGCTGCTTCTATCACAATTGCACCTCATTTCCCTCTTGCATTTTTTCTTATACAAACAGTAGACTTTCTTCAAGGTTTTGGGTCAACTACCTCCTCTTCTCTAAAATCTTTATCGAATGACCTAACTGGAACTTTTCTTTCCATCCCTCTGATCTGTTACACTGTGTAGATCATTCATTTAATACTTACCTCACTCTACTGTCCAGCATCACTATATCTCATGAAGCCTATTTCTCACACTGGCTTATAGGCATCTGGGGAGCAGAGGTGCCTGGCTACTATGCTCTGGAGACCCATAGGAACTAGCATAGCTTAAGGGATCAAGAAGTCAGGAAGGCAGTTAAGGTCCATCTAGTTGGCTAAGGGCATTTCTCATGTATTATTTTTTTGCCCATTCATTATAGCTATCTACACATTTTTTACAGTAACTGAGTCAGAAAATAAATTAGCAAAAAGCAGCTCAAGTTCCAGTAAGAAGGCAGGACTATTTAGCAGAGATCATTATCCTCACCTGTTTATGGCTTTATGACTCACAGAATTTTAATTAAATTTTCCCACTGACTTTCAAAAAGCTTTTAATTTTCTGTTGTTGTATGCCTGCAAAATCAGAAGTTAGTTTAGCACTAGAAAAGGTACCACTGGTGGGAGAAAGTTGCACCTGAATATATCTATAATGATGTAGAAATTTCTCAAGAAATTTGATATATTTTAATATGTATAAATTACATATAAGAATAATTTTAAAATTATTTTAGTAAATCAGAGAAATCCACCACTAACAAAATAACCTATTCATCGGTATTTTTTACATATATGTTTATATACATACTTTATTTCTTCCTCCAGAGCAGTTTTAAAAAGCTTTAGGAGTAGATACTCTTCTCGTTGATTGGAAGCATAATTGTATAGTGTGAAAATAACAGTGTCCATAAATTTAGTTGACTTGTTCTGTGGCATCTGGAAAATCAGCTTAGCCAGGTATAAGGGATTGGTCTAAAAGGAAAGAGAGAAGAAAACGCCCCCATAAAACTATATGTTAATATATTATTAAAGCAAAGAGGAATACTCCACCCCCTGCTCTTCAGTGACATGATATGTATAAAGCATACAGAAAAGTATCCGGCATGTAACAAGACTTTAAAGGTATGAGCTAATATGAATCTTATACTATAGGAAGTTATATTAGAAAGTTACGATAGGATTTAATTTTATATACTAAATAATGTATTTAATGAAATATAGTTGTATCTTGTACACTTCACACTGTTAACCATTTTGAGCCACATTTATATTGTAGAGGCACGGAAGGGAGGCGGGTGGCCAATAGAATCTGGTATCTCAAGAGACTGGCAAGAATGGACCAAGGGCCCAGCTAAACAGGCTGTCCCAGAAGGACTGATGCATGAACAGGAAGAAACACTTCCCATATTCTGAGACTAGAAAGAAAAAGAAAAGGATATGTTACATGTGGAGACAGTGGGACGGCCGTGATGTTTTACAAGAAGTGAGAAGGTTGGAGTGAGGTAGAGAGGCTGAAGAGAGAGGTAAAAGTCAGGACAGTTGATGGAAAACACCAGAAGAAACTCACAAGAACAAAAAGACAAAAGATTGACGAGAATTTTTTAAAAAATTGACATGGAGCCCTGAGGGCTCAGCTGAGGATGGAGTCCATAGACGTAGCACCAGTCTTCATGGTAATATGGCTTTTCTCCAGTAGCTACCAACCAGGCGGAGGTTAGAAGAGAAAAAAGCAGTATTTAGATTGTACAGAAATGTAATACCCCTACCCTTCATCTTCCTGCTGATGAGAAAACAAAATTTTCCATATGTGGAAACTAGTGTTCATCTAACACTCCAGCAACTTGGCTTTAGAGTTTTTAAGAAAATCCAAATTCTGGTTTACTTTACACTTACATTTCCGTTCAAGCTCATAAAGATTGGCTGAAGTGT
The DNA here is from genome assembly GCF_021613505.1 of Equus quagga. Lineage (NCBI taxonomy): Eukaryota > Metazoa > Chordata > Mammalia > Perissodactyla > Equidae > Equus > Equus quagga. The sequence continues at coordinate 130,064,357 of NC_060273.1, forward strand.
TATGAATAGGCAGCTCAGGACAACGTTTTCTTTTTCCCTCCATAGTGATTCTTTTGCCACACTAAGCACATGGGATCATGAGAAAGGAAACTCACTCTACCACTAAAGAAGCCAGCTCTCCATTCCTCTCAAATGACCTAAAACTGTAAATTTAGGCTCAGAATGAGGAGACAAATCCCCAGCAAAACCTGTAGCAGCTGACCTGCTGCTGTGGTAAGGATTCTGGCCGAGGCTTGATCCCAAGGCCAAAGGAGCCCAGACCACTTGCTTTTCTACAGTTTCCTTCTTGATCTCGGGCCACTGTCTCCGAAGGAGAGAGAAGGAAAAGTGGAGAAAAACATGTGATTTCCAGAGACCTTCCCTGAACGGTCACATCCTGGGGCTGTCAGTTTTGGATTATTTGGGGAATAAAACTTGGTGGAATTGTCCTAGTCATGCTCCTGTGCCTTTTCTCCTTTCCATTAAGGAGCCTCCACTTACATATAACAGGGTAAACAACACAAGTCTTAGGCCAATGACTAAATCTTCACTTTCCTTATGACAACAAAGTCTATCAAAACCTAACATTAGAAAACTAAATCCTAAAGAAGCTTCATATACTTGGAAGTTCACGGAGGTCAAAAACGACAAATGCCTAAGAATAAATTTCCAACTGGTGGATGATGACTAATCTAATTTAGCAGATGCGCACTCTGAGCCCTCTTTCTTTCTGAAAAGGTTGTTGGTGCTTAAGCAGTGGATTCCGAGAACAAGTCTAAGTTTTACCATTTTTCTTTCTATGCTGCCACATCGTGGTCATCAGTGGCTCTACACCTGATTGCCAATCTATTATTCCAAGTACAGAACCCTCAACTCGGCCAAAATTAACGTCTCTTCTCTCAACGGGGCTAGCCGCACTTCGTTCACGGTTTGGGTAACGTGCTCTCTATACACCTAAGGTCAGTGGCGCCTTCAAGCAAAGATTCAGGCACCGCCAGGCCTTGACGGAACCACCCCCCACAGCAGCAGTGCCCCCCCCCCCATGGGAGGGACCCCTGACTCTCAGGGAAGAACTGCAGATCCACCCCCTTGGGAATGTCTTCCTGCTGAAGGAAAGGCTTTATTTAGATCTATCGCTACAGCTTACTCAGTTTCCTTTGGGACTAATGGGACGTGCTGGTAGGGCAGATGGGGCAGATCAACAGTCAAACAAAACCACAGAGTCCAGATGTAACCAGGTCAACCGATTAGTTCTCACCCGTACTCTGGAAGCAACGGAAAATTACTGCTCATTTAAGTCATAGTGATGGCACGAAAATAATGAAATAAAGAAAGATACGCTACTTCCCTAATCCAAACTCTCCGACTCTTTCCTCAAAAGAAGGGCAGGCTGGATCTGGCAAAGATCTCTTTTTCACCTAGTTAGTCTTTTCACGGCTGACCGCGTCGGCTTATGTTATTAGATTTATACTGTTTCTGCAGATGACTATAGTAAAACGTAGTCGCAAAGACATGGAAGTCAAAGACTCTGAAGCCACACTGCCTGGTCCCAACATCTTTGCTTTACCATCGACTGGCTGAGTCTCCGTTTCCTCATATGTCATACGGGATAACAATGATAATTATTTTCTGATGGTTCCCAGGGTTGTGGTAGGCATTAAACGAGATCATGCATATAAAGCATCTAGAATAGCACCTGGTACCTGGCAGGTGCTCAGAACATGTGAGCCACCAGTGCGGTAGGCAGGGAGAAGACCCACGTAACCCACAAGCACGGACCACAGTACTGATCCAAAACTCAGGGGAAAAGAAACTGTCCTCACCTGTAAAAGATAAAATAGCTGCTGATAGGTTTCTAGTGTTTTTCTCCTCTCCTTACTCAAACTTTTGATTCCCTGGTTGTCAGTGTTATTCAGTATTTGTATCTCTCCACCTTTTTTCTTATTCAGCTTCGTTCTGTGTGAGATTACATCCTGGAAAAAAAATTTGATGAAATTACTACTTTTTACTCTGGCGCTCTTCACCTCCTCCCTTCACATACAACCTGAAACACACAGAGTCGGGAAGATTAATTTTCCACATTTTCCTCAGGAAGAGACGAAGACACAATGTTAAACAAATTATGGAAATCCAGCTTGCAAGTGCATTTGGCTTTTTAAATATTTGTTGTCCCAAGCTGGACTTATCTGCTCGTAAGACGTGATGAAGGCACCAAGACAATTCAATAGGGACAGAACAGTCTTCTCAACAAACGATGCTTGGACAGCCGGGGATCCAGGACAGACAGTGACTGTTAAGGAATATGGGGGTTTTCTTTGGTTTTTTGAATTGAAATATTATTCACATACTATAAAATGCATGCTTTTAAAGTGTATAATTCAGCGATGTTTAGTATATTCACAAGGTTGTGTAACCATCACTATCTAATTCCAGAACATTTTCTTTGGGCTTCCTTTTTGGGGTGACAAGCTTAAAGGGTCATGAACAAAAATAGGTCCTTTACATAAGGGGCTACCAAACACTTTTTACAGAGACCCACAATAAAAAATACATTTTACATCTTTCGTTGGTGTACACACACACACACACACACACACTATACTAAACAATACTTATCCTTACTACTGGGGCACACTGATATTTCCAATTTTCTTTTATTCTAGCCCATTTTTAAAGACTGCCGATGTGACATGCTAACCGGATTTCATCACCCACCAATGGCACATGACTCACATGAAAGTCACAGTTCTAGGACACCTCCTCTGCTACTTAACATTGGGTTGCTGTCCCACAGAGTAGGTGGCAAGAAAGTTGTTTTTTTTCAAAACTTCTTCCCTCTGCTTCCCTGAGCTCTTAGGCCAAGCTCCACATGAGGACTCGATTGGTAGCCAGTAAGTATCAGGATGCTTGACCACTGTTCCTTAGTGGAGGAACGCTGGGCGTTTCAGGCAATAGAGTGCTTGGCTGCGCATGCACTGCTGGCCACCTAGCATCCCTGGCCCTGTCTGCTAAATGCCAGTAGGGACCCCTAGTCATTCTGACAACCAAAAACATGCCTGCTTCCACTTCCAGTTGCCCGTGGGGATGAGAACGACTGTCAGCGTTTGTGTACAGGACAAGCTCTAAATCTGCTTGCCTCCTAGCACCCAATTCTCAGAGCTGCGGTCAGCCCATAAGTAGAAAAAAACTCTTGGAGCTCTGAGGAAGATAGCTCTAAGTGGTTACATCCACTGCCTTCCAGGTATGTGATTTTAGTTTTTCCTATTCTCAGCTGAGAGATTTGTCTTAATCATTTGCTTCCGTCCCCCTAATTGCTTACATGGGGAAAGAGGGGGATTTGATTTGCATTTCTATAACATTTTTTTTAAAAGGCAAGATTTCCCCTCTTGTTTCACAAACATATAAAATACATTCAAGGGGCCGGCCCCATGGCCGAGTGGTTGGGTTCGTGCACTTTGCTTCGGCGGCCCAGGGTTTCGTTGGTTCGGATCCTGGGTATGGACATGGTACCGCTCATCAAGCCATGCTGAGGTGGCGTCCCACATGCCACAACTAGAAGGACCCACAACTAAAAATATGCAACTATGTACGGGGAGGCTTTGGGGAGAAAAAAGGAAAAAATAAAATCTTTAAAATACAATCAAAATGAAGACAGGAAGCCTAGTGACCACCAGATGGAGGTGAAGTGGAAGTCTAGGCAGGCGGCTGTCTGATATCCTTATCTGTGAGAAGTCCTAGACATCACTAGACCAACTCTGGCTTACAATTCCATTTAACCCAGGTTTTTCCTCTTCAAATAACTGGGATGTGTAGATCATTCAGTTCCCTCAAATATGTAGAATAAATTGATTATCTTGATTTTAAATATATAGTGGATAAAAAATCTTGGTACTTATATTCCCCGTCTTACCTACTTTCCATGGTGGTGGCTCTGGAACCTAGAGACTTTGTTTTGTTCTAGACCTCATCTTTAGGGTGACGGTTTTTGACATATACAGAAGAGAAGAGAGGGTGGCGGTGGTGAGCCAGCTCTGGGGCAGAGCTGAATTCCTCTGCCTTAGAGATGGAGACATTTGGTGAAGGCTGGACAGGGAGAGGAGCGTAGCCAGGGAACCAGTGGCGTCCAGCGCTGAGCCCTACAGGGGAGAGGCCGGGGAGACCTAGTGGCTGTGCAGAGGGAACAGTCTGGCTGCTCGGGATGCCAGCGCAGAGCCGGGCAGGTGGATGCAGTGAGCTGCTCTTCCTTCCTCCCTGTGAACTTTCACCTTGCTCACAACCGCTCTCGTGTGAAGGGAGGTTTGCTTTGGGAAGCTTGAAGAAGGGGCCAAAGGCCAACCCAGACGGGTTCCAAACAGAGGCATATGCTTTGTATTAATAGAAATTTAATTTCCCCTCTTCTTATCAATAAATATGGAAGATTTGAGGAATGCAGGTTTGAAGGAGCAACAGCCTTAGCTTGTTCATGAGATTGCCACACCTCATGCTGCCCCGATTGCTACCATCTTCCTCCTCCCCGATCGCAGGATATCTGCATGCAGGTAATACGCTACAACAGAAAAATTTTTATAGAAGGTGTGGACTAGTATAAGGTGCTTGGGGCTTGGAGTCATAAAAATACGCGTATCTGCAAAGCGGAAGTAGCTTTGTGACCTTGTGCAGGTCAACCTCTCTAAGCCTCCGTTTCCTCAATCGATAAAATGGGCTATAATAGCAATCTGACTGGGTTGCCGTGAAGATTAAAAATATCCGTAAAGCATTTAGCACATTTTCTAGTGAAGAAAACGAGGTTCAGAGAGGTTAAGAAACACGCCCAAGGAAGCATGCTGATATAAGCAGTGAAGTGGTATAACTAAGCAACAAAGTGAATCTCTATCCTGGGTTTCAGGCGGCCCAGTCTGCAAGTCTGCACCCAGAGGGCACATCACAGCCGTCAGTGGGAACTTCAGCCACTCGGGATTACCTTCAGCTTCTCTCCAGGTTTTCCTTCAGGCTAGTGTGAGTCTACTCACACCTTTCTTCCTCCCTGTGCCTCTAAGAAACTTCCATGTCACACGCTTTGTCTCCATCTCCAAACCATTCTTTTTGCCTTAAACCAATGACAGCCACTTCACTCACTCACTGACTCTCTGAGGTTTCCAGGAGGAAGGCCAATTTTCCAAGAATTGTGAGATCTGCGGTTACTGGAGGGAGCTAGAGTTACTGTTTACCAACCAAGCTACTTCCCTTTAAAATCTTTTTTTCTCACTAAACACATGCTCAGGGTCAAAAAAAAAAACGGATAAAGAAGATAAGTTTAATTCTACCACCCAAAGAAAACTCGCTTAACTTTTTTTCTTATAGCTTAAGTATATATATATATATTTACAATGAATGAAATTAGTTTAACTTCTAATATGTGTTTGATAAAAGTCTGGTATTTGAAGAGGTAAGATGAAAAGTTAACTTTGTTTTACAACGTTATCAATTAGGAATACTTAAAAAAAACTTTAAAACATTCATAAAGATCTGAAAATCTGCCATGATTGTATTCCCACAAGCTACATAATATTTCTACTATTTACTGTTTTGCAACTAAGACTTTATTGTAAAAGGCAAGGAGCTTCCTGTTTACGACTTTATGGGAATAGGATACAAGAGCAGTTTAAGGCTATAAAAGGGCATTCTCTCAAGGACCTTCTGGAGTACATTATACTTTCAAAGTTCTCATGTGTGTCAGACAATACAAACACATTTTTTTAAAAAAAGAGTAAAGTATTATTGTTTTTCTGGATAAAATAATGAAAACTGAGTTAAATGCAGAACATTTAAATTGTTTTCTTAATATTTAGAAAAGATGATCCTTTCTCATGTTACGAAGTGCTCTATTTTCCTTATTTTCTCTGCACCATTTCACTAGGATCTCTGTGAGGGCTGGAAACCAGAGTGGGCGTTCACGTGGCCACTTATCTGGTAGCCTCCCACGGCTTCGCATCTCCCGGTTTTCCAGAACTATGTATTTGAGTCACCGGCATTTGACTCGCCACCTGGACCCACCGTGGCGTTCTCAGAGCTTCCAGAGGTCAGCTTTCCCCTCTTGACCTATCAGTTTCCTGAAAACTGATATGGCACAGGAGCAGGGACCTGGAGAGAAGCCTGATTCTAGAAATCTCCTTTTCTGGGGGAAAAATGACACTTTTCACATGGTTTTCAGGAGCTCTGACACTGGCAGCTTTCACACATACAAAACTACAGCATTATTTATTTAGGGGCTATTATTGGGGCAGTACCACGCTGTGGAGGGGCCATGATGGAAATGTGTGGGAGTGTTTTTTAACATGTTAATGATCGGAGGGCACTACTGGCTTCTAGTGGGTGGCGGCAAGGGAGGACAGATGTTCTGCTGTCCTGCAGTTTGTAGGAAGGTCCTGCATGAATAATTGTCCACACTTTGCATGCCTGGATTTTGAACGTCCTGCTGGTCTTTCGTGTAGGTCAAAATTCTGTGTATAATTATTTGAGCCTAGAATCGACTTGTTTTACATATAAGCACAATACATTTCCCCCACAATTTTAATATACACTGAGTTTTCTAGGACTGCAATTCTGTGTAAATTGTGGGGGGAGACCACATTTTGCTTATTCGGAACTTTCCATTTTGGAAAATGAAAAAACTGACAGTTCCACGGCTTGCCTGGATCAGCGTCATCAGTAGCTATTTGTGGCTCTCTCGACCCAGGGTTATTCTGAGAAGAGCCCAAACCTCGGCATCTTGGTCATGCAGCTTCTAATGGCATTGGGCCCACGTATTTTCAAATTGAAATATGTGTTTTTATTATAAATAACTTTCTTTTTAATACAAAAACTTTAGTCTTATTACGAAGGTACATATGTAAGCAGGTTTTATTTCATATCAAAATGGTAAAGAAGCCCTACGAAATATGTTATAAAGGGGGGAGGGCATAGAATTTTGCAGGCCTGAGAACCACTAATTTGTAAGGAAAATGGTAAATGAACTTTGGCCAATTCATTCTGGATTTCAATTGAGCTTAGCTGGACCAAGGCGTCGTGCGTCAATATACGTGCACTTTCTTTCTTCTGGGAGCCACCAGTCCCAAGACCCCACTGACCTCTAGCGTGATCCTGTTCTTCACCAGCAGCCCAATCTTGATGTCCATCAGGTTCAGGTCTTTCTCTAGCTGTTGATTGCCCCTGATCTTGGTCACCACTTCCTCCCTCAATCGCGCTACCTCCAGCTCCTCCTGGAAATCCAAGTCACTTTGGTCCAATAGGTGTACAAATTTGCGGATTACTGTTAACGGTGGGTTTTCAGAGCCAACTGCAGAGAAAGGAGCAGGCATGCTTTCATTAGGCAAGATTGCAATTATTTATTTTTTTTTAAAGATTTTATTTTTTCCTTTTTCTCCCCAAAGCCCCCCAGTACATAGTTGTATATTCTTCGTTGTGGATCCTTCTAGTTGTGGCATGTGGGACGCTGCCTCAGCGTGGTCTGATGAGCAGTGCCCTGTCCGCGCCCAGGATTCGAACTAACGAAACACTGGGCCGCCTGCAGCGGAGCGTACGAACTTAACCACTCGGCCACGGGGCCAGCCCCAAGATTGCAATTATTATGAATAGGAAAGAAACCAGGTCTTTAAATAAAGCATTACCAGAAAAAAAAAGGCAACAGAACAACTTGGTTTCTGGAGTGAATCATCCTGCCCCATGTAAAATCTAGACAAGGAAACTGATCATATAAATAAATGCACACCACTGATAATGTCCAGCCTCACTATTCTCTAGTTATCTAATACTCATTTATCAGCCCTCTCTCACACTGTTGCCAGGACTCACGCACTGAGAAGATAGTTCTATCTGTGCCTTATTGATGAGGAACCTGGGAAAGAATGTTAATGTAAGTTACCTCAGCTCTGAGAGCTTGTGGCTGAGCCAGATAAGTGATTTCTGTTCTTGCTGCAGGAAGCAGAAAGTGGTTTCTCTCGCCCCAAAAGACCTTTGGGAAGGAGCAGGAACTGGGTGAAAGGCGAACTAGAAATGATCAATGGAGGAAGAACTTTAAGGCCAAATAAGGGCCAATGGAACACAACAGGAACACATGTTCTACTTGTCAGAAACAAAAGATTTCAGAAACTGAAATTTGTTCCTTGTCCTTTCAGCATGGACCAAGGGAGGGTGCTCAGCACCTCAGAGACCAGCCTCAGTTGTCGAGGGGTATCTACAGAAATTCTAAAAAGCTTTCTTAGTGCCTTGCACGTCAATTATGCTTTAATTCCCTGGCACACTGACTTTTGAAAAAAAAATTTTTTTAAGGTGTTTAGTGAGATGTACTCTGGGTAAACTTTAAGAATAAACTGTCTGGACCTTCACTGATGAACGATTACACACAGCAATACAAAGACGGCTTCACAGAGCCCAGCTCAGTTGTGGCAACCTCAATAACTGCCCTCTCCTTCACATCTAAGGCCCTGTCAATCTTCCTTTTACTTCCAGCTTGGTTCTGTGGTGTTTTGACAGTCAAGGAATAAAAAGAGTTCAACCAAGAAAGAATTAAAGCATGAACCCAGCATGAACGACCAAGTCTAGAGGCATCCGTATTACTTTTTGCCACTTCTGATGGTCTTTATTAGAGAAGTCACCTTGGATCCGGGGACCCCCCTCATTTCCTCATCACTGAAGCACATGAGAATTTATTTTCCTACCATTTCTAGCAAAGATGTTGCTGATGACATCACCATTTCAGAAAAAGCCAGAGCTTTTTCTGTACCAGAGCTCCTTTATGTAGCTAACTTGAGAGAACATGAGCCATCTCATTTGTGTCTAAATTTCTCTCTCTCTGCACCTAAGGATTGTGTATCTTTGCCTGAGCTAATAGGCTTGTTAGAAACAAATTAATATTTTAGCTTCACTAATTATTATGGTTCAAACTTAATATTTCTTCTATCAACAGTAGGCTTTTTGACATCTTCATGGTTGGGAATCACTTTGTGATATTCTAATTTCAGGAAGTCACATAACTTCATAGTCAGCCCTTAAAAGTGGTCATAGGACAGTCCCAGCAATTTCCAAGCTTGAGTGCATTCAATGCCTTTCCAGAAGGAATGGGTGAAGATGGATGATGATAAACTAAGAAAAGTGATCTTTTTTCCGATTAAAAATAGTCTTAGTTTTATGAAGATGCTGAATTGAGACAGAAGTGAAAATTCACATTTCAGTTACCACAAAACCACCCTATTTGCCAAAGCCCAGAGCAACATAGATCTACCTTATTCACTAACATAGTTTCTATCTACTTTCTACGCTTTAACACAAAATCACCTCGATTTTTTCACTGAAATTTCTTTTGTCTTTGTTATTAAAAAAGCCAAGGTAACCAAGTGCAAACCACGACTACCCACAAAAACATGTTACCTGGAATGAAACGTAAAGCAGCCAGTGTGTTCATTTGGAAAATTTATTTGTAAGTTGCCTTTCATGTGCTATGGCAACAGCAAACCTGCTTTAGTGTGTTAGGGCTCAGAAAACAAACCCCCTACTCAGCCTTCTTGTGAAAAACTGAAAGAGATCTTCCAACTGAGAGACGAATCTCAGTAATTCAAAAGTGGAGAAGTGTAGCACTGAAAAGCCTGGCCGACCTTTCCTCACCCGGTTTGCATACTGGACTCTGGAATCTAGTGGAAGTGGGCAACATCCAGTAGATTCTGCAGGCTGGAGGCAGAACGCAGCCCCTGAAGCTTCCCGAGGGTTTTCCTGAACAAGTACCAGGGAAGTTCTTTCCTGAGCCTTCTACTTCGCCCCACAATTCAGATAGACTTTAGACAACGAAGGGAACTGGTTAAACTATTTACTGGGTACTGTGCTAGGATCATCGCTGAACAGTTTTTTATTTCCTCCAAAAAATAAAAATAAGAAACAAGGCGGAATCAGAGACGACATAATGGCCATTTTCATTACTAAGACACACAAATAATGATTTTTTACCATCTCAAAACTACTTTTGAGGGGCTGGCCCTGTGGCAGAGTGGTTAAGTTTGCACGCTGTGCTTCGGTGGCCCAGGGTTTAGCCAGTTCGAATCCTGGGCGCACATCTAGCACCACTCCTGAGGCCATGCTGAGGTGGCGTCCCACACAGCACAACCAGAAGGACCTGCAACTAGAATATGAAGCTAGGTACTGGGGGGCTTTGGGGAGAAGAAGAAGAAGAAGAAAAAAGATTGGGAACAGATGTTAGCTCAGGGCCAAAAAAACACACCTACTTCTGAATGGCCTAGATAAAATGTTAAAAATTTGCGCAGTACTAATAAATTTATCATCAAGCTCTTCTTGACTTAATCTAGGACATGTTCTCATGATAATTCAGCAGATAAAGAATGATCTTCCCTATGTAAAAACAGAATAACAAACACATGTAGAGCTGGGACTGTCAAAAAGTAGATGATATTTCTGGCTGATTTTCACTTTATTTTGCTATTTTCAAACTTTCCACAAATGGCATATACTAGTATTATAAGAAGAAATATTTTAAAAACCACAGCTACTGTGAGAAGCCCAGAATGAAATTACAGGAAGATTTTGTAGTTATCTTTGAGAGAGAAAGTACATGCTTTTTACGTTCTTATTCATATTTCCAAAATTTCTTATATGAATGTGTTTTATTCTTATAACGAGGGGGAAAAGATCATAGGCCAGTGAATGAATTAAACAGTGCAAATGTAAGCTTATCTTCTGGTTAACTCTTTTGCGTTAGATTCAGACTCTAGCTCAAATTTAATGTAAAAATATCAGCATTTATGCCAACTCCATTCTTCTTGAAGAAATCATATCCACTCCACTTGCCCCTTCCACTGATAACAGGAAGGCCCATTCCTGTCGGCACACGTTCCTTCGTGTACCCATTCAGACCTGGGGCCTGAGATGCTCAAGCTGCCTGGACACAGTGGGCATCCTCTGCCCTTGGGGCACCCCCGGAAGTGCCTGAGATGGAAACAGCCTGTCCTTGCCTAGTTTCTGAGGGGCCGTACCTCGTTTCAGAACGCTCCCACTCACCCAGTGTTTTGTAGTCGTCTCTTGCTTTGTTTGCTCTCAACAGCGACTGTATTTTCACGATTTCATTATTCTGCAAAAGAATGTGACCAGCCATGACCTTCCAGAGTCCCATCTACTCCACTATTTCAGACTTTAGAACTCTTTGAGAACTGACCATATTTAAGAACAGACACGATTTAGAAATGACAGTAGTTAGATATGGTGCAGTCAATGTTTTATTTTTGCATTTCCTTTGAAGAAAGGATAAGTTAGCTAAAGTGATAAACAAGGTTGAACAGGGACTGTTTACGTAAAAAGATCTAAAAAGGGAAAAAAACTTTTAGCATCAAACTTAGATGATCCAGTCTACCTTCACATGTCTCTTCCTGAAAGAGCCCCAAAAAATTCCTGCGGTGGGCTTCTATTTAAGTTAATCAGTTAGCAGTTAGAAAAACTTTACAAGCAATGTCGGAAAACACTCTTTAGAATCTTTTCTCTTTGGCATTACTAGCCCAATCGGTTCCTTGTCACTCACGTCCTACCCAGTCCTGACTGGTGAAGACTCACTCTGAACCCGAGTTCTGAAGGAAAAAAGTAGGCCTCCACGTATGACCATGTTGAGCTCTCAGACCTCTTTTTCCTCCTAGTGTTCATTCCCACCACTTAATAAAAATCCTGCAGTGCTGACGTCTAACAAAGCACTCATTCATTCATCTTCAGGCAGGACAAAACCCACACACAGATCTCTTACGTGATCTCTGAAATACTGTAGTCGTGAGAGGTAACTCCTCCGTGCCGTTACCATCCGGAACCAGGACTGAATCTAAAAATAAATTAAGTCAAACAGAGACATCAAAGCAATTACCAAACAACATTTCATCTCTTTTTATGCAGTCTTTCTAAAAATAATATTGTTACTTTGATTAAAAACTAAAAATTAGCAGCCCACCAAATAATAAACATCTAAAGCCTAATATTCACCTGCTACTTCTTTTATTTTTCTTTCTTAAGGAGTTTAAAACATTTTACACGTTATGGTGGGGAAGGTAACAGAGGTTTGCACTATTTTGCTTTACTCTCAATAAATAAAAGCCATGAGGGCAAGGCATTTTGCTGAGAGTTGCAATGGGTCAAGGAATCATATTAAACAAAGTCCAGGGTTTCTTCTAACAGCCCTTAAATGCATCCAATAACCTTTACATCTTTACAGGAAAACATCTAAAGAGGTCTCACGGGGACCAACTGTGACCAACAGTTCTCTGAGAATAGGCTAGCATTTCTCGGTGAGCAGAGGACAATATGAAGGAGCTGATGCACCATGGAGCTGGACCACGTCATCCTCCGTCTGTCTTCACCGTTTAAAAAGTCTTCTAAACGAATCTCATCTGATTCCGATGTCTCTCCAGCCCCACTATTCTGACTCTCATCTTATGTCCAAGTGGTCACCCAGTTCATTTCTGAACAGTCCTTTGGTTTTCAGCTCTGGAAGAGGGGGCATCCAGTGTCTTTTCTTTCTCTACGTTCAGAGCCCTCAGCCTGGGTGGAGAGCTGCATTAGACTGGCTCCCACCCAGACACAGGTCCCAACTTACCTCTACTGCTTCTTGTCATTGGTTTTGCATTTGCCTTACAACTAAGATCTTGTATGCTTAAGTTTGAGCATTCTAAATACATATGACCAGAGGCACATGAAATAAAGCTGGGTGTCCCTCAGACCTTCAGTGATAGATTTGGACTTTCTAGAGAAAGAGTGTTTACTGGTTATGACGCTCTTTCACATTTGATTCTCATAACCACATCAACAACCTGAGCCAGTGTTTCAATGGACTGGAAGATGATCAGGCAAGTGAGAAGCGGAGGTGGGACTCAAACCCAGGACTTGCTCCTGACTTCAAGACTCATGCATATTCTTTCTATCGTCTGTCTTCCAGAAGCAAAAGTAAAACGAAGGGAAAAGTTTGAGTCAAGCACTTGACAAGGCAGGAGAGGATGTTTACCTTCACAATGGAAGTAGCATTATCAGCAAACGTTTGCCGCCTGCTTAGATACGCTTCCCGTTGTTTGTGTCCCTTCCACAAAGCCTGTGGAAAACAGTGAGTTACAGAATTAATTATGCGCAACAGTTTTCCACAGTTTATTTTAGAAACTGTAAGAACAGAGGATATCTCAAAGGACACTGAGCTGCAACGCTGGCAGAGACCCTCCCCTCCAAATATCGCCCGGATGCCAGCTCTGGGGGTGGACCTCAAACTGAGCAGAGTGCACCAGCTCACAGCTCAGCTTGTCCCCAGCTCAGGAAAGCAGAGTTACCAGGCAGAAGCTCAGTTTCCCATTTGAAAGCTTATTTTATCAAGGCCCTGGATGACAAGAAGTAATAATAAAATGGAACTGCTCCAAAACATACAGGTTAACTGGGTGCTGGTATTATTTGGTAACAATGTAAGATGTTTCAAAATAATGACTAATAAGTATCTTGGCTGCAACAAGTGGCCCGCTGTGGCCCGGACTGAAGAGGAAGCTGCTCCACTGACTTGTGACTGGATCTCTGAAAGTGGGAGTGCCGTGAGCGATCATTTCTCATCTCTTTTCTTCCTACATAAAGTTTAACGATGCTTCATCACTATATATATATATAACCATCATCGCTAAAGAGAACTTTTACAGGAAACATTTACAAACACTAGACAATTTTTAATGGTGTCTTTAGAATGATTAAATCCATAACTATTATGAGTTTATTCCAATTCACTTTGAGAATCTTTTTATTGAAACATATCTTTGCAACTCACTCTAATTCTCTGGTTTTCTTTTTCAAAGAAGAAACAAAAGTTCCTTGTGAAAAAGGACAAATAGAAAAATCAAATTATTTTTATAATTTTTTCATGTCTGCATATATCAATCTACCTCATTCATTCTTTTTTAAAAAGGCACATGGAATTTTATTATTGTTTAAAAAATAATATACTTTTTTGTAATGATTCAAAACAAAAAACTAAGTGAGGATGGAATAAAAATGATCAGCTGAGCCCTTGCTCCAGATTTCCCCCCTCAATTCAAATCCCTAGAAATGAGGAATATGCTTTTTAAAAAAACTTTTAATTTTGAAATAATTATAGACTTACAGGAAGCTGCAAAAATTATACATTGAGTGCCATGTACCTTTCCCCGATCTTCCCCCCAGTGGTAACATCTTACAAATATTCTTTTCAAGCAATCCACAACAGTGCTAGCAAATAAGAAGGCAGGTGGATCAAAAACTATGAGGGAAGAGAGAAGGCAGCTGGTATCGGACTGAAAGAGGAGACCACAGAACAAAATTCTACAAAAATGCCGGCTGGCTCTAAGCTCGAGGGAAGCAGTCAGAGTAATTTTGCAAAAGATGTCACCTTATCCACTTGCCAAGCCGCAGACAAGAAGCAAAGATGGGAGAGTGGGGGTTGGGAAAAGTACAAAAGAGCATATGGCCTTTTAGGAGGGAATGTAGCGATATCAAATTTATAATTTAGCCTTTTGCCTAGTGCTTCTAATTTTCAATATATCTAAACTAAGGAAATGCAAGCATCTGTGTCGAAAAACTATACATAAGGATTTTTGTCGCAGCATTGTTCGTAAAAACAAAACGTATATGGAGCAGAATGTTTACAAACGGGGAAGAGTTAGATAGAGTGTGATTGCCCTCATACTGAGGGACGTCACATGGTAGTTAAGGACAATGAGGAGGAGTCACATAATTTGACCGTGGAAATGTTCTGTATCTTGAGGAACAGGAAGATCTCCAAGATACATTGCTAAGAGAAAAAGGAAACTGCAGTTCACTGCACCTAGTATGATACAACATGTTAACAAAAAAAGAAAAGCATAAAACGATAATACATATTTCTAGGCAAACAATCTGTACTCAATGCTTAGAAGATGATCTATGAGGACGTACAGCAAAAACAGAGAAAGGGTGTTAAGCAAAACGTGCCACGTACCTCTCCCTGCTTTGAAGTCGCCAATCACAAATGGAACTAATTTTGTGTTACGTATCCTTTGAAATAGTCAAAAATATATGTGTATACATAAACACTCTATTGTTGTGCAGAGAAACATAAACATATGTATGTGTGTGTATATATATACAGGCTAGAGTAGGGCGGTTACTGTCTACAGGTTTTCCGTCTTGCTACACTGTCCCTTTTTGGTCCTTTGGCTACAGAGAGCAGGCTTTTGCTGGACCTTTTTTCACCTGCACTCATTGGTATTTCTGAGTTGCCAGCCTCTTGAGTGAGAAGTCTGGGATATAGGAGGCTAACGGAAAACCAGCGACTTGCCTCCATGTCCTTCCTCAGGTCCCAAGGTTCCCTAGCCAGTCCGCCTTTTTTCTTTCCACTTTTTGGATTGTTATGTTTATTTACACATAATATCCAGGGCTTTTAGTTGCACTCAGAGGGAGGAGGAATAGGGAAAAGCACCCGTATTCCATCTTCCTAGAAGTGGGAGTCAAGCCCAAACAGTTCTTAAGTCCCTGAGGTCTTACAGTTTTCTACACTATTCAGGCCATACGGATTTAAAAAAGTCAGAAGTGTAAAAAGTAGTTATGATTCAAGAGGGCCACCTGAAAAACAATTAAAGCTAAGAGAGTTCTTCCAGATGTTTAGTTATAAAATGAATATATAAACGATAAACTTTCTATATGTTAAAAAATAAACAACACAGAATAAAATGACATTCACAATAGCCACAAATTTAAGTACATGGAGTAAACTTAGCAAGAAATATGAAGGAATAAAATTCTAATACTATACTGTAGGACAGACTAACAAATGGAGAGAAATATTGATGTCTGAACTGGAAAATTCATTACTGCAAAAATGTCAATCTCCTCAAAATAAAACACCAATGTAATCATAATAGAAAATTCAGGAATAGGTTCAGAACTTTATCAAACACCTTTGCATTAGCTATTGAAAGGAGAACATGGTTTTTCTCCTTTAAGCTATTATGGTGATAAACAATTTTACAGGAAGATAAGTTATCTGAGGGTTTACAACTGGGGTGAACTTAACAGTGCTTCTCAAACTTTAATGTGCACACAAAATCATCAGAGGATCTTTTTAAAATGCAGATTAGAATTCAGTAGGTCTGGGTTCCAGGCAATGACAGTGCTGGTGTAAGTTCCACACTCTGAGTAATAAAAACCCAAACAAGGCTAAAGGATTTTCAATAGATCATCCATTTAGAAAATGCTGCTATGGGATTTGTCAGTGTGGCATTTCTGAGATGACAAAGAAACTGCTCTCTGATGTCACCAGTGATTGCCTGCACAAGTGGTCCACCAGCACGACAGAGACTCGGGGAAGTGGGCCCCAACTGCAGGTTTCTGGATTCCAAGCCAGTCTAATTAGTAAGGTATTTGGCGTGATGGGTCTCAATAGCACTTCACATTGTTTGTGGGTAAGAGTGTTTAAAAGCACAGAAGTGCAATGTGCAAATATATATCACGCCCCCGTTCCTTGATCCAAACTGAAAGGCAATCAAAGTACTGGGGTTAGCTCAAGTTCTCATCCTGCTTTTCTGGAATTATCTAAGCTCCAGAAATGCTGTGGACCTCTACCTGCTCAGACTCAGAAGCATTCTGGATAAGAAACCTGCCACAGTGACGGATGAGCTAACATTGAAGCGTTCTTCTCTTGGTGGAATGAACCCCAAACGAAGGCCACTTGGCTCAGTGTAGAATTTCCAGTCTACAGAAGCAGAATACCACATGCCTCTGACTTTGCCAAAATTCTACATTCTTCTTTTCCAGTTTGGAAGTTTTAGTTCCATCAGGACTGGCTTTTCCTATTCTGTGCTAACAACTCTTATGCAAGGCCTCTCTGTGAGACTGCAGGCTCTTCTCATTAGAGGCTGTTTATTGAAAACACTATGGGTATAAAGTTGGGAGGGAAGAGCTATTGATGAAAACGTAAATGGAGACAAAATTCGAAACCAGAAAGCCATTTAGAAGCAGCTTTTTATAGACAGAATGCCTTTACAAAAATGTCAGTCTCCTTTCTCAACTGGTATGAGAACCTGGGAAAATTTATAATAGCCATCTTTTTGTTATCATAAATACATTTTCTGTGTAATGCATCTGTAGCAAAAGAGTCTTTCAAAGTATCTGGACTCCAGAGGTTACTGCTTTGTTTTATAGATTGTAATTATCAATCTCTAGAAAATCTGGCTTTTGCTAAATTGATTGGATTACTTGATAATTGGGCACCTAGGTAATAGTCAAATAACCAACTCCAACTTTCGCAACACAAATTCTTGTGTGATCTCTGTTAGCCAAGAAAGCCCTAAACATTTATCTTTTTCTCCTTCTGTTTCAAGGTAAAATCTAGCCATCTACAAGCGTAGTCAGTTACATTAAAACAAGGTGACGAAGGCCCCTCACAGAGCGTCACCCCCTTCCTCCCCGCCCGCAGACGCTGCCCCTGCTCCTGGTAATCTGAATCTGCTTCAGAGAAGCTTGTTTTTCTGTTTGCTGGGATGCTTCTGGCACTCTCTGGTCTGAAGTTCAGTAATTCCCAGGGCTAAGTTTTGGTGTTTGTCACCATTATATTTTTTCCTAAAAAGTGGCATTCAAGCTTTCTTCAGTTCAAGCAAAAAAAATATACTGTAGCATCTATTTCTTCCTGTCTCAGTTTTTTTGGACTCTTCCTGTGCCATGTAACAACCTCAATGCTGGATCCCCATGATGTGTCCTGAGTCGTCACCTCTACACCTCATCATTTCTAACGCTGACTGAGCACTGAAGAGCTGCACACAGTGGGCAGTCCGCTATGTGAATTACCCCATTTAATCCTCACAACCCTGCAGAAAAATGGGTATTAGCACTTTTAGATGAGAAAATGTATTTTAAATCATCTATTCTTTTCCTCAGGTTTTTGTGTGATTTTTCTCAGGTTCTCCACGTATTTCAATTATTTTCAGGGTTTGCTCTGCATTCTGCTGTTGTAAATTCATTTATATTCTAGGATGTCATTCTTTCCCTTCCTCTCTTTATCCATCAGTTATCTTTTCATTTTATTGTGTTGTCTTGTTTCATTAAGTCCACGTCTTACTAAATTTCTAGAAAGCACAAAGCAGTTTCAGTGTAAAAATTTCTTGTCTTCTGGAATGAGATGTTTACTTCATTTATATTTTACGTTTATATTCATTTTTCTTTTTTTTTCATATGAAATTTTCTTTTTTGTTTGAGGTCTTTTTTCTGGCTCACTCATTCTTGAATGTAGACAGTTTTCCCAGAGCCTTCTTACTGTTCAAAAATAACACGGTTACATAGATCCTCCTTGATGGACTGCCTGTTTACTTGGGCACCTTCTGATTTGTTCCATAAGCACTTGAGATAGAAGATTGGCTACTGATGACCTATATTCTCTGAACACTACTCAGCTCCTTAGGAGGAGCCTGAGGCTGGGAGGGTGGTGGAGCTGGGGTGTGGTTGGCGTCAGCCTGGAAGCTTTCTCTCCGAATTTGTAAAGACCACTGCATCTGGGCTGATGCCGCCAGCTAGCAAGGTTGAGCTGTTCCATGCAGGAGAAGTCTTCAGATTTCAGATCAGTCCCCTAACTCAGGATTTAATCAGCCACTTGGCAAGAAATGAGATTAGCATGATAACCTTTGGTTCATGGTCTTTGGGTTTTGTGGGCTGGCAGGTTTCTACTCCCATCTATAGCTTGCCTTTAGACCTCATGCCCTCTTTGACAGAAAGCTGTCAGAACAGTGAAAAAGAGGCATGGTGGGTGCCTTAGTTCCCCTCAGTTCGATGACTTCTTCAATCCTGCCTCCTCTACTGAGGTGAAGGGAAAGGACTCCAAATGATTGTTTCTGTCCTAGCCCTCCCATGACTTCAGCCCTGGGTCCTAATATCAGATGGATTTTACATGGTGAGCTCTTCAGAACATCTTCCAACTGCAGCACTGCTCCGCGCCCCAAGACTGGAGAGCTTAGAGTTGGTCCAAATGGAGTTGGTCCAAATCAGCGGACACTCTTAGAATTTTGTGCAAAATTAGAGCCTCAGCATCAGTGCAGATGATTCAGTCTTAGACTTTTGTTCACTTCCTGTGTGTTTTGCCTACCATTTGTTTACAGAAGGAATAAACTAGAAAACTTACTGGTTTACCTAGAAAAATCCTGTAAGTGTTAGGTTTTAGGAGACATTTCTTTTAAAAAATTATTTCTGTTTTCTAGCATCTTGAGCTCCGAGCAAATTCAAACATTTGAGCACCTATCATAGGCAAGACACAAGAATATGAAAGTTTTAAAAATTTGTTTTCTGCCCTGAAGGATATTACAGTTAGGTGGGAAAAGCAGAGAAGTCCACCAATGACAACAAAAAAGAAGCTCTTCAACTTAAAAACTTTCGATTTAGGAAATTTCATCCTTATTTGCCAAAGCAAAACCCCATCAAACTCTGCCCTGCAATAACAGTTTCACTTTGGATGCACAAAAAAGGACAAACACAGCCTTTTGGAAGCCAGCATGGTGGTTGGTAGAGGGTGCTGGGGGAATAAGGAGGAGAGACATCTAAATCTCGCAAGTTCTTCTCCTGCCAACCAGAAAATTCGGACAAGTCATATAAGCTTAAGAATAACTCAGAACAAAAAGCTGGGAATGAGGATTTGTCCTGCAGGCCTAAATGAAGAATGACAGATCAGATAAGGCAGAAGATGCTCTTGGAGATGCTCAGTCTATTTCATTAGCTCTTCAGCTCTTTCAGGCTAGAAAAGCAAAGAACCTCAGATGCCATTCAACATCCACCAACCACTAAAAATCAATTCATAAAGCACCTGAGTCAGGAAGCAGGTGACACAAGGAGATCCAGCTTTAGAGAAACATGATTTCAACTCTGATCTGAGGCGTCCCTCTGGCTCTGACTAGGTTGGTGGCAGGTGGACCTGTGCAAGTCCATAGTGGCCCTGAATACTCTCTAGAGGACCACAGGTGAAAAATCATTCAACTTTCTCATCTCAAACCCTTAAGAAAGCAGACTTGGGGGCAGTGATTAAGGAAAAACTCTGCAGTCAGATTTGTTTATTAGAAAGCTGGTAGTCGATTGTCCTATCAAATAAAATATTTTCAGGGGCTATGACAGTCTGCTGTAGCTAGTGGTAGGCAATTCACATACCTGTATTTTGACCACATGCTCTTCTTGCTCATATAAAAATGATTTCCTAGCTTCATACTCTTTCCTAAGGCGGGCTCCTGAGCTTGTGGCTTCAAAGCGAAGAAGCAAATCTTCGGAAGCAGACCACATCTTCTCACGAATGTAATTGGCTGTGACTTCCTCAATAATGTCCTGGCAAGAGATATTTCTTATGGTTACACTTCACACATCAGGTGAAAGAAGCAGATAGGATAGCTTCTGGAGGTTTTATCTTTTAGAAAAGGATATGGATAGCTCTTTCTGGTTTGGTTTAAAAACAGATTTGACCAGAGCTGAGGGATGAACTGGCTTAACTTCTTTCTGGCAACATGATTTTGGAATCCTCTGAACTCTGTCCTGAGATAGTACGAGAACATGGCTGAATGATCTCAAGATTTGGAGGCAGGGATGTACGGATGATGCTGGCAAGAAGCAAGCGTGAGGCCTGAGGCCCATAGAGTGTAAATAAGACAAAGATGAGTACAGTAAGAATATGCATCGCCTCCCCCCGCCTCAGGCTGCCAAGGAAAAGCCTGCAGTGCATACGAATTCCTCAGGCTTCTCTGCCGCCTTTTTCTCGCTCAGGCCAGAGTAGGCAGACTGCTGTATTGGGTTGGGGGAAACTCAAAATAAATTTGGAATAAAATAAAAGACTTGGGGCAGAAGGAAAGGAGGTGGGAGAGGCAAGATGTGCTATCACCGGCAGACAAGGAGACCGAGATGGATGAGACAAAGGGAACAAGGCAGATTGTGAGACGTCTTTATGTGGATCATGAACTGGGCTTAGTTGTATGATCTTTGAGAGATGCAAGCAAAGACTGAACTCACTTCCACGGCTGATGCCTCTAGTCCAGTGTGACTGGAATCAACAGATTTGGATTGGATTCCAAATGGATTGGAATCAATTTAAACAATTAAAAGTGAAATCATATAAAAGATGCGTAAATATCTTTAAGAGAAGACATATATGTACATTCACTGAATAAAATCAGTAATTTTAGATTGTCTAGAAGAAATAATTTTTTTTAAAGTGTAGACTCGCCACTTTTTAATAATTCTAACAGACTGATGCTCGATTTCACAGAGTTCTGCCTAGGGTATCTCTGGATGCCACGTGAGCAGTTTTTGGCTCTGAATTTTAACCCTCTGATGCTGCTTCTTTACAGCGTGATACATTTTTTCAATTACAGCCTATAGTTTTTAAATATTGTCCGTAATTTCATTTCTCAACAAAGTAGCACTAATAATTCATTGCCACAATGCCATTTTCCTATAAATTGTGGGAACTTTGAACATTTGAAATTAGTTAATAAGTTATTTCTTTACTAGCTTCTTGTCACTCAAGATTTCTGGCGGCAGGGTCAGCCCCAGGCCAGTTTTTTTCCCAGAGTTTTGTAAATACCGTACCGGTGATTCTGTTCACAGCACTGCGATACTGCAACGTCTTTGATGCTGGGTGACTTTTAACGATTTTGTAAGATCTATATTTGTGTATTCTATTTTTTGTTTTTCCCCCAAAATGGAACTCAAAAATTTCTCTTAAACATACTGCAATGCCTGGATCAAACAGCAGTTTTCACATCTTTTGGGTCCAACTTTTGGTCTCAAGTCAAAAGCAATCTTGAATATTCCTTCAAGGGTATTTCCCCCTGGGAAGCATTATTCACTTTCTAAAGGACCTACATATCTATGTTGTAGGCTAAGAGGGGGAAAGAAAGAAGACATTTTAAATACTAACAACCAAGGAATTACCACTAATTGAGCTTTCGTCTGAAGGAAAACTTGAAGATTCGTTTCTTAGGATGATCTACCATCTCGGATAAGCCACAAAAGCCGTCTTCCCCCTACTCTCTTTGGTGGTGTTATGCCAATAGGGAAAACATTCTAAAAATCGGTAGCATGCAGCCACATCCAACTGTAGTTCATGAAAACTTTACTCCACATCCAGCCTTCAAATAAACCAATTAGTTCCTCCCATCACTTCCATGATTCAAAAACAGAAAAGCGGCCTTGCTTATCTTTAGGTAACATAGTTTTACATCAAACACCAACTTCCTACCTCAATTTCTTTTGCCATGAGCCATGATTCTTTAAACAAGCATGAGGCAGGTGTGACCCAGGAACTCTCTTTTGAATCGACGTTGTAGTAGTAGTCATATTTGTCCTGCAGGGTAAGTTTGAGCCATGGACCTTCTTCAGTAGACACTAAAGAAAAAAGTTTGTTACATTCCAGAGAGAAACGCTGAACCCTTCAACATCCATGTAGCTTCTTCGATATGTAAAATAATCTGATGAATGTGTTTTGTACCAAGCATTCAGATGGTCTAAGCAAACATCACTAGAAATGACTCACTAAAATGGGATGAATTCTATGCGTTCATCGGCAGCTCTCTGCTAAGCCAAAGAAAAAGGAGGAGAGACTGATGGCGAATGCTAGCTCTGGATCCCATTTTCCACGAGGATGACAGAAGTCACAAATGGCCAACAACAAGGAAAAGCAAGCAAGGAATGTATGCCCGAGGTAGAGGTGAACAGCACCACGAGGAGAAAGGAGAACAACGAGCAAGAGTCCTCTTTGATTAGAAAGACTTCCAGCACCTTCTCTGAGAGGGAGTGACCTACAAGGACTGTGACTCAACATTTAAGGAGGGCCATTAAACCAAAGCAGAAATGACTCATCTTTGCAGACAAGTCTATCCAAAGTACAAAATGGCATATGCAAACAGCAAAGTCACTAAATAGGCAGAAGGAAAATTCCTGGTTCCTCTGAATCATCTTGCTCCACACAACCACACAAAATGAGAAAAAAAAAAAAATGTTGAAAGGACTTAATTTGTGGGGAGGGGCATACTAGAAAAAAAACCTATGGCAGTCATGCTTAAATTGGTCAAGAAGAATATCTCTTCCTCATGAATCCATGGGCTACACTTCCTGTCTAGAAATATGTTTATTTTGTTGAATTGTCATGATTCTTCCTCCAGATCAGAGAGCTAAAAACAACAAAAAAAATAAATTCTGACCTAGACCAAGCTAAGCCAACAGCTAGCTGCCAGGTGGGCATTAGACTAATTGCCTTTATAGATAAATCAGAGTTCAAGTGACTTTCCTCATAGAATATCTAAATGGATTCAAACAACTAAGCAGAAGTAACTTCACGGCCCCTTGGTGTATGTTGATTCTTTATTTGGTTTTCAGTACCCCTCAACTGTTCCATTTGTCAATGCCCAGGAAGAGAGATGTACATCTTTTTAAACGGGCAGTCAGACAGCTGTTATCTGTTTAGAAATTCTGGTCTACTAGAAAATATATTGTAGAGTCAAATTAGGATGATCACAAGTAATGATTATATTTCCAGCCACCAATAGTTGTCAGATTCACGAATGCTGTCAGAAGAATAAACACCCGTCTCAAGGCAACTCTCTCACTGGGAAGAAAAGAAGGCAAAGATGGTAAAAATTGATATCTTCTCTTATTTACATAAGAACTGAGAAGAAAAAAGGTCTTAGCTGGTTAAAAACCAACCACATTGGCATTAGAAAGCTGTATTTGGTTTGGGATGTCAGAGGATAATAGGAAAAGAGAATTCCTATCATTTTCACATCAAGTTTGAATTTACAGTCAGACTTTGAGAGGCTGAGGAGGGTGTCTCCAGCACAGAGTACAAGTATTTTTCTTAAGAAATACAGTTGGTTTGTTACATAGGGAAAAGAGTAATAATGGGTCTTTGAGGAAACCATAAAAGAGAAAAATGCCAGTTAGTTAAGAGGTAGTGAGTATTCTAAAAGGAGGCACACTTTCAGATGACTTCCAGACGAGATTATACCTATAGGTGAGAGCTACACTGAGCTATAGGATGAGTGCCCTACCTCGGAGCAGACACTACAGTTTGGGAAAGATTAGACATCCTAGAACCAGAGGTGAAAGAGAGAAAAATAAATCATCCTGTTCACTCCCAAAAACAATGTTCATCACTCCATCTGGGGGTGAAAGTCAGCCTTTAATCGCTTAGAAAGCTTCTCCTCTTCCTTTAAGAACAGGGATTGGCAAAATTTTTCCGCGAACCCTTCTTCTTTTTCTGGCACTAAGGGCCAGAGAGTAAATATTTTCAGTTTTGTGGGCTATAGATCTCTGCTAGAATAGAACTACTCAACTCTGCCACTGCAGCATGAAAGCAGCCACAGACAACACCTAAATTAATGAGTGTGGCTGGGTTCCAACAAAACTTTATTTATAAAAACAAGTGGAGGCTCAAGGAATCCAGTAAAACACTATTAGAATAACTGAGTTCAGTAAGGTTGCAGGATACAAGATCTACAAAAATCAATTGTATGAAAATATGTCCATGCAGAAACTTGTACACAAATATTCACAGAAGTATTGTTCAGAATAGCCAAAAGTGGGGAAAAAAATCCAAATTCCATCAATTGATGAATGGATAAATAAAATGTGGCATATCCATACAACGGAATATTATCAGCCACAAAAAGGAATGAAGAACTGATGCATGCAACAACGTGGATGAACTTTGACAACATCATGCTAAGTGAAAGAAGCCGGACAAGGTATGATTTCATTTATATGAAATATCCAGAATAGGCAAAACTATACAGAACACAGATTAATGGTTGCCTGGGGCTGATGGTGAGGGGTGGGGAGCAATGGCTAATAGGTATGGGGTTTTGGTTTGGTGAAATGAAAATGTTCTAGAATTAACTAGTGGGGTTGGCTGTACAAGTTTGTGAATATACTAAAAACCTCTAAATTGTACACCTTAAAAGGGTGAGTTTTATGTGAATTACTTCTCAATAAAAAACCAATTATATTTCTATATATTAGCAATAAACAACCCCAAAATGAAACAAAATGTTTACAATAGCATCAAAGATGATAAAATACGTAGGAATAAATTTAACAAAAGGAACGCAACTTTATATACTGAAAAGTATAAACCATTGTCGAAAGAAGTTAAAAAGGCTTAACTACAAGACATGCTACGTACATAGATCAGAAGACTCAATATCGTTAGGATGGCAACATTTGATCTAGAGAGCGAAAACAATCCCTAACAAAGTCCCAGCTGGCTCACTCTCTTTTTTTTGGAGTAAAAATGAATCTAAGGTACCTCCTAGGTTTCTGAATTGGATATCTGGGGATATTTTGACTCCATTGACTAAAACGTGGCACACGGGAAGAGGAGTAGGCAAGTTTAAGAGAGAGAAGATAAACCAAGTTTGGGCCAGGATGGATTTGACATTAGGATGGGTCATCTTTAGGAACTCAACCCCTGCGTTAATACAGTTGTGCAATTCTTTCCCCATAAAGGGTGAGGCAAAGGACACTACGGTGACTCCTGATGAAGAGATGTGGAAGGAACAGAGAGGGGCTCAAGGGTGACCAGAGGCCAAGTAAGAAAGAGTGGCAAATAGCGGTCCTCACATTTCATTAACACAAAATGTGCTGAATTGGAGGGTGGAATCTCCAAAGTTGGAAATACATCAGACAAACTTAAAAGTAAGTACAAAGGGTACTACTGGACAGACTTTCAGTAGAACTAAAAATATTTTTCTTAAGTTCCACTTCTAAGGCCATATACTGTCACAGTAGCCTCCTACACATGAAAAGTACTATGTATATAACCTATGATGCAGTACAAATAAACACCAGCTTGTGAGTCAGGAGACACCTTGATCCTTGATACTAGGACATAGCAGGTGCTCAGTAAAAGCCTACTCAAGGAATGATGGATTAACTCTGCCAAAAATTAATCTCCTTGGATCTGTCATTTTCTCCCTCTGTCCAAAATCTCATGAATGTGTTTCTAAATCTGAAAAATGAGTATTAAACTCATGATCTCAAAGATACTTTCCAGAGCTAACATTTCATGATCAGCCATTGAATTGAATAGGCATAAATATTTGCCAAGGTCATTGATCTGATCCCTTGGAGACCAATTCACTGCACTTTATTCTATATTTTGAAGATTACTCTTTATCCCTACTTAATATCGTACAATCATGTATCATTTGTTTCAGAAAGGTTTGAGAGAAATATTAGTGTAAAAGTCAGTTGTGTCACTGGAGGAATGGATCAATAAGCAAGACCTACAGAAAGCAAAGTCTCCTTACATACTGTATCTTCTCAAGTCTATGGTACCACCCACGCATAGCCAAGTTAATCACAGCTTTCCAAAAAACAAACATCTAAAAAATTTCCTTTGCCATAGATGATCAAAAAAATTTTATAAATGTTCATTTGATAATATTTGTCTTAAAATTAAGAAAATACCACAGAAACCATCATATTCAAAATGATATTATTTGGTGCTAAACGATGAAGCAGCTTACCACGTTCAGATTTTTTCTCTTTTGCCTTTGCAAGGGCATCATAGCACCTGTCAGCACATTCGGGGATTATGTCATTTGGATTACAAACGGAAGACTTCAAAACAGACAAAATATCACCTGGCGTTTCTCGCTCCAAACACTGATTAACATCAACGACCAGTGTAACCCCTGGGTAATGGGGAAAAAAAAGAGTTTCTGTTAATGGTTATCTTCTACTTACCCTAGAGGCAGGCAAGGATATAATTCAACCTTTTAGGAGTGCACTGGTATTAAATCTTTTTACCCTTTGAGAGTATGTACCACATATGCCCAAGGCAGTCACCAACTCACCTACCAGTTTAGGTAAGCAGATGATGATCGCATAGGAGCATGGTCTATTAAAAATCATGGTATTTCCTGGTTACTCTTGTGTGGTGTCAAGGCACTAGGTTTTGCTCGCTGTAGTCATCAACGAAACAGGGTGAATGCACACCAACGTGGATATGCAGCCCTTACATAAATCATTAATCAGTATTTGAGAACTAGCTTTACAAAGACATTTATTTATTTTAGAAAAAGTAAAATGCTATCTAAGCTACGGAAATCCTGAAATTCTCTTGTATAGTGCTAGATACTATATAAGATATAGCACTTCGCAAAACACATGAAAGTTGTCATTAGCAAACTACATGAATGTTCTAGAAAGGCAACAGGCACAGCTGGTGGATATGTGCAATGGAGTCCAGAAACTTAATTCTGGAAACAATTTAGACCCAGAAAGCATTTTATCCCATTCAAATTTCTGCTTTTCCCTGTAAATAAAACCTCACTGAACTCTTAGTTGCCCAAGAAAAGTTAACACATGAATTCCTTCTTTTCCACTTTAGGTCCAGGTAAAACTATTCTGGCCCAGCCAAGGGAACTACTGTTTTCACAACCTGTAAATGTACTGAATTAGAAACACAGAATAAAAAAATAAAAGAAAACAGGTTAAAATATTTTCTAGATGAAAAAAGATCTTGATGAAATCAGAGAAGGGAGAGATGGATATTTCTTCTTATTTTTTTAAAACATATATGAGTCAAACTCTACTGTACAAATGCTAAATGGTATATTGTCGTCATCAAATTATGTTCACACGTGCATAGAAGAGAACAATGAATGCTGACGGGGCAAAACAGAGTTTGACTTTCAACAGCCTGGAGACAAAGTCACGCAAATCTAGAGGAGCAGATAGAGAGTAAAGGGGCAGCTCCGTGGGAGACTCCAACTGTTGCTGAACAAAAGGCATAGCAGTATGTTCTTGCGCTGTGGAAGTTAATAGGAACAGGTGAAGTGCCCCTCTTTCCTCTTCTCCGGGAAAACTTTGCAGGGTGAGAAAAACGCAGGACTGGTGTTTGAGAAGTTTGTGGGCTGAGAGAAGCAGAAGGAACAAGTAAACCACAAAGAATTCTCGCATGAATTACCTCTGACAGCTTTGTCTAACCAGTAAAATGCCATTTTCCTTAAAAGACGGGTACTATAAAGGCGTAAATTTCTTGCATAGAGTAATATGCTTTATCATTGAGTATTGATGTGCAAGGAGAGGGTCCACAGGTTAACTTTCCAGACAACTGAAGCTCACCTTAACAGAACCGTTTTCCGTGAAAATTGAAAGCTCCGGAGAAAACCCTAAGAGAACAGTCTATGCTGCTCATCATTTTACCTGCAGCCCCTGGTACCTAGCAGGTGCTTCATGTTTGGTGAGAGCCAAGAGAAGGGTCCTTCACAGCATTAAAATTGGGCTATCATACAGTGACTGAGACCCTAAAGGACCGTGGGGGTGTTTGGGCTTCTTTGCTCCTGCACTAAATGGCCTCAAACTCCTATGCCTCTTAGTTTCCCCTATCATCACTGTCAGCATGACTTCCTGCTGCTGTCTGTGTGCCTGCATGGGGCAGCCCAAACAAACACGTAACCACCTGGTAACGTGAGGCTTCTGATGTGCTCTGAGTTGGGAAGGGAAACAAGCAAACATATTAGTGTTATGTCTAAGACAAGAACAAACTGCTCAGAGTGCCTCTCCACGAGTCCCTGAGGAGGACAGTCAATCAGTTCCAGCGCACAGACTTCAAGGCATCTACTTTCACTGCTTTTTGCTTAACCCGTGGGTTGTGGTCAAATGCCAGATAGTTGAGGGTGTCAGATAAATGATCTCCATAAAGTTAGGGATGTTTCTGCTAAGGAACAAATTAAGCAATCTTACGTAGATCTTCTAAGGGATCCAAAAGTGTTCGCTTTACATCTTAAGCCATATAGCAGCAGGCTTTCTCTAAAGCATGCATTCTCAAAAGGGGTGATATAACCTCTTAGTTCTTGGGAGGAAGGGGTAAAAAAACAACTTTTTAGGTAGAAAGTGCAGATCTACATATGGTACATAAACAGATGTACAATATGTCTGTGGTATTGAAATTTCGTGCTTGAGGAGCAATTAGGGAAAAAAACGTTTAGAAAGATTCCTCAGGGTGCAATAACGGAGAAAGGTTGAGAAATATTGCTGCAAGGAGTCAAAAGTAGAGACAAGCCTACTTTAAGAAAGCAAGACGCTCCAGTGAAAGTGCAAGTTGGGCCAAAATCAAGGAGACTTGAGCTCTTCTGCCCTTTTAAATCTTGCCTGTGGGAAAATATATGGGCCAATACGTGATCTTTTGTCAAACTATCTGAGAGTAGGTTTGGTGTTTACAACATGCCACCAGAATCTGTTTCAAGCCTTCATACAAAGGATGAAAGATGCTTTTAAAAGTAAGATTAAATTCCTTGTTGAAAAACTGGAAAATTCTCATCTCAGTGTCAGAATATAGATGGTTTTATCTTCAGAACATCTTTTTGTTGTCATACATCGTAGAAGACACTCTATTCACCCTTCCAAGGGACAGGGGCGTTAGAAGATAGGATTTTAAATGTGCGAGTGTGGAGTACAAAATCACACATATTTGAGAAAACCTTTTACTCTCATAGTCAATAGAACCATAAGTCTCAACATAAAAAACAGCACCCTCTTAACATCTGTAGGCCAAATGTCAGAAGAACATGGACTAAAAGGAATAAAATAACTTCTAAATTGGTTTGATCTCTGAGAGAAAAATCCTAACCCTTTTAGGCTATTTGAGTGCCTATATTACAATCTAATTTCATAGAAGTGTTTCTTCAAACTATGGTTGCCTTCAGTTTTATACTTAAATTTCTTATATACACATCTCAACCTTGTTTTTTTTCTTAAGCATTAGAGTCTAGAACGGAAAGTCTTCAAAGATCCTAAGGGCATAAAAGTTCAGGTTGGAGAAATACACACAGTTTTCCAGGCCAAGGAAATCAAAACCAGATGGTCCTCACAGATGCTTCCAAAGTTTAAAAGCACATTGTTGAAGCAAGACTAAGGCATCTCAATGGCATTCTGTGACCCAATACAACCGGAGAGATTCTAATTGTGCCATGAATGGACAGGCTAATGAACTCCACTTTTAGGAAGCTTATTTTAATTTATTTAGCTTATTTGTACACGTAGAGTGTTAGTATATCAATCTCGAAGCTAGTTTAGATTGCCATGTGAATTTTCATACTATTCCTCCATGAAAAGAGGCTTCAAATAAAATTTTAAAAACTATCATCTGAGTCAATGTGGGGATTCTGCGAGTTGCTGAGTATATTTATTCCAGTTGTGCATTCTGGACCGGGGGAAATAATCCCAGAGTGGATTTGGGGAACTATTGGACCCCCTGTGAGACAGACCTAAGCTGAAACTCCATTGATCATCTGACCTCCATAAGCCCCCACTCTGACTGCTGGACCACAGTGAAGTGGTGGGTCTCCTGGAATGAGCATCAGTTCAGAGACAAAGTCGAGTCATCTCTGAGAAGTCTGATTATGCCCTTTGCCCCCAGCACAGTCACCATGGTAAAAGGCCATAGGTCTCTTCAGGAGAAGCCTGGGAGAAAGATGAACAGTATACATTTTTGGTAGTGTAGCAAAGTCCTTTCTCAAAAGGGCCTGGCCTCCATTTCATTCAGAGTTCTGGGTCTGTAAATGGCTCACGTCTGAGAACTGACTGAGGGGCCATAACTTTCTGTTTCCATGATTCAAGTTAGACTTCTAATCACTTGACCTGGAACTCTTCCACCTGTACAGATCAAGGAAGAATTTCGTAGACGAACTGTCTATTTCACTTCCAGGAACAGCATGATTGAATAGCCAGCTCCATAGGTCTTTGCAAGTCAGATTAGTCTGATCACTGCTTTCACTCAGCTGACCATCACAGTAAGCACACACACTTGTTTTGGTGATTAAGTGCTGCCACCAGGCCTCTGCTCGCCTGCCCTACAGATTTTGGACTTGCCAGCCTCTCCACAATTGCACGAGCCACTTCCTTAAAATAAATCTCGGTCTTTCTCTCTGCATATAAATGGGTATGTATATAGATAAACAGATAGTACGTGTACTTTCCAGAGAAACACTAATACATATATATAAAACTGTATATGTAGTTCTGTTTTTTTCCAGAGAAAAATATATACTTAGTTCTATTTCTCTGGAAAACCCTGACTAACACAATGAAAGGCATGGAGGACTCTTATTAAGCAGAAATGGGTAGTTTTCTAAGGATCAAGATAGAAAAAAGACTTGATTAAACTATAAATTTGAGGGTTTAGGAATCATTTTTTGCTTTCTGGATTTCGTTCAACAACATTCTTAGATTTTGCTGGAGATAGCACCTAATTACGGAAAATAGTGCAACCAACAAATCTTAATTTTGTATAAATATGCACTCAAAAACTAAAATTGGTAAGACAGTCCAAATAGTTTCAGAAATTAAAAATTACATAATTTTAAAAGATTATGAATTACAATGAAAATGCAAGGGCATAACCGGATGCAAGCAAGCGAGGTGGGCCAGGAAAAGGAGGCGAGGGCTCACACTGTTTTGCTTTGTCCTTGTCCATGTTGGCCTCATCGACTGCGTGCTGTATCTCATCCAGCCAAAGAACTTTAGAAGCACTCTCAGAGTCCTGGGAATATTGCCATAGAAAAAAAGAAAGAACAGTGAATGATGGTGAAACAGAATTAGTAACTGCTTTTCAGGAGCCTTTTTATTACAATTTCTACAAACTCTGATCTGGCAACTACTAAACACTGCCATATAGTGCCACAAGCTACTAACGAAAAAGACCCCCAACTCAACCGCTTCTCCTTTCTCCACGGCCACCCTCGCAGTCCAGCCGTCATCACTCAACGGGACAGCTGCCTGGGTCTCTATTTGCTTTTGTTGCTTCCAAGTTCACCTTCTACCACAGTGGTCATCTACCGGGAACCAGATGGGCTCTTCAAAATGGACATCTCGTGACACCACTCCTCTGCTTCACCTCCTCCAGGTTTTCCCCTGCAGTTAGGAGGGGACAAAACTCCCTCCCCGTGGACTCTGGGCATCTAATGATCTGGCCCTGCTGATCCCTCTGGCTGCATCTCCCATTCCTCTGCTCCCTGCCCCAGAACTTCACACCAGCCTCCTTCAGATCACAGCATTCTAGCCCAGCCGCATGACTGGCGGCTCTTCTTGTCTTTCAGGGCTTCATTCAAACGCCACCTACTCCAACAAAGCCTTCTCTGGCCACCCCTAGTCAAACACTCTCTCCCCCAGTCACTCAGTAACTGTGGTTCCCAGGGTGGCCCCGAGGGCCATGGGATACTTTAAATTTGAGGGAAGCACAATGATACCTGATATTTATCAGACACACAGAGACAAAAATAAACACAAACACAGGCAGCCCTGATGGCCTAGTGGTTAAAGTTTGGCACTTAGCACTTTGGCAGCCCAGGGTTCACTTCCTGGTTGCAGAACCACACCACTTGTCAGTTGCCATGCTGTGGCAGTGGCTCACATAGAAGAACCAGAACAACTTACAACTAGCATATACAACCATGTACTGGGGATTTGGGGATCAAAAAAAAAAGGAAGAAGACTGGTAGCAGGTGTTAGCTCAGGGCAAATCTTTCCTTGCAAAAGGAAAAAAAAAAAACCCAAATAAAAACATAGTGATTGCCCTCAAGGGCTGACAGTTCAGTAGAAGAGACAGATGTATCAAAAAATAATTATAATACAAGGTGATCAACGTAATAGCGGCTGTAGATACATGATCTAGAAATAGCCAAGAAGGGGTTAACTTAGAGTAGGGGTTGTTGATTTGCAGGGGGAGAAAAGACTAAGTGGTTAAGGACAGCTGCAGAAAGGAAGCACTAGCAGCAATGAAAAGTTATTGAAGTATCTTCACTAGTTTTTACTTTTGGGTTGACTCTGACGATCTTGCCACAAATGCAGTGCTGGCATGTAATGTAATTAAATGGGACTTCCGGACTGCAACTGCATTTTATATAAACTTGTCCAAAATTATAAGTAAATGTTATCAGTAGAAATCATTTTCAGGGAAGGTAAGACATTCCGTTTAAAAAAATGGGAACATCTGCCTCTGTGTAGGACTGTATCACATACTAAATCCTAAGGCAAGATTGTGATGAATAGAGGGTAGCTCAGTGGAGCCATGAAAACGTGCTCCATCACTCAGGACTCAAGATGGATGAGGAGCAGGGAGGAGAAATAACACACCAGCTCCTTTGGCAGGCTTCAACCTCATTTCCCTCAGAGACTAACATGAGAAATTGTGTGTGGAAAGGGCTCTGAAAATGAAAGAAAGTATCTGTTATTTCATCCCGCAACATGTGGCCTAATGGAGACCATTGTGGAAGGCCTGGCACCTGCTTCCACCATCATCTCCAGCTAGGTCCGCCATGTGGGTACCATCAGCTGTTAGTAAGATTTTCCATTTCTTGGGAGAATGGATGGGAAAGGTTCAAACAGGAAGCAAGATGGGAAGTTGAAGACCAGAGGAGGAAGGAGAGACAGGGGAGCAGGAATTATTTTTTCTCTGTTTACAAGGCTAAGGAGAACCCAAATACTTCCCAAGGTATAGCCTAAAAACTAGGCTCCACACAAGTTCATTTATGTCTGTCTCAATGTTTTTGAAGGGTATTTACCAAGTTTATTCATAACTTATCACTGTAGAAGATGCACCATACAAATTTTCACCCAGATGAGAAGTTACAATCCTATTTCAAAGTATTAATTCTATACGCCAAACAGAAGACAGACTGCACATCAAATGAATTTAAGGCAACAGTTTAAATCATGACTCACTGAAGTAAAGGTTGTTCGAGTTAAATGCAAAACCAAGAGTAAAAACTGAATGCTACCACATCAGTAAGGTCTCCTTTCCAGTTGCTCACCAGAAGACTAGAAATATTATATCTACAGATGGCCATGCCTCACCTTGGGCTAAAGAGCCAGGTTCAACATGTGAGTTACAAATGGACAAAGTGAACAGAAACTAGGCCATCTGCACAAGTCATAAATTCCTGAATTAAGTTTTAATTTAAAAAGTACTCTCTTCAATATTTTGTGCTTTTCTTGGTCATTATTTCTGCAACACAATAGCATTCTATCCCAGTTTGCATTACCATAAATTATGTGATCATCACACTGACTTTGGATGGCAAAACTCTTGGTGTGATGAAATTTAATCAAGATGTGAAAAGTTTACACAGATCAATTCCTTCCTAGCTTATGCCTCAGCCTTTAAGTCTCATGTGAAATTTGCATTTTCTGATTCTTGCTACATTTTATAGGCAACAGGCTGTTGGGTTTAGCGTTTAACCTTAAATTTCATTAATTACAGGAAAATCTGTTATAACGCAGTATTTTTTTCTACTGAATATTAAATCATATACTCCAGAATATAACTACTTATAGAGGCTTGCATGTTACACAGCAATGTGAATGTACTTAATGCTACTGAGTTGTTCATTTAATAATGGTTAAGATAATAAATTTATGTTATGTACATTTTACCACAATTAAAAAAAGCCTTATTGTAGACCTGTTCACCAATACTCATGGAATCAAGGCAGTCCTTGGCATGTCAGCGTTGTATTATGATTTTACTTTAATCATAATGTTGGTTGCCCCCGGCCCAGTTATCTGCCCCTGTAGACTTACTGAATAGCTCGGAAGAGATTGAACTGTGGCAAAACAAAACACAACACTGTAAAACCAAGTTCTGGCCAGGGACCGTTGACAAATTCAGACCAATGTGACAGCGCGCAAGAATTTTCAAAGTAATCAAGCACTTAATTTTAACTTAAAAAATGTTTGCTTCCCATGATGTATTTAATTTATAATTATGTAATTAGTTTAAGAATTAAGATTTGAAATAGCTGGGAAGATAAAGGAAAGGATAATTTCTGACAGCTTAATTATTAAGCAGAAATTACACTCTGGAACTACATTTTTAAAATGGGTAAAAATGAGATGAGACAGAGCTAAAACTGCTGGTCAGCATCTAGTTCCCGCTCCCTTCTGTAAAGGACAGTACACCATCTGCACTCTCTTAACGCACAGCTGTATCCTGGTGGGAAGGCCAGCATCTGTTCAGAATGGACCATTAGGGCGGGCAAGGGTTAAACAACTTTCTCCAGGATTATGTACCATGCTCAGAGGCTTGGCCTGAGTCATGCACACTGAAACTTGAGTGCTGTCACACCCTTTCTCTGCAGAGGAGGGGGCACGCTTCCTGCCTGCAGAGCACAGGAGAGCACGCGTCTACAGAGAGAACAAGGCTTCCATTTGCTGTTAACACATGGAACTGAGGTGAAACGTGTTCCCCGATCAGACACATTTGATGACGTCTGGGAAACGGGACTGAGGACATCAAGATGAAGGCTGTCATCCTGGCAGCTGCTGGACTGATGCTTCTGTCACCCACTCTTTGTCAAAGTGGTAAGCTCTTTTCGTACGGGGTACAGTGCGGGTGCTGGTTTGGTGACAAGAGTCACCTGAGTCTAATTTTCTTTGCATTTCACACAAATGGCAACCTGGAGGCAGCGTCTGATCTTAGTTATTAAACGGCGGCATCACAGAAGCGAACAGCTCGAGTTTGTTCACTCTGTTCAAACCTTGTCAAACAATAAGCGTCCTCTGCTTATATTTAAAAACTTGTGGCATAGCTAAGATTTTAGATCACTACAATTAAGAATCAATTTTCTTTGTGAGGAGTTTTTGATTTTCTAAGTATTTCCTCTGATTCAGCAAAGATGGCACTTTTGCAAGAGATTTAAAAAATGTTGTTTATACGTTCTGGTGAGGCACAAATAGGGGAAACCAGAATAACTCCCAGAAAGATCGAACGGTCTGCCCTCAGGAGTCAGCGATGCTAATGAATTAGTGTTTCTAAACGAAATACCTTTTCTGACTTTCAGTGGCACCTGGGAGTTCTCCCCACCCTCATATATGATTTTATAATTTTATAAGTGAAATCTCCTGAATACTATTATTCAACTGTTGACACGCTTCCTCTTTCACTCAACACGATGTTAGCCTGTAACCTCCTGCTTGCTCTCAAATTAACCCACTTGGGATAGATCTGTACCCACAACTCTTTTACTGTTAGGTACAGTCCAGGCAACACTGTTAGGAGCAGGAGAGCTGGGGTGAGGGACAACCACCAGCAGGAAATAACAAAATTAAAGAAATAACAAACCTCTGTAAAGGAACGCTGCTTACACTGACAGTCGGAATGGCCGAGGCGGGTGGTAGGAGAGCACACGCGGCTGTGAATCGAGTGAGCGAGTGTTTTCTGAGAGTGGATGAATCGAAATGCAGAATAATGAAAGGATAACCAAAGAAAAGAGTTTTGTGCAGGTGGTTCCTTCAAGATGCTGGTGGGGTTTGGTGGAAGTGAAAAGAGTGGAATTTAAAGGTGACAAAGTGAAAGGCAGTGAGGTTGCTTTCTTGGATGGGGTAGGGGAGAAACACGAGGGAAGAACTCATTATCAAGAGGCTCAAATCCATTCCCTTTGGATCCGTCTGTGTCCCAGGCCATTAAACGTTTCAGAAGCATGATGCCAAACAGAAGCCTGTACAAAGAATTCAAATAAAATTAAAAAATATATAAAATTTAACAATGAGTACTATTCTTAAGGAAAACCAGGCATTAAGGGATAAAAGACTTATTGAAGCTGAACCAGATCCGGAATTCTCATGGGAAATGGAATCAAGACTTTTTCATGAACAGTCACTGTTTGGCATGCTTTTAGGCACGATGTCTTGCTCAATCAGAGGAATTTTCTGAAAACTGACAAACACTGGGTTTCAACAGCTCCCTTATCAGATCCGGAAGGGAAATAACTGGGACAGCACGTTCTCCAGCCACCCCTCTCCAGCTTCTACCTATCTGTAAAGGCACTTTTCTTTGGGTGTGGTCAGACGCAAGAATTTTCCAAAATGCAAAAGTGAGCAGAAGGATCTGTGTGGCTGGACTCAAGCGTCACACACACGCCTTCACAGTTCACACCGAAACACAGGCACAGACGAACGCCACTTCCCAGATTTTTCTTTCCTTCTCTCTAATCTATCTTCTCTTAAATGACACCTGAGCACCTCGCTGTCCTGGCCTGTTCAGGCAACACCCTCCCTCTGTTTCACACACTGAGTTTGCACAATCTCAGGGTTATGAGGCGGCTTCAATTCCACCCGGAGGCCAGCTGCTAGAGAAGAAAGCAGGAAGAGGAACTGGCTTTGAGTGAGAACCAGATTAGTAAATTATTAGTCCTTTAACCTCAAGTTTTCAACATGTAGGAATTCCAAGGTAGAGTGAGGAAGACGTGAGTGGCAGAGCAATGGCATTTTAAATTGGTAAGTACGAGGTGTATATTCAACCTAAAAGTCCATCTTAAGGTAACATTAGAAACTTGATAGAATCTACTTTCTATACGTGTCAAAGATTAATTTATGGAAAAATTATATAACGAGAAACAGATTTGAGTACTAAGGTTTATTTTGTTTTTGAAGTTGCTCTTTCAAAAATTAGGATTGTTAATATCAACATGCCAAGTAATACCCAATATGTTTAGTATGTAGTTGTTGTTTCTTTTTTTTCATTTCCAACTTCTTAAAAATCATCATATTGATTTCATCTTCTCATTTTTCTTCCTTTGTCTCCTCTCCCCTTCAAATCTGGCATTTCTCCTAAAGCCTCCCTTTGGATTCTTTCCTCTCCTCTCTCCCTAGGCCGTCCTATCCACTCCCACTAAATTAAACTACAGCCTCTATGCAGACTGAAAAGTCATACCTCTTATTCGGGCTCCTGGAGTTGTGGACTCAACACCTAAGTCTTCTAACCTGTCATGGGACATTTAACACACAGATATCCCACCAGCAACCCAAATTTAGTTAACACTAACAACTGAGGTCTTAGCTTCTCCCTGTGCTGCCCCTTGTCCCACGCTCCTCCACATCATTTAGAGTAGAAACCTCCAACTCACTTCTGCCTCCTGCCTCTCCCTCTCCGCCTCCATCGCCAAACAGATGCCGGTCCCTTCGAGCCTCCATCACAGAGTCTGACGTGTTCATTGTCACCTTTCCACTGCCATCACTCTACTTCTGTAACTCACCATCTTGAGCAGCCTCCAAATTAGGCCCCCTTGCCTCTTACCTTTTCAGTCTATTCTCTGCACTCTCCCCAAAGTCATCTTAAACACAAGTCAAGCCACAGTTATACTACTTTCCTGTTGCTGCTGTAACAAATTACCACAAACTTAGTGGCTTAAAACAACACAGATTTCTTATCTTACAGCTCTGGAGGTTCAAGTCCTAAAGTCAAGGTGTCAGCAGGGCTGTGTTCATTCTGGAGGCTCCAGAGGGGAATCTGTTTCCTTGCTTTTTTCAGCTTCTGGAAGCTGCCTACATTCCTTGGTTCATGGCTCCTTCTTCCATCTTAGAAGCCAGCAGTATAGCATCTTCAAGCATCTTTGACTCTTATAAGGAGTCTTGTGATTACATTTGGCCCACGCGGCCAATCCAGTATGCTCATCCCATCTCAAGATACTTAATCACATCTACAAAGTCCCTTTTGCCATACAAAGTAACAAAGTCACAGGTTCCAGGCATTATCAGATGGAATCTCTGGGGGGCCATCATTCTGTCTACCACAACGGTCATCCCTCCATTCAAAATTTTGCATGTGGACAACCCCAGTATCCATGAACGGGCACATGATTTCTTAGTACAGTTTAAAGGCCCTTCAGAGATTTGGTTGTAATCTACTCATTCAAATTCATCTCTCAGATGCACCTTATTAGCATAAGACAATGTGTTTTTGTGCATCTTCTTCACTAGTCTGAGAGTTGAAGACAGGGATGGAGTTTATTTAAAACTGTATATCACTGGCATATACATATGCAACAAACACTTGAATTAACTTATCTGATGTTCCCAGATTTCATGCCGCCCACACTATGCCTTTGTTCATATATTACCTACCAGAATTGTATTCATCTATTAAATTCCATCTCTTGATGAAATTGCTCATCTTTGCTCTTATTCATTTTCTCCTTGACATTTTGCTCAAACATCTAAATCTATCATCTGAATGCCTATAGACCTTTTGTTTTTGTTTTTTTTTAAAGATTTTTCCTTTTTCTCCCAAAGCCCCCCAGTACATAGTTGTGTATTTTCAGTCATGAGTCCTTCTAGTTGTGGCATGTGGGATGCCACCTCAGCATGGCTTGACAAGCGGCACCATGTCCATGCCCAGGATTTGAACCGGTGAAATCCTGGGCCGCTGAAGCAGAGCACGCGAACTTAACCACTCACCCACAGGGCCGGCCCCCTAGACCTTTTAATCAATATGACATTAGCCTATAATGGTCTTACGTGCTATTTTTGTTTCCCCCAACAGTATTATAAACTCCTTACATGCAACGAGTTGTCACCTAGTTTTCGCTCCTGCATGGGCTAGCATGGTGCTGGGACATACTAAATGCATTCCTGTTGATTACTTGATCTATAACAATTTTTCAAAATAAAAATAACTTTAAATTCTACAAGTACAGAGATTCTGTAGCATAAGATACTTAGTTTTATTATCTCCTGAACCATAGATATGGCTCAGCAACAGATAATATGTTAATACTTCTTTTCAATTACAGGCATGGAAAATGATGCAGACAACTTGGCAGTGCCAACCTTACCTATTAAAACCTACCATGGAGCTCCCTCAAATTCTTTTGAAGAGTTTCCCCTTTCTGCTATAGAAGGCTGGACAGGAACCACCCCAACTATTAAAATTAAGTGCCCTGAAGAAAGTGTTTCAAAGCTCCACGTGAATAATGCTACCATGGGGTACCTGAGCAGCTCCTTAAGTACCAAACTGATACCTGCCATCTACATCCTGGTGTTTGTAGTAGGTGTGCCAGCCAATGCGGTGACCCTGTGGATGCTCTTCTTCAGGACCAGGTCCATCTGTATGACCATCTTCTACACCAACCTGGCCATTGCAGATTTTCTTTTTTGTGTCACGCTGCCCTTTAAGATAGCCTACCATCTCAATGGGAACAACTGGGTATTTGGAGAGGTCATGTGCCGGGCCACCACAGTCATCTTCTACGGCAACATGTATTGCTCCATTCTGCTCCTTGCCTGCATCAGCATCAGCCG
The DNA here is from genome assembly GCF_021613505.1 of Equus quagga. Taxonomy (NCBI): domain Eukaryota; kingdom Metazoa; phylum Chordata; class Mammalia; order Perissodactyla; family Equidae; genus Equus; species Equus quagga. Next base: position 130,104,425 of record NC_060273.1, read on the forward strand.
CTACCTAGCCATTGTCCATCCTTTCACTTACCGGGGACTGCCCAGGCGCACCTATGCCTTGTTAATGTGTGGACTGGTGTGGGCAATAGTTTTCTTATACATGCTGCCATTTCTCATCCTAAAGCAGGAGTACTATCTTGTCCACCCAGGTATCACCACCTGCCATGATGTCCATAACACATGCAAATCCTCAGCTCCCTTCCAACTCTATTACTTCATCTCCTTGGCATTCTTTGGATTCTTAATTCCATTTGTGGTCATTATCTATTGCTACACAGCCATCATTCGGACGCTTAATGCGTACGATCATAGATGGCTGTGGTATGTTAAGACGAGTCTCCTCATTCTTATGATTTTTACCATTTGCTTTGCTCCAAGCAATATTATTCTTATTATTCACCACACTAACTACTACTACAACAACATCGATGGCTTATACTTTATCTATCTCATAGCTTTGTGCCTCGGTAGCTTGAACAGTTGCCTAGATCCATTCCTTTATTTTCTCATGTCAAAAATCACAGATCACTCCACTGTTTACCTTACAATGGTGAAATCATCTTAGAGAACAAGGAAAGCTATCTGCAAAAACATACATTCTTGGGATAACATGTGCATAAGTGCAAGGAGCTCTATTCTCTAGCTCCATTTGTGAGCACCTAAGAAATAGTGGTTCAAAATAAACCATTACGAAAGCACTAGTTTTTTTTACACACTTTATCAGTATTTTAAGAAGGTCAATGCAGATGAAAGATATCACCACTTTCTTTATGGCAACTGACACATTTGCCAGACTGGTACTTCAAGCTCCTCTCCTTCTCTGAGGCTTATACTCTTGATGATTTAGAGGAGGAGGGTGGGTCAAGGGACAAAGGCACAGCCTAGGGAGAAGCTAAGATCTCAGTTCTTAGTATCTGGCATCATTTTTGATTCTTCTGCTTCCTTCAGCTCTCATGCTGGTGGCTGCCTCATCAGCTGATCCTACCTCTCTCAGTCTCTCACTGGGGTCGTTATCCTAACCCCAGCTTTGCCTTCTAACCATTCTGTTCACTGCCAGCCTGTCGTCCATTTCACCAGCCACTGTCAGATTAATCTTCCTCAAGTATCACTTTGGATACACCATTCAAAACTCCCAGCTCAAAAACCTCCATCAACTCTCCACTGCTTTGGAATAAATTATAAATCTTTAGCTTGGCATTCAGAGTTGACTTTTTAACTTTACTTCCCAATAAATCTTGCCTGTGATACAGGCGCTAGTGAAGCTTCTTGCTTTGCCCTGATCTCAATTTCTCCTCTCTTTGCCCCTGCCTATAACTGGAAACCTATTTCTAACATGTTTGCCTTAACTCTTTCCATCTCTTCAAGTCCTCAAAGGACCATTCTTCCCTGATTCTCAAGCTAGAAATTCATTTATCTCATCTGAACTTTCAAAGCACTTTCTTGTATTTTTATCATGGCACTTATATGCAGTTCATTTGAATACAAATATTAATTCCATAAACACTTATTAAGTACCACGTATGATAGAGAAAGGGCTTGTCCTCTTCCTTCTTAGAGCTTCTTGTAGCAACCTTAGGCCCACGTCTTCCCAGGGTCTGTGGGGCCCAGCTCCACACGTTGTACATCATGTGGTGGAATGAATGAAAGAGTAAAATCCCAAAGCATCTAAACAGCATGAAAGCCCATCAAATTCACACCGAGAAGGCAAGGTATTCTGTATGGCATGGGACAACATCATTTTTGGTTGGCCATGTTAAAAAAAAACAAAAAAGGAAGCTAAGAATATACTCATGAGGTCACTTAGAAGTTTAAAATATCACCTCTATTATTTTTCTTCCTTACGCCCAGTTTTTAATAGGGAAACAATATTTTGTTATAAACACCCAGTATATTCCTGTAGGTAAATGACTCCATTTCCTTTAGTATAGGGATTAGATAAGAGGTGGGGATTAGTGGCTAAGGGCATGAAGGATTGCTGAGATGAATTTTCTAGTCTGTAGGAACGTGCATTGACCACATACTTTGTAGTAACCAAGAAAACAATAAAAAAAAATTTTAAAAGCATATTTTTGAATGTGCAGAGTGTTCTATTTCATTGGACTTAGGTAACAAAAAAAAAAAAAGAAAGAAAACAACGTGTACATGAAGACCCTTTACGGTCTGTGTGTGGTTATGTGAAGAATAAGAATCAGATAAACACCAAAGCAATCAAGAAAAACAAATCTAAAATAAGTTTCAAGATGACAAAAACTTCAATGGAAGGAATTGGTTTCTGCAAATAAGTCATCGACTGTAAAACAATTTTACCTAAGGAAAAATGCAGCAACGTTCACTTGTCAAAAGCACACTTTAATTTTTATGCAGTAAATACATATGTCGCAAAACAGAACTTTTTTAGGGGCATAATTCATATGTTCTCATGCAAAGCTTTTAATTTAAAAATAGCTCACAATTCACTGCCTCCAGTGAATACACACAGAAAGAGTGTTCTCTGCTAAGTAAATGCCAACATACTCATTACTCAGCCCTTCCCCAAAAGACAAGAGGAATTTGGTGCCTATATGAGGTTATACTGGAAACACTATTAACAAAGACCAAGAATCCTCACCAACTTACATCACTGTCCTCAATCTCAGACAAAACTGAGTGTCCATCCTATTAAGATGTAACCCATTGCGACTTTTAATGGCTGTATACTTGGGTGCAATCTTTACTTTAAATTGTCAATACCAGTAATGTAATTGTCTTCCATTATTTTCCAAGGCCAGACTATGGAAAGACAAGGCACAGAAATTTTCAGGCATCGAAACAGCGGAGGTTAAAAAACAAACTGGAAATCTTCAGGTATCACAACAGCAGAGGTTAGAAAACAAACACAGAAGGGGTCGGCCTGGTGGCATAGCATTGAGTTCGCATGCTCTGCTTGGTGGCCCCGTGTTCGCTGGTTCGGATCCCGGGTGCAGATGTAACACCACTTATCAAGCCATGCTGTGGCAGGTGTCCCACATATAAAATAGAGGAAGATGGGCACAGATGTTAGCTCAGGGCCAATCTTTCTCAAAAACAAAAACACAACAAACAAACACAGAGATCCCACCAAATAAACAAGAGAATCAGATTTTTTTTTTCCCCAGGGAAAGAGAACAGGCTGAGAAAGGAATGTTTTAAAATTAATGGACAGAGAAAGAAAACTGTGTTTAAAAATAGCAGTTTAATCAAATCAGATTCGTTGCTTGGAGTTGTAGTGTTTGAAATCTGTTAGCTATTGCCAATATAGTTCAAGCCCTAATTTTCTTTTTTTCTTTTAAAGATTGGCCCTCAGCTAACATCTGTTGCCAATCCCTTTTTTTTTTTTCCCTTGTTCTTCTCCCCAAAGCCCCCCAGTACATAGTTGTATATTCCAGTTGTAGGTCCTTCTGGTTGTGCTACGTAGGACACTATCTCAGCATGGCTTGATGAGCATTGCTAGGTCGCTCCCAGGATCCAAACTGGTGAAACCCTGGGCCGCTGAAGCAGAGCATGCAAACTTAACCACTTGGACGTGGGGCCAGCCCCAAAGCCTAATTTTATAGACCAAAAGTGGTTTAATACCTGATCTAGAACGCAGATCCCTAGGCTCCTATTTAATGCTCTGATTACACTATTAAAGCTACAGCTTCCACACTTAGAAAGGATGCCTAACAGCCGGCCGGCAGAGCACGGACTCAGGGAGGCTTCTGAGGGCCCTGCAGAGAGCCTGTGGGGTTCCATCTCCATCTAGAGTCCTTAGATTGGAACACTCTTGAGGGGCCCTCCACTGCCTGCTCCTGAAAGTTTTGGGGAGTCAGTCTCACCTCAAGGACAAACCCCCAGGTGGCTGTGGGCAGAGAGGAACCCAGGTCTTTCTCTGTCCTGTACCCAGAGAATCCCAACTCTGGTTTGTGGACAAAGCAGACCTTGTGTCTGGTAAGGACCTTGTGATGAAGACATCACTCACCTGTGTGGCAGCCGGAGGCACCCACGATAATATGGCTACATGATTGAAGCACTTTTTTTGGGTGTTAGGCTCCATGCTAAATGCTATATCCTCACCATAATCCTGTAAGGCAGGCACTATTATTCTCATTTCACACATGTGAAAACTGAAGCATAGACAATTTTGGTGAATTGACTAAAATCCCTAGCTAATTTGTGGCAAAGCCAAGATGTGAATAGTGCCTGTCTGTCTCCAAAGCAAAGGACTTTATCTTCCAATGCTGTGCCATGTGCTCCGGCCACAGCTCCATCAGTGGGACTGCGGGAGGCAGCCCACTCCTCCTTGTTGACAGGGTCCTCTCTCCTCCCCCTGGGATGTGGGGCCACAAGGCTTGGGTTTGAGTCTTGCTCTCCCGCTCACTGGCCCGGCATTCAACCTGAGCCTCAGGTTCACTCACATCAGCTGAGAGGGCGCCCACCCCATAGCTGCTGCAAGGCTCAGATGGGCACGATTTAAGTGAGGGGATTGAGAAAGCAGAGGGTAAGGCTGCTGCCGTCCCGCCAAAAGGCTAAGAGCGCAGAAGGCCCCTCCTTAGGGGATATTTTTCTTCACCTCAAATGAGGCCGTTTAGTGGTATGGAGCGAATAGGATTTATACTGTTTTGTTCTTTTACTTTTATTGAATTTTTATTTATTAAATTTTTTTTTTGCCAAGTACTACATGGTACAAAATTGAAAAGATTCAAAAATACGTCGTCTTCATCCCTAGCCACTCAATTCCCTTCCCCAAAGGCAACCACTTCTGTTTGCTGCTGGAGACCAGATTACGTCAAAATGTTTCTAAGCACTTGAATAAAAGTTAGCTGCTTTGAAGGAACACCTGGATCGGGGCAGTAGGTCCTGTTCCAGAAACTAGAAAAGTTACTGGGGGATTTGGCCTTCGTGAGTTTACACTGTTTCTTGAAAGTTTAGAAACACTAAGTATGTAATACATGCTCTCTGTAAAAAATTTAAAAATCCCAACAGTACAAGAACAGAGGGAAAAAGAAGTCCCGTCCATACCAGCCTCCTAGTTCACCTTCCAGAAGGTATCTCCTTCCAGAAACATTTTATGCACATCCAAGCACACATATACATGGGCATGCATCCCGTGTTTATGCATGTAGAAGCCTGCTTTTCTCATTTAACAATATCCACATTAAAGATTGTCCAATATAGATTTGCTCATTCTTTTTGATGGCCATATAGTATTTCACTGCATGGATATACTGCAATTTATTTAACCAGCCCCATCTTGATGGACGTTTAGGTTGTTTTTTGTCTTTTGCTATTACAAACAATGCTGCAATAAACATCCTTTTCCATCTGCCTTAATGCACAATAATATATGTTTCTGAATCAGACAGACCAGCTCATGGTCCCAGAACTAATTACTTTTTGGGAAGCTTTGGAAAACTTACTTAGTCTTTGTTGCATTATCTGTAGGTGATGATAGCGATATTTAGTTCACAGGCTGTTATGAATTGTTATGAGGACTATATGAGATAATATACATAAAGCACCTAATATCATGCCTGGCAAACAGCAGGTGCTCAATAAATGTTTGCTCTAACCAATGATGTTTTTTCTGTTCCAGGTAAGGCTGTTCCCAGGTTCTAAGACCTATACAAAGGAGATGCCCACCCCTTTCAATTAGGCTTGCACCAGGGGGCACGGCAGCTACAAGTGGTGAGGTCCCAGGTAGCATCACTCCCACAGTCAGGTGACGGTCATCAAGCCTCGCCACCCAGCACAGTACCCTTCCAACAATGGCCAGCACCTGTGGGACTCCTCATAACATCAGTACAAGCTCTGCAGCCAGACAAAACCCTCTGCCCTTCAATGGGACCCTGCCCAGGTCAGTGTCCTCCCAGGCCTAGAACAAACCTTGCTGGCACCCACCTAGCACTGCATTACCTGCCTGCATCTTCCTGCTTCCCCCGCACCTAAGCAACTCTTCCTTACCTCTCAGGTGCAGCTCCTGTTCTAGCTCCACACCAACTTCTCTTAGGATTCCAGTCCACACCACCACCAACCATCTAGGAGTCACCCTGTGCACTCCTTGTTTTGACACTTTGCCACATACTTATCTCTACCATTATTTATTCTATATGCCTCAGTAAGTTTCTAAGCATTTTGAGGATAAGGACAGAGAACCTTCCAATGGTATCACATGCTGCTTGTAGCCCCTTTTCCCTACCAGATGCTATCTACTGCACTACGAACACAGCATGTGCTCAGTACATCTCCAGTGACTTGGCCTCTGAACAAGAACTCACCCACAACTGAGTTTCTAATGAAAGAACAGAAGCAGTAGTCAGCTGTGGAGTAGCTGCCCCCTCATGTGTAACACCAGGAAAATAACAGTCCCATTACTTCCATTCTGATTCACAGGCAATTGCCAGGACAAGAAGCTCACGAGCCTTAGGAAAAATGGGTAAAAAATATTCCCTCTCGCTCCCTCTTCCCAACCCAGGTCTGCATATTTGAAAGAAACAAACCCGCTGAGACTTACCATGAATTTCTGTGATTTGGCACAGGACAAAACATCCTGGTAGTGCTGGGCAAGGCCTGGGTCCACATAGTTAATCTTAGCAGTGGGCAACAGGAGGCTATCTAAAGTTTTCAGAGGGTTCCCTTCGTCTATAGCTTCATTGATGTATCCTACAGCTACAAGTCCTAGAAAATGAAGAAAAAGCTTTCCTGTTAAGTCAGGACATTGTAAGTTCTCCAGAATCACCTATTGCAAAGATTTAGTTGGAAAGGGGGGTGGGGAATGTGCACACACACACAAAACTATAAGAGCTAGTTAACAGGTACAGCCAAGGCTGCAGGATATAAGATCAATGTACAAAAATCCATTTTATCTCTATACACTTGCAATGGATAATCTGAAAACGAAATTAAGGGAACAAATTCCACTTAGACTTCAATTATAAATATATTATAATCACTAAAAGAATAAACACAAGAGTAAATTTAACAAAAGAAGCATAAGACATATACATTGAAAACTATGAACCATTGAAAAAAATTAAAGATGACCTAAATAAACGGAAAAATCATCCCATGTTCATGAATCAGAAGAGTTAATATTAAGATGAGAATACTCCACAAATTGATCTGTAGATTCAATGCAACCCCTATCAAAATCCCAGCTGCCTTTTTTCAATGGAAATTGACAATCTAATTCTAAAATTCATATGGAAGTGCAAAGAACCAAGAATAACCAACACAATGCTGAAAAAAGAAGAAGAAAATTGGAGGACTCTTCTAAACTTCAAAACTTATTACAAAGCTACAGTTAATGCTGCATGGTACTGGCATAAGGGCGGACATGTAGAGCAATGGAATCGAATTTAGAGTTCAGAAATAAACTCTTACATTTACAGTCAACTGATTTTTGACAAGGATGCCAAGATAATTCAACAGGTCTTCATAATAGTCTTCATAACAAATGGCACTGGGACAACTGGATATCCACCATAAGAATGAAGTTGGACTCCCTACACCATAGCATACACAAAAACATAAAATTGATTATAGACCTAGACATAAAAGCTTCAACTATAAAACTCTTAGAAGAAAATAGGAGTAAATCTTTGCGGCTTCGAGTTAGGCAATGCTTTTTAGCTATGACACCCAAAACACAAACAACAAAAGAAAAAAATACATTGGCTGCTGTAAAAATTGAATCTTTTGTGCTTCAAAGGATACCATCAAAGAAAGCGAAGACAACCTATAAACTGGGAGAAAATACTTAAAAATTCTGTTATCTGACATACCACTTATATAAGGAACTTTTACAACTCAACAATAAAAAAGAAAACCCAATTTAAAATGGGAAAAGGACTTGAATAGACATTTCTTTAAAGAAGGCATACAAATGGCCTATAAGCACATGAAAAAATGCTCAATATCATTAGCGACTAGGAAAATCCAAATCCAAATCCCAATGAGATACCATTTTGTACCCACTAGGATGGCTGCAATATAAAAGACAAGCAACAACCAGTGTTATGAGGATGTGGTGAAATTGGCACTTTCATACATTGCTGGCAGGAATGGAAAATGGTACAGTCACCTTGGTAAACAGGCAGTTCCTCAAAATATTAAACATAGAATTACCACATGATCCAGCAATTCCACTCCTAGGTATATACTCAAGAGAATGGGAACCGTATGTTCACACAAAAACTTCTACATGAATGTTTACAGAGGCAATATTTATAATGGCTGAAAAGTAGAAACAACCCAAGTATCCATCAATTGGTGAATGGATAAACAAGATGCATATCCATATAATGGAATATTATTTGACTTAGAAAGGAATATGAAGTATACTGATGCATGATACAACATGGATGAATCTTGAGAACATTACACTAAGTGAAAGAAGGCAGACACAAAAGATCACATATTACATGACTCTATTTATATGATACGTCTAGAATAGGAAAATCAATAGAAACAAAGTAGATTAGCGGTTGCCAGGAGATAGGAGCAGGGGGAAAAGGCAGTGATTACTAATGGGTATGAAGTTTCTTTTTAGGGTGATGAAAATCTTAGATAGTGAATTTAGATAGTGGTGATGATCGCACAACTTTATATATCTCAATGAAGCCGTTATAAAAAGTGGGGATAACTTTATGTATAGGTGGCGGCGGCAATGCTAATTTCTGGTGTAGGCCTCAGATAAGAATGCCAAGACACTGGATGATGGAAACAGAATGCCAGAGCTGGAAGAATTTAATGCAGAGATGTACAGAAAAGAAAACCGAAGTACAAAAAGGTTTGGATATACATTCTATTCTTTGGATTATTCTACTTTGCCACTTTGTAAGGGACGCCAAAAGAGAAAAATCAAACAATTTAAAATCAAACTGTTCCCCATAGTGTTAGCAGAGTGAATTTCTAGGTCAATGCAGTCCAATGCTGTCCAGTGGAATGTTCTGTGATGATAGAAATGTTCTGTATCCGGTCTGTCCAATATGGCAGTAATTAGCCACATGTAACTATTGAGCATTTAAAATGTGGCTAGTATGACTGAAGAGCTTAATTTTAAATTTTAATTAATTTTAATTAGTTAAAATAGCCACATTTAGCTGGGAAGTGTAGGTAGGACTATGTTAATAGAAGTTAACATAGTTATGCATGTTATGGATATTTTTATGTTCAAGTATCACTAATTAATATCAAAAATTGTTTTCTATAATGCCAACTGGTCAAATAACATCTGGAGCCCTAATTCATGGATGTACCAAAGGATGAAAAAGCATATCCACCAGTTTTACCTCTTACCATCTCTACCACACCACAGGATCTTAGGACATAGACGATAAGATCCTGGAACAAAGAGCACAGAAGCCAAGCTACGGAATTGGAAAAGTCTTTGAAACTCAAGCAAAAGAGGTCTATTTGGAGCCCACTTCTCAATAACACCTTATTACTAAAAATAAACTATCAAATAGTCATGAAATACTGTAGCGTCTGTACGCATATGCGCATATACATGAATATACGTTTATATATGTACACGCATACACGCACATACATATACACACTAACTCACAGGGGGCTTTTGCTTCCCAGGTTAGTGCTGACGGACAAGACCCAGTAAAGAAACTAAACATTAACAAGCAGTAAGCTTAGAAAATAAACATTCTTAAAGCCAAACATTATTTTGTCAGTTATTTTTCATTAAAGTAATCACAAGTCACTTTACAAACAGGATATGCTATGAAATAGAATAAGTACTTCTAATTTTCAAGAAGCATCTTCATCATGACATTCAAATTAAGGTACAATATTTAACTAAGTATCTCCTGAGTAAATCACCCCATAAATACCACCTTGCTAAGAATGACAAGATTTACCTAAAATGCTTAGAAATTATTCCAGATTATAATACTTAAATATGTTTGAAGAAAAAGCAAAAGTACTTCTCTAACACGCAAGTTACATCATCTCCAAAAACACTGGAAGAACTCGGGAAAGTCTGGGTACCACCCACATAAAAGGTATCATCATTTTACCCTGTAGTATTCATAAACTGGAGAGCACGGAATACTTCATGTCATTCTCTGGACGCTCCCTTGGGCAGACTTTTAAACACCCCATCCAAAAACGCTCTTAACGGAATTAAGTCTGAGAAAGAGAATGTGTGTTCCTAATGGCCAATCACCTGGGAGTGAGTGCATGCCAGCTGACACGACTGAAATCATCTGCTTAAGTTTTTGATATGTTTCTAAGAACACAAGCTGCTGAGGTCATAGTAAATGACCTCATAGGAGCTGACAAACCTACCCAGAAGACCCCTGGGTGCATCTGCATCACTTCCTCTGTTTGTAAGTAAAGGGGAAGTCCCATTTGAGCAAAGACTGCGGACTCTCAGTCCATGGCCCACTTCTGTAAGTCACAGGGTGATGCTATAACATTCTAGTTCAATAAGAGAGTGAGCACTCTCTTAGAGGCTGTGTATTTGAGACAGCAGATGAGGTAATCTACAGGGAATAGTACCTACAAAATTTAAAAAGCAATAATTCAAAGGAAGAAAACTTCCCTGTATAAGCTACATGCTTGAAATAATGCTCTTCTATGGCTCTGAGAAAAGTGAACATTCCAGCAAGAAATCAACAGAGCATCCAAGCCTGAGAAAACGCGTTTAGCAACTGCTCCATGAAATTCACCTTCCACATTTATCATTTCCCCTTAGCTGCATACCTTACCCACATCACGATACACACATAGGATTAGACCTTGGAATGCATGGCAGGAGTGGGGTGGGGAGAGCAATGCGCTTTCAAGATGTCCAGGAAAAATTCTCAGTTCTTCCAGATGATTACTATATTGTGCAACTCATGCCTGTTCATGATGGTGTATTTTTTTAAATTGACCTTTTAAAGCCATTACTTAAACATATGATATCAAACTCAATGCTTCATGAACTTTAAACAAAAATACCTCATTTTGACAAAACAACAAAACAAACCAAGACACAGAGGAATTAAATCTTCTGTATTAAATTCCCCAAACTCTAGAAAGGAAATATTAGTCTCAAACAATTGTTCTGGTTATGGCATAAGCCCTTCAGGACAGGATGCTTAAAAGAAATGTGATAATGGCCTTGTGATATATCCCATGCAGAATTTACTTACAGCACAGTTACCTAGATAAATGCCATACCAGGCTTTTGCTTAAAAACGTCCACCTACAAAAGACCAGTTTCTTTTTAATTGATACAAATGTTACTTGTTTTTCTTTCCTGGCCAAAGCAAAGGCTCTATTTGATATCCTGGGGCAAAAATGGCACTCCCCTACCAGTTTTAAACAATGTCAAGAATGAGAGTAAAACTACAATTGTTCAGCGCCAAGAACTAACGCACCTTCACATGTGTACGTGGCTCATACAGAAATCACCAAAACAGACCTGGACTGTGGGGACTGCCAAAGGACTGGGAAAACGTTACGAAACACAGAAGGAACATGACTCCTTGTTTTGCCCACCCAAAGAGAGGAGTCTCACCCTTGAGTGGCATTAGCCAAGCACCCAAAGCATTGCTGTTGGAGACTGAGTGTAGAGCTGGGGGTCAAGGAGGAAGGCAGCAGAGTGGAGGCCTGGGGGACTGAGCTTTGCTACAAGACACACACCAGCATTTTCTCCCCCAGATGATGTTCAACATCTGCTCAAATTCGTGCTTCCCTCTTAATTAACATCTGGCAGGAACCACGAACTCCCAAGCCAACATGTCAGAAAAGAGCTGAGTGGGCTGTGTGTAAGCTGTCTGATGGCAGGGGTTCCAAAAGGCCTCACTGAAAGGAAATGCAGGGGCCACAGAAAGCAGAAGTTTAGATCTGTACACAACTTGGAAAGGACAAAATTGAAAAGGTGTTTAGGGGTCACAGTAACTGTGGCATGTATGGTCCACGGTGTCAAGGTAGCACACCTGGACTCCGTTAGGGGCCTAGAGTGAGAAGATGCTTAACAAAAAACCAAAGCCGGCCTTGATGTTGCACACAGGAAATAGTGAAGAGAGAGAAGAAAGTTTTCTTCTATGCAAATGCAATTTGCTAACTAACAAAGTCATATGTTTTATCTCAACAGTGATTTTAGTATCACAAAGTGAGATATAGCATTAGAAGACTAAATTTAAGATCTTGCCAAAGCATACTAGAACAAAACATCATAAACTTCTGAGAGAAGTATCTGCCTATTCTATCAGCAAAGTTAGTGCAAGGGAGTTAGAAAAATAAGTCAAAGCTTGAGTGTAGAAGGAAAGTCAATGACATCAGCAATCCTAACCTAGTGTGAAATTGCTTGGAGAAAGCCAAAGAAGATGGCGTTGGCTTGTTTGTTTTTATGGTGGAAAAGGCAGCTTGAACTCGGTAACTTATGTACAGAAAAGCAATGAATATACTGATTGCTGAGTTACACAGCTCCTCATTCTTCACTCTTATTTTATAAGCAAGAGGCAAATGATAAGGCAGCAAGCTGACATTTGACTAAGCAGGTTTCAGAGCAGAACTTTTTGGGATTGTCCACTTTCATGCTGGTAGCTCGTAATTTCTAGAATCACAGCAAATCACCATGATTTGTGATCATAAAGCAACAATTACATACATATTAGGGGAGTGAGCTCTCGTAGGGCTCCACGGGCAAAAATGTGCAGCCCTCATCTAGAGAACTAAGTTGTCCAGACACCCTATTCTCCCACGATCCTAGAGAAGGAAAGCATTCCATACTTACGGTCATTTTCTTCTTGAATTTCAATATTAACCACATCAATACAATTCTGAATTTCATTCCAGCTCAAGTTATCTTGCCCTTGGGAGAGGACTTCCAGTTTGAGGGAGAGTAGTGCATTTGCGTAACTGTGGACGAGAAAAGACCATGGCACCGGTCAGAGACTGTCATTCTTTGTTCATGTCATGCATCTTAAACTTGACACACGTGGCCGAATACAGATGTTATGAGGTCAGAGAGCAGAAGAGCAAGTGAAATTGTCTTGTGGAGCTTTGTCAACATACAGCAAACCCACTTATACTGATTGTGTTTTTTTCCTTAAAAATATCTCTATGTACAAATGCTGTTTAATTAGAGTTCCTCCAAATCCAACCTTGTACCTAACTCAAGCATAAAAGCCCAGGGCTCTCAGCCCTGTGAAATCACCTTTCTCTTCAGTTACTAATTTTGCTTCTCTTTGCATGTCTTGGTTCTGCTCAGTCTCCAGATGACTGTCATGTGATAAAATTCAGAATTACCGTGGTTCTCAGCCTTTCCATCAAGGGTCCTTTTTACTATTTTTCTTGTTCCTTCCAAAATCTGAGCTTGGAGAGAACTTTTCGACTGTAACCCTAACATAGCTGGGTTACCTTGAGGCCTAATATGCCCACTGAGAAGTCAAATAAAATGCAAAGGCAGTTCCAGAAGCCTTGATGAATAACACCCATCTTCCCTGTTTTCTTGAAGAGGTGGTGCATGCTGAATCAGATACCCTAAAATTCCCCCTCACTTGCCCACTTCTCCTAAGGCTTCACGGCAGCCACTCACCACCTCTCTTCTGTGTCCACTCACTGCCACCACTCACCACCTCTCTTCTGACCCTTAACCCTCCTCACTCTGCACAGCCCTCTGGAAAACAGAGTTTCGCTCAACCACTCCAATTATTTTTCTTGTCTTGGGAAATTTTAGGGAAAAAAAATGATCCATCACGATATATTACTAAGAAACTTTCATTTCTCGATAATCACTTTTCCCATATAAAAATCACAGAACCAATGTCACAGCCATAAGCTAACACGAGCTATTCCAGCCCCAAGTAAAGAAACTTGATAGTTTAGTTTGCTTTTGCGTCTTGACATCAGGGAAGTGAGGACCAATCCTCTGCTGCTTCACCTCGCAGTCTGATTTCTGACTACACTTGTGGATCTGCTAACAGAAGAAGTTAAAAGAAGTAATATCACACTGAGCCTAAAGCTGTTTTCCCAGTGTCACAAATTTTCTCAAAGTTCTGCATGCTTCGAGGTGGCATGGAGGTGTCTTCCACAGAGAGTAGCTTGAGAGAGAAAAACATCATTCAAAATACTGAGTGGTGTGGAGGATTCATCATCTGTGGTTGAAAGAGGCATCACCCAATGCAGGCCTGAAATTGGTAAATGCCACGCGTGAGATTTCCCCCTTACCAGGAGTTACCAGGAGTCTAAGACAATACCCTGTTATACTAGGAATATATAATAAAGAATTCTGACCACAATAACACTATGGATAAATGGCAACTTGCATTGGTTAGCATCCCTTATGGATGGGGCCCATTCTATAATAAAGCGCCAAATCCTCACAGGCATGTCACACACTTCACATCTGAATGATGACCCGTGGGAATAAAATGAGAAAGCTTAAGGGCGAATGTGGGGGAAAAAACCACAATCACCCATCATTTCTTTAGAAATGAACAAACACTAGTCAAAGGGAAAAGATTTTAGGAGCAACATAACAGAGCTCCACAGGCTTTCCCATGCATTAGTTTCTAGGACCAAAGGTGTCACCTTTGGAAAATAGTCTGTACTTGACTCAAACAGGTCTGCATCCTCCTCCCACTGCTCTCAGAGCTCTCCTCACCATCTCTTATGGACAGACTCGGAAGACGATATTTGTCACAGACTGAGGAAGCTTTGAGAAGATTGAGACTCCAGTTCAGTCCAGCAGATGTTTATCAAGTGCTAACTCTGTGCAAAGCCCGAGGCAGCACCACAGGGATTTTAGGACGAGCAAGGTGCAGCCTGGCCTTCAAGGAGCTTTCTGTCTAGTGGATGAGAAGGCAACAATGCAAAAAAGGTACAAAAGCAGAGTACAGGAAAGGCCATGAAAGCAGAGAGAGTTCACGAGAGTAGAAGTGACGGGGTTCTCAGGAAGGGAGGAGGAAGGAAAGCCTTAATGGTGCACACCTCCCTGGTGTGGGCAGGTGCTGAACCAAGCACTTAATCCTCAAAACTGTTCTGCAGACGCAGAGTAGGTGTTTTTGTTGTGTTTGTTCTTGTGCTTGGAAGGGCTTGGCTAGAAAGAGTCTAACTCAGGTATTTTTTGTTCCTCTAACTACATCACGGTATTCTCAGAATAGATGACATTAGCTGGGGTGGGGAGAAGGATGGAAATAATTCATGGAAGAATAATCTACAGTGGGCAGGGCTTAGAAGCTCTAACACTGAGCCGGGCAGAGGTGGGTGACAGGCACCATGTTCCGGGCAGTGAGAGGAGCATGCACAGCAGCAGAGAGGCCAGAGAGTACACAGTGGGTTCGGCTCCAGCCCGCTGGAGTGCAAAATACGAGAAGGGATGTAGCTGGAGCTAACTTCAGAACCACAGAGTGAGGAGTCTGTTCTTAATTCAGATGAGAACAGGCAACAAATAGCATGATAAACATAGCTACATTTCAGAACAATTAATCTGGGAACAGTGTGTGCCCAGAGCCAATGCCAACTCTATGTCACTTCTGTGAGAATTAGACAAAACAGTCTTTCTGGGAAAACAGGGCCCCAAGGGTAGAAGCCGTGGTAAATAGGTTGAGACTTTGTAAGAATTCATCAAGGTGGCCCTGCCCAGCACCCTTGTGCTATGAAGAACTTGTACAATGACAGGGATGGGCCAGACACAGCAGTGTTTCTTAAACTTGGAAACCTACAAACCTGGGCTTCCAATAACCCAGGTTACAAAGCTGATGCTGAAAGTGGAATGCTGAGGCTGCAGAGGACCACACGGGGCCAATGCAAGTGTGAGCACAAGAACCAGAGGGGCCCTGAAATCTCATGCCAGTGTGGGGTCATCCGTGCGCCACGAAGTGCTTAAATTTTAAAAAGATTATTAAAACAAACACAAGTTCTAAAAGTTTCTTATACAGAATACTTGAACTCTGAGGCTGTATCTGTAGGCCCCAGTTAAAAACCATGCGTATAAAGGTGGTTCTCAGATTGGGTGTGGGACCACTGCCTTGATGTGTTATTTGTAAATTGGGGTGGAGGAGGAGAGGAATTTTGATAATCAAAATGGTGATTTGGAGGGAGGGTTACCATCATTTAGAAGGCAGTGGGCAGGGATGCTAATCTGTGGGACAGTCTTGACAATGATCTCATCAAGACACCCCATCAGGGCCCCATAGGCTTCATACGGCAGGGACCAGCTCTGTTTCCTCGCCAGCACTGAGAGCCAGCAACAAGGCCTGGTTAGGCAAGAATGAATGAGGACAGAAAAGACGTAGGAGGACCACTCTGGAGGCTATTACAGAAGCAAAGGTGAAAAGCCTAAATGAGGTGGTCACCGGGAAACAGAAACATTTTAGAGGTGTAATGCATGCAGACTGGCTGCTGGTGGGGAGACGGGTGGGCCGGCTGCTGACAGCACAGGGTGCCTGGCGGAGGGCAGAGGACAACTCAAGTCAAACCTGAGGCTTCTCAAGCTTGGAGGAAAGGATGGTGCCATTAATAGAGATATGGAGGTAAAAATAAATCACCTTGGGAGTAGATTCTGAGGAGTTATATGAACCAGGTGGCCAAATTTAAGTAGCACAAGAGTATCAGTTTCTCCAGGAAGACTAAAAACAAGGAAAACCCACTGTCCTACTACTTTTGGGCCATTCTCCACAGGGACAAGTGGTCAAACACCATTTTTTAAAACCTACGAAGTCTTTATTTTTCCTGTACAATTGTACATGACCCAAGAGAATTACCCACCCACCTACCACCCACCTACGTGAGCAGTCCCACGATCGTATCTGAAGAGAGCTTTTGTCAAGCTCTATGCAGACACTGCCCCCTGGTGGTCACAAGAATCCAGGATAGAAAATCACTCATTTTAACTTGGGCTTTCGCCTCATGGAATCTCTAACTGGGTTCCTTATTCTGGCCCCTTAACTCTCTCTCTAGATCTGCCATAGTGTTATATAATACTATCAATTGTACTACCTAGCAGCATATTTCAGGAACACGAAATGAAAGATACTAAAGTGAGATTGCTCCCTGCCGTGATCTACTGTGGCCTCAGGATAACTTTGGTTTAAAAAGAAGAATGGGGTTTGGGGCCAGTCGCCAAACTTTGGGTCCATAAATACAGATTCAGTTTCCTCATGGGTAAAATAAGAGAATTGGACTGGATGATTCTTAAGTGGCTTCCAACACTTCTACATTCTGTTGTCTCCTAAAGAAGCCCAAGGGAAGGTATCTTTTGTACAGTTCTTGAATTTTTAGCCTATCAAATAATCTTTGCTAATGACAAAGCCAGTCAGTAATTGCCACGGGATGATCATTTTTATACTTTTTGTATGCCTAAAAGGAATACTGTAATGAAAGACAAAGTCAACTAGCTTTCAAGAAAACAAGCGTGGAAGTATGGATTTCTTCCGTAAGGAACAAATCCTTAATTTGTGAGATCTGCCAAACACCCATTTCTGCCTTGAAAGGAGGTTTGGAAAGTGTTTCCTTACCGTTCTCCATATGTCTCGTCCAGGTTGTTGAGGCCTATTGTTGGGCTTCTGAGCTGATTTTGCACAGACAGCAGATCGTTGCTTTCCAAGGCCTGGTTTAGCAAAGCCACAGCAGACAGCATTTCCACCGCAATCAAGAGCTCCTCATGGGCCAAGTAGTTCTGTCGGAAAACATACAGCAAGATAAGTTCCCCAGATCACACACCTCATGTATGTGACGGGGTTTAGAATGCACATTTCACAGAACAATGACAAGTAAAGATTTTGAGAACCCAGGAGAAAGACAGCTCATTGGCCACCTATTTTTCATTGGCTTTAAAGAACAGGTAAATAGCTTCTGGTTTTTCCTTAGAGGACCATTTTGGGGACTGAGTTAATTACAACCACAGTTATGATTCTACAAACATCGGGTATACCCCCATAGCCGATTCCTACACCCAGCTCTATTGGCTGCTTATAGCCTTGGTCTTACTAAATAATTAAGTCAAGGATTAAATCATGTTGTCACTGTCTGACAGTGTGAGGTACGATTTTAGCATAGCTGGTGATTTTCAGCTCGAATTACGGGTAAAGAAAAGAGAGGAGAATTTCACCTAAAAGTTATAACCCCAGAAAAGTAAATCAAAGTTTTTAAGCCAAGAATATTGATTCTAGTTCCAAACAAGTTAGTCTAAGTAACATTTTTATAATTGCGTAGAAATTTAAAAATGTGCCATAAGGTCTAGATATTTGAAGTAATGTGAGGTATATCTTTTGGTAAATCACGTAAGGATCTCCAGATTTACATGATTTATAAATCTGGATTTGGCAGATTTAAAAGACACATCTTAGATTTCAGAACACCCTCCCCCTTCAACGTTCTCTTCCATTTAACCATTTTATGCTGACTTGACCCAACTTCAAAATGGTTATTCCTTCCAAAAGATCGAAGGAACTTTTAAAGGCAGCATGAAACAAATTACCAAAAAAGGTTGATATGTGTCTTTACATTTAGGACATTATATGTAACCACAGAAATCCCACAGCAAATTGATTTTAAAGTAACAAAGCATAATTTTGCCTCCCAAAGCAAATGGAAAGAGGAGTTATTTTAGGGAGCATGTAAGTAAATTTTACCCCAATATCTTGCATTAGCTACAACTTTAACACATAAGGAAGGTATGATATTACAAGCAAAGAGCAGAACAGAATCATTTGAGACTCACCTCCTCAGCTGGTTCTGGTGAACTGTCCACAAATATCTAACACGGTGTACGGCAGAAAGGATAAGGAAAAATAAAGAGATGGGGCTGGAAACCAAGTCTGACTACTGACTAGTGAGGAAGAACGACTGTGCTGGAGTGTGAGCAGACTTGGGCTTCAAAGCTAGAGAAATGGGGAAAATTCTCATGAGAGAACCTAAGTGCAATTCAAGAAACTAACTTTGCTTTTCTTATGAAATAGTGTATTTCTATTTAGAAAACATAGGAAGTCTTAAGAAGCAAGAATAAGAAAATAAATCCTACCACTCAAGCCCTTTAGTGTATACGCTTTTATTTATTTTTAATTCATGCAAACATTTACAGAGGCTTTTTTTCAATTTATTTTTATTTATTTTTAAAGATTGGCCCTAGGCTAACATCTGTTGTAAATCTTTTTTTTTCTTCCTCTTCTTCTCCCTAAAGCCTCCCAGTACACTTGTAAGATTTCCTTTCTCCACTTTCTGAAATACTACCTCTGTCATATATTAAATTCTTGGCTCTGTTTATAGTACTTTTCATTCTGTTCCCTTGTTTGGCTTAATCCTGTGCTAGTATACATGCTCTTAATTACCGTACTTGTACATGAATATTACTATTTAATATTATTACCATATTAAGGAGCATAAATTTACAAAAATCAAAGCCCTGGTGCTAATGTTCTGGGTTGCAGATTCAGAGCTTATTTTTCTACACCAAAAAACATTACCTATTATAAGAAAACATTTCAGTAGAGTTAAAAAATTATCCAAAGTTCTTCAAAAACCACACAGAGAATCAGAACAACCTGTGTTTAGTGTGTATTTGTATGGCGCCTCCTGCATTTCCTAACTATGCTCTAGAATCTTCATGCAGATGAAAAGCGGCAGTTAAAGAGGAAGGTGGCCACGGGATTGCACAGGAAGGCCAATGAGAGCAAGGAGTGGCACAGGTTAAAGCTGCCACACCCCCACGCACCTCTCCTCACCAGCCTTCCTCACGGCCTGGGGCCAGAATTCCCGCGCCCGCACGTGGAGTCTCCTCTGACTCACCATGGCGTTCTGTTTCTGGAGGTGGGAGAGCTCGTTCTGATACATGGAAGCAGCAAAGGGGTAAACAGCAGGCAGCTGGGCCTCCGGTTTCTTCAGTGCAAGCAGTGTGTTCTCGGGGTCGCCTTCCCGAATGACAGCATTGATGTGGTCCACAGCGGCCAGCCCTGGGCGGGTGGGGGGTGGGTATGGGGTCACAGTCCATCAGAACGTCTGCTTTTCCCACTGCAGCCCCACCCAACCAGCCCATCTTTCCAAGGATTAGAACCTAAGCAGTCCCTCTCCAATAACTCTGAAAAGCTGCAGCTGGAAGGCAGGCGAAGCCTTGGAAATGGCAGCTCCGTTATCAGAAGTCCGTCCAACCCTTGGAGTCGTCTCTGAAAGCACCTCCGTAATGACGGAGCTGGAGTTACGAGATCTCCCTGCCTAGCATCACTTCCCCACAAAATCCTCCCGTCCAGTTCTGGTCCCTCCTCTTCCATGAAGCCTTCACACTGTTCCAGTCCCTGAGGATTTCACACCTTGCGAATCCTCACAGTCTTTAGAGTTGTAACACTCCTTGTGTCTAAGTTTTGCCTCCCCAAGGAGACTGAAGCTCCGTGAGGACCAGAAGCAAGTCTCACCCTACTGCTGACCCTTCCTCTGAATCAGCACTGGGGGAACCCCAGGAGGCGCTCAGTCACCATGCTGCTTAACAGTGACGGCGAGTTCCCAGAACATCCTCCCTTCAACGCTCGTGTTCTGTGAAGTGTGATTCTTAAGAAAAAATAACTTCAGATGTTTTAAAAATATTACAACCAAAATTCGTATGATTAAATAAGTCTGTGCTAGTAACATTTAACCTAAAAAAAAACCCAAATAGCCCTTATTACAGAAATGCCTTGGTTTCCATGATCTGACCCAACCATAAGCTCTGTGATGTCTCTACCAGCTGCAGTATTCAGATTATGAAGACCTGGATTTTAGTGACCAAAACGCAAAACTGAAGATGCCTGGGACAGTAGACTCAGCCTAGTTTTCAGAAAACAGAAATGGAATTGCTGACCAAATGGAAGAGAGAGTGACGACCTCTGCCGCCAGGCAACAGCACACTGGACAGAACCGCAGGATTCTGCCCTACAAACAAGGCTTCAGGGTCGTAGAAATAATACACACCTATAGATTTCTAGAGCTTTTCAAGGGTTAATCTGTCTCCCTAATACATGACTAGACTGCAGCTAAGATTCTTCTAACCTTTTTAACAGATGACAATTTATCTTCTCTAACTGCATTCACCAGGAGCAAAGCTCAATATCCTTTCTCCTAAGAGACATCATTCAAATAGCAGGAAACACAATGAACGCAATCCTTCATGCCACATCCTCAAAAACGTACATGGATTCTGAAGGACCCTAAGAACCCAAACACTTTTTTCTGTTCTTAGAATTAATATGACAAGTGAAAGAATTCTAGAAAGGAAGATCAGTGGCTGTTGGTGACGTGTGCTTTTCTCCTAAAGTTTCCTAAGGCCTTTCAGCTGTATCTCTGATTTCTCTGGAGAGGACCTTTATCCACCTTTGAAAACTCTATTATATCCGTTTGCACAACTGGATGGTAAAATATTTCCAGAAAAATCATATCCTTAAAACACTCTTAATGAACCATTTCTTCTAAAAAAAAAAAAGTAAGCTTAATCACTCTTTTATACTCTGCACTTAACACAATTTCCAGTACTGATCCTAACAGAACACGTCATGTAACGAATGGAACGCACGTGCCAAACCCAACAGTTAAATGATTGCCCTTCGTACAAAGCTGAAGCCTCTGCCAACAGATCCAGTGACATTACCATGGAAGCTGTCACTTATTCCGTTACTATGGCTGCTGCAAATGTAGACACCTTAACATTTTAAGAGAATAACCTACGTGGTTGGGGGAAAGCTCGTCAAGTAGCTAGTCTTATGAATTTGAAAGCATACAATTGCCTCATTGTCATGTCACTGACTAAAATATGTTTTATAGGGCTTTTTCAAAGCTACTTTTAGTTCTACCAGACTATAAATTTTCAGATGAGGAGAGATCAAAAACTTCAGAATAATCATGTTCTCCCCATTTAAAGCCATTATAAACTGCAAAGCCCTTCATAATTTGAGCTAGTTATGCGTTAGTGCTAATCATCTCACGCTTTTTATTTAAAAATGGAAAAAAAAAGCACAGCCAATTTGGCATTAAATTTGTAGTCAGGAAATTACGTCATTGAGAAAAGTATGAAAACATTTATACAAGGCACGTTATTTAACATGAAAAAGAAATCTGTGTTAGTGGTTATAAACATTTCAAAAATAAAGGATGGCAAAAGGCTTGTGGCACCGTTTCCTCACGAAGCTTCTGGACCTCCGATGTCTCACTGGCAAGATTAATTTCTTCCTGTAATTCGTTTCTGTCAAGCATAATGATATTCTCAGCTTCCAAATAGAGCAGAAAGAGAAACTGGACATGGTGCTTCATGTATCATCACCAAAATGTTCAAAATTTACTAAGAATAAAAGGATAGGAACACGTATCCCAAAACCTTAACATGTTCCCTTGAAAAAGTTACCCCTGAGCTCTCAGCAGTTGTGTGCGGTAAACTGTCAGACCTACTCAGTGGTTGACCCCAAGATGCTCACATCCGTTTTCTCCCGGCCTCCATGATTACTGCTCGAAGCCTTTAGGATGCTCTCTACCTGCAAGTTAGGAGCAAACCTCCGGGTAACACCTATAGGGTGCATTTCTTTGAAGGTAAGAGCAGTGAAGAACGTTCAAAGCTCACCTAGGAGGTCAAATCAAGGGCAGGGTTTAGGGCTGCGATAATTGGTAATTAGAGGTCACTCTAAGTTTAACTTTGGCAAATGGTTCACATGCTTTATTAAATAGGCTAAATAGTCTTTCATGTATTAGTTTTTTTGGTATATATGGGTTATTGAGGTTGACCTATAAATGTCAAATAGGATGACTTCCTGCCTCAAGTAAAAATAAATTTTATTAGAGAGGGGGGAAAAGGCTAATAAAGAGATTAACGTATTTAATTGCACGAGCTTATTTCAATAACCCGAGTTTTGTGTTCTTCGTAGTCACACAACTGAACTGGGCACCAAGAAGAAGTGAACTGTGCAGCACCACAGAGTCTCAAGGACGTGGGAGTCAAGCCCGCTGCCCTGCGGTTCCATCGGCCTGTCGGGTCCCGCGCACTTGCACTAAAGCCACACGAGCTATAAGAAAACAAGCCTCCCCAACTGCAGACTGACGATTGGGAAGTCTAAAGAGCGGAGGTGTCAACAGTATCTTCTACAATTCCAATGGCATGCCACCACGTAATCATAGGCAAGGAATGACAATCTTCAAGTCATAATCTTTGACTAAGTAACCTTCAGTATTAGCCCAATAAAGGATAGGTTCAAAATACAACATACACCAGACCTGTGACGAAACAGGAAGGTACAGTTAAACTGGCTTCAACATACTTTGCATGAAGTGGGGCGAGCTCACCAAAAAAGTCCTGTGGGAAACGTCAGATGATGCAGCATAATTTAGAGTGACATTGACATTCAGTGGATTTTCCATTGTGTAAAGCAGTTTTACAAGGATACAAAACTTGAGAGCTTTGCTAAGATTCTGACCAGGAAAGTCTGTGTCTTATAGAAGTGTCCATTCCTGTCATACGTGCTCTTACTTACTGTTGACTTTATTGATGTTGCCTTGGATTTCTGCTTGTGTCAACAGTTCTTCATATGCGTCTCTTTCTTCTTCTGAAATACAGTTATTCTGCAAAACAAAGTCTTCATTGAATCCTGAGGTTAAATAAAATGTTTCCAAGATCAATATTCCAAAGCAAAAATGCAAAGAGTGCTAAAAACCATTCATGAGTTTTCATTTGAAGTCAATGCCGGCATTTAGGAGCACCTGCTCTGTGCAGGGCCCTTGGCTTAGACACACCCGGCAACAGACCCAGCGACTCTCTGAAAAGGCGTAATTGTCTAATGTGGAAAACATCAGCTTGGCCCACTTGATAGTGCTTTTTTTGTAGATCAAAACCAATTCAATTCTGGAAATTCCATTTGATTCGATCTAATAAAATCAAGAACACAAATAATAAATATACATAGAATAGATTCTATAGGAGAAGTACGTATCAGTTAGAAACAAAGTTCTAAAGAGACAACAATTGAGGAGGCCCTGGAGGAAGAGAGCAGCGTTGAGGGAAGAGAAGAGGGAGCAGGGTTTGATGGCAAAGGCAGGAAAGCTCAGCACGCCGGGCTACAGCATGGAGTGTGTGTCCTGGGTTAGCCAAAAGGATGGGGAGGTCAGCTGGGTACCCTACAGGCCTTTTAGGCCAAGTGAAGGACCTGTACTGAACTCAGTCGGCAGTAGGGAATCAGGGGAGGTTTCTGGTGGGATAACAGATCTGTAGTCAAAGATTAATTTTGGAATCTCTAGCTCGGAGAGGGGTTGGCTTGGAGAATGACAGGAAGCAGGGAGACCCATGAGGAAGGTGCTGAAAGAGTCCTGAGACAGGCGAGGAGGGGCAGGGCTGGGACAAAAGCAGTGAGACTAGAAGGTAGGTGGTGGATGTAAGCCTGGCAGGAGCAGGCAGTAGGATGCAGCGATGGAGAGGACACGGGGGACATAAACAGAGCTCTGAAACAATGGAGTCATTCCAAAGGGAGGCCAGCAAAGGGCAGGCATGCGAGAAGGGCAGAGATGAGTACCCTTCTGACATGGTGGGGGCAAGGCCTGTGGGACAGAGATGAAGCTATCTGGAGGAGCATTAGAGGGGCCTGGTACCAAGCTGACAGCAGATTTCTTCAACAAGTGGATGAGCCTGATTGAGGAAGACAGAGACAGAATGATCCAATGCCAGACCTTGAAGCATCCCCGTATTTAGGAGGAGGAGGAGGAAGAGACACTGAGAGATGCAGAGGAGAACCATGCGGCTAAGAAGCGCGCAAGCTGGGGGAGCAGAGATCCCAAGGCAGGCGGGGCAGGGAGGTGGAAGCCGCCAGGGAGAGCAGGCGGTGAGACAAAGCGGTTACTTTCGGTAACGGAGCTGAAGCTGACATGGCCAGAACTTCAGGAGACGAAAGCAGGGAGGAAGTGGAAGGTCTGAGTGCAGACAAGTCTTCAAGGATGCTAGACAGGGAGGCAGGACGTGTGACGTAGGATCAGGAGCCGCTGCCTTGCTGAGGAGGGAAACCTCCTCAAATCTGAGGGTAAACTCTTGGGAAAATACGAGGAGACGGGATTCAAAATATCCCCTCTAAACCTCACCACATGGAATTGTTAACCTGTACTAACAGATCTAAAGGTAAGCTGGATAACAGAGGGTCTGCTGGTGACGCCTGCCAAGGGAAGAGCTTCAGCTGCCACTGCTACACCTCCCAGGGAAGGAGTTAGGTTTACGACACGGCCGTCAATTCTTGAACCTGTAATAGTCATCGTACAAGGAAATCTAATTTCCTTACATAGTGCCTGGTCTTCTTCAACCTGTACATTTCACCCAAACCAACTGCCTATGGCTATGAAGACCACAGCCAGATGATTTAAAAGTATCACTTTTGGGGCCGGCCCTGTGGCCTAGTGGTTAAGTTTGGTGGGCTCCGCTTCGGTGGCCCAGGTTTGGTTCCTGGCGTGGACCAAAACCGCTCTACTAGTGGTCATGCTGTGCTGGTGGCCCACATACTTAAAAACTAGAGGCAGATTGGCATGGATGTTAGCTCAGGGTAAATCTTCCTCAGCAAAAAAAAAGAAACCCAAACTATCACCTTTCACATTAAGGCTTTTTCAAACCAGCAACTCATAACCACATTTATTACTGAGAATCTAATTAAATACCTTCAGTCTTGCATTTTCCTCTTTTCTCTTTTTGGCTTCCCAGAGTTCCTTCTGATAGTCCTGTGCCAGGTCATCATCCACTAAAGTTAAAACTGCATTTGGGTTTCTTAGCGTTACGATGGTCTGCTCCGCGATTCCTTTCTCAATAGCTTCATTAATGGCTATAACTGCAGCATGCACTGAAAAGTAAAGAGAAAAAAAGATTTTTATCAACAGAAGATAATATGGACAGTTGCACTGACACTTACGCAGTTTTACTTTCTTCTCTGGCTTCCAGCAAGCATGCCAAAAGAGACCTCAGACACATCACAGAGCACCCTCGACAACCTCTCCACCTGCCCGTCTGTCTCGGGTCCTGTCTCAGCATCCGTTATGTAACCCCTATTATTTATTCAACTTGCACTGAAGGGCTGAAATGAACTAAGCACTATGGCAACCAGTGGGGGTTCAAACGGTGACACGGACACTTCTAAAGTACACGTTTCCAAGAGACGTCTGCAGTTTAAGCCACAGCCCTGAAAGACTCAGAGCAGAGCACCTGACCCACCACTGACAGCTAAGGATGCAGAAAGCAGAGAAATGTTTTGGAGGATGAAGATATTTCTGGAACTTCTTAATTCACATTGCACAAGTGGGTATCTAAAGTCCAAAATCAAGTACTTGGTTATGTTCTGCTATGCTCAAATTAACGATCTATGATACATATAATAAAAACTTTTAGGGTGCCTAAAGTATCTTATAAATATTCTATTTCTCATCACCAAAGTCAAGTACAGGCAAGTCTGATGTCAATGGCAAGTTCAGATTTTAAGTAGACTTACACGCGGCTTCATCCACAGACAGTTCATTAGCCAGAATACCACCTATTTTGCTGAAAGATGGCATCTGTATTCCGTATTTCTCAAGTTCCTTTCTCATATTACTGATTTCCTCCTCTGAAAACAACAACAACAACAAAAATCAAAGAAAGCCACAGAGATGGAGTCAGGAATGAGCATACTTGCATCATGAAATGTCTTCATCAAAAAGGTGGGGCCACTTCTAAACAAGAACCCTAGGAAGAAGCCAGCCTCAGTTCTTCATTTTGGAAATGTGGGGAAAAGGAAGTCAGGTCGAGTACAAACAGGATACTAGGTTTTCTCCTTTGATCAATATAGAGGGATAAAAGGAATCAATATCAGAATGAAAGAGATACTGGTACATTTTCTTAAGAACTACATTGTAAAAAGACTACAAAGATAAAGAGTAGTACCTGTGAAGTCTACTTTGCCCAACAAATCTTGGATCTGGGGTGCTATTCCTAGTTTGAACAGATATAAACTGAAAGAGAAAACACAAAACTATCAGCAACTTTATCATCATAAACGTTAAAGTTAGAAATTACATAAATCTTAAGGGCTTTTTCAGTTGAGAAAGATCTTAAGAGATTATCTCATCTAATCCATTCACTTCACAGATGACGAAACTGAGTTCCGAGATAACACAGCCCCTGGTGGGACCAGGACTAGCATCCCAGTTGAAGTCCCAAAGACTGGTCTTCTGTAGCACACAGCACTGCCATAGGGTCAACCAACTCTCTGTCATCTATTTGTAGGGCAAGTAAGAGACACAACTCATACAAAACAGCAGGTAACCAATGCGATAAACATTTCTTTGAATATTCCTCACACAATTCTTATTTTGTTGAAAGTACAGTTCAAAACATATTTTACTTTTCATCCCTATATATGCCTCCAAATACCATACACTCCTTGAGGAAACATTTGTTTCACATTTTTTGAACCAACAAGTAGAGTGGCAAGACTATTAGTGGATGGAATGATGTTAAAGATAAGCCATGAGGCAGGCATACTACTACGTGGAAGGTGGAGAGGAAATTGTATATATTTTTTTAAAAATCCCTTAGGAAGCAGTGATGGTACCCACTGACCTACCCATAACCTGACAAAAGGAGCTGAAGGCTGGCATCTAAATTCCAACAAAGAAGATGAGACTATATGCTTATGTGACTTTTCTCACTTTACCACTAAGCCATAGTTTCTGTTCCATATTTATCAGGGACTCACAACCAGCACGTGCCCTGCAGGGCACTGGGAAGCCATGCTGTGGGGCAGTTACACAGATCCTGGCTCCTGGGGGCTGAGGCTCTGAGCCAGGGAGGCTCCCACATCCACCAAGATGAGCCTCCCTCCTTAGCCCCTGAGTTATCCCCTAGGGTACCAAAGAGAACAGCTTTCAGAAGGTTGTGTGCACAGCTGTGTGGAGTGTCCTGAAGGCTCCCCGTGAGGAGCCAGCGCTGGAGGCTGTCCTGCCTGCAGGATGCCTTTCCTGGTTCTCTCCATCCTTCTGAGCAACTGGGGCCAGACGTGGCTCACGGCAGTCGTGAGAGTCTCAGTGTCTACGTGAACGTAAGAACCCGCTCTACCACCATACACGAGAATGCCATTTCCTCTGTCCCCTTATCACCACGGGACACTATCAACGAAACTTGCCAATCTGAGAGTCACAAAATGTTATTCAAGTCTACGTATCCTTTTGTTAGTTATGAGGGTAAACATTTTTTCATACACATATTGGCCATTTCCATTTCTTCCAGGAAAGGCCTACTAATAAATTTTTGAATTTTAAAGATTTTTTTGGGGGGGGGGGTGGATTTACCTTTTTATGGTTTTCCCCTTTAAACCACGCTTTCCCTTAAAACCACAACCAAAGGACAAAGAGCAAATGACATTTTAACCATTCAGTAATTTTAATTTTAACACTAAATTCCAATACGATATTCATATCTTACATACAGGGGAAACCTATTGGTCTCTGAACATTCTTCACTGTAAAATAGGCATGATGTAATCATAATTCAAAGCTAGAAAGACAGGACACATTCCTTAATTTAAGTTCTAGTTCTTCAGAGATTATCACACGGATATAAAACTATTTACACAGCCTCCAAAGACTTTACTACAAAGGCTCATGCCAAACAAGTCATTATAACTAAACCTAGTATGCTGACATTTTCAAAATCATAATATTTTACGAACCACTTCTCAACTCTTTATTACATGGGAAAAATATTTCAGTTAAAAGGGAGCTCAAATCACATGGAACAAATGGAATGCTAACCTCCTCACTTATTTCTTTCTAGTAAGAGGAACTGCAAAATTACACAGAACTAAACAGACAGGTACCATAAAGCTGCAAAAGAATTCTAGGAAAATAAAATCAAGCCATACTTTAAGAAATGAAAATAGATCCATAAACAAAAAATGTATCATTGTATCACTTCTCTCTTCTCTTTTTACAATTTAAATGCACTTCTCTCTTCCCTTTTTACAATTTAAAAATATACCTGAACTACCTTGTCAAGGAAACTATAAAAATAATTCACTGGGAGAAACTTTGAAAATGTGACAGTAAAATTTAAACACCCATAAAATGTCTTCTAACAACAAATTTTACATCTATAATTATTTCAAATATTTAATGTAGGTTTTTGTTTTTTTTAATGTCAGGTAGATTCACCCTGAGCTAACATCTGTTGCCAATCTTTCTCTTTTTTTGCTTGAGGAAGATTAGCCCTGAGCTAACATCTGTGGCAATCGTCTCCTACTTTGTATGTGGGATGCCTCCACAGCACGGCTGATGAGTGGAGCAGGTCTGCACCCGGGATTCACACCCGGGATCCAAACCCATGAACCCAGGCTGCAGAAGTGGAGTGCACAGAACCTTAACCACCTGGCCACAGGGCCAGCTCCTGTATTGTATTTTTAATGTATTTTAATGTGTTACTTATATCAATGTTATGCTAAAGTTTTTTTTAAGTCTCTTCTTTACCTCATTTCTTTTTTTTAATGTATGCTTTTGTTTGGTGAGGAAGATAGGCCCTGAGCTAAAATCTGTTGCCAATCTTCCTCTTTTTTTTTCCTCCCTGAAGCCCTAGCACGTGGTTGTATATCCTAGTTGCAGGTCATTTTAGTTCTTCTATGTGGGACGCCACCACAGCATGGCTTGATGAGTAGTGTGTAGGTCCACGCCCAGGATCTGAACCGGCAAACCCCAGGCCATTGAAGCAGAGCACGCAAACTTAACCACTCAGGCACGGGGCCGGCCCCCTCTGCTAAAGTTTTAACATACTTTCAACTTATATTCTTATATCAAAGGCTAAGCTAATGAATATGTATTATCCTTAATACAGCTCCACTTCTACTTCCCCACCTATGTTGAGATAATCTAGAATTTTAGACCCATGTTTTCATTTTCATTTTATACAACAAAAAATTTGATAACTATAAATTTTATTAATTTCTTTTTTAATTTCATCCATATCCAATTTTCCTCTTTCTTAGTTTTGCCTTTGGTTTTGTTGTGTATACGTGTAAGTGCTCGACAAATATTTGTTAAATAGATCAACGGAATGAATCGCCATCTGCACATTTTAATATTTCATTTGTTCCTTGGGTGTTGAATCTGATTCCTCTTTCATAGTGTTGGTCTCCCTCAAGTGTCTGGCATTTCCTGATGTGGCACTCATCTTGGGGTTTGAGATTTGCTGTTTGTCACTGTCGATCGCAAGTCCCCATGACAACAGCCAGCTTGAGGGAGACTGTGGGGGAACGATGGGGCTGACCCCAGGAGGGTGGCCCCAGTGGTTTCTGGGCTGCTGTCCCATTTCTCAGTCAATCCGATCTCATCTGCTTGCTTTCAGTCAGGAGCTGTTTAAATTTCTGGTCAGTGGATGCCATTCTTTGTTATTACAAATGTTGGTTTGTTTTTCTTTCAAATTACCACTTTAGTAATTTCATGTCAGTTTTGGAAAGAGAGTAAGAGAGCTGTGCTCAATGATCTTGACACAACTGTTTTCCCATTGTTTACCCATTCATTTAACCAGTATGTATGAAATATCTACCACATAATATTTCTATCGTGCTATTTCTAAAATAAAGGTATTTAGGCTGCCACAAAATATAGGCTTGGTAATCTGAACTAAAGCAATTACACTAAACAAAACTGTTCATTTTCTCCTGTGGTACTAAAGAAATTAGGCGACTATTTCCAATTATACTTTTTGCTTCTCCATTGTACCCTGTAATACTCATATAAATCTCAGGATAAACAAACTTCCTGGTTTAACTGAAAGTTACCACAAGGTGGTGCTGAGAAGTTAGCTTTTGGAGAATCTTCGCTTTTAAATTGATTTTAAATCAGAGACTTTCTTTAGCTTGTACAGATCAGGTAGAAATCTCATTCGCATATACATACCTTCACCAAAAATGTTTTTGTAAGTGTTAACGTATACTTTCTATTTGGCTTCAGTTTTCAACATTTATTGTCTCTGATATTGAAGTTTAAACTATTAGCTTTAAAATAGTGTCACACTGTGGGATTTTTATATGGAATCTCTGCATGGAGGAGCTTCTAAGCAGATGACTCCAAGGGGCAAACAAAGGTTTACTAGGAAACTGTCTCTATCCAGTATTCTCGGGCTGAAAAGAATGAGCAATAGCAGCCGCCCCCCCAAGCATTTAAATTCAAATGAGGTCATTCATCATGCGAAGCATATAGGAAATCCAGAGTCTTAATCCTAAAAAAGCAAAACAAAAAAAAGCCCACCCAGTATAAAAAAACCCCAATTTCTTGTAGCTCTTCAACAGTGAACTCATTAAGCGCCTTCAGTGCCTAACAGCCAACACAAAGTGCTGAGAGCATTCCAAAGGATGCCGCAGAAGCAATGTCGCCACGGCTTCCCCGGCGAGACAGCACTCGGTGTGACCCAGCGAGCCTCTTACGACCCCAAAAGCGACCGCGCTCTCATGTTGCTGAGCGAGGCCAGCAACGGACGGGTTGCCCTGAGGTACTGAAGCTGCACTGGCCCATGTGCTCTTATTTGTACAAATAATCAGTTCAAGTTCAGGAAGCAATAAAGAAAGTAAAAAAAAAAAAAAAAACCTGCTACTAAGGTTTTTCCTACTACTTTCAATATATACATTCAAAGGGGCCAAAGAAATGCACTGCCAACTTAAAAGGCGGGAGCTGAGTTTATCACAGCTTTTCTGGATCACATCACGTGCAGTTCATTCTATGCTGTAACATGTGAGATGAATGTCTGGAAATCAGAGCCGCATGGCTGAGCAGAGGGAGCACGGGGCTAGAGTCAGCAGCCCTGGGTCCCGCCCCCAGACCGCCAGTATGTGGATGTGTGACTCTGAGCAAGTCACGCAACCCCAGCTTTCAGTCCTCTCCTCTGGGAAAGGAAGGATCTGGACTCAACTTCCCAGGTCCTTCCAGTTCTGAAGTTCCATGATGCTATGCTTTAAACATCCTAAATATAACAGATCAGAGGCCTGTGCTGAGGTTCAAGTGTGACGCCACAGTTAATTTTCTGGGGAGTAGGGCAAGACTTGATTCTCTTTGGAGGCCAATCACCAGCTGAGTCAGCACTAACGCAGGTTCTGGCATCACACAGCCTGGTTTTGAATCCCACCTCTGCCCCTCACTGGCTGTGTGACCTTGGGCAGCCTCTCTGTGCCTCAACTGCCTTGGTTATAAAATGAGACTAATAATAGCACGTACTGAACAGGGATGTTGTGAGGATGAAATGAGATGACATCTGTAAAGTACTTTGAACAGAGCCAGGTACATAATTAAAAGCTAAGTGTTAGCCTTTGTTTTTATTACTATTATCCCCTGTTGAATAAGTGTGTCCTTTCTATACAAACACTTGCTAATAACCACAGTGGTTTCCCCACTTTCAACACTGAGATTCTTCTACTATTTGCCCTCGCTGGTTCCATGTTTGAAATGGTTTTCTCTACCAAGCCACACTGTTTTCCCATCTTAGTCACATGCATCACTATCAATATCTCGGCAAAATCCTGTGTTCTATACCCAATTTCCAAGCAGACATAAAAGGAATCCCGAGCAATCTTATCATGGGGAAATCAGTTCAGTTAAGACAACTGAAAAGTTAAAAATACAAACTCCAGAGACTTCAAGGTGGAACCAAGCATGTATGTGCTGTGTTAGGTGACAACATGTGGTTCATGGCCTCAAAGAGCTTAGAATCTCATAGGATAGAAAGTCCGAGCCATAATATTAATTCAAGATAGGAAGGGGAGGAGAGAAGGCAGTCCAAGGCATGGAGAGAATCCTGTACAAGGAGTAAGTTGAAAGATATGGAAGGTGCAGCTGCCTTCCTCACCTTAATCCCAGATACTGCCATCTCCAGATATCCCTCCTGAGAACATGGGACCACAGCCTGTCCTTTGGGTAAAGGACTATTTCTAGGAAGCTTACTTGTAAATGCAAATATGTTATCTGTCGGAGACGTATCAATAGGGTACAAGGCAGCAATGGGTTCTTAATAGGAAAAGGGTCCTAAGGGCAGGGAGTCTAAGACAAGGGGACTTATGCATTAAGGTCTGAAGAACCAGTTCAAAGGCCGCCTGGTAATCCAGGCAGCCACCCGACCGTGGGAGCTGGTAGAGGAGCCCTTCTTCACAAAGCTCGCAGGGTACTGGAAGAGCTGGCCAACCAGAAGTGGGTCTGCCACGGCCATTTTCACAAATACAAGCCCCAGAGGTGTGCTATTTCGACATCGTCACCACATCTGAAAACATGACTGCTGGGCCGGCAGCTGCATAATCTGCAGCAGGAGCAGTAATGCTCACACGAGGGGAGGCCGACCCATCCACAGCTCGTTGTTCTCAGTGTAGGAGAATCTTAATGGTCAAATCAACTTTCTACAGCAAGAAAAGCAGAATCCAGAACCCTAATCTCTTAAACTAGAAAAATCATTATGAACACATGACTTTAAAAGGATTCCTTGGAGGGCTGCTGATTCCATGTCTTAAAGGACAGGATTGGAATGTCCTGTCATGACCACAAAGCAAGGATATTTCAAAGAATGTCAGGGACAGTGCCACAAGGACAAGGGAGCTGGCCAGAGAGAGCTCCCACTGACCAAACTCAATCAATCTGATCTTGGTTAAGTCTGTGAAAGGCCAGGAATTCAAAACGATGGTCAAAAGAGAATGGTATAAAGTCAACAAAAAGGAAGTTGTAATACAA
The DNA here is from genome assembly GCF_021613505.1 of Equus quagga. Taxonomy (NCBI): domain Eukaryota; kingdom Metazoa; phylum Chordata; class Mammalia; order Perissodactyla; family Equidae; genus Equus; species Equus quagga. Next base: position 130,138,070 of record NC_060273.1, read on the forward strand.
AGAGAGAGAAAATAAGACACGTATACTTACTTGTACTGATTTTCACAAGTGGGGAAGAATAATTAAAATACAGGAGCTTTGTTTTTCTAAAACTGTCTATAGAGTATAGATATATACTTGTTTCTATACTATTTATACTACATTTATACCACAAGAAAGAATAAAGACCAGCAACTCTGAGTTAGCCAAACAGTCCTAGAAAACCAAAGAAGTATCCCAAGATAAGGAAGGACTGAGGAACACAGGCGGTGACAAAAAAAGCCAGGTGCAAAGAGTGTCCAGCACTGATGGTCACACTCAGTGGTCAAGCAGAGAGAGGATTCAGAAATATGATCTATCTCCTGGGGAAGAAATCTCTAGAATGCCCAACTAATTTCAAGAAGACATTCAAAAAGTATACATAAGCTTTTAATAATGTTAACACATCAGGTCCATACATCATTATGACAGGACAACGAGTTATCTAACACTGGCCAAGTGAGATATGGAAGTAAATCATTTCTTGGTGATAGTGGTGGGGACCAGACTGTAAATAAAAACCTACCTGAAAGCCATATATTGAAAATTTAGAAAGGCCTGATTGATTTCACGAGTAAAGCTCAGCCTGAAGCCTGGCAGCCGAGGTGTAACTCTCCTTGGGAGAAGAAGCCAAACTGGCGCCATGTTCTCTCTGACAATCAATTGGTTAGAAACCAGATCCGTAATCTGGGCAGGTCTGAAGATGTATTCTGTTTTTGGTAACCGTGTATAGGTATCCACTCTCTCTAAGTGTCAAAATATTATAGTCCCAGGATGAGTCAAAACTAGTGGATAAATGATGAAACGAGTGAAACTTGTAGTGCAGATCTTTTAGAATAGGTTTTAGTGGTAAGTTTGCAATGAGGTATCCGGGCATTTCACCTGCTCTTTAAGGTATCTGAAGTATTCAAAAAATCAGTTCTATTAAATTTGTTTAAAGGAATTCAATTATTATTTCTTTTTTTTTGAGGAAGATTAGCCTTGAGCTAACATCTGCCACCAATCTTCCTCTTTTTGCTGAGGAAGACTGGTCCTGAGCTAACATCTGTGCCCATCGTCCTCGATTTTATATGTGGGACGCCTGCCACAGCATGGCTTTATGAGTGGTGTGTAGATCCACACCCGGATCCGAGCCTGTGAACCCCGGGCCGCTGAAGCAGAGCATGCAAACTTCACAGCTACGCCACCAGGCCAGCCCCAGGAATTCAATTTTATAACTAACATTTAAACGTTAAACAATATGCAAAAAGTGTTCTTCACGCATAAAAGGCCTCCAGACCGTAAAAAAAAAAAAAGAAAAAAAGAGTCAGCAGCAACTTGTTAGCAAGGCTCTCACTTCTAGATCTGGTTCCTTTTCACTGCACAGGCTTTAGAACATTCCAAACGAAGCCACAAAACGAAAACATGCCATATACACATTTCAAGTCTGAATACTCCAAATGGTCACTAACAGTGGTTGTCACTTGGTGTTGAGATAATGGGTACTTCAGCTTTTCCTTTGTTATTCTTTCTGAATGTTCCAATTTTTTCCACAATGAACATACTTTTTATTTTAAATAATAAAAAGATAATAAACATTTCTCTGAAAAAAGAATGAGGCCACCCATCACTGAGGTGAGTCTCTGTACATCAGGCCCAGCGGGAGAATTTCCCGTGGGGCTGCCGCGCTAATGTCTGCTGGTGTCTGGGCTTGAGAACTCCAGGCTGAACTGACAAAAGAGCAACGAGTGGCAGGCAAGGAGACGGGGTCAGAAATAAAGTGAAAAGGTGAGGGGCAGGCAGGAAAAGAGAAAAGTGGATACAAACAAGAAGCAAGGGCAAGAACCCAGGGGATCCTAATGAGGCTGTTGAGCCCAGATTGAGAAGTCGGAACAGAAGACAACGGGGCAGGGCTGACAGTGAACTTTGTAGATCAAGCCAGGCCCACAGGCTGGGGCAGGAGGAAGGCAGAGCCTGGGGGATCTTCCTGCCCGGCTCCTGATCTATAATCAGAACCCCCGACCTGCCGAACTCCCTGTCAGGTAATGACACCTCTCCACACCAGCAGTGTTGCTGTTCCACAGCAGGATACAATGGCTGAAGACACATTTATTAATTTCCAGCCTCACTTCTAATTATGCAGTTAGGGCAAAGCCACTGCACTTATTAAAGGCCTCTGCCACCCAGCTGCCAAATGTGTCTTGCCCAACAGAGCAGAATATCAGCCTCATTTGAGTAACCGACTACATTCTAAACCACAGCAGGAAAAAGTTTTAATAGACAAAACTTTAGATAACGCTTGAGATTTCTCAGTTCCCTATCAAGAAGCAGTTACACGGTAAGTTGAGAACACAGAAAAGAGAAGGAGATTCTCCCAGGGAATGCTGTTTATTAAGTAAATATTGTTTTTAAAGATCCTACTTAAGGTGGATTTGGTGAATGACAGTTATGAAGACTTCCACGATGAGTAACAGAATAACTGAGAAAAACAGTCCTAGAAATTATAACCCCAACATTTGAATACAATTGGCAACAACAAGCAAGAAGTTGCTTTTCCTTTGTTTACCAAGCTGTTCACGCCCTTGTTGAAACTACGGCAAACATCCATTTGCAAGCCTCGGTGAAGTTCTATATAACTTCTTTAGAATAGTGCTATCACCAGAAAGGAAGTTAGCACACTGCTTCTTTATAAGCTGCTTACCATTAACACCCCAGGTGTCCACTTCAGGAAATCAGTTTAAGTTTGCACAAGACACCCCCCGTGAGCATGCTCCAGATTTGGAGACCAGCACTATGATGCATGGATATGATAATGACATTAACTAATGGTTGCTGGCTTAGCAGATCACAAAAGCAGTACTAAGCGTAGTGTTAAGTGATTGTTCTAGGTGCTGGAAAATATTTGGCAAAGAATGTCGGGCAACACATTAGAAAACAGTCCTCAAAATAAGCACTTTTGCACAAATAGCTTTTAGAGAACCTGCTGGCATAATGATACACTAGCCACATATGAGGAGAAAGGCACAGAAGTGGGTTTTTCCCCACTTGTTCTAAATTATTAGAATAAAAAGAAATCATAGAAAAGGCACCTACATTTGGTCTATATTTCTAGCAACTGTCATCTTCCAAAGAAATTTTGTAAGTACCGATTCGGGGGAGACAGTCAAATTATATGACATAATCAAAATTCTCCTCTAGCAGGTCAGCATTGCAATGAATTATTACAGAAACCCTTTCCTTTGGAAAGGAAACGAGCCAGGAAGAAGTTAATATAAACCTCTAGACAGAAGATTCTGCCAGGAAAATGACTTCTAGTGATATAAACACAAGGCAGATGTTTTAAAAGAAATTTAAAACTTAATTAGACATGAAGTCTCTCAGGCAAATACCTGTGTGCAGGCAAGACAATAGCCACAAACTAGATTTTTAGAATCGTCTTTGTTACTGTCTAAAAATCACATTTCTTCCAGGCCAATAAGATAAAAAATGATTTGTGAACTAGCAGAATTTCAACATGTTCACAAATTAAGTTACTGAACAACGCCTTTAAAACAATGGACGTATCCTGATTTGACTAACTGAAAGCAACTTCTAAAAATTTCTTCTTTCTTCTTAGGGTACGAGTTCTACTGAACAAAAGGTCAAAAGAAACCATCTGTATAGTAAATTTTATTAATCTATGCTTAGAAATGAACCAAACTGATCATTTTAAGAGTATCCAAACCAAAATTATGACCATTAAAGTTGCTCAGTCGATACATTTTGGCTGTATTCGTAAACTAGATCGTAACTCAAGCATATGGTAGCACATTACTATTAGATCACTAGAAGTTTCAACCTAAATTTTCTCTTTATTACACTTACAGCTCTTTCATTCATTTTCTGGTTTTCTATTCTGAATTAGATTTTAAAAATCAGAAAAATACTTTTTAAGTTCAAGGACTTAATTTTGCACCAGCAAATTCAAAACAACTCAATACAATAAAAAGTTTCTCAGCTTATTAAAGCAATTTAAGATCTCTCCAGACTTTTAGTTTTATTTCCCCCACCTCAGCGCGTGAATGCAGTATATCATTCTTGGAATGTTTTTCCGGTCATAGACATCTGTTGTTTCTGGATAGAATATCTGGAAAACAAAAGAAAACGTGTTTATTACATTTTGCTTTTCACAATTATTTTAACTCTCCCAAATGATCCTGCTTTGATTGTCTTTGCTGTTACATATTTATTTAAACATAGAAGAACCTCTTGGCTATTGCTTCATCTTGCTCTACAGGGGGACCAATCACGAGATCTGGTCCCCTGCCTATCAGCACGCCTCCTAGTGGCTCAGGACAGCAGCAGGCCCCCACTGGCTACATCCACAAGAAGGCTTCATCCACAGAGCCCCGTGGCAGTTTCACTCCACAAGGCGTGAGCCGGCAGGGGCTCTGCTTTCTACAGCAGAGTCACTCCTGTGACTGCCCAGTGGTCCCCTGGCCTCAGAAGGGAGTCCTTCTTACAGCATTTTATTACACTGTCAAAAACCTAGCTACACAGTTCTGTAAACACGTATGCACGCACATGCAATACACACTGATATTTTTTTCTGCTTAAAGTAATACATTTTCACCGAATAAGATCAGGAAAGTCTATAAAATATGAAGGAAAAACACCTACAATCTCACCTCCCAGTTTGTCACTATTAGCATTTTGGTATATTTTCTTCCAGTCGTTTTTTCTGTATATATCTCTGATTTTTTATGTTTATATAAGCATGGATGTGAAAACAAACGTGTACATACCACACACCTATTCAAAACACTTAAGAGAACATGACTATTTTCCACCCCTTCATTATTCTATAAGAACGTTATTTCTAATGGATGCATATGATTCTTTCACATTTTTGAATGGTAATTTAACCAGTTCCGCATGGTTGAACATTTTTTTGCTCCCAATTTTTCCTATTCTAAGTCACTGCAATAAACATTCCTGTATTTTCTGAGCACCTGATTACTTCTTGTGGATAAACATCTAAATATGGAGTTACTAGATTGAGAAGACTGAACATTAAGGTTTTTAATACACATTTACACGATCCTTAAGCTTCAAACTAAAAGCCTAATAAGGAACAGATTTCAGAATACGGCACCAAACGGATCTGTTCCTTAGCAGCAAGAAACGAACCATCAGGCTTGAAGCTTCTAAGATGAAGATAAGCATTGGCATTACTTGCTCTCAGTAAATATTTTATAAAATTTGACATAAAGACTAAAATTAAATCACGTACCATACGGTAGTACTTGATACTCAAGTGCGATTTTCTACTGGACATTGAAAAAAGTTGAGAAAAGAAAGAAGCAAAGTTTCTTGAGCTACAAAATGGACAGTCACTGTGCACGTAAAGAAATGTCTGTAGCCTAGGAAATTTCAATGGTCTTTCCAAATTTCCTTTAACATATTTGCTGTTAAAGGATCAATGAGAAGAAGGTTCCCAATTCAGAAGAATGTGACCAGGTTTAAAGTTCTACTACGTAAGCAGAGGATACTGCAAGTCTCCCTTACTTTTTCTTTTCTTCCTCCTCCTCTTTTTTCTTTTTTTTTTTGTGTGTGAGGAAGATTGGCCCTGAGCTAACATCTGTGCCAATCTTCCTCTATTTTGTATGTGGGATGCCACCACAGCATGGCTTGAGGAGTGGTGTGTAGGTCTGCACCCAGGACGTGAACCTGTGAACCCTGGGCCACCAAAGTGGAGGGTGTGAACTTAACTACTGTGCCACTGGGCCGGCCCCCCCACCCCATCTCCGTTTTCTTTAAACAAGAACCTTGAATATTTATATATCTTCTGGAAAATCATTATGAATGTGTCTTCTTTTAGCAAGGAGACGAGGTCAATTTATAGTTCACCAGATATTTTATTCAGCATGGTATCCCCAGTAGGCATTTAATCTTGATAAATGAACGCATTAATAGCAGTCCAATACATCAGTGAATTCAGTACACATTGGTCTCTCATCCCAATGCAGTGTATCAATGACTTCATAATAAACACCAATGTGAAAACAGAATCTGCGAGATGGATCACTTATTTTGGCTTAAAATCAAAGGAAACCTGGCCCAACATCCATACAATCTGAAAAGGTCTAATTCAAATTTATCAAATATAATGAAATTATCCTAATCTAAAAAGTATGTTGCCTCTTACAGAAAAATCCAATTTGAATCTCTTCCTTTATTAATCTGTTTGCCACCCAGCCCCCACTTAATGAATTCTATATTATAACTAGTGCCCAGAAGAGAATAGCATTTAATGTTCTGGGCATTTTCAGAGAAAGGAAAGTAGTTTGATTAAAAACAGCAGAATAAAATAAATCGGTATTGACTATTTTGAGATAAAATAAGCTGCACTAAAACGGATATGAGCACAAATATATTAAAAACAGACATTCATAATTTACATTAAGGAAGCTTTTGTTTTTGTTGTGGTCAGTGTTTTTAATTGCAAACCTGGATTAATAATAATAAGAAGAACACAGGTCTTAAGTGAGGAGCCTATCCCCTTGCCTTCATGCTGGACCACTCCTCAGTCACTCCTCCAAAGTAGTTGTATGTGATAAGCGACACAAAAGAGTGAACAACGGAGACACACAAAAACCTGATGGATCTCGAGGGTATCTGCTTACTGAAAAAAGTCCATCGTAAAGATGACCTGCTGTATGATTCCATTTCCATAACATTCTCAAAATGACAAAACCATAGAGATGGAGTACAGATTAGTGGTTGCCAGGGGACAGGGCCGGGGAGGGGATGCAGTATAAAGGCCCTCTTCTCTGCGGTGTCTTTATCTTGATTGTGGTCACGGTCACGCAAATCTATTCATGGGATAAAATTGCATAGATGTGCGTGCACGCGCGTACATGATTGCATATAAAAATGGCGACAACTGAGTAAGGTCTGCAGTCCAGTTCACGTTAATACACGCATGTCAGTTTATTATTGTACTACAGTTCTGAGATGTCACCACCGGCAGAAGCCGAATGAAAAGTACACATAGCTGTACTATTTTTGCAACTTCCTGTGATTCTATAATTATTTCAAAGTAAGAAGTTTAAGAAATAGCTCCACAATTTCTATCAAATGTCATTATTTCCTCATTTCCTCTACTTGTCTATTTGTCTCACAGGCTTAAGGGTGCCTGTTCTTTCAATTTAACAAGCTCTGAGTATTTGCTGAGTTTTATTTGGGACCTCTATTTCACGAGTAAGAGCTATAACCCCCAGCCTTTAAAATTTAAAGTGATGCTATGATTTATAATAACATTCTATAAAAATAAATTTATAATTATAATTTATAGTGATACAATATGTAGTGATACAATGAGATGCAGAATCTTAAGTATAAATAGCAACACAAAAAAGGGAGGTGGTAAATCAACCATCTACCAGCTAAAGCTTGTTCTCATCTTGTTTAATTTACACACACTTTGTACACCTGCTTCATTCTGACTTCTTGCCGCGTGTTACTTTGTACAGGCCTTTCCGTATTTCTGTGTAGTCCTCGCGTTTCTCATTCCTAAGGCATTGAAGCCGTCTGCTAATCATTTTCCATCATGAGGTGTCTGCACTACCCCTTCTGGCTTCCCAGCTCAGGCTTACCTTGGGTAGACCAATAGACTCCATCGCTCTCAACCACTGGACAGTGTTATCTGTGTGTCGAAAATGAAGGCCAGACTTCTGACGTAAGGATGGGCGGGGGGAAGGGAAGAAGAGATCACACAAAAAGTGAGTCACTTGTAATAACTTTTTTCAGTAGCAGGATGTTTTTCAATTGTATTTCTCCTAGAATAGGGTTATTAATACTTATATACAACAACCAGAGACATAATAAAGGAGATTGCACTGTCTAAGCAACACTCCAAGCATTTGTGATGGACCGTTCCAGTTTCCAGAATTCACACATGTGAGGTGATTCTGAACTAAAATCTCAAAGACCATGCAATGTCTAGCACAGGCCTTAGGATGTTTTGTGAAAGGTGTGTATGCACGTATGTTCATGCATACACACACACACACACGGTTTTATGACAACTATGGCTGAGAAGCCTAGCAACTTCAGGAAAACCAGACTTTTAGAAGACTAAATGCCTTTTTTTGTGGTTTCTGATTCTGTCAAACTATTTTTTCTGATCATGAATGTAATATGATTTCTGTAGAAAACCTGGAAAATGTAGACAAATACAAAGATGAAAGCAAAAACCACCCCACAATTCAGAGCTAATTTTAGTATCTATTCCTCCTATAATTTAATCCTAATCTTGGCTCTGTACAAGAAGTAAACTTTCAATGGAAATGTTTTACAAGACTTTTTTCTACTCATGCAATAAAAATAGTCTTTCTATGTCTTCTGTTCTTTTTTTTTTTCTTTCTGCTTTTTCTCCCCAAATCCCCCCAGTACATAGTTGTATATTTTAGTTGTGGGTCCTTCTAGTTGTGGCATGTGGGACGCCACCTCAACATGGCCTGATGGGTGGTGCCATGTCCGCACCCAGGATCCAAACCAGCGAAACCCTGGGCCACCGTAGCAGAGCATTCGAACTTAACCACTCGGCCACGGGGCCAGCCCCCTGTTCTTCTTTATAGTCCTATCAACCAACCATTTTTTTCTGTACAGTCTATAAATATGGTATCCTTGCCTAGATCTCATGAAGTTCTATCAGGTAATGAACCTTTAAAAAGAGTTTTCAAACCATCTTGTATTTTTAATTAGTTAGAGGAGTAGCATAATGTTATCTATTTTTTATTTTTAACAAACGTGCAAAAAAGTAACTACAGCAAATTTCATCTTGAACTAACATCCAATGGTAGACAATCATATTCAGAAATTCTAGCTCTTCCCATCTTCTGTGACCTTTACAATTTAATAGTTTATTTAACAAAAAGTATTTTTGTAGCTGTTAGAAATTATAAAGTGTAAGCAAACTAACATTTGACAAATATTTATACCTTTTTAATAGAGGTCATTATTTATTGAGATTGGACTGTGTCTGTCAAGTACTTCACATAAATTATCTCTAATTTTCAAAACACCCTGCAATGTAGTAATCATTCCCATTTTTAAGAGATGAGGAAACAGGCCGAAAGGATGAAGTGATTTGCTTTAGGCAAACAGCTGTTAAATAGCTGGACCTAATGATGGTGAGATTATTCTTCAGAGGGAGGAAATCAGCTTGTTACTATGAAGTAACTAGAGGGAGGGAGAGGAGAGTGGAAAGGAAGGAAGGAGGGAAAGGAAGAAGAGAGAGCGAGCCCAGTTAATAGCCAGGCAGCAGTATCTGAGGGCAACTCAGCATAAGCAACTTTTGCAGAATGCAAGCAATTCTCAAACACGGCCACTCTGTGACCATGGAGGGACAAGATGGAAACAATTCATAATCACGTCAAGAGAGAGAAGAGGACCCTTGGCACCACAATATAACTAAATGTCCCTTTCTTCTAGTTAAGAAGAGCAACTTGTTTCCTGACTGATGACACTCTAGTCCCTATTCAATCCTCTCACCTTCTGGATACGAATTACCAAGACAGCAAACTGATTCCACTTCCTGACAACACTCCAAAGATAACTGGTCTTTGCTTCCCTAAATCCTTGTCAGAATGACCCAGTACAAGCCCAAATCTACACTAAGCTCCTATTTTCTCCATCTTATGGCTCCACAGCTTTGCATTTTTTTCTTGTCACATGAGTTAAATAAACCTAACTTTTTTTGACCCCAGGTGGATTTCTGGGGGTCTTTGGCTGGTTGGCTTCAATAATCTGAATCACGTAACAAAGACACGCCAGCCATTTAGTGGTCTTATTAACTAGGGAACCCCAGGAAAGTTACAAATCTCTTTCAACTTTGGTTCCTCGGCAATAAAATAAAAATAGTATGCTTCCCTGAGTTGTGGAGATTAAACGACAGTAAACATAGGGTACTTAATGCAAAGTGCATCTAAGAATGCAAATGTTACTACCGTAATTATTAGGCTATAAGACTGGGCTGGAAACTTACATTCACCTGTAAGGTCAGAAAAAAAGTTTAGCACTTTATGTAAGAGGAGCTGAAGGAAGGGGTGGTTATCTTGGTCATATTTCTGCAATAAAAGAAATGACAAATTTCAAATGCTTCATCCATTTTAAACAGCTGAGGGATGACTTCCGAACCCTGTGACTCATCTCTGTATATTTAAGAAGTAAGCTTCAGTGAGCGAACATCTTCAGTCTACTAGATTTACTTCAATTACCACAAAAATGGTCTTCTAAACTGGCGAAAAATAAGCTTGGTCCATTATAACCATTTTTAGTGTGTCTATTTTTTTTTACCACTCCTACATATTAATATTAGCCTGGGCGGCATGTCTATAGTCAGACAAGGGATATTAATGTCCATCTACCTAATTTCGTTCAGGTTCTGGACTAGAAAGCGTATGCTGAGTTTCCATTGCCGAGCTATTACAACACCAGCAAACAAGATTATCCTAATTTACATAGAACAGATGGGGAATTATGTAAGTTTTCTTTGGATGGTAACGCTTACATATTAGAGTCAAAGTATCTTACAACTACGAGGTAGCTTAAAACCATAATTATTCTAATTTGCTCATTTTATAGATGAGGAAACTAAGAAGCCCAAGTATTTAAGACACTCGAGTTGAGCTCAGGGTCAAGACCAGCTTGCAGGAGTCCTTGAGTCCAAATATTCTGGTCAGTGTGCTGCCCACAGAGCCGCCGCACAGCCACCACCTCTGACGCTCATAGTGCACGTACCGCAATCAGGCCCTGGGCTGCGCACCTGGCGTGGATGCTCACACTTGTTCCTCCCAACATCTGTACAAAGGTTGACATTATTATCATTTCCCCTGTACATGTGAGCAAACTGAAGCTCACAGGGGCAGAGTCAGGGGTGAAGCCAGACTCTGAAACATTTCGACTCTGCAGCTCATGTTACTAACATCACCCATGTGCTTTCCCTACCTAAGGCTCACCTAAAATTCAACAGGCACTTATTACACGTCTACAGTCATCAACGCACTGTCTGGAACGATACTGTTTTTGTGTTTGAGCCTTATCAGGCTGAGTCCTCTCGAAGGAATGCCCTTCCTTCCTCCTCACCCTCTTTCTCTTGCCCATCCTAGTCAGCTGGGGAACGGTCATCTTTCATACCCGCACTATGGAAGTCCTCCTGACCTCCTCACCACCCCCACCCCCTGTGAACTGACTGCTCTCTCCGTTTGTCCCCAGCTGTCCACCATCCCCTTCCAATTCCTTTCCAGGACTTGCCCTTTGTCTTCCCTCTTGAATCCATTCACTTCTTGTCTACGCAGGCCACGTCCCCTGGACTGAGATGTCCCCGCACTGCACTGCCTCCACCATCACCCTCCCTCCAATTTATTCTCCACATAGCAGCAAACTGTACCATGACGCCGCTTAACATCGCAGCGGCTTCCCCCATACTGAGGATGAAACCACAGAGCTGCCACGTGTGAGTGCGTGGTCTGCCTCTGCTCCCCTCCTGGGCTCCCTTCTCACCACTGGCCCTCATCGCAGCCTTTCAGCCACTCAGTTTGCCCAAGCTCTTTTCTTCCTCGCATCTCTCACAAACGGGCCTCTTCTCCCCACTCTCCACCCTTCCCTCTGCACGTGGATGACCTTCTTCTCATTCTTCTATCCTCAGAGGAAATGTCTCTTCAGGGAAGCCCACTGCTATCTGTCCACAACACTGGCTTTCACGTCTTCCTTCACACACTTATCACAACCCACCACTGTGTGTTTACTCACCATCTGTCTCTAACTGTAAGAGCCACAAAATCATGTCTGCCTTGCTCACCCTTCCACTTTGAGTGCCTGGCCCATGGTGGTGCTGATGAGTACTGTATGGATGAATGAGTTCACCTCATATATATTTCTATCATGGTACAACTTTACCTTCCTTCCCTATAACTTTATTAAAATTTATTCTGTTCATGTTTACCTGCCTATTAGAGCAGCAGTTCTCCAACCTTAGTAGCATATAAGAAAAGAATCAGCTGGAAGCGCAGCTTCCTGGGTCCCTGGCCAGGAGATCCTGCCTGACTCAGTAGTCTGGGGTGGGGCCCAAACATCCACATTTTTACACACACCATCAGGTGGTCCTGCAGGAAGTTTGAGCATCACACTTAAAGAAAGAATGTTGGACTCAAAGCGCCCTGGGTAAGTATTGATAAAAGCACTGAAGACAAGAAAAGAAACGGAGTCCTTTGGCTTACTAGAAACTGCTGTCATTCATTCCTTCACCCAGCAGCTATGCCGGGGCACCTACCATGGGCCAGACCCCGCACCATTCACCAAGGATGTGGAAGAGAAGACACACAGTTCTTGCCTTCGTGACAAAACAATCAATACATTGCACCACGGTGTGTCCAACAGGGACAGTGTCAGGTGCCACAGCCTATGTGGCATGAACACATGACTCAGACCTAGAGTGGGAGGTGGAGGTGGCCAGGGAAAGAGTTCTCACCACTGGAAGGTGTAACTTTAATACCCAGGACATCCTTCTAACTCTGCATTAATGAGGAGCCAGGGGTGTACATAAGCTGGCAGACAAAGAGGGCAGCATGAAAGCAACCACTTGCTTAACCAAAACCATCAGTGCCCAAACTGGGGCCTGTAGAGATCTGGGACAGAGCTTCCACTTGGGGACACACTGCCTCACAGGCGGGTCATATTTTATGGCTGCAGTCTAGGCAGACCCTGCAGTGAGAGCCCCAGCTTGCTGAACTCATGGTTTCCAGATGGCACATCAAGGGGCTGGCCCGGGTCAGCGAGCATTCCCTTGTGTTTCAATGTCTTTGTCACAGTCCTATGACTCCTTGGGAAGGACCATGTGACGGGCTTTAGTCCTGAGGAACACAGCAACAGGAAGTGAAGTCTCCCGTTCACTAACATTTGTCTCCTTTCATTTTTGTAAAAGAAATGAAATGGGCTTAAAAGGAAATTTTATGATTACATGGCAAATCACTAAAAATTCCCATTCAAGGATATTAGGCACTTTCACAGATTTAATAAAAGGAAAAAAAGAAAAGCCTCTTTTCTCCAGTGAATTAACAGAGGGGTAGTTTCCATTTGTCCCAGGTCCTCTCCCACGTCACAGCTGGCATCACCCTTCCTCCCTCCTTCTGCCACTTCCCTTCTATCCGCCCTTCTCCCAGCATCCTTTCCTCATGGGACGGGGGATGGCAAAACAGAACATCTTCCTCTGGCACCATGTTATGCTCAGGAACATCACCACCTGCCTAAGTTCCACAGGTAATTTATTTTGCAACAAGAGCCTGGAAATATTTCCTGTCCCCAACCCAAAGAGAAGTTGCTATTTACTCAAATAGTTGGATCTCTGATGCCAGGAGGAAACTGTACCTGATTAATTGCCACAAGGAGGTCCACAGCTGAACTGGAAAGAGACACCTCTTCAAGGTGCCAGGAAGAGGAAAGAATTAGCCCACTCTCTGCTCTGAGGCTCACCTCCACTGAAGATCTTTCTGGCCTGATTTTTGCCATCAACAGCAAAACAAAATACCCACAATCCCCTTCCAGTGTGGCGGGAACCCAGCCCAGCTACACTCTGTGTTGTCAAATCTACATGGCCGTTGGTACTAATAGGGTTAGATCTTGGTAATGACCATTATGGAAGCCATGGAAGAAAGAAAACTTGTGCTCTAAAATATGGATGAATGTTAGTTCATTTTGTGATGTGGAGCTACAAATAACTTTTTTCTGAACTTTTAAAAATATTTCTCAAAATTAAAAAAAACAACTTTAATTTTGGCTAAGTCATTGCTTCATTAAAGTCTTGCAAAAGGCTATAATGAGCTGAAAACTCTAGGGTGAAACACATGACTCACACTCAAACTTATTTTAACAAATGTAACACTTTTATTCATAACATCACTCAAGGCAGAAACTTATGCTCGGTTACCTTTTAGACTAGACCATGAAAACAGACTTGTCAAAAAAGATTTGTCAATTCATCTTGTCTACGGTTAGGCTAAATTACTGGAACATTTGCTCTGAATTCAATATACATATTTTAAAACTAAATTTTGTCTCAATAACAACTGAAGGGTAGTATGAATCATGCAATAATTGGGAAATTATTCCATTTTCAACTATACTTAATGTTGTCCTTGCAGTTGTAAGAAAATAACTTTTAAGAGTACTTGAAAATCTGCAGGTAAAAAATACTGATATAAAGAACCAAATACATTAAGAAAATAAAGAATCAAGTTTCAAAGAAGCTTTAGAAACCTTGACCCGAAGTGAACAAGAGATCACGTATTCTAGAAGGAAACACCACACATTTTTAAATTCCCTTTTGTAGACACATCTAACGAAGGGGTCTTTTAGGTCAGCGTTTACTTTTTCCTCCTTCACTTTTTAACAGAAAATTTCAAACATAAAAAAGCAGACAGTATAATGAACTGCTAGGCACCCATCATCTGACCTCAACAATTATGAACTACGGCCAGTCCTGAGTTATCTATCCAGCTTCCTCCCAATTATTTTGAAGCAAATCCTAGACGTATCATTTTATCCGTAAATGCTTAGACATGTGTCTCCAAAATATCAAAATTTTTTTTTATTAATACAAGATTGGTGTTTATTTTGGTTTTGCTTTCTCCCCCATATGCCTTCCCAAATTAACCATGAAATAATTCTTAAAACTAGCTGCATACAAAAAGGTTACTCTTATTTTGTTTTAAACACCAAAGGGAAAGTAATTCCTGACTATTCAGCATCAGTACCCTTTTTATCACATTGGCCCTAACTCTGTAGGGCCACAAGTTCAAGTCCCAGCAGGGCACTGTATTCCCTGATGGGAACGAGGGGAGTAATAAACTGCGTGGTGGTGAATAAAGTGGGGGTGAAGTGTCCCCACTTTACATTTACTGGCGCTAATAAAAATGACCTTCATGAAGGAATGATGGGGGCTTGGAAGCCCCACAAATCAAAGGTCTCTGTGCCTCAGCCCAGAAACAGAAACACTTTGCTTTTAAAACTGCTGCTGCCTCAAGAGGGATTATTAACAGTCTTCAAAGAACAAGGGCATCACCCCCCACATCCAAAATCCTTGTAGAAACATTAAAAGAAGGGAAAGGAAATACTGAACTGAAAAACTGAACTTTCACTTTTAGCTGGAAGCCAAAACCAATTAGATGTCAGTTACCTTATAACGTGTTTGTTCCACATCATAGATCTTCTTCTCCGATACCATTTTTGGGGCAAAGAACTTGGCTAACTTGGCAAGGTAAACTCCGTTCCGGAGTCCTTCTTCCAGCTCAGTGGTTGGTGGCAATTCTTCAACTAAGCAGACTTCCATCCACCTAAAGGGATCAAAAAAACCTTAAAGTGACTCCAGTTGGGTAACTTTCTGTAAATGAAGAGCTGCAGCATCTCACTATGAGTGATGGAGACGTTAACAAAGGGAGCAGGACCCGAAACATCTTCGAGTGTCATAGATGGGAAGACAGGACTTCCTGGGTGGGATGAGGATTCAGAGCACGAGATGAACAAGGGGGCACAAGCCCAGAGGCACTGAACTCAGGACCACGCCAGCGCTCGTCAACCTCACCTTTATCTGAGACTCGGCCAATTCCCTTTTGTGCCAAAGAGGAAAAAGGCCAAAGCATTCTGTTTGGGTGGAATTAGTCCTGCTGACACTACAGAAAAGAATGACTCTAAGTTTATGGGCTCTTAGCAGAAAAGATTCTTGTAGGGGTTATGCTTTGGGGAGAGCATAGTCCAAGGTGCTGTAAAATCTGCCACTGCCTCGGCCCAGGAACAACTACCAGGAAAGGTAGGAAGGCTTGGAAAAGAGACATCAAAATTTGGAAAGCAGACATAGTCTTCTTTAAATAATACACATTCCTTTTTCCACTACCAGGAACTTATTACAACATTGTAACTTTTCGGGAAGGTATAGCATTTATTGGGTTCTGAAAAAATATTTCAGAAAAAGATCAGATTAAATCTTAGGACACTGTGCCAGTATTATACAAAAGAGAGCACCAAGGTCATTACTGGCTCAAGGACACACAGCAGGAGGGGAGCCAGGCCAGTTCACATTTCACATTGAGGTGCCGAGAACCTGCCAGGGTTAGGAGGATAATGCTACTCCTACCCATTCTTAAGGAACTATTACCAAGATCCAAAAGGCAGGTGTGCAGGCTCCCAGCGACAGAGACCCCACCTCCCTGCCACTGATCCACAAATAAATCATAAACTATTAGCGTGAGCACCAACCTAGATAGCCAGACCCCTCAGAGGATCATTAACACATGAGCCTTCCTTCAAGTAAACAGAGGTAAGAGTACTATAGACTTGATAAATTTTTTAAAAATTTAAGAAATCACTAATAATGTTGCCTTTTTAATAAAAATCTGGCCAAGTTAAAAGCCACTGCACTAGACTGAATTTCTAATCTAAATAAACTGCAAATTACAGCATCATGCTATTTCTCGTTAAAACAATCTGCTTTGAAATAATTACCTTGAAAAAATTTAAGAAATTGTTTTCCACACAACAATATATAATTGCTTTATAGTAATCCCATAACTGGGGGATATGTGTGAAGGGTGGGGGACAGGTAAACTGACAATTTTTAGTAGAAGTAGTGGAGATAAGTTGATAGTTGGGACCAAGAGGAAGGAAGCTAAAATGAAAACAACTCTGAAGTATGATAATTTAGACTTGGATAACCACACCTATTTTTGTCTGTATTAGAACATATGTGAAGTTGCTTTAAAAAACTAATCATACCAAAAACTGAGGCTGGCTACAGCCTATCTAAAATGTAGCCACTGTTAACGCTTATGACATTACGAGCTACTCGAAGGCAAAGGCCATCTCTTCTTTCTCTTTATAATCCCCCTGTGCCTGGCAATGTGTTTGCACATGGTGGGTACTCAAAACATTGTCATTAAAGAAAAGATTCTGACTGTTAAGAAAAAAATTTTCCAAGCATCACAGTTGCACCAAAAAATCTTTTAGGACATTGCCAAAGACTTGTAAATGTAGCATCATTTTGCAACAGTAAGCATCAATGCAGATATCTCCTTTTCACTACCTTGAAAGTCAAAAGAAGATGCTATTATCATCAACGATAACTAGTACTTATGAAACTATTTTGTGCTAGTACTATTTAAACCTAGTGCTATTCAAACCTGGATTTAATACTTTATGAAGATTATCATTTAATCCTCAAGACCACCCCTTAAGAAGAGGTGCTATGAGGATCACCATTTGCAGATGATAATCTGAGGCTCAGAAAAGCCCAAGGCCACACAGCTAGTAACTGAAAGCCCTCAAGAAGCTGCCAGGGCCCTCTGCCCCTTTAATTCCAACTTTAACTTCTCACAATTCACCAAACAAGATTGAATCCTTCAGTCCGGTCCCACAGCCCAGTGTAAAATAAAAGTGATCACAAGACACTCCAGGCTACTTTCAGGGTGGCAGTAAGAGTCCCATGGTTTGAAGACGCACATGCTGCCGCTCTTCCAGTGTAAGGTCCAAGGATAGCCTATTCACTGCCGATATCCCAGAGCTACATTTATTCTAACTCCCTCTGTCACCTCTTTCTCAGTCACCTACCTCACAGCAGTAAATGATAGTGGCCTGGGCTGCCTCTCGTGGGTGCTGTTGCAAGCAGGCGTTGGGTATGGGAAGCCTAGAGTCTATGCAAATAGACTCACCTCCTCAAGAACTCCCTGCAAGCCTAGACAGGATCTCAAAGGGTTTTCAAATATATTACTTGGAAACATTACTAGTCAATATATGATCAATACACATTGACTGACAGCAAGACTACTCTTCTGGGACAGGTGGTAAACTCTGTTGACAGAATAACCAGCTGGATCAACATTGCTCTAAAGGTATTAAAATACCTCACAACGAAGCAGGAATCACAATATGCAAATTTCTAAACCAGCATCCAGTCATCATGTGGGCTGAACATCCCTCTGATGTATTTTCCAGAAGTGTAAGGCAAGAGAACTTGGAGCACAGACACCAAATGGTTCTTCCCAGGGGCTGGAGACAGCTAGGAGAGGCTGCTGGCCAAGGTCTGCATTTCCCATGCCCACAGTATCTGTGTTGGGCCAAGTGGCTGGGTCACGATCACCAGATGTGAGGGGAAATGATGTGCACCACCCCTGAGCCTGCCTCAGGAAGGCCTCCCATGGACGAGCCTCCACTCCTGCCTCCCTGTCTGCTAGCTGGATACTAGAGCCCACGGCAATCTTGAAAGAGAAGGTGGAAAAACCTCCATCAGCCTGGGTCCCTGACCGTGTGGTAAAGAACCCCCAGTACCCCCTCATCCTTGCCTTGCACCACCTTACATGAGAAAGAATTAAACTTCTACTGCTGACCTAACCTCCATGGCTTACTTGTTACCTGGTAAGCTGGCATTACCCAGCCAAACCAATAAAAATCCTAAGTGTGATTTTTATGATCTGTTGGGGTCAAACTTCCTATAACAATCACAATGTAGAGACAACTGGCCTGACGTTCAGGAAGTCTGGCTCTACGACCAAGAGCTAGGTGTACTGGAAGAAGTCACTTGAAACTCTGAGCTGAGTTTTTAGTCCATGAGTCTAAAATGATAATGGAATTCAATGACACTGTAATTATGTAATATGATTTTGTTTTAATAGCTTTATTGAGATAATCCACACACCATACACTCACCCATTTAAGATGTACAATGCAATGATTTTCAGCACATTGTCAGGGTTGTGAGACCACCACCATACCAACTTTAGAACACTTCATAATTTCAAAAAGAAACCCTACACTCATTAACAGTCACTCCCCATTTACTCCCAAACCCAAACCCACTAATCTGACTTCTGTCTATAGATCTGTTCATTCTGGACATTTCATATAAATGGACTCGTACAACATGTGGCCTTTGTGATTGGCTTGTTTCACTTAGCACAACGTTTTCAAGGTTCATCCATGGTGTAGAATGTCTTAGTACTATACTCCTTTTTATTACTGAATAATACTCCACTGTATGGATATATCACATTTCATTTATCCATTTTTCAGTTTATGGACATCTGTGTTATTTCCACTTTTTGGTTATTATGAATAATGCTGCTATAAACATCATGTACAAGTTTTTGCATGGACATATGTTCTCATTTCTCTTGGATATATACCTAGGAGTGGGATTACTTGATCATAAGTAACTCTGTTTAATCTTTTTAGGAACTTTCAGGCTGTCTTCCGAAGCAACTGCAACATTTTACCTTCCTACCAGTAGTGTGTGAGGATTTGAATCTCCCCACCTCCTTGCCAACACTTAGCTGTCTTTTTGATTATAGCCATCCTAGTAGATGCAAGGAGGCATCTCATTATGGTTTTGATTTTCATTTCTCTGATGATTAATGATATTCAGCATCTTTTTACGTGCTTACCACCCATCTGTATATCTTCTTCAGAGTAATATCAAATCCATTGCCCAAGTTTTGGTTGGGTTGTCCTTTTATAATTGAGTTATAAGAGTTCTTTATGTATATGGTATACAAATCCCTTACCAGGTGTATGATTTGAAAATATTTCTCCATTCTGTATATTGTCTTTTCACTTTCTTGATGGTATCTTTTGAAGCATAAGACGTTTTTAATTTTGACTAAGTCCCATTTATCTATTCTCTTGTTGCTTGGACTTTTGGTGTCATGTCTAAGAAACCATTGCCTAACTGAAGATCACAAATTTTCACCTATGTTTTCTTCTAAGAGTTTTATAGTTTTAATTCTTATATTTAGGCCTTTGATCCATTTTGAGTTATTTTTTGTATACAATGAGAGGTAAGGATTCAAATTCATTCCTTGGCATGTGGATACCCAGTTGTCCGAGCACGATTTGCTGAAAAGACGACATTTTCCTCTATTAAATTGCCTTAGCACCCTTGTGAAAATCAGTTATCCGTAAATGTGAAAAGTTACTTCCAGACTCTCAATTCTATTTCAATGATTCATACCTCTAAGATTTATGTACACAGAAAATATGTGTACATACAACCAAGCTGGAAAGACCTCATATGTCACCAAAAGCCTATCTTCAAATTTGACTTAATGACACATGGAAATGAAGACCACAATTGGCCTGTGTCACTTCCTGCTGTCCTTGCATTTATTGCTTCTTCCCTATGACTTCTATTGATTACTCCTCCTGAACCACAGCACCAAGATGTGAATGTCTCATCCCCGAGCCAAAGTTGAAGCTCCTATGAGCATCTCAAGGTTGTTGGAGAACTTTATCTTCCTTCTATGCCAGGGTGGAGCGACAAATTCCTACTAGTATTGCTATTCTTCCTCCTCTCTGCAGGGAAAACGTGGCCCACTTAGCAGGCACAGAGAAACTAAAGGAAAGGAAGAGGAATTTCCTTTTTATCATTCAAGCAATCTCTCTTCAACCTTTTCTTGGAGTTGAGGTGGTTTCCATAAGTATCTCTATGTGTAAATGTAGATGGTCTGATCCACGTGAGGCAGGGAGAAGAAGGGGGAAGTGAGAGGACGCTGGGAGAAAGGTGATATTTTTCCAATTTTAGGTCAAAGCCGAAAGGGAAAATAATTAATGTCATTTTGTCTTGCAAGAGACAAAAAAAGAAACTCATAAAAATCCTGAGACAAATGATCCGTTTTACTGCGTTACTTTGTGCCTTGCAGAACATATGAAAGTTGTTTCGTTGAGGCATTTGCTATCTGAGTTGTTATTCAGGAAATCACCAACTATAAATCTTGGTCTCTATCACGCAGCGCTCTACGGAATCAACGTCCCCAAAGTAGAACTGCTGGCCAAAAAAGGGAAAGTGTGTTTTTTCTGGACAAACCCTGTTTCAATGCAGTGCCCTGTTCCATGAACTTTCAAGTATTACAAGTCAATTTCTCTCCCTAAATGTTTTGGAAAATCAGCACATGAAATATTTTACAAAAGAATAAAAACAAAGACCAGATATTTCTATACGTAGAATATAATTGGTCACTCTTTGCGCCATAGGAAGTACAATGTCAGAAGGACTAGATTAAGTTCTCATGGTAACCTTTCCATTCACTGGAGGCTGATGCAAAGCACTGTCACCACGATTCTATCACTTTATTAGCTCAGGGAAACAGGGACGTAGAAAAACACACATTGCACAACTGACGTGGGTACCCACGGCCCCCATCCTTTTCTCAACAAAACTCATTTGGTTCACTCTAAGAAAATTACATGAAATGTTAAAATAATGCTAATTATTTTCTTTAAAACACAGACATACAATACCATGAAAAGAATCCATGTATGACTCCAAGCCCTACCAGGAAGGAGCAGACTTCTGAGGACTTCTTTCTCACCCTCCTCTTTAGGAGGGAGATGATGTAGCAGGATCTGTTGAGTTTGGCAAGCATTTCATGAGTTGTTCCACAGAATACTGGCTCAGGGAGATGCTAATAGTGTCCTGGGGGGACAAAGGGGACTAAGCACATTCAGAAAATGTTGCATTCTATGTCCTCTCTCAAGGATTGATAAGTTGCATTAGCATCCTGAAAGCTCTGAGAATTCCTAAAGTCTGGAACCAAGTTTCATTTCTTTTAACCCCATGTTCCCCCTGTTTTTTGACCACACAACTCTGTTTTTCCCCAGAACCCTTGGTAACATTTCCTATAAGGAAATGGCAGGCAACTGACAGAAGCAGTGTAATTTGGTTAACTAAAATCACGGGCCCTGGGGTGACACTCTTGGGGTTCAAATCCTAGTTCTAGCACGATACCAGTGATTTCTCTGTAAAATGAGGATATTTAAAGCATCTGCCCTTGGAGGACCACTGTCAGGAGTAAACAGGAATCCGTGTAACGTGTAGCTCTGTGCCCGGCACACAGGAAGAACCCAGCAAACACTGACAACAATTGTTATTAGCAAGTCCCTAAGTTGAATCTGGCCCAGTCCCTTACCAGACACGTAAACTCAACAGATTAATCCATTAGTCCAGTTAATATTTTTGAGCATCTAGTACTTTCCAGTTCTGTTCCAAATGGTGAATCAGGCAAAGCCCCTCAGTTTATTGAGCAATGAGGCTCAGATTCTCATGGATGTTAGGACGCCACTAGCTCAAAGGGGTTTTGAGGATTACAGGAAATGGCACCAGCACAGCACAGAGAGCTGGCACCCGGGAGTCATTCGTATGGTTCCCGTCTCTAAACAAACAAGTTTTTCAAAGAATCTTTTTGGGTGAATTATTTCTTCGAGAAGGATATTTCATGCGTTAGTGTTACCCTTCTTCCTCTGTGTTCCCTTAGACATGGGATAAGAAAAAAGGAGAAATAAGCAGAATAGCACGAGGCACTGACAGATAAAAGAAAGCCTGCAAACTTTGTAGCCCAATTTGTAATAGGTCTGATTCATTGCTGAAAATTATTTTGAAATAAAATTTTGAAAAAAATTGAAAACTATTTCACAGAATACACTGTTGCTCAAATATGTGCTCTATTCATAATTCTTCCTAACTCTAGACAACAATCAGACATTTACTGTACTTCTATTTTGGTTTGGCCCAATTAATCATCTACCTGGGATGTATTACACTGATAGTACGACATGCCTGGAGAGACAATTGGCCCGACATATACAAACACACAAGCAGAAAGATGACATTTACAGGTGCTAAAATTTCTACACAGGCAGACATTGCATAAAGCAACGAGCCTATGAAGCGAAAAAAATTTTAAAAATGTAAAACACACACTTGTTGCTGTTGCTTTCCTTTTTTAAAGCCTCAGTGCACAGCTTGGTATCCTAGCTGTTAGTTCAGTTCTCTATGTGAGCTGCCACCACCCCGTGACAGCTGACAGATGAGCAGGGTGGTTCCACGAGCATGAAACGAACCCGGGCCGCGGCGGTGAGCGCCGAATCTGACCACTAGACCCCCAGGGCTGGCTCGCATGCACTTGTTCTTTATGTTACTGAGCACATTAGGCAAAAGGCTGGTCTTAAGCTTCAACACTGGGTTGGGAGGGGAGAGACAATATCTAATATGTTCAGTGTCATGGCTTTTGGCTGATATCTTAGATGACTTGATTCAAGTGTTAAATAGTTAATAGTTTTAATAATACCTTGACTTAAACTTTTTTCTGAAATAATACTCATATCATGGAAAAAACAAAAAGCTAAGTGTACACAGGATAGTTAATACCTAAGCAGGGATTAAAGAAATATATATGCCTGAAATGTTTAAACAGGAAAATACGGAGCCTTGGAGCCTCTGGCATCTGGGGATCCCAGGTAAGAATGGGAGGAGCCACAAGTCACACCTCCCTGGCATCTTCCATGTTTTATGCCCTTTACTGGTTCCAATTTATGTGCCCGTAGGTTCTCCGCTATACAACCTTCTCCTCAATACGTTCAAACAGTTATGAACTATTGGTACAAACTTTTTGAAAAGCAATGTGATGATATAAAAGTAAATAATTACTGCACTCCGATTAAGTTTAAGGCATGGGTGCTTTAAAAAATTTCATTTACTCTTCCCATAACCCAGTGAATTATCTTCATTAAAAAAGAATAAGGAGTCAGATACCAAGAAAGATGAAATATCTTATCCAAGATCACATCAGTGGAAAAACCAAAATATGAACTCATAGATCACTCTGAAATCTGCACATTAACCACCACACTATATTGCTTCTTGAAAGAATACATCAGGAAACGTAAAACACCACCCAGATATTTTACTTTGTGAGTATAGCTTAATAAATACAGCTAAGGTCCAAGATTTTTGTGCAACACAAAACTGGAAACAACCTAAGTGTCTAACAAAATCATCTTTATCCACTGGATAGAAGGTTATGTAGCTGCTTAAGATATTTTCATAGATTATTTAAGAAAATGGAAAAATATTGGTGGTAAATTAAGAGAAAACAGAACACAAAATTATACCATAAGACATTTCTAAAATTACATATATCTAAATGTACACAGACTGGAAAACATATAGCAAAATATTAACAGTGGTTTGCCCTTTGTGATCATACTATTGGTGAGGTTCTTATCTTTTCCTGTATCTTATTTTATCATAAGCATGTAATATTTTTAATAATAGATAATAACGGAATACAGTGGATGTATTCTACCAATATATAAAAAGCAAGAGCTTGTTTGCTGACCACACCTAACATTTGAGCCAAAATGGAGACTTGTGGTAGCAAACACTAAAAAAATAGTGATAAAAATAGGGTAATGGGAGCAGAGGAGAAAACGGTAGTTTGTGGTTGAATCTAGTTGGTGATGGGGGAGGGAAGCACAAGAAGACAAAAAGAAAATACCCTCAATTTTTTTCTTTTTAAAGCACACTGGTTGAGATCCTTCGCCAATATGATTCCCTCTTCGGGACAACATTAAGTACGTGTATCTTTCCACGTACCTCCAACCAGGTCAACAGCCTGGCTCCAAGGCTTGGAAAGTGAAGGAGGAATCATTATTAACCAATACAAACAATAAATGAAACATTAACAAATCAAGAGTGCAACCTGAATCATCCCTGCTGCCTACAGTAAGATGCAAGAGGAGAGAGAAATTGAAGAAGAAATTGTTAAGTAAAAACAAACAAGAACTTGAAGATTTGGAAAATTCTTGGTCTATCCATATTTCGAAAAATGAGAGAGTGTGTGTTATGGTGGGAACACCAAGGGTGTGGCTGGACAGTCAGTGCATAAAGAGTATGACTCATCGATCTAATCAGCCGCCTCAGCGGAAGGCGGGAACAGAGATGGGTTATACCAGCAGAGACCCTGCCAGCTTAGACTCAAGGAGACAGACAGCAAAAATGAAGGAAGGCTGCCACACTTCTGGGATTCTACAGGATGGGACAGAAGAGCTATCCGGCAGTGTCATGTGTCATCCATCAGGATAAGGGAAGAATGACCCTGAAGGTGATTCAGAGATTGACAGGGCTGCCACTCCCACCACAGGCCCAGAGTGTCTCCTCCTTGGTTTCAGGGGGCCAGGCTGCTGCCCCAGTGGATCTGGAAGGCAGGGACGCCACTGTGGTGGGCCCAAAGGACAGAGCATCAAGTGGATTACTCTCGAGCCTTAAAATCTAGTGGAATTTGCCCTGCTGGGTTTTAGACTTGCTCGGAATCCATGACCCCTTTCTTCTTTCCAAGTTCTCCCTTTTAGACTGGGAATGTCTATCGTTCGTCCCATCACCCTATTTTGGATGCATGTAACTTACCTGGTTTCACAGGCTCACAGGAGTTTTTACTTCAGGATGACTCATACATCAAGTCCCCCCAACACTTGATTTAGATGAGATTTGGGTAAGATTTGGCACTTGGAGTTGACGCTAGAATGGGTTAAAATTTGGGGGCTTCTGGGATGTGAATGAATGCATTTTGTATAGAAGGAGGATACAAATTTTGGGGGTACAAAGGCTAGAGCATCACGGGCAGAATTGTGTCCCGTCCAAACTCATATATCGAAGTCCTAACCCCTAGGGCCTCAGAATGTGACTGTATTCAGAGAAGGATCCTTTAAGAGGTGATTAAGTTAAAATGAGGCCATTTGGGTGGGCCCTAATCCCACGACGGATGTACTTAAGAGGAGATTAGGACAGAGAGCGAGACACCAGGGCTGTGCTGCACAGAAGGAAAACCATTGAGGACACAACGAGAAGGCAGCCATCAGTAAGTCAAGAAGAGAGGACTCAGGAGAAGCTGATCCCACTGACACCTTGATCTTGAATGTCCAGTCTCGAGAACTATGAGAAAATAAATCCATGTTGTTTAAGCCACTCAGTCTGTGATACTTTGTTATGGCAGCCCAAGCAAATAATACACTGGCTAAACATCAACACCCATCACCCTCTAGAACCCCTTCCCCAATTTTACTTCTCTTCATTCGGTTTATTACTACAATAGGATATAGATTATATCCTATTGATGTGTTTGATGGACTCACCTACTTGGATTGTAAACTCCATAAGAGCAAAGACCTTGTCTGTCTTTGGGGAGGCACGTAGCACAATGGTTAAAGGCACAAACCCCAGAGTCAGACACCTGACATTGAAACCAAGTTCTGCCACTCACCAGCTGTGTGCCGGGGGAACTGACTTAGCTCATCTTGTCTCAGTTTCCCAATCTGTAAGTTGGGGATATTAACAGCACTGCTTCAGAGGGTTGTTGTGAGTTCATGGAAGAAAAGCAGGAGAAGGGCGCCTGGCACAGAATCAGTACCTGTAGTAGCAGCTGTCGTAGCTTTCACTGCTCACTGCTACACCCAGGGCCACTCTCTGCCCAACTGCCAGCAAAACTTACTGTTCACATCTGTTCTTTAGCTCTATTTGTCCAGCTGGCCCCTGCCATACACACATCCACGGGGCAGCAACTAAGCCAGCGTTTTACTACGTCAAACGTCAAACGTGACTTCTCTCGTCACAGTCTTACCATCCCCTGAGCTAATTCAAGCCATCCCCATCTCCCCATCTCCTGCCAACACACACACACACACCCTATTGCATTACACAAGTTATAGACTTAAATGGTATTTAGTGGGGGCTATACAAATATTTATATATGTTCACGAGCCAGGTTTCCATTACAGTCATGTGTCGCGTAAAGATGGGAATACGTTCCGAGAAATGCATTGTTAGGCAATTACATCATTGTGCAAACAACAGAGGGTGTACTACACAAACCTACATGGTACAGCCTACTGCACGCCTAGGCTGTATGGTACCCATCTTATGGGACCACTGTTGTACACTCAGTCCGTGGTTGACCGAAACGCTGTTACACAGCATTTGACTATATGACGGGGCTCCCACAATACTGATAACGCCAACCACAAACCGTCACAGCTCCCATTTGCTTAGCACACTGCCCAGCACTGAGCAGGTACTTGGCACTTATGTGAATGTATTCTCACACCACCCGATGAGATGGGTATTTTTCCCCTTTAATGGAGAAGGAAAGTGGCTCAGAGAGTGAAATAACTTGCTCAAGGTTACGCAGTCAATAAGCGGAGATTTCAATCTAGGTTGTCACCTCCATAGCGCCCACATCCGCCACACTCCATCTGCTCTGACAAATTGTTTAAGATGAATGCGGTGAACAGGGCTTCAGCTCACTTCCTAGGAATGTTTGTTGCTTAAGCGGAAACTCACAGTGAAGCCTGTCCTAAAACTAAAAGAAGCCAGCTCAGATCTTCCTAGACTCTGTTTTCCCAAAGTGAGGTATACCTGTGCTTTAACACAGATGAAGGGAACATACTCTTTGGGAGTGACTGAAGAGGCTGCTGTCACTTTCAGGGGTGTCTGAGGGGTACAGCTGAGCAGCAGACTTTGAGTTCCTGAAAACCTGGCTTCAAACTTGGTTCTGCACCTTAGTCATGATTACCTTGGCGTGCAACCATCTCCCTGGGCCACAATTTCCTCTTTCAGGAAATTGGGTACAACACCAGCCACTTCAGAGATGTCATAAGAACTAAAACAAATGCCATGTGGAGAGTCATCTGGTAAAAAAGTACCCACCACGTAACAGGTGTTCAAGAAACAATTGTTCACAAAAAGGAAGAAAAAGGAGGTAGGCAGGCGAGCATCAGCTCAGAGTATAATGTTCCGAAGGATCCACCAGATACCACGTGTTCTCCATGGAGAGTCTGCCCCGTGCACCTAAGCAGCCTGGCCACACCGACCTGAACAGGTGAGATCCACAGTCCTCTGGGTGGAGACGGCTGGGGCACAGACGCCCTGTAGGAAACCAGCGGATCAAAGTGCCTTGGAGAACTGAACTCAAGAGCCGGACTCTGCCTCCCTAGAACCTGCTACAGGGGAGATTAGGCTGTAACACTCATTTGCCGTGCAAAGCGCCTTCCATTACGCAAGATAACCATGAGCTGGGTTCAGAGGAAAAGTAAAGAAGAAAGAACCGAAAGTACTCGGCAGCAGTTTCCCAGCAAATCAACACTCATCTGAGCCTTCTGCAGAAATTTTGGCCTAACTACCAACTGAAAACTTGATGAGGCAGATTCTCCTTCCTGGGTGTGTCTGCACTGTGCACATGATCTAACCCCAAAATCATCACTGTTCTTGCACTTTTAAACATTGCTTTGCCCCAACACAGGCAGGAAAACGAAAGCAGCAAGCTTAATGAGATCGTTGTAAACTCACCTAATTTGCCACAACTCCGTCCTACCCTCAACTCTCCTTTTCACAGCCCTTTCCTACTTGCTAACCAAATTTTCAATATGGAATTGTTAAATAATGGACATTCTAGAACACCAAGAGAATGCCATAGCAAAAGCCAGGCCCTATTTCAAAACATAAGAAGCATAATCGGCAAAAGCTGCATCCAGTACGGGTTTCATTCCTTTTCTTCCTCCCCTTAGGCTGCAGGTGTCTTGTGGTCCAAGTTAGCCCTTTCCTGGAGATGGGAATGAAGCCGGGCTGTGAAGACTGATTCTTCTAGAGTCTAAAAGACCACAAGGAGTAGCTCTCAGCAGGTAGCAGTGAAGTAACATCACGAGCAGACACTACCACAAAGTGTAACGGTGAGAAATGTCATAGGGAGCCCCTTTCTCCTCTAGCTCCATCCTTCACCCAGCCCTTACTGATCTCCCCCACCCCCACTACCAGCTGTACCAAGGAAGTGACAAATGGGGACTCACTGGATGCCATCAATCATTGTCACTAAGAGGAGAATGAAAAGAAGCTAACATATGTTCCTGCAAATGCCTCTCACTCCCCACTCCCACTCTTCCCCCTCACTGGGACACGATCTTGATAAGCAGCAAGCCCCGTAGAAGGAGCGGCCCGTGGAAGCATTCTAAGCACCATTCGTTTTCACGTGTGCCCATGTTTACAGGTCACAGGTCACACACACCCCAGCCCAGACTGAAGCAGAGCTGCTCACCCACTGGCTACTGACAACCCAGACCACAGAGCGTGGAAGGGCTGAGGATTAAGCCAATGCCACGCTCGTGCCAGCAGGGATGGTGGAGTAGAAAGGATGTGCGCTACAGGTAGCAGATGGTATCTCTGCGCCTCGTTTGGAAGACAGAGAACCTGCAGTTCCTTATTTCTCTGCTGACCATCACGACATTCGATAAATTGATTCCTATGGCAACAGCTCTAATTATAACACTGAAAATAAAAGAAGGCTATGTTAATGGAGACAGACAGTGCACTCACTTCTGGGAACATAGTGAGAGGCAGAACGTGGCAACTTGCAACAGCAGCCAGAGAACTCCATGATCCCTAGTGCACACCTATTCCAGCTAAATAACATGAGAACAAAACAACAACAAAGACAAACCATATGCATGAAGGTATTAATTACAGCGATATTAAAAAATAACCTAAAAGTTGTTTCACAGAAGAGATTGTGAAGTTATGGTGCATAATACAGATGAAATATTATGCGGCCATTAAAATTTATGACGACAACTTAGCAAAATGGAGGAAAGTTGATATAGTAAAGTGAAGAGAACAACAATACAAATACACATGCACTTTTTGCTATGTCAGGTGTGTTTGCACATGAGAAAGTTAGAAAAGTTGATATACTGGGTTGGTGGAATTCTAAGGTTTCCTAAATTTGTTTTGAAATGTTTGTGATAAACAAAAATTAAGGTAAAAGAAGAATTGCAGTAAAAATCACCACAATTGCTTCACCTATTTTCAAAATCTCAGTTCTGCACAAGGATAGGTGGCAACAAACTAGATGCACGTCTAGCAATGAGGATGGTATTTTCAGATCCTAGTGAAAAAAACTAAGGGAAACAGACGTAGATAGCCATAGCATTTGCATAAATTAAAAATACATACAAGATGATACATGACAAGAATACACACAGACCTAAGTAAGACACTTTACACATATCTGAATGGACACCTATGGGAGGAGGGGACCAGGGATAAAAGAAGGAACTCTTAGGGGGCCCAGCAGAAACCAGCAGCCACCGTGTGACCAGTGAGACCATGGGCCATACCCTGAGGAGTGGGACTGGCTCAACCTTTGCACCTGAGGTCCTCAAGCAGGGCCAGTCATGGTTTTAAGATTTGGGAGTAAACTGCTACAATTTCAGACAGCTAGGCATTTCCTCTTCAGGACATATCCTATGCTCCCAAATGGCCATTCTGCTTGGCGCCACATTCTAATTTTCCTTCAGTTTAAAACAAGATTCAGAGACTGCAGGAAATCATCATTACTGAAAAATATTTAATCATGTTGCCAATTGTGTACATAATTGTATAACAACTGTAATGTGTGTGTGTGTGTATACACAGTTGTGTGTGTACAGTTATATATGTAGTTAGCAACCACGTATAGCTGTTCAGCAATGATCCCTCGTAAGCCAGAAAAGACAGTAGCCAGAGTGGCGACCTTTGGGAAGGAACTGGGTAGGAGGAAGACAATTTCCACTGAGTGCTGACTTTTGGACCTTTTACATTTTGTACCATGTGCATATATGACCAAATAAAAATTTTAAAGCACTCAATTAAGCAACCACCTACTCTGTACACATACTATTACCAAATACGCTTAAGGAAAACGTTCCAATTACACCAGAACCAGTAAGAATCCCACCAAGTCTTCTCACAGCTCCACATAGGTTTCCCTTGGCTAGACCCCTTTCCTCCCAGGTCCTGGTCACCAGGCTCAACCTGCACGCAGCTCACCAGGTGGCAGCATTTGCTTTTGGGCTTGGCTGTGCTGCCTCGTTTGATATGTAGGTTAATAATTAATTAGAGCCCTGCCATTCAGAATATCTTCTCAGGACCAAAGGCAGCTGGGGACTGCTGCCTCTGTCAAATGCCCCCACTCTGGAGTCTCTACATTTCTTGGTTCTGAGAAGTATCAATGCCCCTGTGATCTGAAGGCAGCAGACCCCGGGACTTCAAAATCCTTACAGCTTAACAAGAAGTCGTGTTAAAAAGTTTTTTAAACTAAGATCCTTTTGTTAGAAGTCAGTTTCTTTACTGTCTGCTAGCTCTGGGGTCAGAACAGCAGCCACCTGGGTGGAGTGGCCGTCGAAGCAGGAAGTGGAAGGAGAGGGGGCCGCAGGCCAGCACAGCCCTGCGCCGGCTAGACAGCGTGCCTGCAGAACCTGCCCAGATAGCACGCTGGGGAGCTGGGCACCCTAATTGCCATCCACAGTGAATTCCCACTAAGAAAGCCCTTGAGATGTGTAAGAATTTCCAGACAGATAATTAAGTACCATCTCACTTGTCTAACAATTTCATCATTGTTTTGTATTGAAATAGACATCAGAAATAGAGAAAAGTTTTTTTCTGTGGCAAACCCTTACAGAAGGAGGAAACACAAACCCTCATGAATAAAAAGCAATCTTGTCCCACCCACCTTGGGGAAAAAGCAACAGAGAAGTGGAGCTTTTAGGGAGGAAAAATAAGAAGCCAGAAAATAAACTTCTATGTAGTAAGAAAATAAAAATTCTAACTCTATACCTGAATATTATGTCCACTTAGGAAAAAGACAACAGATGGGCAAAAAGTGATGGACACAAAAAGAAATTGGCTTAAAAGCAGAAGACACATACACCATGACAGGAAGCACAAATCATCGGGACTAACTTAGTGACTGACAAGGAGGTTTCCAGCTCGGTTGCCTGGACAAATGACCAAGAGAGCTTCAGAGAAGAAACCCGGAGAATGGAGGCGGGGAGGCAGGTCTGCCCAAAGCAACCAGCCACATCATCACATTCTTCTACCACCACCTTCATGTTCACTTCAGTGTTTCACCTTCAAAGAAGTCATCAGCGACCACACAGAGAGAGACAGGCTGAAAAGCACAGAGAGGCACACAAAGGTTTTAGGGAACAGGAGCTGGTCATAAGAGAACACTATTACCCCCTGGTGTTCTTAGGTTTCAGGAAATGTGGCTTGACTGACAGTAGGGCCAGCTCTGTGCAGTAACAAATCATGCTGCGAGGGTGTTCTGGGGCCGGCTTGGGTTTCACAATGCCTCCATTTCATGGCTGCAAGGCAGCCTCACCTAACACCTTCCAGTCCTGATTATCTGTAAGACACAGGATCTTAAGCCGACCAATTACCATCTTTATAATCTAAATATCTACAGACATTGCTAACCGTATTTCCAGACCACGGACATAAACTATGCTTACATCTTGAGCCATCATTCTAGCACATACACAGAATATTAAGGATGGGCACACAAATATAAAGCTAGCAGTCACATTTGGAAAAGCAGGTTTCCCGGTATGATCACTGTGGACAAGAAGAACAAGCAAGGACTCAGAATTAGGTGGCAACACACAGAAGAGCCACCAAGCCAGGCTGCATCAGAGGGAGAACAGAGTATGCATGCCCTATGCACATAAAGAAGCACGATTTCAAATGTTCCAGCTAAGAAGAAACACTCAAGTTTAAAGCGACTTTCAACCAGTAGGGACTAATCTGTTGGCAAGACCTGTCCCCAAGGGGCTTGAGGCAGGCAAGGACAGATGACAAGGAGACTTCAGATTTTATCGAGAAAGTGTCAGCGGAGGTATTAAGTAACATGGCAGAGCAGAAGTATTAGTCACTTCTAATCACCTAATTTATTAACAAACTGGGATAAACACAGACTAACTTTAGCCTCAGGAAATCCACTCTAGCAGGCTTGCAAACAGAGGCCTCGGGGGTGAGGCAGGCTCCGGCCTAGAGGGTCTGTCAGCTACTGGGCTCCAGCCCACTGCTGCCTTGTGGGAATGTGGGACCACTCAGGCCCTACCTTCCGGAGTTCCTAAGAAGTAGGAAATCCAAGTTTTTAAGAGCTCTTCTGACTTTTAAATGCTCAAAACTAATTAAAAAATAGTTAAACACTCTGCATGTTGAATGAAACATCTTAAACTTTTATAACATTTCAAAAGGAAGTGAAAATGTGCCTGTGAGTAAGTTTTCAGATGGGTAAAGTTTGGCCATGAGTGTACAGGGGCTACAGCTGCTCTTTCTCGGCACATTCTCGAAAAGTAGAGCTTTGTTTTGTGTTTTTAAAAAGGCGAGGTACTATATTTATATAATTATTAAATTTATCATAAAAATTATTAGAAGCTGCATGAAAGTAAAATGGGGACATTAGGGAAATGCAAATCAGACTACCACGAGACATCACCTCATAGCCATGAGGATGGCTATTTAAAAAACACACAGAAAATAACAAAGGTTGGTGAAGACAGAGATAAACTGAAACCCTCATGTACTACTGGTGGGGAATGTAAAATGGTGCAGCCACTGTGGAAAACAGTTTGGTAGTTCCTCAAAAAGTTACACATAGAATTACATAAGATCCAACAAGTTTACTTTTGGGCATACACCAAACAGATATGAAAGCAGGACTCAAATCTCTACTTATACCCATGTTCATAGCAGCATCATCCACAACCGCGAAAACGTAGAAGCAACTCAAGTGTCCCTCAACAGATAAGTAAACAAAACGTGGTATATCCATATAGTGCTTTATTATTCAGCCTTAAAAATAAAATTCTGATATATGCCACAACACAGATGAACCTTGAGAATATTATGCCAAGTGAAATACACGAGACATAAAAGGATAAATACTGTATGGTTCCACTTACAGGAGGTACCCAGAATAGTCGAATTCGTAGAGACAGAAAGCGGGATGGTGCATGCCAGGGGCGGGGGGCAGGGAGGAAAGGGGAGTTAGTATGGATGGGCAGAGTTTCAGTTCTGCAAGATAAAAAAGTTCCGTAGATGGACAGCAGTGAGAGTTGCACAACATTGTAAATGCATTAATGCCACTGAACTGTAAAATGGTTAAAACGGTTAACTTTAAAAATGGTTAAAGTGGTAAATTTTTTGTTATATATATTTTACCAGAATTAAAAAAAAAAACGGAATGATAGGGATATACATAGAGAAGGGAGTCAAAGGAGGTGCCTTTCTTACCTGCTGGCTTTATCAGCAACCAATACAGGAACAAGGACCTCCTCCTCCCCAGCCACCAGCACTTAGATGTGACAGCCCTGAGGAAGTGTGTGACTGTAGGAATCTCATTGCTCTCTAGGAATCTTCCAAAGGGCCACCGTATACAGTTGTACAGGTGGCCCACTGTGCACAGCATCCTGACCTGGGGGAGCAGCCTGTGCTCCACTGGGCAGTCTCTGTGTCTGCAGGTGGAGATGCCTTTTCCCTCTCACAAAGGCACTAGGGGCTAGTGGTGGCCTTGCTCTCCCCTACCCTCAAATTGGTCTTCTCTTCTGACTCCCTATTTCTGTTCAGGATACCCTCTCTTCTCACTGAGCCCCGATTAAAACTGCAATGTCCCTTCCTGTTCTCATCCCAATCAGCTACTGGCGTCTACCAACTCTGCTCCTCTCCCCTTCCTCCCTCCTCTCTCCCCTCCCACTGCCCCTTACCCTCTTCAGGCCCTCTGACCTCGCGTCTGGACTTGGACCTCTGAGCTGGAGCTCTGTACCTCCAGCACCCCCTCCCCAGATGATCCAGTTTAATGCTGCTGCCAGATTAATTTTCCCCAAGGAGGGCTCACCATTTCACTCACACGCCCCCAGTGGTTTCTCTTTCCTCTCCTGTACGTGTCGAATAAATGAAGTAGATCTTTATACTAGTAATATTCTCTTTTTTAAATATCTGCCATCTAGTCCTGGGATATTCTTCCTGTGCCTTCTTTCCTGCAGAAACAGGTTAATGCTTACTGGTACTTTTGCAGGATTTAAGTTGTGGGCTTAAAATATATCTCACTTTAGGAAGGTGCTATAGGGGTCTCGGTGGACATTGCTATGGTGTGAATGTTTGTGTCCTCCTAAAATTCATATGTTGAGATCCTAATGCCTGATGTGATGGTACTAGGAGATAGATTTGGGAGATGATTAGTTCATGAGAGTGGAGCACTCATGAATGGGATTAGTGTTCTTATGAAAGAGACCCCATGGAGCTCCCTATGCCTGCTGCCATGTGAAGTCACAGCGAGAAGGTGCTGGCTGTGAACCAGGAAGAGGGGCCTCACCCGACCGTGCTGGTGCCCTGATTTTGGACTTTCCAGCCTCCAGAGACAGACGTCATTTTAATTGACTATAGGGACAGGAAGTTCAAGATTCTCCAGGTTTTCTTCAATTCCCATCTTCTGACTCCTTGCCAGCAACTTGGAAATCTAAAGGCGTGTTCTGCTGGAAAGATTGAATTGCTGCTGCCTCTTCACACTCACCCGGGAAAAGGACAAGCAAAATAAATGACAGTCTCACTTTAAGCAGTAGAGTTGAGGATTGGGTGTGAGACCCCTATAGCACCTTCCTAAAGTGAGATATATTTTAAGCCCACAACTTAAATCCTGCAAAAGTACCAGTAAGCATTAACCTGTTTCTGCAGGAAAGAAGGCACAGGAAGAATATCCCAGGACTAGATGGCAGATATTTAAAAAAGAGAATATTACTAGTATAAAGATCTAGTTAACTGAGTGGGATTTTTTTCTTATTCCTACAGCCAAAGCTGGAAGCCTAGGATAATGGGGCTAAGCACATTGAGCCATAAACACATAGGGACGGACCCTGTCCCCTATTGCTTACCAAGAGGTCACAGCATCAGTCCTACTAGCTGATCACAGCCCCTCCCTCCAGGCAGCCACCCAGGAAAGGGAGAATGGTTGATATTGGCTTTGTGGGGAGGGAAAGTGTCTAGTGCAGGTTACTACCTGCTTTCCCAGCAAGTTAGGAGCATAGGAGGGGTTTTAAGAGAATATCTAGAAGAGCCCGGGGTACCTGCAAGAAGGGGAGAAGGCATCCCGTTCCTTGTCTGGCTGTCTGCTGAGCTGCAGAACCCACAGGCCCACCTGGGCTGGCACTGCAGCAGAACGGAGCATGTCAGGGAGTTGGGAGGACTTGGGATCCATAATCTGGACTGGGGGACACCCATAAACACAGAGACTGGCACCCATTTCTGAGTAAGAGATTTGGAAGGTGGGAGGCCTACTCTAGGAACCTCATGTAAGGAGAGTTTAGAGGGACCCAGGGAGGAATATTCTCACTCCATCCCAGTTCTTTACAACCCCAGTCGTTTGCACAGCTCCTTTTGCAGGAGTGTTGAGGTCAGCGGGGCAGGAGCCCTAGGGCTGCCAGGCTGCTGCTGGGCCAGGCAACAGCACACTGACTCCAAGAAGGAACTGGGAGCACGAATTGGGCAGGAACACCCAGTAAAGCCAGAGGGAGACACTGTGCCCCTCTGAACAGATCCTGTGCAAAGGAGCCTGGGGTGAAGCCAAGCAACAGCCCCAGGAGAGTCACACACACCAACTGTGCAGAGACCTCCAGCATCAGAATGGGCCAGATGGACATGCCTTCTCACCACCAATACAACTTGCAGAGTTAAATAACCTGTTTTCTGTCACATGAGGAGCTAGAGCTCAGAAGAGAGTGTCGGAGAGGCACAAGGCTTGAACTGGATAGGAGATGAGGAGTTTTAGAAAGACGAAGGCATTACAGAATACGTCCAATATATCATCCAGGAACTGGAATGGGGGATTTGAGAGAGCCCAGTTGTAAGCCGGGCCTGGGGAGAATGAGAGTCATTTCATGCTGTTATCCACCACACCAATGGAGTGAGGCTCCTCAAGAAACCAGCCACACTAACAGTAGGGCTAAACAGACAGAAATTATAAACTTTTCCTAAATAAATTGTGTACGGTTGAAAAGCAACAGTACAGTAGGAACGTACTCTAGCCTGAGGCAGGCTGGGGTCAGCTGTGGGCCCCTCCTGGTCACTCTCCAAGGAACAGGCTTCAGCTACAGGCTTCTGCCAACCCCCACTGCCCTGGGAAGAAGAGCGGCATAGGTCAAACCTCACTCCCTCTCCTAGGTGTTGTTCCAGGTAAATTAACAGGTAGGCAACACCCACAGGTAGCAGGCAACCTACCAGGGCCTTTGCCTGGCAGCTCTGCTAGACAGTGGGGGTACCCGTGTTGCAAAGGTTACTTAATCTAAGTGCCACAGCAACAGTCCAAATGATGGGACCAGGATTCCAAATAAGCCCGACCCAAAACCCAATCCATGCTGGTTCTGCCCCGCCACAGCAAAGAGCAAAGAGGGGCGACACGAGCCCAAAGGAGAGCGACAGATGTCTGAAGTGACTTGGGAATTGGCAGCTTCTCACCAGCAGTTTAAAAATGCAAACGTTTTTATTTACATGTTCACATCTATAAAATCCAGCCTTGATAGGTTATTATAAATATAAAAACTAAGTCAATATGTCCACCCCCTTCCTGAGGAACTCTCACAAAGGAACACCACCAGTACTGGACAAGGGCAGCCTGACCTTTAGCAGAAAGACAAAAGCACTATTGAGGAAAAAACCACAAAAAACTTGTTCTGAACAGAATGCACCAGAACTCAAACTTGCCAGGCTGTCTGCACGTTGGAATTTTGCCATGTTTAATGTCAACTGTCCAGAACTGGCCTTGTGGGTCTCTCTAAAAGAATACTTTAACATACTATCGCTACCCAGTCCAGAGGTAGCATTTTAGGTAATTAAAAATCCCTGGAAACCATTGCACAGCACACAACTCAGGAAAGGCCTTTATTAACCTTTAAAAAGCATTAACCAGAGGACTTATCTTAACCGAATTATCTCAGAGCCAGTCTCCTTGCCGGTTGAATCACTATGCAAATATCAGGGATCTGAGTCACGAAAATTGCTGAAAGGGACTTGGTTTAGCGAGCACAAGATCTTTTTCCTAGAAATGTAAGCTATGCTGTAAAAGGTGTTCTCAGACTTTACTCTCAAGAGCTCTCCCGTCCGGAGCTCACCAAGTGAGCTTACTACGAATAAGAATGACAGCGTCCAATTTCTGAAAATCTCAGACTGTCGGATTCCAGTCACTACTCTTCCCTCTGTGACATTAGCAGGTAAAAATATATGTATATATTATGCTTTCAATTTTCAGAGTTGAAGAAGTTTACATTTTTCCTACCTCCTATGAAAAGCTCAGCAAGTTTTTTGAGCTATTTTCTTGAGGCACAAAATAAATGGAGAAGAATCCTAACATTTAAAATTGAGATGAAAAGCTGTGTTTCACCAATTCCTTTTTTAAAAAACCACACATACACACAATTTGACAGGAAACTTTTTGCCCAAACCAGTGTTCTCCAACACTATTCAAGAATACGTTCTTAGAAAGCCAGTTAAATGGGTACGTATTGGTACGGAATAGTTCTAAAGATCAGATTTAAAGTTAACTGTATTCCCTTCTCTTAGTTATGTTTTCATCAACCATAGTCAATAAAAATGAGCAATAATATAACAAAGATTCTCTCTTAATTTCCACCATCATCCTTATTTACCTCTCCTGGTCACAATACTTATTTTCAATTTGGCCTTCAACCCTGTCTGTAATTGATGGATCCCTACTAGTAAGGTTAACAAGGGCTTTCAGCTAAGGAACAGTGTCAGCTGACACAAGCTTGCTTCCGTCTTTGACCCTCTGCCTACACCACAGGAATCCCAGCCTTATACTGGAAGGGGTGGAGAGAAGCTTCTTGGAGACTCACTCAAGGCATTCCATCACACAGACCCAGGGTGAGCTTCACAGCAGTCACATGGGTCCCACATTTGGTTTAATGCTCTGCTGTCGCCATCTTGAAATTCGTAATTTTTGAACAAGGGGGTCCCACATTTTCATTTTGCAGTGGTCCCTGAAAATTTTGTAACTGGACCTGCACAGATCTGCTTTTTTTAAAAAATGACACTGAGGTTAAAAAAAAATTTTTATACCATACTTGTAACTTACAGGGCTTTTATTCTACTTTAGAAAACACAGACAATGAACGTAAAGTACTACGGTATCCTTCACCTGGATCACTGCAAAAGGTTCCTAAACTGTTTTTTCTGGGTCCACTCTTGCCTACTGCCAATTTGCCTTTACAAAGCCAAAGTTCTTGTCTAGTACAAACTGCCTAAAACCCTTCAATGGCATCCACTACCCCAGCCCCAGGGCCCAAGCCTTCACCTGCCCACAAGGCTCTGAGCCCCAGCCCCTGTCTGCTGCTTGGCCTCACTGGCCTTCTTTCAGCTTCTAGAAAGTGCCAGGCTCCCCTCGCTCCCTACAGCCTTTGCACTTGCTGTCCTCTCAGCCCAACAGACAAATATTTCAATCTGTCTATGTCCAAGGGTTTAGACAAAATCAGGCAAAAAATCCTGGATTCAAACTGACAGTCATTACTGGCTTTAATTTTGTGAAAGAAACACAAGAGGGGTTTACAAAGGCTTACAATTCTTAGTAAACATATTTTTCACTCACATTGTGTTTTGAGCTACTCTCCCAATGGTGAGGACAATGAACCTCAATCTAACCATGAAACCCAGGACAGTGATGGGGAGATACAGGGAATGTCAGTTTTAAGGTTTTTTCAGATCAGGTTAATCGGGCCTTAAGGCATCTTCATGATCTTCCCCAACCTCTTAAATACAATGTTCGCTAACAATTTGGAAGAGTATTGGGAAAACAAACTGAAAAGTATTAATGGGAAAAGAAGATACATAGATGGCAAATAAGCATATGAAAAGATGCTCTAGATCCTATGTCACCAAGGAAATGCAAATTAAAACAACGAGATACCATTACACATGTATTAGAGTGACCCAAATCCAGAAGACTG
The DNA here is from genome assembly GCF_021613505.1 of Equus quagga. Taxonomy (NCBI): domain Eukaryota; kingdom Metazoa; phylum Chordata; class Mammalia; order Perissodactyla; family Equidae; genus Equus; species Equus quagga. Next base: position 130,177,739 of record NC_060273.1, read on the forward strand.
ATAATACTAAGTTTTAGCCAGGATGTGGAACACTCATTCTTTGCTAGTAAGAATGCAAAATGGGACAGTCACTTGGGGAGACAATTTGGCAGTTTCACACAAAACTAAACTTGCTCTTATCATACGATCCAGCAATCACACTCCTTTGGTATTTACTGAAAGGAGTTGAAAACTTATGTCCACACAAAAACCTGCACATGGACGTTTATAGCAGCTTTATTATAAGTGCCACAACTTGGAAGCAATCAAGATGTCCTTCACTAGGTAAATGGATAAACTGTACCACATCCAGACAACGGAATGTTATTCAGTGCTAAAAAGAAATGAGCTATCAACCCATGAAAAGACACAGAGGAACCTTAAATGCATATTACTAAGTGAGAGAAGCCAATCCGAAAAGGCTGCATAATATATGATTCTAACTATATGACATTCTGGGAAAGGCAAAACCATGGAGACAGTAAAAGATTGGTGGTTTCCAGGAGTTGGGGGTGGGCAGAGGGAAAGGGAGGGAGGTGGCATGAATAGGCGGAGCACAGAGGATTTTTAAGGCAGTGAAACTACTCTATATAATACCATAATAATTGCCCAAACCCACAGAATGTACAATACCAAGAGTGAACCATAATGTAAACTATGGACTTGGGGTGGTTACGATGTATCAGCACAGGTTCACAAATTGTAACAAATGAACCACGCTGGTGGGGGATGCTGATAACGGGGGAAGCTGTGCGTGTGTAGGGGCAGGGGCTATATGGGAACTCTCTGGGCCTTTTGCTCAATTTTGCTGTGAACCTAAAACTGCTCTAAAAAAATAGTCTTAATTTTTAAAAAAAGTATTAATGAGGATGAATTAAGGGTTCACTTAAAAAAAGAATCTCTCATATACATTCTTTGAAGAAATTTAACTCTTAGAGCTGATAAAAGATTCATACAGAAAATGTTCAAGTAAAAACTTTTCCAGCTTAGAAAGCAGTGGACAGTTACGAACAAGTTGCCTACAACGGTTTGCTCATGAGCCATCAGTGTCCACATCCTCACCAACCGCCTCTATGGAAATGCTCTGACAGTGCACTCGTCAAGGGATGTTGCGTGTCCACTGCTACAGGAGCTTTTCCAGGAGAGTGGTATCTTCCGGACTGAGAGATCACCTCACCTTGACCTTTAGGATGTTTAGCAAGGATCTGTCCTTCTCCCCCATGCTTTAAATAACTCTTTCATTCCCCTTATTCCAGTGGCCACAGAACATGCTGCTGGTTTTTCTTTGTGTTTTCTTTCAATGGCATCCACTCACAAAACAAAAGACACAAAAGACAACACAAAAGAGTGTTGAGAGAACCAAATCTCCACTTGGGAGAAAATAAAGTTAGAGTCCTACTGCTCACAAAAATATTTCAGATGGACTAAGGTTCTAAACATTAAAAATTTTCAACTATTAAAGCACTAGAAGAATATGTAGAAGACTACGTTTATAACCTTGGAGAAGGAAGGCCTTCTGAAGTCAAACACAACAAAAAAGTCATACAGACGAAAATTATTTATGGTGCCTTTGATGTAGTCCAATTTCCCAAAGTTAAAAGACAAGGCCAGGCTCAGAGGAAATATTTGCCACATAACAAAGGAGCAGTATTCAGAAAATACGAAGAACTGTAAATCAATAAAGACTTTTTAAAAATTGAGCAATGGATGAGTCAATTCATAGAAAAGAAAAATAAGAATGCCTAACACACATATGAAGAGCTGCTTAGTAAAGAAAAAGAAATAGTGAGACATAGTTTTTAATAAACTGGCAAAAAACTTAAAGATCAATTTTATAAAGTATTGGCAAGTATGTAGTGGGTACCTAAGACCCTCTTGGTGAATAATTTGACAGTCTTCTATCATACAAGCCCCAGGACCCAATAATCCCCTCATCCCTCGTGAAGAGAAGAGCCCGCACTTAACGTCACTAGGATGCGACACTGAAAGCTTTGACTCCAACACAAGACACTAGCAACGTCAGGTATCCAAGGGAGCTAGGAAACACCTTTGGAAAATGTGCAAAAGGGAGACAACAAAAACCAGACTTGAGTCTCTCTCCCATAAAAAGGGCCCAGACAAAGGTCTGGGCGAGGATTTCTTTGGAAAGAGCTGCTGTGAGACCCCCGTGCAGCTCCCTCTCCCCATTAGGTGAAGGGTGGGAACAGCACCCTCCTGCCTCACAAGAGGGTTTTTGGTGAGACCAGTGGGGACTTTCATAGGAGTCCCCCACAGTTAAGGAAGCACAGACAGCTGGTGTTGGACTCTTACCCTGGGAATCTAGAACATGAGAGGCAGGATGGCTAGCTGCCTTGGCATCCAGGGAGTGAAGGAAAGTTACTTCTGCATTGGTACTGGCACATCCTCTCAGAGTCTGTTGGAGCAAAGAGTGCTAGATGTCTCCATGGGCTGGGGGTGGTCCACAGGAGAGAATGAGCCAATCCAGGGCTTGTCTTAGGTCCAGACCTCAAGGGCTGTCAGGAGGGTCAACATGACCTTAGGAGGCAGCAATGGAGGTGGACCACTGGGCTCCAGGGGCTGAAAGGGAGTAAGAGATGGGGGGAGGGGGCTTTGAAGAGCATCCCATGAGAGAGTCAGCTTTAAAACGCCACCACACCTGGAGAACAGAGGTCGTCTCACCACAGTGTCAGTCACAGAAAGATTTTCCTGTCCCCTTTGCTATCCTCAGGAAAGCATGGCAAAAGAAAGATGCTGACCTGTGTTCTCGAAGATGAAGTAAAAAAACAAAAAAGCAACTTTCATTACAATCCATATGGTATGATTTTTATATTAAGAAATATTTTATGAAAATTTATGTAAACACATAGAAAATGGATTAGAAAGACACAAAAATTGAGAACAATGGTTACCTCTGGGGAGGGAAGCAGCATTGAGGGGGGAGGCTGTGTCAAGTGGGAAATCCCACTCATTCATGCTATTTTAAAAGACAAGAACGTATTCATGTATTCCTTGAATAATCAAATGTTTTTTAAAAAAGATACCGTTCCCAAGAATGGAGTCCACCTGTCAGTCTTAACATACTAACCATGGATCAACAACAGCTCTCATCATCGGGACACAGGCTCACACACTTGGGCTGTTTTGTAAATGTCCGACTGACGTTTTTCAGCTTTCTCTACAACAGGCTCCCAATCTGAGTGAATTCCGCATCAGGGGCTTAGATGTCAACCACGGACCCCAAACTCTGATTCTTCTCAAAGTAGAGAAGATTCACCGCTGAAGTTACATTGTTTTCTTAATTTTAAGAAGTCCTTTTTGTGGTTTCCTCTGTCAGCAAGAATAGGAAGAAACAGGACTTTACCAAAAGAAAACTAAGACGTACATCCAGAATAAACTGACACATGGAGCATGAAGAGCCACTGAGTGGGGAATTAAAAAGGAGATTAGAAGGACTCGAAACTGTGAAGGTAGAGCCCTCCCGTGTGCGTGTGCGTGTGCATGGGTGTGTGTGCGTGGGTGTGTGTGTGTGTGGTGTATGCACAGATACATGCACATTTGTGTACATAACAATTTGTTTTAAAACAGGAGAAATCTAGTACTAACCTGTACCCTGTAAAATCAAGTGACAAAAACAGTACTTTGGGAAACGTGATAATCAGTTTGAAGAAACCAGTTAAGAAAATCATGGGTTTTGAAGATGACTTTTGCAAATGAACAGTGTAAGCAGCATCAGTTGCCAAGAAAGGCTGGATGAAGTTCCCTTCCACACTATTATAGATGTATAGCAGCCTGTATTTTGTACCATTTCTCCCCTAAACCCATCCTATTTCTATGTTATACACCAGGAATTGGCGCATTATAGGCCGTGGGTCAAAGATACTTTCTATACTTCAAATGGTTGGAAAACTTTAAAAAGAGAATAGTATTTCATGACACACAGGTTTATACGAAAATCAAATTTTGATGTCCATAAATAAAGTTTATTGGAGCTCTATCACACGCATTTGTTTCTGTATTGTCTACAGCAGCTTTCACGTTACAAGAGCAGAGCTGCGTAGTTGCAACAGAGACCTTATGACCCTCAAAATCATCTGACCCTTTACAGAAAAAGTGTGCCAGCCTCTGTTCTAGACCAACCAAACCCTCCTTGCTCCAAGGTGCACTAGGCAAACATGATTACTGGCAGTTGCAAAAAGCTTGCATTCAGCTTCTTATATACGTTTGAGTGATTATCACTCGCTCAGAGATGGGAAATTCTTCTCCATCAGCCCATCCATTAGTGTTTGTTCAACCAGACTTCCTGGGCTCACACCACTTCGAAACAGCCCTTGACACTGTCCATGGACAGAGAGGCTCCTGACACATAGCCCTGAGATTGTAAAAATCCTCTCCAGTGTTAAAAGGACAATACGCAGTATCCTGGGAATTAATCCCCCACAGCTTCTATCAGTATTATGAATTTCACATTAAATCATACTTTAAAAATAAGCATTTTTATGCCTATGTGTATTATTCTGTATCCTCTGAAGTTCCATGTGAAAATTATTCAGTTAATTTAGTTTGAAGATGACTTATTCACAACATCCCTTATTCATATGTAAATTATCAGCCAAATCAGCTTCAGGAGAAACAAAATAAAGAAACTAACCAGACATCAGTCATACTTTTCCTTCATATTCTGATCTCCCATCAGCGTCACTCCACACTGCCAGCTGCTCCTTCAAAACTGTCCTCTCCCTTGTACTCAGAGTCACCAGTTCTCTCAGCTCAGGAATACTATTCATCTGGCCCATGGGTCTGGTCATACCCCAAGTTCCATCTTGGGCAGTTCTGTTCCAAAGCGTTTGGGTTGTGCCTCTGCTCCTGTCTAATTCCCTTTGCTTCTCCAGCAACTCAGATCTGGCCTTCAGAACATCACCGACCAGATTTTACTCCCAAGTCTACAGATGAGCCCTTCAATTCCTAAAAGCAAAGAGTTTCCTATGAGGAAGACATGGAGCTAAAGTGCAAGGCTGTGGCACCACGCCCTAGAGTCTAGAGAGCACACAGTGGGTTTCAGAGCTGCTTCAAATGTGCCATCCTGGCCATCGATGGCCCTAGAGCAACCTTGCCACAAGGAAAAGGATGCACTGAGCAGCTGATACAGATATTCCAGTTGCCCAGAAGTTAGATTTCTCATTGTGAATGAACTGGCAGTCACTAACTTGAGCTTGGTTTTGTGAATCAGTTCCCTGAGCTTGGATCAACTCTGAATAAAGTAGGAAAAACTGAGTTCCTGGTTCTGTAAAACAGATGCACATGTTGTGACTACATCAAGGCTCCATCTCCTCCTGTGAGATATCTAACTTGTGGTGTCTTTCACCTGCCTCCTCTAAACATTGATTGAACACTTACTGTATACTAGCGCCTTGCTAGTAACTGCAACGTGTAAAGTAAATAGAACAGAGGCCCCTCTATTGAGGAGCTTTAACTCCTGGAAACAAGTCATATGTGGAAAACAAAAAAGACCGATATAAAACCAAATATTCCAAATGACCAAAGCGTGTGGGACAGACAGTGAGAGGGATGCAATGCTGCTGCTGAGGTAGTGTGGGCCAAGAAATAATGGCTCCAGGAAGGAAGGAAAAACACAGAACCGAGGCTGGGAGAATGGATAGAATTTGGCTGAGAGAAAATCTCACGAGTGAAAAGATGGAAAGGAATAAGGGGTATCTGACAATAAACTAGCCACCTTCACGAGGCCAAAGATCCATGCTGGTGATCAGAGAACAAGGTGACTAAGATAAGACATCATATGAGCTCGTGATGGCCAGAATGGAGACTTGAAAGGGAAGCAAAGGGAAGATTGTGAAGAGGAAGACACCGTACAAGTAGAATTTGAGGAACTATGCAGTCTTCTTTCTGATTGAACAGGCTGGATCCGAAGAAAGAAAACCACGAGACAAGGAGGTGAGCTAGCAAGTTAATACATGATAAGGCAGATTAGGTACTCTGAAGTTTAGATTAACAGAAGAGAAGTGTAAAACATTGCTAACAGCCAAGACCTGGGCTCTGGTGAATGCAGATAAGCTGTGTCTTCCTCCCCTTGCCCAGAAGGCTTAGCATCCACAGGCAGGCAGGAGATTGGTTAGGAACCGTTAACGATCACAGCAATGGCCAGGCCCAGGAAACTCCCAAAATCCTGTCTACACCTTCAGAGATTAATATGACAATTACAGTCTTCAGTGTTGGTGATTTAATTATTATATGTTGAAAATGAGTAATCTATACACAGTATATTTTGTAATTCTCTATCAATTGCAAGACCTTGTTTTTCTAATGATACCAAGTAACAGTTTACGGTATTTGCTCTTTGTGTTGCACTCCCACTTCTGTTTTCAGAAACGTCAGAGCACAGCTGGAGAGGTCTCCTGTGAGCCTCGAGTGCTAGGCCGATAGAGAATTGTAGGGGGCGGTTGGGGAAGGTCTTCAGGTCCCAGCAGCTCTCCTGACTCAAACAGCCCTTGGGAGACAGGAAGCGCCTCTGAGATAAGCCAGCATACACCTTCTTGAAGCTGTTTAGACACTGTCTCCATCTGTTCCCCTTAACAGCTTCCTTCTGCCAAGGCGAAGCTCTCTCATCTTATCTGGTTTGAGTTACTGCCAGTTTGTTTTCATAAAGATCACTATCTTGGCCAGACACTGGGAAATAAGTGAGACGACAAATCTGGTCTTGATGAAAAGGAGACATTAAATGGGGTGTTAGTATTACCCGAGGGACAAGGAAACTCTGAAACCGTACTGCCTCACAGACCTCACAGCCCCACAGATGGGATGATCTGACACTACAGGGCCTGCCTTTAAAAGCCATCAGAGAAACAGGACGGCTTGCACAGCACCGTGCACAGACCGACTCATGTGGCGAGCTGGAAAACGAACACATCCTTGTGCCTGAGACGTACGTTTGTTTAAGAAAATATTCATACGAATCCACGGTATCCGCCCTTCTGAGTTTCCTCTTAAGTAATAACACTCACACATTAAACCAGACCCTAATAGAGGAACCAGACTTTTGGACGCTCTGCAGGGGTAGAAGGTGTGATCGGAGAAGGTGGTGGTCCTGCCTTTTCCAGAAGCAGCCAAGACACGCCCACACCCTGCAGCCAATCAATCATCAGGAGAGCTACTGGACAAACGGAAAAGCTCGTGCCCAAATACGCTGGGTGGCGATGCCATTTCTAGTTATCGTTAAAACCTTTATAACGAGCAAAAGGCTGTTTCTTTGCAAGTAAACGCTTTGGATCAACAAGGCGAGCAGGAAATTTCCTAACAGATTCCTTCCCAAATATTTTATAATGCTTTCTCGCCTTCATATTGTACCATAACCCCACTCCTTATACCCCTTAAGGGTCAACTATCATTAAGAAAATCTAAAGGTAAAAGGGATTTTCTGCTTTCACTATAATCTGGGTTTCTGGCTCCCTACCTAGTAGAAAGTCTGCCTCAGCATGTCCGCAAGTGTAGCAAGAGTCATTTTATAACGTAACTGCTAAAAGAAAGCCAATCAGAGGAAATAACATGCCTCAAGCCACCATCTTTATACAGGGAGTGAGCCCGGGCATGCTATTCCCAAGCCTTCCGAGGACCAAGTGGGTATCCTCCATGCTATCGCAGATGAGGAAACAGACTCTGTGAGGTTCAGTTAACGTGGCCAAGGTCACAGAGCCAGTAAATGGCCAAATTAATATCTGAGCCAAGTTCCTCCAACCAGGGAGATCTTAATCTGAGATCCATGGGCTCCCGGCCTGGGGACTGGGACAGGAAAATAATTACATTTTACTTCTCATTAACATCGACCTGAAATTTAGCATTTTCTTTCCATTATGAATGTAGGCAACCAACCAGGGTAGGTATTGGCAGTACCTGACTTTGTTGCCAATAGAAATAAATATATTTTCATATCACCTCACAGTGGCTGTCAATTTCAAAATATTATTGATGCTCATCACTACTTAAAAAATCACAGTAGTCATCAGATCCACCACTGGAGGTTGTTATTTTGTGTGTTGGTAACGAATCAGAGACTACGCTATCACAAATTTGTTTTCTTAAATATTTTGATGATTGTTTTCAATACAATTGGCTTCCTTTGCAGTCCTTCTCGTCTTATTTCATGCATTCAAACATAATTCTGAGAGGAGTTCCATGACGACTCAGCCTGTAGGTGGGCTCCTGGCACACAGAAAGTATAAGAACGCCTGCTCTAACCCCTAAGCCCACAGCTTTGTTCATTCCCCACCCAGCCTGCTGCACACTCTTCCTTCCTGCTTCTCTCCTTTCCCAGATTATCTCCAAGTAATTCCCCACACAGAATTAAAAAAAGCAATCACTGAAGATTCAACCACTAAGGCAGCTAACACAGTCTGCTATTAAATAGTACTTATATTTATAAATTTGCATGGCTCCAGATTTTCAGTCTCAAATTAGCTTTAAGTATGATCGGCAAAAACCCAACTTACCGTTTTGCTGACATGAGTAGCGACATGGGTATTCCACTTATCAGAAACCCCAGAACTGCCTAACAGTTGCCTGCCAGCATGAAACAATTTCCATCAGCAAACAATGGGAAATTGGTTAAAACAAAAAAGTAGTATTATAAAACAACAGTAAACTAATCCAGAGATGGCTGCTAAACTGCAGCCAAGATTCTCTGAGTATCAGGTAACATCTCTCTCGTATTTGAAAATGCAAAGACTCAGCTCTACCTCAAATCCAGAGTTAATGGCATGTCACGGGAGGGCACTTACATAACACACCAGACGCACACAAATGATGGACAGGCATGGGTTTCCCCAACGAAAATCAGACAGAGGAAAAGCGAGCTTCCTCGCTGAATACGTGGACAAAAGGCATGCATTCATGATAAGTTATAAGGCAACTGCAGGGTGCCCTTGTCCTCATGTCACCATAAACTTGTAAAATATTAGTGGGAAGGAAAAATATATTTCATATTTTAAGTAGTGAGTCTCATATTGCAAAATATTCCTTAAATCTTTAACGAGGCCATTTATGTCAACTTTCTTTTCAAATGAATCTTCCATTCAATACACACAAGAATGTGAATGCCATGGGTATAAGGTTAAAGAATGTCTTTAATATAAAAATATTTCTTAGTTGATTCAACTGGGCCATGATATCATTTCTTCCTCTGGCTTGTTCAACTCTATGTTTTCTGCTTGTTAACAAAGAAATTCTTTGTGAATCCATGTTAAAAGCAAAGGGAGAAATCGTGGCCTACTTATGCCCAGACACATAACTTGACAGGTCAACACTGCCTTCAATTCTGTTTTTCCATAATCCCAGAGTTTTAGTTTGTGCGTCATTGGATCAGTATTAGCTGATTCTCAAACCCAGGGTGCCTTTGGAGAACGGCAGCAACAGAAGCCCTCCCAGCCTCTCTAGATTTGTTATGAAAATTTGTCAGATGGCTTTACTGTGATACACCAATTAGCCCAGCCTTTGTGAGTTTTGAAAACTCAAATGTTTTGGACATGTCGCACAGATAATAAAGTCACAGTACATGGGCATCAGGTGCCGGTAGGTAGTCAGGCTTTTAGGTAAGGTGCTGCATTTCATTCAGTTCCAAAGGCCATCTGACTCCCTAAGTCATCAAGACTGGAATGAATTCTGCTGGACTCCAAGGTGAATTTGAGAGTGGGCTGTTCTATTCCTTATGGGGGCAGGGGTCCTTCTTACAGTGAGTGACCCAATGAGGCTTACACCCATCTCAGAGCAAGTGCCCCATGTTTGCAGACTCCTGAAGCAATCAGGGTGTGTGCAGCTTCCTTCTTGAGTTTAAGATTTCTTAAATCTACAGGCAAGGATCAGTGGGCGAAGAGCACCTGGGGTCTGTCTAATCTTGTCTGCCTCAGAGAGCAGGTAAAGAAAGGCCATAGGGTGTCCTGGGCCCAGTGTGTGCATAACCACCTGAATCAGGAGCTAACGAGCCTCTGAAATCCAGAATCTTCACCCCTCCTTTGTTCCCTCCTAATCACCTCAATTTAAGCCAATTAAAAGAAATGCGATTATTAATCAGGAGCTCTTCACTACTTAGTAGATGAAAAATTCTCTCTTCAAAGCACTTTAGAAAAGTAGGCTCCAGAATAGCCTGCTGATGATCTTCCAGTTCTATTCAGGGCTGGATGACGAAAGCTGAGCCATCATTGCACAGCTGACTGAACCAAAAGTGATTAGAAACTCCAGCCCTCCATATATTATATGTGCAACAAGCTACAGTTTCATCTCCTACTCAGCTGTGCCTTGTCTATTTGACATCTGCAGACAAAAGTAAGAGTTCATTTTAGAAAGATGTGCAAATTCCCTATTTCAACACAGGTAGCAAGAATTTGATACGGCAAGATCTCAATGAACAGAGCATAGAGTATGATTCAAATATCTCTTCCTTTGAAAATTAAGGCAAAGGAAATTCATGAGTTTGCTAATTACATTTCCTCTCGTTTTGATATCAGGGTATTATACAGTTGTCAGAAAGGCATTCAATTTATAATGGGAATGGACGAAGGTGAGAGGTAAGGTAAGGCATCATTTACTTGGTTGGAAGTAAACAGAAACATAAAATCTCAAGGCCAGAAAGAAACTTAAAAGATCATCTATTCTAAAAACTCCTGTTTCCTGACCAAACTGAGACTCAAATAAATTAAATGCCTCATCCAAGGCCACTACATTGAGCATCCAAGGCACAAAAGAACACAGATTTCCTTAGTTAATGACTGATCTTTCCACTCTACCATACTATCTATGCTCTATCAACACACATAGGAGCCAACCCTTCAGTCAATGGTGAGCATTTTAGAACATTTTAGAATGAATTACACAGTCATCTTGCAAATTCCTTTTGAATACTGCTGAATTCTCTCTGCATCCAAGTTAAGTCTGCTTTCAACCTAGAAAATTTAGCATGAAATTTTTTGGCTAAAGGAAATAGAATCAAATATCTTACATCTCCTACAGGCAAGAGTACCTGAGACCCAATCTTAAAATAAGACTAAACTGTTAAATTTCTAGTTATCCATCCCACCCTTCTTTGACCAAAGGAGAAGGCAGAAAGCAACATGACACAGCTTTCTTTCCTCCCTCCACATCTGCAACAGGTAGGCCTCCGAGTGGAGGAGTTCCTGTTCCCATTCAATAACCCAAGACGCCTGAGTACATTCCACACCACCACTGTGAGCATGATTTCATCATAAACATGTAAGATCTTAGGGAAATTCAGTCAGTTGCACTTTCTAAAGTTATCGATTCTTTTTAGTGACTCAATCAGATAAACTAGAGGAATGGATCTCAAAGTGGTCCCCAAACCAGCTGCCTTAGCAACTCCTGAAACTTGTTAGAAACGTAAATTCTCAGGTCCATCCCAGACTACTGAATCAGAAACTCTGGGGGTCAGACACAACAATCAGTGTTTTAACAAGCTCTCCAGGTGATTCTGCAGCAAGCTAACCGTTGAGAAGAACTGAACTAAAACATTCCAAATGCTACATTGACTTGTGTTGATGAACTAATCAGCCTGGCACACAGACATGCAGACAATGGTCTCCAGTTGCTAATACTTTCTCGACAGGGGCCCTGAAACTTGTACAAAGCATCATGCTTATCCAAGTTAGATCATTTTCTGGCAACTATCTGTGGCAGACGCTGCCTAAAAATGAGTCATTTTCCAAAAGTATGGAGGAGTTTTATGAAGACAGAATTTATGACTCAGTTTTCTATTGTTTGAGTGGACAACTAGTTCTATCCATTACAAATTAGATTTCTCCTGCTTTTCCCCAAAGATAGAAACTGTAACTTAAAATGAAAAGGAGAGAAAAAGGAAATAGTGATGTGAGGACACTCTCTGCCCGAGTGTGACTTACGAGATGCTGGCTCCATCAATGGAATTGGTACACACAGTCACTGCCCTAAGCAAGGGGGACCTTCTACCATTAAGGGCCTGGGTCCAGCACTAAATAAAGTGGAAATCTGGAAAAATGATTGAGTTTCCTGGTGTTCCTACTGCAGTGAAAGAAAATGAAATCAGACTTTAAAAAAACATTTTTGTTAGGAAGAAGGGTGAAAAATGCCTAAGGCATCAGAATTAATGGATGCTTCTTACTTTAAAAATAGATAAGAACTACAAAATACTTATGAAAGAACCCAAAGATGCCCTACGTAAACGGAGAGACCTACAATGTTCATGGACTGGGAGTCTTAACACAGTTAATATGTCAGTTCTCAAATTGATCTATGGATTTGACACAATCCCTAACAAAATCCCAGCAGAATTTTCTTTTCAAGTAGAGACAAGCTAACAATAAACTTTATATGGGAAGGCAAAGAGGTTTACAATGGCTAAAACAATTTTGCAAAAAGAATTAGGAGACTCACACTCCCCAATTTTAAAAATTACTGTAGTATTAGCAAAAGGACAGACACACAGATCGATGAAACTGAACAGAGTCCAGAAATAGAACCATGCAAATATGATGAACTGATTTTTGGCAAAGGAGCAAAGGCAATTTAATGGAAAAAGGAGAGTCTTTTCAACAAATGGTGCTGGAACAACTGGAACTCCATATGTCAGATAAAAGAACCTCAACCTACACCTTACATCTTATACAAAAACTAACTCAAAATGTATCATACACCGAAATGTAAAACATAAAACTACAAAACTATCAGAAAGAAAAACATGAAGGGGATCTTTGTGACCTTGGGTTTGGCAGAGATATGACGTCAAAAGCACAAACCATAAAAGAAAAGAAAATGATAAACTGGACCTCATCAAAAGTAAAGACTTTGCTCTGCGAAAGATCCTATAAAGAGAGTGAAAAGACAAGCTATCGATTAAAAAAAAAAATCTTTGCAAGTCATATATCAAACACAAGCCTGGTGTTCACATCTATAAAGAAGTCATAAAACTCGACAATAAGAAAGCCTAATTTGAAAAATGGGCAAAAGATTTAAGCAGATACTTTACCAAATGAGCACCTGAAAAGATTAGCTGTTAGGAAAACACAAAATAATAAATCACAGGCGATACTACCACACACTATTAGAATGTATATTAAAAAAAAAAGCAAAACACGGGGCTGGCCCCGTGGCCGAGTGGTTAAGCTCGCGCGCTCCGTTTTGGCGGCCCAGGGTCTCGCCAGTTTGGATCCTGGGTGCGGACATGGCACTGCTCATCAAGCCATGCTGAGACATCCCACATACCACAACTAGGAGGACCGACAACTAAAAATACACAACTACGGACGGGGGGACTTTGGGGAGAAGAAGGGAAAATAAAATCTTAAAAAAAAAAAGCAAAACAAAACAAAAAATTGACAACGTCAACTGCTGAGGACGCTGCAGAACAACCAGAATTCTCATACATTGCTGGCAGGAATACAAAATGCTACAATCATTCTGGAAAATGATTTGACAGTTTCTTATAAAGTTAACCGCTTTGCATATGACCCAGCAATCTCACACCTAGATACTTATACCAGAGAAATAAAAACATACATTCACACAAAACTTCCTATGTGAGTGTTTATAGCAGCTCTACTCACCATCACTGACAACTAAAAACATCCCAAAAGCCCTCCAATCAGCAACACCTCCCTACAATGGAATACTACTCAGCAACAAAAAGGAACAAACTACTGTCACACACAACCACATGGATGGATGTCAAGTGCACTATGCCAAGGAAAAGAAGCCAGTGTCCAAAGGTCACTATTTTTTTATTCCATTCATAGGATATCCCAGAAAAAGCAAAATTATACATCAATATCAGTGGTTGCCAAGGGTTAGGGGGAGGGGAGGGTTCGATTAGAAAGGAGTAGCACAAGGTAGGTTTTTTGAGTGATGTGACTGTCCTGTATCCTTACTGTGGTGGTGATTATATGAGTATGTGCAATTTGTTAAAACTTGTATAATATTACAGCAAAAAAGTGAATTTTAATATATGTAAATTTAGAATATAATAAAAGTGAGTTTCTTGGGCTAGCGGACTCATTGCTTCATGTCCTCCGGTATATGAGAGGTTCTTACTGTAAAAATGATACATTTCTTCTTTTTTTTTAAGATTTTTTTTTATTTTTCCTTTTTCTCCCCAAAGCCCCCCAGTACATGGTTGTATATTTTTATTTGTGGGTCCTTCTAGTTGTGGCATGTGGGATGCCGCCTCAGCATGGCCTGATGAGCGGTGCCATGTCCGCACCCAGGATTTGAACCAGTGAAACCCTGGGCCGCCGAAGCTGGAGCACACGAACTTAACCACTCGGCCACAGGACCGGCCCCAAAATGATACATTTCTAACAGGAACTTCCAGACTCACAAAGTTTTAGACATGTATAAATCAAAAACTTGGAACTCACTCATTTTAATTTACTAAAATTAACACTGGACCCAAATGTCATTTTTTATTAAATTCAACTGTAAAATTTTAAAGTTTTCCCAAAGAATTTTTATTTTTCCCCTAAAAATTGAGAATCAGAGGATATTCTAAATTAGTCTTTTCTGTGGTTCCACCAACTCCATCAACAGTTCTGGTAGACAGCTGATGAATTCAAGGTGTCTTTGCGCAAATAACCTGTGTCTGATTACTGCTAAGCAACAGGAGGAACAGCCACCACACGTTTACGGATGTCAACGTGGGAATCCCAAACTCTCCCTGTTTATAGCCTTTCTCCCACTTACGTGGCACTACCATTTTACTGAGTTTCCAATGTAAACTAGATGCTTTAGGTAGGCTTTCATTTAACCTTTATAATAGCTCTTTTTCCAGTTGAGGAAACAAATCAGAGATCACACAATTCAGTAAGTGATAGATCTAATTACTGCTGCTCAACTCTCTCCAATCCTCAGCTCCTCCAGGGAAGTAAAAAGAAATGAAAAACCTGTGCTTTAAGTTGTCTTTCTTATATACCTAGCATTTTAAATCGTTCCAGAAATATAACAGATTAAAATGTAAAACTGAGTAAATACGTTACTCTTATTTGCATGTTGCATCTTCTAACTACAAAATAAAGAGTTGACTCCAGTTACAGGGAACAAAATCTGGGGCAACAGTGACCAGGTTCAAAAGGAGTGTGTGAGTGTGTACTCACCTCTCTGAAATCACATTGTGTGGATGATGCATACTTGTGTATGCATGCGTGTGTGTGCGTTCAGCAATATACAAAGTAAAAGAATACTCTGGACTAAAGACAAGTGAGATCTCTAACGTATTTCCCTTACCTTTTAAGCGTTAACCTGCTCTAGGGGAAAAAATTTGTTTTGTCTTCCTAGGTGGATTAAACAGGCCACTGAAATTATTACTAACCACCATTACTTGGTCTCTGGCTGCCATTTCTTCACTAGCTGTCTTACCAACTGTTCCCTCTATCTTCAGCTTCTTAAGAACTCCACATTCACAGAGAAAGGGGCCACTATCTTGCACTCTATTTCGTTTTTTTTCTTTTTTGAGGAAGATTAGCCCTGAACTCACATCTGTGCCCATATTCCTCTATTTTATATGTGGGATCCCTACCACAGCATGGCTTGACAACCAGCAGTGCGTACGTCCACACCTGGGATCTGAACCTGTGAACACGGGCCACCAAAGCGGAATGTGCAAACTTAACTGCAGCGCCACTGGGCTGGCCCCTCTATTTCTTTTTTTTCCCCCCAAAAAAGTATTTACAAATGGAAGCACTTCGTCAATTTTTAAAATACAATGTTTTCTTGCGTTGGAAACAAAATTTCAAGATAAGACAGCAACTCTTCTTTGGAAAGCAAGCAAGCAACCAAAGGTGACAAAATAGTTTTCTTCTCTATAGAACATTATCACTTGCAAAGGAAATCTATCTGTGAATGTTCCAGATCAAACGTCAAATGGTCACTTCACACCTTCCATGGCTCTCCTCTATTTTCAAGCACGAGGAATGCTTTGGACAACTTTCCATCTCACATATCTTCTCTCTCCCCCAACACTTTTTCTATAATTCTCATTACATTGTGGGCTTTTCTGACCAATTACTATTTCTATCATCCTGGAGAACTAAGAACTAACTTTTAACTCAACTAGAATCTAATATGGTCCTGAAAAAAAAATGCAATCAGCTCTTGTTGAGACACAAGTACCAGGAGTGGACTTAAGTTTTGTTGTAGCTTTATCACATTTGTAAGTTAAACAGATACAAAAGCTTAAAAAATATGTAGCACCTGAAACCCAATAGGATGCTTATGTTTCCTCAAAACAATAAAATATATATTAAATCAACCTAATATTTCAGTGACTTATTTGGCAGCCACATTGCATTATTGATTTATATTGAGTCTACAGTCAACTAAAATCTTAAACCCACTTCCTACATACTATTATCAAACTATAACTCCTTTTAAAAAGATTAGCCCCTTGTTCCTCAACGAAAGCATTTCTCTCTCTAAATCTACTTCTGTTCTGACTTTCCTGCTGGTGTCTCTCTTGACCTTTATTTTTAAAGAAACAAAAGGAAACAAAACAAAAAAACTACTCTATTTTTCTAAAAGCACAGCACATTCAGTATCTGGAGTCCTGCCATTTAACATCTGGACATCTCTCAAGTTGAAACTCAACTTGGTGAAATGTGCTTTGCTTAAACAATTTTGAAAGAAAATAAAAAAATTTGGTCCCAAAGATGCATACATCTGTATCTCCTTCTCACCTCTGTCCTCAAGCTATATTCTTTAAAGTCAACCATTTTTCTTCAAGCTGAACTCTCGAGTGTTGGAGGCAATAATGGAGCTACTTAGTGTTTCTATCTCACCCCACCTCTTACTCGGGATAAAGAAAAAGACCTAGGATTTTCACTTAGTGGAAAATTTTTACTGGAATTAAGCCACAAAAGGTAAAAAGAAAAACATTTTTTTTAGAAGAAAAATCCCTTAAAGTAGTCACAAGATTCTTCAATCCTTAAAGAATGTAAAACAGTTATCAAAGCAACAGCATCATTTAAATATCATTTTCAATCTTCTAATAAGAAAGATAGGCAAAGGCATCCATTTATTGTGCAACGAGGATTTCTTTTGGAAAGGCATGTGGACAAGATGTTTGCTTGGTTCAAAATGTAGTGGTTAAAATTGCTAATGCCAATCTAAACTTTTAATTCAAGACACAGCAGGGCAACCAAAGTAGTGGGTACAAACCCCAAATAAATGTGCCAGTGATCAAATACCAATAAATTACACCACTGTAATGTCAGAAACATCTCAGCTCTTGTCCTGTGTATGACACTGCCTGTCACATGGGCAATGGTTTTGTCTTTCATTTCACCTGACAGCAGAGCTCTGAATAAAGAGATTGGGAACATAGATACCTTGACACAGCTGACTGCATTCCTCCGGGGCCTACTGTATTCAAAGCACTACAGTGACTCAAAAACAATGGTGGGGGGAAAACAGTCTTTACCGTCAAATACCATAGTCCAGTCTGGTGGGGCGGGAGATGCAAGTATAACACAATGCTTAACACAAGACTATTAGAACGAATGTCAACAAAAAGTCATAAACAATGTGCTAGGATAGAAACCACTTCTGATTTCAACAAACAATTGCTTCTAACAAGATTTCATGGAGTACCAGCCACCTGATGCAGAGGACAGAGAAACTGAGGTGGGAGGGGGCATAGGCAAAGGCCTTTGGCCAGGGGAGTGGTACAATCAGGGCTACGTTTCAGGAAGATTAATCTGATGGCAACATGCAGGACAGGCTGTGGGTAGATCAAATGTGAGCAGCCAGCATACCGGCAGCTGGAAAAAGATAGGAGATAGATACTGAAAAGCTCATATACAGAGCTAGCAAAAGATCAGGTGTGGGGTGAAGGACAGGGGAATTTTAAGTGTGATTGACATTTTAGGACTTGGGGTCAGTAGTTTAAAAAATGAAGGAATTCCTGAAATTGGAGAGAAAGGCTTGAGGATTTGGATTAAAAAAAAAGACTACCTTTTGGAGCAGTTTTAGGTTTACAGGAAAATAAAGGGAAAAGTACAGAGACTTCCCATATAGTCCCTGCCCCCACCTCCCAGTTCCCCCTATTATTAACATCTTGCATTAGGATGGGACATTTGCTACAACTGATGAGCCAATATTGAGTCATTATTATTAACTAAAGTCCATAGTTTACATTAGGGTTCACTCTTGGTGTTGTACATTTTATGGGTTTTGACATATGGAGAATGACATATATCCATGATTAACAGTATCATACAGAATAGTTTCACTGCCCTAAAAATCCCATGTTCCATCTATTCATTCCCCCGTCCCTCCCCAGGTCCCTAGCAACCACTGATCTTTTTGCTGTCTTCATAGTTTTGGCTTTTCCAGAATGTCATACAGTTGGAACATGTAGCCTTTTCAGGCTTAGCTTTTCTAGGTGCCAGCTGGCCCGACAGCTCCCTGACTCTTCCACTGTGTCACATCAATGCTTTTGTGGCTTGTTTGAAAGATGAGATGTTAGTAAACTTCAGTGTCACAAATCTGTTTTATAAGGAATTCTAGCAATTCCAAACATACTCACAAACCAATGTAAGTGAGTTTATACGCTAGATTTTACCACTGTTCCAGACTACAGCCCTATAAAGAGGAATGCCTTGATGGCAGACAGACCTGGTCTAAACCCAGAGCTTTTCCTTCCTGCCCCAACCCTGAGCAAGCTCATCTCTGAAAACTCAGGGGTTTTTAAAAATGTATTTCGGGAATGATAGCATGCTTCTCAAAGGACTAACCAAGATAATATGCTTAAAATATTTACACAGTGTCTGACAGAGAGGAAGAACTGAACAGTAACTATTAACTGTTTCACGATCTCTAAGTTTTCTACCAATGAAGAAGCACTAAAAACTAGCCAGGCTATGAGAGTTCAAAGGTAACATTTTATAAGATTCATATACATAGTAAATAGTTGTTAGAGAGAAAACACTGCAATCATTAGGAAAAATATTTTTTAATGAAAATTATGACATAGATTCTTGATGAGTATAGAAATCAGAGTATCTACCCCTCAGTTTAAGGCTCAGTAACATTTGAGAAGCACTCCAGTCTCACTGTAGTTCTAATTAGCTTTTTCCTTGCCTAATTCAATAGACGGTATCACATCTTACAGTTTGGTTTCTCCAGAGACTGACACCAAGAAGCCCAAGTTATCTCTTAAAGGTCACCAATAAAGAACAATTAAAAGGTTTCGATTTCACGGAATGGAAAGTTAGCTACTAAAGCAGAAAGGTTAGCACACATCAGCTCAGCATGCAGGAGGAACCGGGAACACATGAAGCCCCAGGGGTGCCTAGGGGTTTCTAAGTTTTCCCTCTGATGATATAGAAGCCTTACACAAAGTGTGAGTTCAACACTTGAATTTGCCTTACACTCTCTGTGTTCGCATATCCCGGCAACTATCCTGGCATAGGATTTGGGACCCTCTCCTTCAATAGCAAATTCTATCTTTTGGCTAATGCTCAAGTTTCACTAAAATTGCTGTTTTTCTAACTGTGACAGACAATGAGAAAGAGAATTAGAAGAATCCACCTCCCAAACACCCTAGAGATGATCTGAAGTGGAATATGTTCTTGCCCTAAGGATTTCTATGAAAGGACCATATGTCCAGCATCTCTGTGTGTTCATTTAAGGAAGACACTTCTTTACTGCAGTTACCAATACTACACTGGAAAGCTTTCTGAATGATTTAACATTCAATCAGGCAGAGAAATATAAGAAAATTAATAATTTAAATCTATTCAACGTAAAAAAGGAGCTCTCTAAATACTATTTCTCATCATTTTAAAACATGAAAAATTGTTAGTAACTCTTGGGAACTGTTTGGCGGGAAGAAGTTTACTATTCGTTCGGCATTGTCTGCCATGGGCAAGGCACTGTGGGTGCATTTCTCAGGTGCCGTACTATGAACTATCCCATCTCTGCTCTCGGCACTCCCAACTCTAGACGTAAAGACAGTCAAGTAAGGACAAGGAATTTCAACACCAGGTGACAAATACTATAATAGAGGTACTCTATAAGGTATCATTGTGTCTCACTTTTCTCGCTCAACATTATAATCATTAACATTTTCTAGTGCTATTACACAGTCTTTCTAACCATCATTTGTAATGTCTGCCTAACATTCCACTGACTGGTTAGATTAAATATGATAAACATTTGTGTCATTTCCAGTTCTTCACTATAATAAGTGATGACAGGCAATGTGGCATTTACTGCATCTGTGATTGCTTTCTGAGGTGAAGTTTAAAGAGAAACCTTAAAGCCTTTTATATTTACGTATATATCAATATATATATATGTGTGTGTGTATACACACACACACTACTTACTTGAAGTGTTCCCCACAAATGCAAAGGTCTTGGGACACTTAAAGCAGATGGTGCCAGTGGGGGCTTTATGCATGCATGTGTTAATTTAATAAACAGGTTAAAAAAAGCATCTGATTGGTTTTGTGTCATTCTGTAGAACTTAACATGTTGGAAGCTTATTAATTTTACTTTTTTGTGACCTGTTCTTTGTTCACACAACTATTAAGCTCTTAGAATTTTTCTGTGAATTTGTATGCATCTCACTGGATCTCTACTCAGTTCCAGGACTTGGTAACTTTAGCTTTGGAGGGACTCTGAAGACCAAGCTCATATCAGCACCTCATGAAGGCTTCCCTTTCTCCAATTCCTGCCCTGTTTCCATCCCAGTACAGACTGCTGCTAAGTGTGCCCTACCCTGTGTGCTGTGCCATTCTTCCTTCACACCTTTTCAAGGTCAGTTTGGATCTTTCTAAAAATCAGACACAGCCAAGGTTTACTTTGATAATATCTTACATGTATAATCTAAGCTGATTTTTCCTCCCTACCTCTCTCTACCTTCTAAGGTTGTTCTTTCCTACTAACAGTTAAGTCTCTTCTTTAAAAAAGAATGAAAGTCTACTGGTCCCCTAATCCCTTTCACAGGCAGACCCCATCCCCACCGTATGATGATGCTCATCAGTAGCAGTGAAGAAAGGTCAGTACTCATTCCGCATCTGGCCTTCTCAAACAATGGTCTCTAAACTTCCTCAATCATATACTCCCTACTAGTAAAAGTATTCGGAGCACACGGACATTCATTTACAAATTATATATGTATACTACTGCTTGACAGAGTGGTTAACAGCACAGCTCTGGTCCCCGACTCCCTGGGCTGGACAGCCTAATGCTTACCAGCTGCATTAGCAGGTTACTAACTCTCTCTCCGCCTGTTTCCGTATCTGTAAAATGGGGATAAAAACAATACTTCATAAGGTTTTTATGAGGATTAACTAATATGTCTAAAGAGCTCAGCACAGCGCCGGACACACAGAAAGAGCAACACAAGTGTTTGCTACTGCTGCTGTATGCTAATATTGTCTCCATGTTAAAAGACAGACTATTTCTTAGAGCAGTTTTTGGTTCACAGCAAAATTGAGCAGAAGGCACAGAGATTTCCCATTTACCCGATCCCCCTACATGCAAAGCCCCCACCTCCCCCTTATCAACATTCCCCACCAGAGGGGTACATTTGTTACAATCGATGACCCTGCATTAACATATCATTATCGCTAAAAGTCCATAGTTTACCCTGGGGTTCACTCTTGGTGTTGTACTTTCTATGGGTTTGGACAAATGCATAATGACATGTATCCACCACTATAGTATCATACATTTGCACTGCCCTAAAAATTATCTATCCTCCATCTATTCATCTCTCCTTCCCCACCCTAATCCATGGCAACCACTGATCTTTTTACTGTCTCCATAGTTTTGCCTTGACTAGAATGTCACATAGTTGGAATCACATAGTATGTAGTCTTTTCAGATTGGTTTCTTTCATTTATTAATATGTACTTAAGTTTCTTCCATGCCTTTTTATGGCTTGATAGCTACAGTTATTTATCCATTCACCTACTGAAGGACATTGTGGTTGCTTCCAAGTTTTGGCAATTATGAATAAAGCTTCTATAAATATCCACATGCAGGTTTTCGTGTAGACACAAGTTTTTAGCTCCTTTTGATAAATAACAAGGAATGGGATTGCTGGATTGTATGGTAAAAGTATATTTAGCTTTGTAAGAAACTGCCAACATGTCTTCCAAATCGGCTGTACCATTTTGCCTTTCTACGAGCAATGAATGGGGGTTCCTGTTGCTCCACATCCTTGTCAGCATTTGGTATTGTTCCAAATTTTGGCCATTCTAATAGGTGTATAGTGGTATCTCCTTGCTTTAATTAGGAAGTCCCTGATAACATATAATGAAGAGTATCTTTTCATATGCTTATTAGCCCTCTGTTTATCTTCTTTGATGAGGTGTCTGTTAAGGGCTTTGGCCCATTTTTTATTGGGTTATTTTCGTATTGTTAGGTTTTAAGAGTTATTTATGTATTTTGGATAACAGTCCTTTATCCAATGTGTCTTTTACAAATATTTTCTACCAGTCTGTGGTTTTGTCACTCTCTTGCCAGTGTCTTCTGATGAACAAAAACTTAATTTTAATGAAGTCCAGCTTATCAATTATTTTTTTCATGGATCTTGCCTTTGGTGTTGTATCTAAAATGTCACTGCTGAACCCAAGGTCATCTAAGATTTTCTCCTGTTATCTTCCAGGAGTTTTGTAGTTTTGCATTTTACATGTAGGTCTGATCCATTGGGGTTAATTTTTGTGAAGGGTATAAGGTCTGTGTCTAGAGTCATTGTTTGCTTGTTCATGTCCAGTTGTTTCAGCACGATTTGTTGCACAGACCATCTTTGTTCCATTGTATTGCTTTGCTTGTTTGTCAAAGATCAGTGGACTATATTTATGGGATCTATTTCTTGGGCACTCTATTCTGTTCCATTGATCTATTTGTCTATTCTTTCACCAATACCACACGGTCTTGATTACTGTAACTTTATACTAAGTTTGAAGTTGAGTAGTGTCAATCCTCCAACTTTGTTCTCCATCAATATTGTGTTGGTTATTCTGGGTCTTTTGCTTCTCTGTATAAACTTTAGAATTAGGACATCAATATCCACAAAGTAACTTTCTAGGATTTTGATTTTGATTGCAGTGAATCTATAGATCAAGTTGGGAAGAATTGACATCTTGACAATACTAAGTCTTCCTATCCATGAACATGGAATATCTCTCCATTTATTTAGTTCTTCTTTGATTTTGTTCATCAGAGTTCTGTAGTTTTCCTCATATAGATCTTGCACATATTATTAGATTTATACCTAAGTATTTCATTTTTGGGGGTATTAATGTAGCTGGCATTGTGTTTTTAATTTCAAATTCCACTTGTTCATCACTGGTATATAGGAAAGCAATTGATTTTTGTTAACCTTGTAAGCTACAACCCTGCTATAATAATTTATTAGTTTCAAAATATCATCTACATTTTTGCTAAACCAAAAAAAGAAAATTTTAAGAGGCAATAAATAAAAACTAGATGTTCTAATATTTTCTTTTCACTTCCCACTCTGGAGACCACTGTTTTTGTTGATTGTAGACTCCAGCTTTCTTAAAAGTTAGGTCAAATACAAATAGGGTCGATAGATGTGTGTATGATGGTCAATATTTTTTCAATTAACTTCAAGTTTGAGATAAATGCATGCCTCGGCTTTCTATGGAAAGATGTAGCATTTATGAATTGCCCACTAAGTGCTAGAAGCTTTCCCATGTTGGGCACAAGAAACTTACCGGCAGCGAACGACACATACTTAGATAAGCTGAGGAGATGAGAGTGAGGAGGTGATAGAGAAAGAGGAAATAAACTAGCTCTTCCTCCTGCCCAAACACTAGGTCTCTTAGGTTACTTTCTGACAATATTTGAGCCAAGAATGGATGGAGGACTCAGAGGTATCCAGGAACTTGAAAACCTGTAGTGCTGTGGTGGATCACAGAAAACTATAGATATTTCCCGACTTCACACTAGTTATTTGCCCATTCCTGCCTGGTTGTTGGTCATGTAAACAGACTGCAAGGCACTGAAGGTGTCTATTCTTAAACTTCCAAGCCTAGCACAGTCCTGGTACACAGAAAGTGCTCAATTAACGTTTAAATAAATATGGCTGTACACATTTGTATAGTCAAGACCTCATTACATATCTAATGACGGTTCCTGTTAAAAGTGTGGGGCTTGCTGAGAAGAGGGGCAATGGTGGGGAAATGTTTACAAGAGACAGGAATAAGGTTGGGTCCCAGCATAGTGCTTGGAACATAATGTGAGGTCGATAGTATTTCTTGAGTGAATAAAGGGGGTCCAAAAAGATAAGAACCAAAATTGTAGAGAGGAAAGGAGCTGAAAGTTCCTTTGGAAGAAAAGCTACAAGCCCAGAGATCAGGAATAAACCCGTGTGGCTCCAAAGGAAAGACCATTTCAGGAAGCAGTGGAAGGTGGACGTGGAATGTCTCTTAGACCCTGGCAGCAAAATCTGCTGATCCAGTTCTCCAGTCCCCCAAGCTTATTACTGCAGAGGTTTTTTTTTTTTTTTTTTTTAAAAAGAAACTACCCTAAGGAAATCAGCACCTGTAAAATGCAAGTCACTTCAAACCCTCCCTCAACTTCCCTTAACGAGAAGAAGCCCTGCTCCTTTCTCCTTTCATCATCACAAAGTTATTATTAATAAAACTTCACAGCAGGAATCATTCTTTCTTGAGAAAGCCAGTGATGGGAGCAGGAAGAGCCTGGACTTGGGTGAGTCTCCAGCCCTGGGGTGACTCCCCAACTTCCAGAGCGGCCTTGCTTCCAGAGTGGCCTTGGTAAGCTCCTTGAGCAATCTGACCATTGTTATGAGGATGAAATGAGATGATGTACGTAAGTTGCTTGCACAGTGCCTGGCACTCATTCATCCACCAAACAAATATTCATCAAGCACGTACCTTGTGCGGGGCCCTGCTCTAGGCACTGACCCTAGGCTGTGGGCAAGGACACAGTCCTTATTCTGATAGGACTAAGTTTTTTCTGAGGGAGCCAGGCAGGCCCTAAGAGCTTATACCACCGGGACTGACCTCATCTGAGCATCAAGGGAAGGTTCCTCTGAGGACATGGCCCTTGACATGAAATCAGAAGGATGCTGGGCAATAGGCAGGAAGAGGGCACTTTAGCAACTGCGGGCTTGTAGGAGGGCTCTAAGGTGGGAAGGTGTCCACCCAAGGGACAAGGAGAGGTCCAGTATGGCTGGGAGTGGGGTGGGGACTGTAGATGAATAAGACAAGGACCAGATCACCCTGGGTCTTTAGAGCCCAATTAAGGATAGAGATTTAGGAGTCAGAACTGATGAATGTGGGCACTACGGAGGTTGTGGGTGGGGTGAGGCAGAGACAGTGGTGTGGATTCTGGACTGTAAAGTTGAGACGATGATGGTGCTTGTCACAGGAAGAGGACATGGTGAAGAACAAGTCTGTGATTCTATTGTTGGGGGAAGGGGGAAGGGTTAGAGTTGAGGTTACAAAGTCAGGAGTCTAGATCTGAATATCCAAAGTTTGCAATAGTATCCATAAGTGGAGAACGTTGAGTTTGCAATGATACAGACAGACCTGGGGCTTCGAGATGTGGCTGGGCTGGAGATCCACGTTTGGGAGTCATCAGGAAATCTCACCCACATCCATCTCTACCACAGAGAAAGTCCCAATTGAGGAGAGAAGCCAGCCTAGGACTGAGTCTTAGAACCTCCCCATTTACATGTCAATCACACAGAGTAGCATACAAATGTGGGAGAATGACAGACGAAGGATAAAAACAACAAGGATTAGGAAGGCAAAAAGGACTTTGCAATGGATAACCCAAGCAGTGGAGAGACAGTAACCCGTTCCCCTGCCCTCCTCACTTTGAAGGCACTCAGCTGACTGAACCCCAAGATTTTGCCTGCTCCCCACCACAAGGACAAGAGTCGTCAAACCACAGTCAGTGGCAGAGGTGGATGAAAGGCAAGGGTGGGAGGAATGCCCACGTCGGCCTGATCCTGGACATTGTCCTGACGTTCGGGTGACGCATGCTCCTCTGTCAGCACATGATGCTCTAAAGGTCAAGGCCATTGCCTAAGTCAGTGCCAGCTCTCTCGTTCAGATTCGTCAGCTTTCGCAGGCCAGCTGGAAAGAACCAAGCAATCAGATGAAGTCTTGGAGGACACAAGATTTCAGGTAGACAGCTCCAAGCAGCACCAACCAAGAGAAAGATGCCTGCCCCTCAGAAAGGACAGCCGTCTAGCATGAAAAAGCAGCCCGCGGGACTTCCTTGCTTCCTAAGACTCCACACCAACACAGGAAGGCATGGCATCAAAAGTCAATCTGTACCACAGTGAAATTCATTAAAAACTGAAAAATAAGGAAATAAAAAATTGAATAATAGGATTGATTTTAAAAAGTCAATCTGAACTTCACTTTAGGTTTATTATGGTTAAGAGTAAACTCTCATAAGAAAATGTTCTGATATTCTCCAGCTTTTTAAAATAAACTATTTCATACTTCAGACGTGAAGTCAGGACACAAACTATTTTTATGTTGCATCCTTCCCACAGAGTTTTGAAAACCCAATTTTAACTCACACATGATTAACTGAACTAAAACTGATTACAGCGTTACTTAGGCTGGACACCTGCAGGGCAAGAATTCAAACATACATGCAAGCCCTGGCCGCCTTCCTCCACCACTTTTATTTCCTCAGCAAGTGACGGAGGCTGTCGGCGTTTAATGGCCATTTGAAAAAATCCTAATAGTGTTTGCTGTTGACGGTCGCAGGCAGTGAATTTCCATACCGCAAGAAGACACGGTCGCGAAGCTGAAGGTGATGCTTGTAGAAACGCGCACGCTTTGATGAGCCGAACCTCTGCTGCCTCACTAAATTTAACAAGAGCTACATCAGAACTAAAAGTTGCTTACAGGAAAAACGCTTTTTCACCTTAACGAACACAGCCTTTTACTCGTATTCTATTTCTACACACATCTTAGAGTTCACGGAATATAACACCGTGACTACACCTGGAGAATGTAACGAGAAACCGCATCTGTGCCAAATTGAGTCTCTGCTCTTCCTACACATAAGCAGCAGGACTTCTGAGTCAACTCTGAGCTCGACATTGTCAACGCCGCAGCAACCATAGCAACCGTTTCATTCTTCTAGACTCAACGGGGCCACTTCTCCACGGGCAAAGCAGTGGAGGAGAGCAGCTTTCTCCCAGGCTGCACGTAATTACAGATGCACAAGTGCAGAGCAGGCGGCGGGAGGGCTGCTCAGGACATAAAAGCTCAGACTTCACTCCACCGCAGCCTGGGGTGGGGCGGGGCACCGGACGACCCAACACGACAGGCCCTCCAAATAAGAGCTGTCCTGTTCAGAGGATCACGAAATCATTGTCTTTTTTCACATTTCTTGTTGAAGTTTGCCTTCATTTGGATTTTTCTGGCACCAGCACCATGTAAAAACTAGAGGCTAGTCATGTGTGTTACTCTTGCTTAGAATTAGGGAGAAATGCTACATTTAATGGCCAACTCCTTAAATGTGCGTTGTACTTCTAATACATAGCCCATAAGGCAGCCTGGCGGGGGTAGAAATGGCAAGAAATTTGGAAATAGACAGACTTGAACTCCAGTCTCAGTTCTGTTGCTTATTATTATCGCCTTGACAACTTACTTACATTCTGAAACTCTGTTTCCCCATCAGTAAAATGAGGAAACGCTGCAGCTCACAGGGTGCTGTAAAATGAAATCAGGTAAATATTTAAGGCAGCACGCCTGGCATGTATCAGGCAACCAGAAGCAGTTATCAGGATAAGGCCAGTCCATGATCCGTTATCACTTTAAGCTCCAAAGATAAGAAAGCAACCTAAAATAATGACTTTATTGGAATGTGCTTATGATAAAATAGGAAAAAGAACACAATATGAAACTACATAAATAGAACTTACTTCATTTTGGAAATTGAAATAAATGAGTTCATAGACATGGCAAGGTTCTAGCTCTTTAATTGAGCCATGGATACCCACATATTTAGTATTCCGTAAGCTGGGCACGTGCGTTCTGTGTACTTTTGTAGGCATGATATGTTCCCCACACAAAAATATCTAAAGCTAAAAAAAAGAGAGGGAGCAAAGACACCAAAATGTCTTCTTATTTCTATAAGGGGAGGTTGTCAATAACATTTATTTTCTTCTTATGCATTTCTGTATTTTCTAAGCTTTCTGTAACAAGAAATATATATTTTGTTATGACAATGCTACACTGACAAGTCCTTAGCTAGGACACAGGCGGCTTTAGGAAAAAAGGCCCTCCACTTCCCAGGCCACTCCCTCCACCAGCGAGCACATGCAGCCAGTCTAACGAGCATCTGCATTCACCTTTAGTTAATCAAGAGACATCCACACTCGGGAAGTGGGGACACGCAGAAGAAGGAAGTGAGACAAGTGCTTCTAGGTTAAAAAAAAAAAAAAAGGAAATTAACAGTTGAGTCTTTACTGTGAGCTTATCTTCTCAGCAACAATCCTGAGGCACCTCCTCTTATCCCTCTATTACAGGGAACTTAGAAAGTTTAAGCAATTTGTGCAAGAGTTAAGTTAGGGTGGAAAGCAGACTAACTTTTTTTGTATTCGTTGATACTGCCTTATCTTGAAATTGCAGGCCGGTGGGCATGTGTGTATGTGTGTCACGTCACGCTTTTACAAAACGGCACAGATAACATGCTATGGCACTGAAATTTAAAAGAGCTCAAAAACTTTTTTTTCAATTACAAAAACAAAGAAAAAAATAAAAGAGCTCAGAGAATTTTATCTTCTGCAACATGTCTCCAATCTCATGCAGGAAGGCAGAGGGCTCTCTCCTCTTAAAAGAGCTGTTTTATTTTTGAATGGGGAAAAGAAGAGAAGATCCAGGTATGGGGCAGCGATGCTTTTAATGCAGTTTAAGAATACATCTGCTTAGAAGTTGGGGGGTAAAGCTTCTCTCTGATTCAAAGACAGAGGGCAGGAGCGAGGGCCCAGGCTTAAGTTTCAGAAGAAACCTTCCTCATCACAGCAGGACATTCGCTGGCGTTAGTGCACGAGACGGATTTTGAGAGTGGGTAAGAAGAGATGGCTTCTTGTGTTAACACAATAATGATTGTGCTATCTGCACTGGTGGCAAATTAGAATCTAACTCCCCTGTAAGGGGGTCAGAATTCATATCTTGTTTTGGTGCCACACTAACTAAGACCCTTCATAGCTCTCTGTGCATTTTTCTTTAAGCAAATCGCTAATCCATGTGAACAGCAAATCCAAGAGATTCCCCAAAAGCCACCTTCTGTTTTTCTACCATCCTCTGCTTATCCTCTTGCCTTCAGAGTCTCTCATCCCGTATCACGAAAACTCTCCTGTTTGGGTTTGGGGGGATGATCTAGGACCCCCAAGATCAAGCAACTTCCAGTGTAACCTTCAGGAATGCACCAGCATCCTCTCTTCCTCTGGTTCTGGACTGTAGGCCTAGAATTTCAGATACCCAGATCCAGCGGGCTTGACGGAGATACACGAGGTGAGCCCAACAAACCCCTAAGTTGTGAGAACAGGAGGAATGTGTCAAACCCAACGTAAGTTGTATCAACAGCGGCCACGGACTGAGTGCTCACCAGGTTTAGGGACTATACCCCAATTGTCACTTAACCCTGACGATGCCACGAAAAGGCAGTCTTTGCATTTCACACACGAGAAAAATGAGGCTTTGAAGTTCAGTAGCAGCCCAAGGTCACAGAGCTGGAAGGTGGGAGAGCTGGGATTCAGATTCAAACTCACTTCCTGCTCTCCACCACAGTTTGTTAAGAAAAGGTGTCTGAGGTTTGGAATAAGGAAGCCTTGGCTCTGTTTCTGTCTGTGTGACACGATCATGGCAAGTCAAGTACTGAAGCCTTAGTTTCCTCATCTGTCAAATGGATGTAATCCATCTGCCTCAACTCCACAATTTGGATGCATTCAATCAAGAAGAGACATGAAAACACTCCAAAAAGTTAATCACTATGCAAATGTGTGACATGAAGAGTAATGGAACTGTGTAGATATTTGTTTATCCAACCCTGTGTTCTGGCAAACAACTGGCCCAACAGAATGCTGAAGCAGCTCTCTTTTCTGAATTCTCATACATACGCCATACACGACCAGAATGTGTGTGGCGAGGACTACATGGGTCTCTTTGGTAAGAAAGTTGGGAGGTTTGGTTTTTCCTCATACAGGAGTTCCACACTATGAGAAGGCCCATGACTTAATGCCTTGCTAAGTTTGGACAGTCAGCCAGACACTTAGCAGAAGCAGAGTAAGTGGAAGTTATACAATATTCCAGAGTCTAATCACTGAGACTCCAACCTGCAGCCACTGGAAGTACCATAATGTGGTGGCCAGCACATCCGTTCACAGCAGGAAGAAAGTTCCCATGCGGATTCATCAGGGCATCTTGTCCCTGGGTGAAAGGTGTGACTGATCAGCCCTCCTCACCCCCTGGATTACAAATGTACCTCCACAACAGCCCCTTTTGCATTTCAGTGTGCTCATCTCAAATGGCAATCTCCTTTGGGCTTTTATGATACCCATAAAATTCTCAGCATTATTCATCAACATTTTCTTTACGGAGGAGAGTTGACTAATCATAATAACTGAGTGAGTGCAAGGAGGGGGAGCCCAGCAGAGAACATGAAGTGCCACACTTCTCACGTGAGAATGCCAAATTAAAAGCAAAACAAGTGGCTTGTTTTCAACCTAGAGAACAAGTGAAAGTTTGAAGCTTAACAACGAATCTGGGTGAGACAAAGCAATGTTTATTTTCACTGAAATGAGTACTTATTATAAAGACTGTACAAATAATAAAAGAAAGAAGTCCTACAATTTAGAAAGATGCAAAAGAAAATATCATCTTTGAAGCGATATTTCAGTGACCCATTACTTACAAAATAATGAGTCTTGAGACCTTGAAAACTCACTGAGTTGGGAGATCTCAGATAGCCAAGTTTTTCAAGGGAAAGAGCCACGGCCTCCAGCTCCAAGCTGCAGAAGGCGGTGCTAGTGGCCTTGAACAGTTAATATTAAACAAGCAATGTGGCTTCATCTTGCGTTCCAATCAATGTCATTAAGATATAAGCCAATATTTGTCTCAACCAAATCACTTTCCAAAATAGTGCATTTGTCTCTGTGTTTGAAACACATATGAATGTAGATACCATTTGTGGCAAACAGACCCCTCCACGTGATGCCCCTCATGGTGTGCACACCTCTGAGGAAACTCCTTCCCTGGAGTGTGGGCAGGACCTGTGATTTGCTTCTACCCGACAGAAAGCGGTACAGGTGACAGCCTGCCATTCCCATGATCACACTGCGTTATGTAAGATTCTGTCTTGCCAGAGCGTTTGTGCTGGTCCTTCTCTCCCCACTTGCTGGCTTTGAAGCTGCTGCCATGAATCCTACACCCCAGGAAACGGAACGCTGCCAACGACCATGTGAGCAGGGAAGTTGATGCTTCCCCCGTTGAGCCTCCAGACGAGAACCCAGCCCAGCCACCATCTGATGGCAGCCTCCAGAGACTCTAAGTAGAGGACCCAGTGAAGCCACCACCAGACTTCTAACCTACAGAAACAGTTAGCTTATCAATGTGTGTAGTTTGAAGCTGCTAAGTTTAGGTAATAGAAAACTAACACAACATTACCATAGTCATTCTCTGTAAAGTGAGTAATCCCTTCCTAATTAACGGTTCTCAAGTTTGGTTCTCTTGAAGGAAATGCTATGCCCCTCCCAAGAGTTCCTCCTCCTAAGAAGAGCCACCTGTGGGGCTGGCCCGGTGGCATAGTGGTTAAGTTCATAGGCTCTGCTTCAGTGGCGTGAGGTTCGCAGGTTCAGATCCTGGGCACAGACCTATGCACTACTCATCAAGCCATGCTGTGGTGGTGTCCCACATACGAAATAGAGGAAGACTGCCACAGATTTTAGCTCAGCAACAATCTTCCTCAAGCAAAAAGAGAAAGATTGGCAACAGATGTTAGCTCAGGGCCAATCAAAAGAAGAGTCACCTGTTCACTGAGTCACACTCTGTGCCAAGTGCTTCATACACACTACCCTCATTGTTCCCCACAATAGTCCATGAGGACAGGGACAGTCAATATACCCATTTTACAGATGGGAAAACTGGAGGTCCAATGCCCAACATCCCACAGCTACAGCCATGATCCCAACCCAGGACCATCTAACTGAGAAGTCCTTCTACAATTCCCCATTGCCTCTATTTGTTTCTGTTTTAACAACCTATAAAATAGCACACACTAACATTAAGGGCATTTTATCAAACTGCTTTTCCGTGTTTAATCACTGGGGAAGGACCTTTAAATGAAAAGGCATGATTAAGGCCTTATAGTGATGGATATTTTACTAAGTAACTCAGACTTGCTCTCACTTCTATATACTATGCTTTGTATTATTAAATAATTTTTCCTGATTATGGAAATGATATTAGCCTATCATAAAAATTCAAGAAATTTTCAAAAGTATCAAGAACTGTAAATTTTGATCCAGCAATAAATACAATTAACATTAAGAAAATTTATAAACTTCTAAATACAACACTTACTGTAGATATTATTTTGTATGATTCTTTCAGCTATAATGTCATTAGACTTCGCAAACAATTTTTAATGGCCAAAAATCCATCAATTGTGTTTACATCATTTAATTAAACACTTATTCCTACTCATGCAGGTTGCTTATAATTTCTCACGTTTGTAAATAATGTGACAATTCACATCCTTAGGGAAGAATTTGCTGAGTCATAAAAATATTTGTTACCAAATCATCCTCCCAAAAGGTTCTATCTTACTTATACTCCCACATTAGAGGTATGAATGCCTATTTCCCTTAACTCTAAAAGTGTCAACCATGTTTTAATCCTTGTCAATTTGATAGGTAAAACGGGAGGATTTTATAATTTGCCTTTCTTTGATTAATAAGTTTGAACATGTTTCATATTCTTACTTTTTTTTTTAAAACATGAGTCATCTATTAAGTAGGCAAAAAATAATGCTCCAACTGAATGTTCTTTCCTTATTTACTTATTTTAAAGAGGCTCTTTCTATACAAAAGAGATTAATCTTTGTCTTATACATTGCAATTTTCCCTCTATCTTTTCGTTCACAACTAATGCTCAGCAATTTTTAATCAAAACTTTTTTTAAAAAGCAACCTAATAAATATTAAGGTACAGAATTAAAGTCTAAAATAAGGATGCTTCACAGCCTGACTTGAGATAAAACAGAAGTTTATGGCATTTGTCCTTTGATAATGTTCAAATTTTCAGAATTACCAATCACCTCTTCTGCGTGCAAGACTCTGTCAGGTCACAAAATTTACTGAGAAATTCCCGTATGTCGGACACTGTACTCAGTGCTGAAGACACAGAGATGAAGATGACAGTCTCCACACTCAAGTTTCTCACAATCGGTCTCAGGAGAGAGGCCATAAGAGCGTTAAGTGCCACCTCTAAGACACTCCGACAGTCTGGGCAAAATTGTCCTTTCTTGATGTGAAGGCATTAGACAAACTTTAAGCAGTTTTAATAGAACTTTAAAATTCTCTGCCTAAGTAGATGCTGAAAGGAACTACCGTGGAAAATCTTCAGTGACAGTCACCTAGGTCAAACACTCAGGCCAGTTACGTAAGCCTCTTCCAGGCAGGGTAAGCCTCAGGACGGCCCCTCCCTGTCAAGAAGCTGTGTTCACAGGGACTCCTGGCCCAGGGCTGCCTGTCCTCCGTGCCCAGAGGTCTGTCCCTCCAGCTGTGGTGTTCGGCTCTGCTCAATTCAGGATGGCAGGACTTAGTTGTCTACATTCTCTCTCAGGACTTTGAAATGGAAATGGGGAAGGGATTGGTGAGCTAGATGAAGGGACAAAAGCAAGAAGAATCAGAAGAAATCAGAGGGAGCTGCATTAATGGCAAAGGCCTAGAGTAAAGAACACAGGACAAGCTGCGGCTGGGGGAGGTAACCCGTGCTGCACATTTCAAACCCCTTCACATTCCCAAACTCTGCTCGTGCCCGCCAGTCCCCGGGAGCCCACCAGATCCCTCACTCAGCCTTCCAGGATCCAAGGTAACCTGAGCAATTCTGTCCCTTGAACCACAGAGAAAGAGCCTGAGAGATCAAATGGATCAGCCTGTGCTCTGCCCAACACTCGCAGGCCCTTGGGTGCAGCTCACTACTAAACTAGCAAAGGAACTTTTTTATCACCATGCAAAAGCATGAAAGTCCAGAACAGAACATTCATGCCCTCGGCTGGTGCCACCGAGCACAGGTTAGACCAGTGTGATACAACCAGATTTTCCTGATTGCCCCTGCCCCCAGGAGTTTTTTAGATTTTTTTTCCTCCTAATTGTCCTCCCATGAGATTTTAATGACATAGCTAGCTATCTGTATATTTATTTATGTACTGTGTGTATATCTGTCCTTTAAACATAAAAAGATTTTTTTTGCCTCCCAACTACCAATAGTTGCACCCCTGGGCATAAATAACCCCACTGGGAAACGAATTAGGCAACAAAAACGTATAAAAACAGCTCTTAGAAAAAAGGAACTTTCCTATTTAGAAGGAAAACACCCAAAAAGCAAAGATAAAATACTACTCTCACAGTCTTCATGGAACCTTTCCAGAGGTCCCAACTCAGCTTTGGAAGTTATTTCTAAGATGGCAGGCTATCTAATTAAAAGTTATCCCAAGGTCTGCACATCTCCAAGTCCTTGATTATGATTTCCTGAATCTCCTTCAACAGCTTTTTTTGATGGAGGAGGAGGGGTGTGTGTGAGTGTGTCAACGTGTGTGTGCACAGGAGAAAAACAGGCTAAGTGTCAAAAAAAAACACCCTAAAAACTCTTTAGTCATTCATGCAATTATTCTTTCTCCATCTCGTATTCAATCATATCCTTGTTTAGTTTTCTGTGTGTGTGTGTGTGTGTGTGTGTGTGTGTTTAGTTCCAGAATTAAGAGTAATAGCATGGTAAGGGACATACACAATTGTGGGGGTAACTGAAATATTCCCCAAGACAGATACGATGGAGGACTCTTCACTGCTGTCAGGAATCATTGCAATGCACGCAGGGAATGTAAGCCAGAGAGACAGAGGACCTTATCTTCCGGAATTGCCAGATTCTTACTGTGAAGTCCATTTCAGCCTTGCAGATCACAAATCCTCTATGATATAATATGTTTGGACCGTTTTGCCAAGTAACTTTGTTTTATTTGAAAAGCTGCCTTCGAATTTTCTTCTCTAATTACTGTACATATTTCATAAAACTTGGCTCTAAAAATCTCAGAGGAAATGGGTCATTTGAGGAAAACAGACAAAAATTGGGTGAAATACATGGAACATTTAGATCAAGACAGGATCAACTATTCTTTCCCATGACTAACACCCATTTAACAGGGGGAAAAAAGTTAACTAGGCCTTATGAGTAATAGCCGATAAATCACAATTCATTCAACAAATATTTACCAGCTTCTACTTTGTACCAGGTACCATTCTAAGCATTTGTGATCCATCAGTTAAGGAAACAGAAGAAGATTCCTGCCTTTAAAGAGCCTACATATGGGGCGGGGGGGGTCGGAAAAGAAACAAAAATAACAGAAATAATAATAACAACTGATATACATCATGTTTGAAGGTGATTAGTGTCATGGACAGAAAAAGGTAGAGTGGGGTCAGAAGGATGGAGAGGGCCAAGAGTGGGGTTTGGGGACAGGGTGCAATTTTAAATAGGGTGGTGAGGGTGACCTTTGAGCAGCCTTGAAGGAGGTGAGAGGTCAGACGTGGAGACACGCAGGGGTGAGGCCTCAAGGGGGAACATTCCAGGCTGATCGGAGGAACAACGAGGAGGCCAGCAAGGCCTGAGTGGAATGAGCAGTGCAGACAGAGATGAGACCAGACAGGTAGTGAGGGGTGGAGGTGCCTTGTGGACCACTGTGAGGACTTAGGCGCTTGCCCGGAGTGAGATGGGAGCCACTGTGGAGTTAGGGAAGAGAAATAATATCATCCGACTTGTGACTGAAAAGCGTCACCTGGCTGCTCTGCTGAGAACAGTGTGTGGTGGGGACAAAGGAAGCAGCAGGGAGACTAGTTAAAAAGGACCCAAGCCAATGCCATCAGGAAGACCCCTGGCAGAAGTACTATGGTAGCCCACAGAGGTGTATTCATTTCACTGTGAACAAAGGCCAAAGCTGCAATTCGTGATCTCAGCATCATGCAACCTTGCTGCAGCTCGTACCAGGTAACTAATACCCTCTCACCATCCATGCATGTTTCCTTCAGGTTGCAATTTGCTCACCACCACCATGACAACTGAGGTAGTTTTGTTTTCACTCGGTTTCCTGTGAAGGGACCCTACTTGACTCACCTCTGAATCCCCACTGCCTGACACACAGGACTCAGTTTTGTTGACGGAGTGAATAATGGACTCATTTTGTCGGATTGGGATTGCTCCCTGCCTAGACTATTGGTAGAGCCTCCTTCCCTGCTCACCGTCTCCCTCCCCTCTGTTTGCCTCCATCACTCTGCAACTGCAAAACCTTCGAACACTCCTCTGTATGTCAGGAGAACATCAAACATCTTAGCCTAGCAGTCGAGGCTCTCTAGAACCAGCTTCTCACAAACCTTGCCACCTTCCCTCCCACCACTAATTCTGGAACAGGAAATCTCTGCTCCAACCTTTTGCCCAAATCTCTCGCGCTTTCTCAATGCTAATCTTTTCCTTGTGCTCCTCCCCCTTGTCCCCCAGAGCTTACAGAAATCCTATTCAGCCCAAGGCCACAGCCCAGTGCCACCCTTTCACTCCCTCTGCCACCAAGGTGATTGCTCCCATCCTGCCCTCCGGGGACAGGAAGCATAAGCCACTCCCATGCCTCACTTTAGGTGAGAGCAGGGCCTCAACACAAGCCACGCGTTCATGTGCCCTGACTCACTTCACAACCCTCTGCTCACCGGCACAGCCACTTTTGAGGACATGCCTTATTTCCCCGACCCGAGAAAGAACAAGTGGGGCCAAACGCATCTCAAACTTCTTGGAACTCCTTTCACAGCCTCCACAGACTCACACAGTTGGTGCATATTGATTGCTCTTGTGAGGTTATTGCTAAGGCAATGAACACGGCTGTGTCTTACTGCGGACTTTGCTGTGTGTATTTGAGGGGGCCGTGGCAGTGGGGCAGGATGGCAGGTGAACAAGTCAACAAGGACTGCTCAGTGCAGGAAGGGGTCCGAGAGGTATATCGAGTGTCACGGGAGGCTAAGAGGAGGCAAAGAAGATACACTGTGTGTGCCGAGCTGTGGGAGGAGGGGAGTAAAGAGCAGGGTGAACTTCCGGAGGGAAAGGCCCAGCTCAAATGTCCTATGGGACACGTCCGAGTTAGCGATGCAAGCAGAAAGAAGACGGACATTCGAAGCAGAGGGGACAGTGGGTTCAGAGGCATATATATTAGGCAGAGAACCACAAGGGGCTCACTTTGCCTGAAGGTAGGAGACACGTGGTAGAGTAGGAAATGGACGGAACAACCGGTGGGAGTCACAGTTGTTGACAACCGTCAAAGGCTCAAGTGCATGTCAGGATGCAAAGAGCAGAGCTATGGAAAGATGGGAAACATTATAAGACAGGATCGCGCAAATCTTCTCAAATAGATGAAAACTCCTATAGAACTATAACACTGTGGCCAACTCAATTTCACACATTAAATGGTACTGTTTCGGATTTTTTCACAAAGGAAGTTTGTGAAAAAATGCATCTTCCCAGTCTTTCCCATTGTATTCCATCTAATGAGACTTTTCATGGTCTAGCTAACAATTAAAACACAGCTACAGAGTCAGTGCTGACCAGTCAGGGAAGTAGTGACAACATGAGTGGTTTCTTCGTGTCTCTACAAACATGACATAAAACACGGCAAGGATGACACACAAAAGAGAAAGCAGCCTTTGCGGAAATTACAGAAAGTGACACCATTTTAACGCACATACTGATCACACCACAGTCACCAGCCCGGTGAATATGTAATGATGCCATTAAAAGCTTCCAACCGACAAACCCGCGATCTTAAAAAATAAGACAAAAATCTCAAATGCTCTCTATTCTAAATGTCATGTTCACTTTACTGGGCTTTCCTTACAGGGGTGCTGAGGAATCTATTTCGAAGCACAGTTAAAGAAAAACCCTCAAGGCTGCTCAGCCCTTTGGTCCCAGAGCCTTCTTAATGTAATCTGTTCATCTTATATATTCTGCCACACAGATTCAACCGTATTTTAAAAATGGAATGGTCATGTTTGAAAGTCAGAATAGGAATAAAGTAGGATTCAGTAGGAAAGTTTTAAAAGGATCTAAAATATACACAGCGCCTGCAGCTACCAGAACAAGAACAACAAACATCTTTTGTCTGACAGCCTCTTGTGCTTGGGGCCATATTTTTGGCCACTTGCGTGGTACTTTGAGGTCTTACACAGTTATTATTGAATCTTTCATTCCCTCCATGTCCACCTTCCTGCTTAGTCCTAATGCTCTCTAAAAGCACTCCAAACACAGGACATTAAGTCCTACGGCAATTATTTTGTTTTAGGATTTAAATCACTATTTGAGAAATGCCTTAATGTAGGTTCACAGGTGAGTAAAAGAAAACTGGCATTCCAAGGTGATGTTAGTATATTAATTCAGGAATTAAATCCAGATACAAAGTCCTCTTTTCTCCCTCAAATTAGTGGCAATCCCATAATGATAAGATTTCCGAGAATTTTTTATATTGTTGTTAGATATGCAGACTTCTATAGTGGACCAGAACTGCCTAAATGAATTATCCTCAATCTTGTTATGTATTAAAAAAAGAGATGTAAGAACAGTTTTTCTCTTCAACACCTGTAACAAAAACACCTGTTCTCTTCCTGGGAATTCTACAAGAACAAGAAAGGGTATAAGGCAATTTACATTTCAAGGAAAAACACTGCTTAGGGTGAATTGTGATTTCCGACCAGCACCCTCCAGTTGGAGGCATACATTTGAAGTCCCATGGCCGGCTGCCAGCAGAGCTCTCTTCAAGTGCTAAGAAATTTCCCTGCAGCCAGGTTAACAGAGTCTCCTTTTAAAGTGATTCATCTTGAAGGTGGGTGGTGAAGTGTGTACATGTGGTTTGTACATGGAATATGTGTGGGAATGGGAGAGGGGGTGATAACGGAAATGAGAAATAGGAACCAGAAACAATCCTCATGAAAACAATAGCCTAAATCAACCTAAACGAGCTCAACCAAATATTTTCAGAAAGTTTACATGGAAGAGGTCAAAGAGAAAGAAGAAAGGACAGTCTTAACTGGCAAAAGATGTCTTCCCACAAAAAGTTACTCCTTGACCTGAGAAGTGGCAGAAAACCAAGGAATGAGGTCTGGAAGACAAAACCATATAATTCAAACCAGGAAACAGAAGCAGGAGCCACGCCCTGCAAGGACTGTGTGCGGGGGTGGGACTGAAAGGCCCTTCTGCTCCCACCAGGCACAGCTTCTCCAGAACAGCGCATCCGTAGGTCTAACGGTTAAACAGTGGGTTTCTTGCAAGTTTGCTACTGAGAGGCCTCGAGGGAGGGGAAGGAAGTTGTATGGGGCCCGGCTGGGAAGAAGCTTAGGGCACACTGGAAGAGCTGGGATACAGGAGCCTGACTCACATCCAGGGGGTTCACTCTTTTCCAGGCATGTGACCTTGAGTGGGACTGGATGTAACAATGGATATAAAAACGCGGCTGGGTGCTTGGCCTTTCAAGGTCTGTGGTATTTACTAGCTCCCATCCATCCTTCCCAAGCCCACACACCAAGAGAATATGGAGGCAGAGACTTTTGCCTCTGGTTTTGAAGCTAACAGATGGCTAATCTTACTAACCTAGGCTGATGGATTAGGCTGGCATTACAGAGAAAGGGCAAACCTACAACCTCTTCCTCTGAGGCAACATGCACCTTGTCCTTCACGCCTCCCTTAGTGAAGCAAAACCTCATCACACGCTCCCCAAAATGACTTGCAGACAAACAGATTCCACAGAGAGGAATGACTGAACCTCAGTTTCTCTTTCCTTCCCCTAAATCGAGATGTTTTCAGACCAGAAGGATTTTATTCCAGACAGCTGACCTTTTAGTTTACTGTCATTCAGAACCAGAGAATCCTTGCTAGGGCAATTATTTCCTTAGATCCTACCCTACTCCCTTGGGCCAATCTTCAGAGTTAGGTGTTCATTCTAGATTGGTTTTTTCCATCAAGGTTCGCAATCGGTAATTCTCATAAAGAGAATACTCAGCCTATAAAAGAAGAAAGTTTTCACCTTAGCCGTGCTTAACAGACACAAGAAACAAGTGTCATGGGTAATTTGATGCTGAGTAGCAAACTAATTACTCACTAACAAGAATTTCTCCTTCCTTTCACTTCACATATACAATAATTTAAATAAGGATTAGAAACTGACAAGCATTAGACATCAAGCCCCTGAGGAAACCGAGTACAAACTAAAACAGTTCTTATAAAATCCACTGTTACTTCCAGTCCTCAGAGGGGTCCTAGGATGTAGGCAAGATTCCCCCTTCAGTTAGGAAACCACCGGGAAGAGTTTGCTCATCATTCAAGGTCACACGGCTAGAGGAGGGTGACCTCAGATGTGAGGCCAGGCTCCCGCCTCCTTGCAACTCCACGCTGCCCTGAACTCCTTTCCTGCTTTGCCTGATACAGCCTCCCTTCCCGACTCAGGACTTCCCAGTATGGTTCCATCATTGTGAATTTTGAAAGCACTGGACACATTCCACATGTCTGAGTGTCCGAATGTGTTTTCTAAGCCACTGCTTCAGTTCAGCTTGGAGTTTTCTGTTCTTGCCGGGGGGAGCCACAGCATGCAGCCCCCTCACCAGGACAGAGGGGAAAACACGCAGACACAGCGTCAGGCAGACATGCTCCGTAACCCCAATCCAGGCCTTCCCCATTCCCAGCCCTCATACAAAACAAAGAATCCTGAACTTTCTGAGAGCCGGAAGTCAAGAAATTTAATTCCCAAACAGTAGAGAACTGGGAGAAACTAAGATTCTTGTGACCCCATCACTCAGGTCCCTTCCTCCATGCATCGCTGTCTTTTCCTCTGTCTCCCTCTTAGAGGACACTTGCGATTACACACAGGAATCACACACTCATACTGATCAATGATTTAGAAAACCATTCAAAATACTTTTTTTCCTAAAGATTTTATTTTTTTCCTTTTTCTCCCCAAAGCCCCCCGGTACATAGTTGTATATTCTTCCTTGTGGGTCCTTCTAGTTGTAGCATGTGGGACGCTGCATCATCGTGGCCTGACGAGCAGTGCCGTGTCTGCACCCAGGATTCAAACCAACAAAACACTGGGCCGCCTGTAGCAGAGCGCGCGAACTTAACCACTCGGCCATAGGGCCAGCCCCCATTCAAAATACTTTTTTAACGGTTAAAAGTAAAATTTGCCCAAAAGATACACGGGACAAGTAATGAACTGGTTGTGAAGTGTGTTCTCATCTCTGACACCCGTTTTCCCAAAATTCTCACTTTATCTGCCCAACATCTCTATGAAGGCCGACTTTATGCTTCCTGCAGAGATCAGCAACCAGGCGAATGCTGAAGGCCCAGACATAGCAAATGACAATTCTCATGTCTATACATCTGGAACAGCCATTTCAGTTGACATATTTGACTGAAATATGAGGAGGCTGGATTGGTAATACTTGGACAGAGAATGAGATCAGGCATATAAACCAACGTTGGGGAGATGAACTCTCTCTTCTTGTAAGAACATAAACTAACCGAAGAATCACTTGTATTACCTCACAGAGTTCTCTAAGGAATAAATCAACCATAAAGCTCTTTACAACCAGTAGTTGTTACTTACAAGGGCCCCAGGCTCGCTCTGTTTTTCCAGTATGAGGAAGCCAGCTTTGAGGGAGACTGGCTATGCAGGTCAGTTGGTTATTAATGAGCATCTTATTGGCTTGCATCTTTCTCAGTTACGTGAATGGCACAGCCAGGGTGCACCTACCCTTACACCATTAATTTCTAAACTACCAACCAGTAGTCAGATTTCAAAAACACACACTTTTCAGTGAAAGCTCGCTGTTCTTGTTGTCTTCAGACTAGCTTAGGTCTCCTTCTTACATGCTAACTTAGCACCCTCAACCTTCCCTTCATTTAAATAATCTGGTCAACTGTGCGTGGTGACATCCACAAGGGTGGGCTACATGTGTTGTTAGCAGCGGAGCCCCCACACCCGAGCTGGTGCGTGGTGGCACAGTGTGGCTCAGGCAGAGCTGCTAGCTACCCACCCAATATCCATTTGTCCCCTTCTTCAGCAACAGTACTGTAATTTTTACATGAGCATGATGCTACTCAGAATAAAGACTACTATCTCCAGGCAAAATAGTTGTTAAACTTCCAGCCATCACAGGTATGTACTATGTATATCTACATAATGTCCATTATTATAAAAATATCCTCACTGTCTGGTTCATTTTCAGTTGCTTCCTCAGCGCTTGGCTTTCCTCGACAAAAATCACAAAGAGGAGGAAATCAGGGTTTTCCCCTAATTTCCCTTTAACTAGTCGGCAATCTTTATATAGAGTACAGTTTAAGAGCATAAGATTATTTCTGACAGTACAGAAGGAAAAGATCCTCCCCTCCACTCTCCAACCCCACCTCACAGAAAGTGCACCCGTGCGCCTGGGTGCCCCATGCCTGAGTGCCACGGGCAGAGCTGCGTGGAGGGTTGGAGTCATGCACGGAGAAGTGGGAGGAGGGGAACTGCCACATGATGGAGTCTAGCCATTCTAACCCTTCAACAGCCAGTTTACAATATCCTCAAATCCAGATTTACATAACAGTATATAAATAAAAAACCTCAATTAATAAATATTAAAAAGCTAAACTTCGGGGCCAGCCCCGTGGCCAAGTGGTTAAGTTCGCGTACTCCACTCCAGCGGCCCAGAGTTTCGCTGGTTCAGATCCGGGGTGCAGACATGGCACCGCTCATCAGGCCACCCTGAGGCGGCGTCCCACGTAGCACAGCCAGAGGCACTCACAACTAGAACATACAACTATGCACTGGGGGGCTTTGGGGAGAAGAAGAAGAAAAAAGAAGAGGAGGAATATTGGCAACAGTTGTTAGCTCAGGTGCCAATCTTTAAAAAAAAAAGATAAACTCCGTCTTAGAATGATACCAATTGCCCCACCTTCAAACTGACAATACTAAATATAAATACCAATGAACGCACACACACCAGTCACAGGAACCATAGCACCACCGTAGTCATGGTGCCTGGAACAGCGCTTAGCATGGAGTAAAGATAAATGCTGGTGACTGAACACAAAGTTAAACACCTTATATTCCAGAGAGTTTCTAGGTTAAATGATTACTAACCTGAGGGGTGAGAAAACGTGCTTAGGACAGGTGTGAGAAGGAAAAACAATGAACGCAATGAACAGAAGGGAACAGCGCACTTTTAACTGAGCTCAAAATGGTGGTGACAGTGGCAAAATAGTGAATTATTTGGGGGAAGATTAAATTCAGCCATCTTTTATAGGATATTTAAATGTATCATCAGCTTCTTCTAAGTGGGTGTTTGATGCATGTGAGGGTGTAAGAACATTCATTCTAAGGGAATGTCTGCTTAAAAAAAAAAATCAC
Organism: Equus quagga; assembly: GCF_021613505.1. NCBI lineage: Eukaryota > Metazoa > Chordata > Mammalia > Perissodactyla > Equidae > Equus > Equus quagga. Next base: position 130,221,420 of record NC_060273.1, read on the forward strand.
CGAATTGTGATAGCCTTCTGTGCTGCCAAGACCAATAATACATCAAAATTCCACACAATTTGCAAAACATTCACTAGGAAACTTTGACCCAATCAATTGACACGTGTTCAGCAATACTGGGCCAAAGACCAACAGAAGCATCTGATATGCTGATAATTGTATCATGGGGGCTGAAATTGATGCAATTTATATTTCAGGGGACAATAAGAGTTTATTTCAACATAAAGCAGTATATTAATATAAGCCTGAAATACAACTAACATTATAAGCTAATCTTCTATGGGTAAAATCATATTAGGGAACAGAGATAAATTACACAAATTTTTAAATCTATGATTTGTAGACCTCAGCAGAACCTAAACTAATACTATTCCTATATAGGACGAACATGTCATAACCAAATGAGATTTATTTTATTTAAAAGTTGGCTAAAAATTCCCATTATACGCTATTCGAGCTATAAACCTTTTGTATTTTCAGTCGTTGTCAACTTTTTCCATGAAGCTTCAGCGGAGGGTCTTTATAGCTAAGCTACTTCTCCCTGTACATTTTAAGTACAATCTACTCGAGCATATTGGTCTCTGCATTAGGATGCATTCTAAATTTCTCCAAAGTTACTATAGCAACTCTCGCTAATTTGGCCTTGGCTGGATTTTTAAGGAGAGAAAAAGGTGAATCTAAACATTAAGGACCAAGTTTTCACAAAAACATTACCCCTCCAAAGATTAAAACCAGAAAGAATGCATATCCTGGGAAAGTCATTGACAATCTTGCCGTTAGGCTGTGAGGAACTCAAAACTAAGACTCAAGGTTAAAACATACTTTAAATATGTCAAATATCTAAAATATAGTTGGGAGATCAGCTCCCCCAACCCCCATCCAGAAGCTACAGAGAACAGGGCATGCCTGATGGCGCACACCTGCTCTCTCATTGGAGCCACATCCGGGGACTGAGCAGGAGCGCCTGGACCAGGACAGGGAGGCACTCCGGGCTAAGGGATCCACCAGAGCTGCTCTGACACCCAACTCTGCCATTTCTCCTATGACCACACAGACGTTCGATCCCCGAGGGTGCCTGTATTACAGAGAAGTGATTTCTGTAACAACCCGAACACTAAGATCCCACTTATGGCTTTAAGAACTAACCCAGGCCAATGCAAATACACAAGGAAATCTCTAAAATCTGTTTACTTCCTATTGCAGTGAAACTGTAGCCAAAGAAAAATCCTTTCCTTACCACACCACAGGGAAGCAGAACCTACCACTAACGTAAAAGCATTTCAAAGCTATTATAGGTAGCGTTTTGTTACGTGTGTCTCTGCGTGTGTGTTATTTAATAAATCTTTACATATCAAAAGGGCTCAAAATATTCCAGAAAAAGATACTTACACAGGAAGCATCACTGGGAGAAGTGGAGTCTGGCCTGGGCTCTGAAAATTACTTTAGTTTTTTGCCTTTTTGCCCATCAGCACCCTACCTTTGGGTGCGAAAGGGAAAACAATTCTAAAAAATTGAAAGCACTTTCTATCCTGATGCATCTGGCCACTGCTTCACAGCGTGGCGCAGAAGAGAACTCCCTCCATGTGCTGATGCCCACCAAGGAGCCGGGGATACCCCGGAGAGGTACAAGCGCAACAAACAGTCAGGGAGAGACCCCTCCCTACCTGAGGGGCTATCCAGAGCCACCTGTCACAACCTCCCCGGCCACAACTGTAAAGGCAGCTGGACAACATTAATCCTATAAACCAAAGACAATGTCGGTGCCTGGGCGAAGCAACCTCCATAAGCCATGTGAAATTACATGCTCTGTTTTGGGTTCTTTGAAGTTTTAGTCTGCTCTTTCGTTTGGGCTTAACTTAAATTTGAGTTTTAAAGCAAGACCCATCCAATGGAACATCTGGGGCCCAAGCTGGAAGTCATATCAACCACCACACCTTTGACAAGTACCTGCTGGAAGACAGATGTCCTGTGGAGCAACAGGAGAAGAAACTAGGATCAATGAGACAGTCTCTGCCCTCAAAAAACTTGCACTCCTGACACCCCAAAGTCAGGCATGCTTCTCCCCTCCACTCACAGTGCAGCCCCCCCTTACTTAAATAAAACCACCCCAATACCTAATTCTAGAAGGTTTCATAGGAGGATGGAAACGTTATTATCATTATTCCCTTGATCCTCGCCCAGCCTGTGGCTTCTCCTGGAGGTCCTCTGAGGAGCTAAGGAGTTGTCTATTTGAAGTCCTCTCCCCAACCACCCAATTCTGCTTGACTGGCTTGGGGGCGGAGGGGTGGACAGTGGAGAGAAGAGGCATCGGAACTAGCATAAAGGGACACAATTTTAAGAGTGGGGCTTGGGAAGAGCAGGCGTACACCTATGCTCAACTAACCGGGGAGCAGGGGAGACGTGGTGGGCCTACATGAGCTTGATTTCAGATTTATTTCAGAAAAAGTGCTGCTCTCCAGCTGGCCAGGAGAAAACCTGCAGCCTTTTATGCACCTGACTCAAAGAAGTCCAGTTTACCTGCTGCCCAAGTCACCTCAAACAGCCAGTGACTAACTTCCAGTCCTGCCCAAAGTGGCGGGTCAAAGAATCAACACTCCTTAACCATCATATTTTTCTTCCTAAAGGAGATGGTGTATTTAAAAGCTGGATTTGCTATGCCAACATTGGTCAAAGTATTTCCTCAATGGATGCCTTACTGAGAAAAGGTGTAATTCACCAATGTGTGTATTTCCAGGTTTAAAAAGCAATTCCCTACTCTCCCTATGCTATAAAAGAGGGGCCTATATCTGGGATTGAAAATACTGTTTACAGAAAGAAGATGCCACTTCTCGGTTGTTGAGACATACTTATTCCTCCCTGCATAAACCTACTCCACCTCTACTTACGCTAGACAGGAAGTAAATGTGCTAGCGGTATCAATAAAAAGCAGCTGAAGGCACACATTCTTTGACTCTAATTAAGTTGGGCTGCCTGATTCACAGCTGTTCCTACTACTGAAAATGTTTTTGTAATAAACAACGGCGTTTAAGAGGTATTTTGTTCCATGTTTCAACACTTTATAATTTACGCCAACATGGTGCTCGGCACTCCGCCCGCTTTTCACATCGTGAGGCTACAATGTAGGTGGCAAAGGTATTCCTGGACCCGATTCACTAATGAGGAGGCTGAGACACCGAGATTGTGCGTTGCTCAAGGTCACTCAGCTACTAAGCGTGCCAGGACCAGGGAAAAGAAATCAAGTATGGTTCATGCACTGTTGGAGAAGAAAAGAACCAGCGCGGCACCTCCGCGCCTCGCTTTCAGTCAAGGCCAAATCAAAACACTGAGCCTGCTCATTTTATTCAGAAAATGCTGCTCTGATGATCTAGACACTGTATTTGCCATTGTTTCTGCAGCTGTACACAATGAATCTTCCTGTGAATAAAATTTAGAAAACGTTTGCCCGGGTAGAAAGAGAGCATCCTTCCTGGCCTTTGTAACACTAGAGACTTTGTTTTTCCTCCTGGGTATTAAAATGTCGATATTGGGCCGACTTCCTTCTTCCGTATGTTCCTACTACCCTCCTCCTTCTCCCTCCGTCACCACCCTTGTAAAATTAAGCATAGTGGACAGGTCTTTGCCCCACTGAGTCTCAAAATAGACAGCCACTTTGGTCGCAGTCCATCATTAAGTCCTTTATTAAGAGAAAAGGACAAAAGCAACATGGATTTGCTGGCCACAGAGCGCCCTGTTGACCAATAGGTGACTTTCTGATCACCACCTAACTAGCGTCCATCTCGGTTACTTAACTTCATGGACAAAGCAAGAGACCATCAGAGCAGAGGATGCAGTGCTATCATCACTCCTCCTCCACAACCTCCCTGAAAACATGCCGTGGTACCCACTCACCCAGGAAAAGGTGAGGCAGGTGCCTGTGAGCTAAAGACAGGAGAAAAGGGGATGCATCGCATGCCACTTAGCATTCCCGTAAGTATCTTGGCGAGTTCATTTCTGTTCTAAATGTGAATATGGGAAGCACATTAAGGGAGAAGAAAGTCAAATTCACCTCACTGGTGAATTCTCCTTTCCTACTGTCCTAAAGCTTTACTTTGCTTCCAATGTACACAAAACACCATCTCTGCACCCTTTCTCATCTTTTCTTGGCCTAGTCAGAAGTTCCTTCTGAGGTCCCCCAGAGACTAAAGCATCAAGTGTACAGGGCCTGTCCTGTCTAATGTGGTGGCCCCTAGTCCACATGGCTACTGAACACTTGAAGTGCAGCTAGTCTGAATTGGGACGTGCTGGGAGAAGAAGACAGTAATATATCTCAGTAATAGTTTTGTACATTGATTATATATTGAAATGATATTTTGGATATACTAGGGTAAATAAAATATATGAAATTACTTTCACCTGTTTCTATTTTTTTTAATGTGGCTACTAGAAACCATGTCACTCCTGTCCCCCCACCCCTGCCGCCGAAGCCTGACTACTTCCCCTTTGTTCTCCGTCTCTGTCCAGACTGGAGGCACAACAGGAACAAGAATACTCCATCTACTCTTTATTTTGTCTATCAATTTCTCAACACCAACACACACAGGTCTACACCACATAAGAGAATTTATTTTATTGTCTGACTTAGCCATGGACTTCTGAGAATCCTCATTTACCATTTAAGTCTGCTGAACCTTTGCTAATCCTCATCCTCAAATCTGTCTCATTGTATGCTTTAGACTGTAGGCAGTTCTGATCCACAAAAAGCCTATTTAAATCTACTTGTGCAGGATGCATCGTCGGGGTGGAGGGCTCTATCTGCACAGAGGTCCTTTAAATTTCCTATTCCACTCCATCAGAATATAGAGCAGCCAGCAGACAAACTATCCCCCTGAAATGGAAAGGTGAGCAGCACCCACTCCTACAGCACCCAAAACCGCGAGACCCGGGGCATGTGCACCACTGAATATTTGTGAGTAACAGCGTAAGTGGAAGGTGAGTGCAACCATTTGGGGACCATTTCCACAACAAAATGCCTAAGCATAGTCAGCTGCTCTATGTTCCCCAATGGGACCCATACAATTCAGCAGTGAAAATCATCAAATATCAGCCAGAGTTATTCGGTGGAGAGAATAGGCGCCCCTCACAGGGCCCCTCTAGGCCAAACCACACGGGACAAGAACCCTACGGTAGGACTTCTGAGGTCACGACATCATTCACGCAGGAAAACCAACCTCTCACCTGCTCTGTGCCAGGCCCTGTGCAAGGCACTGGGGGTATTGAAAGCAAGAACATCTTCCTCAAGGAGTTCCCTGAAGGCAAGGAAAGGACAACATGTAGTAAAAGTTACCATAAACTAGAGTAAGTGCAGTGGAAGCAGGACAAGGGCCTGAGGCGAAACCGAGGAGGGAATGATTAACCAAGAAAGACTTCAAAGGGTAAGACCGGGCATTGCACGGGTAAGGAGGTGCCGTGCGATCCTGCAGGCAGTGGAGAGCCAGAGAAGGCTTTAAGCAGGAGAGTCTTGATCGAATATCGCTTCCTGGCTTCTCCCTGGTCATACAAGTTCGAAGCATGATCTACACACACAAAATGAATGTCCTTCATCCAAGAGACGCCCAGAAAACAGCACCTAGTGTTGCCAAAGCAGGCTCAGGAGAGCGTAAGCACCTCCCTCCCCACCTCACTCCTGCCTCGCTCCAACCTCGTCACTCTTTTGATCTCCAGGACCTTCCTTTCTTGTCATAATCACTGTGTTCCTCCCATGTGCACCTCTGTCTGGAGGCTTCAAGAAAGTGGATGTCCTTGGGAACACCCAAAGGCACAGCCCAGAGACTTCCTCCTCTATCTAAAGGGTTCACCTCCATTCCAGTTCAACCACACACAAGCCTCACCACACCCTGGGCTTTATCGATACCCAGAAATACTCCACCTTTAAGATCTAAGCTTTATCAATACCCAGAAATACTCCACCTTAAGATCTAAGCTTTATCAATACCCAGAAATACTCCATCTTTAAGATCTAGGCTTCCAAATCTCTGACTGTAGCATTCTATTTACCTACCTCTCCACTTCCTTATTCTTACAGGTCCTGGTCTTCATCCTCATCATCGCTGGTTCCTTGACTCTCTCTACTTTCCCCCTTCATCTTAGCCATCCTGGCTTCACAAGTCTCTTTATTGAGATGGGACCCTAAGGCCACCCACTGTCAGTGATGTTCACATTAACATCCTGGAGTCCCTGTTTCCATGACTTTCTCAGAGCCAACATGCCAATCCCTGAGCCTAGTTACCCCATTCATTTTCTCTCATCTTGCTGGAAAAATCTACATGAACATGCTGATTGGCTCCACGAGGAAAATTTAGAACTTTAGATAGCTCTTCGAAACTGCTCAGGCTTTCTCTCCAGTCCTGGCTGATGCACTCTTGCTTTCTCTACAACAGCTGTTTTCATTCCTCCATCCTCCCATCCTTCCCACTTCAGCAGATGACAACCCTCAGTACCCTCCTCTCCCCTCCCACGCAGAGGAAGGGGTATCCGTGTTCTTTTCATCTGAGCTGGGGTGGCAAAGTCAGAGCTGCTGAGACAGCATCAGTCATAGACGCTGGTCTCTTTCCTCTTGAGAGCGTAATTCTCGAACTTCAACGTGCTCAGTTTACCCAAGCAATTTGGTAAAATGCAGACCCCAGGGCCCCACTTCCAAGAGATGGATTTGCAGGGCCTAGAGTGAGCCCCAGAAGCCTGCATTTGCATAAGCACCCCTGTGACCCTGATGCAGGTGGTAACTGAATTTGAGAATCACTGTCAATGGTCACTCTTGCTGAGATGATGGAGCTGCCTCAACTCGTGTCCTAGGAAATACCAGAGGCAGGAACAGCTGTATATTACAAACTATCTGAAGGTAAAAAAAAAAAAAAACAAACCAACAAACACTTAACCAAGCAAGACTGAATGAGGAGCGTATGGAAATGTCTAGAACCATTAATTCTTGCATTCCTGTTCTAGCACCTCAACAGGTTCAATTGTCTCAGCAAAAATGAAAGATGCATGACAAAAATGTACAAATGATTAACTCCTCCCCCACTATGAATTCAGTACCTAACCAAAAACAAACTTAAGCTGAATTTACCAAACAACGTAAGTTTAATATTCATTTTGGTTTGTGTATATTCTCACCATTGAGCTTTGTACAAATACCTTTTCTAATCAACATGACTTAGAGAGGATCATGGGATGAAAGAGCAGTTGTCAAACTCAGGACCCTTTATCCTAATCTCAAATCTGCCACTTGATGAACTCTGAGCCTCAGGGTCCTCATATCCAAACTAGGGATTTGCACTCTGTTAGAGGACAACAAAAGTGTTTAGATCAAAAAAGCAATGGAAGACCATTCCACAAAGGGAAGATACGAAAAAGCCATTCTGTAACAACAGTTTACCCATGTTTCCCCCCACCAGCCTTCTCAGAGTCCCTCTAAGCCTTGGATAATGACACTGTTTTATGACTTTTCAACACCACAGCATGAGGCAGCATCTGGTGGGGAGGTTCATACAGGAAGGAAGGGTCCTCAGCGGTGTTTGCTATTCGTACCTTTTGATGTCTCAACAAAAAAGCAAAGCATCCTTTCAAACTAGTCCTAACAGTGGCAGAACCAAAAAGACAATTGATGAATTGAATATAGCATCCAGACTTAAACAAGAAGAAAGATGCACCACAACTATTTTGGGTAATAAGAGAATAAAGTCAACATCATTGAAAAGGGCAAATTCCTACTTAAAACTTTAAGAAGATTAATAGAAAAGAGACACAGAGAGAAGACAGAGAGGGAGGGAGGGAGGATATGAGGTGAATTCTACCAGTTAAAACAAACAAGCAAGAGAAAAGGGGCAAAGAGATAGAGAAAAAAAAGAACCCCTCAAAAAAGACAACGGATGTCTATGTTGTGCTGATTCCGCCAAAACTCAAGTAGTGAGAACTGATCAAGAGCTGGAACAAAGCTAGTCCATACAGAACCTAAAAACCAAGACTATCAAAACCAAAGTCTTGAACTTAGAATAAAGACATGATCACAATGTGTAAAGAAACAAAGTGAGACAGTGTATTGGCTGTTGAGCACACAGGCTTTGAAGTCAGACAGACCTGGGTTGGAATACTGTTTATGTTGCCCATTGGCTGTGACCTTGAACAAATCACTGAAGTTTTTCCAGGACTTGGTTTCTCCATCTGTAAAATGGAGATAAACTCACGTAAGCTGAGTGCACCATGCCTGGTGGGTGGACACTTATGTGATAACCCTGGTAGTAAAGTATGCTTGAGACCATGGAAAATTCCAAACCTCTCCCAGCTCTCTAGCTTCAAAGAGCCTGAGAAACAAATATAAACTTTGGGATCAAATATCAGTTGCTCAACTTCTCTTTGGCTGGAGATAATTAATATCAATTATTTGTATTTAAAAAGACCAGCACTCTGAGATAAGCTTTCATTTGTCAGATCACACCTGATTGGCATGTGTCCAACATATACCCAAGGCTAGAACACAAAATATGTGAAACTAAAACCAAAAAAGTCTCCCAACTATGTGCCCCAACCTCAGGCTTGGCTGATAGAAACCACACAATATGTCCCGCTGAGTCAGAATAGTGATGCTCAGATCTGCCCAAAAGCATCCGACCCCCCAGTGTCATCTTGTCCCCCAAATCCGGTCCCCGGCCAAACCCTGCAGCTTCTACTTTTGCATCCTTAATGTCTCTCCCTTCCACTCCAGCTCCATGGCATAACCCCTGGCCACCACCCAGCTCGACCTCAGCACCACTGGTTCCCTGAGGCCCCAGCTGCACGCACCACACCCTGGCAGGCTGGACTAACTGGACCAAGTCTCCTCATGTGCCCTGGAGACACCCCATTAAGACCACATCTCACCCTCTCCCAGGCTAACCTTGATGACCCCATTTTGCTCACAGGTTACTCCCTCTCCCTACTTTTGGGATGTGGGCTCTCTGGCATATGGCTCCTGAGGTAAGCTGGTTGGAAAGTGGCCAAACAGGTCACTCCTAAGAGGCAGGCCCTCCCCTCACTCAGGAGCCAGACCCTGGGAAGGGCCCCTGCTTTCAATTCAGCAGCACCCCTGACCTACCAGCCTATCAGCCGCTGCATAGAGCAACCCAGAGCTTTGTCTTGTTCCCTTGGACAGCAGAGGTGAGGTCAGAGCAAGGGAGAGGAGGAGGAAGGGAAAATACAGAGTCACCATAGAAATATGAAAGCTGTTGATGTTTTGAAAATGCAATTAAGAATTCCTTAAAATTTCATTAACGTTTTGTATAGAGCAACAACATTGTCTCTTAATGGGTTGATTACCAAGAAAGCACTTCCCTCCAAATTCTAAGTTCCCATTAGCATTGCTTATGAGCACAGCCATGGGCAGCTGAAGAATAAAGACAGTGAGGTCCAAGCGTGTAGAGGAAATCCAGTGGGTCCTCTTAAGCATTGCCCAGTCATAAGACACTTTTCCTTAAAGTAATCACAAACATTCAGTGTTAAGCAAACCCACACTCACGGCTCTCAATTGCTTAAACATTTGAAGCATTTCTCCTTTCAAACCTGATTCTCTAACTCACTCCTAAGCAAGGCCAGAGCTTGAGGCTTGATCTAATCAACGAGGTGTCCTTTTGGAATCTGAGTTGTAAGCATTGGCACAAAAGGAATTACACCCGTGTTTTGTTTCCTTTCCAGGGCACATATGAAACCATCCCAGACCCACTAATGCAGAGAACAGTTTGGCTCACATAAAGAGCTCTTTGAAGATAATATTTCTAAACAAGCTCATCACTAAGGCAAGGCTTTTTTGCTTTGTTTATTTTCAGAGGTAGGATAGAAAAAGTAAGCGCAGCAAAAGATTTGTATGCATTTCTCTTTCCTTAAAAAAGGAATATAATATTTCAGGAACTTTCCTTGGGAAACACAACAGCAGCTCCATTCATAACTATTTGCTCAACTGCAGTTTGCAAATTCCTTCCCCACTTCTTGCCAAGATTCCCTCTCCAGTTCCTTGACCTTCCTAATAGCTCCAGTTGGATTTCCTTCCTCAACCCAGTTTTCCCAAAGAGAACTCTCTATCTTAAATTCTTGTACAGTTGTCATAAAAAACTAAAGACCTGAAGTTCTTAGACAGATTTTCATTATTCAAATAGATGTTAGTAATATGAAATGATTAACAAGGAATCTACTCAACAGTACTAATTCTTTTGGAAAAGTAACTCTAAACAATGGGATTTCTGGCATCAGAGAAACTTTCAAAGCCCATATGAGTAACAGACTTGTCTGCACAGGCCCATTTCAGCAAGATTCTCACAGCAAAGAAGCTATCAAGTTAGCTTTCAGGGAATACCTGAAAAGAAAACTTAAAAGTCCATTTAGTATTATTTAAAATTGTAGAGGAATGAAAAGCTGCATTTAAAATAGCTCACAATTCAAAAACATCAAGGCATAAATAACCTTAGGACCATAATCATTCCGACCAGACATCATGAGTTCCTGCTTTGGTTTCTGATGGTAATAAAGAGGATTTTTGCCCCTCAGGTATCCTTTCCGGGGTCAATTTCAAAAGGCTAGGTACACATCCTGTGGAAGGCAGCCCATCTTCTTGAAATCATGCCCTTGTGGTATCTTCTCCCCTTGAGCACAGGCTGGATTTTGTAACTTGATTCTAATGAATAAAATGAATAAAATACAACGAACTATGGGATGCCACTTCTGAGACTAGGTTACAGAAAACTCTGGCTTCCATCTCACCTGCCCTCTCCTGCTCCATTGCTCGCTGGCTCACTCACTCTGATGGAAGCCAGCTGTCATACTGTGAGCTGCCCTACGGAGGAGCCCATATGGCAAGGAACTGAGGGAGGCGTCTGGGCAAACAGAGAGGAACTGAGGTCCACATCCAAATGTCCGTCAGGAGCCGAATCCTGCTAATGCCATGAGTCAGCTTAGAAAGGTGTCTGCCCCACTTGAACCTTTTGATGACTGCAGCTTCGTGAGGGCCAGAACCAGAGGATCCAGTCAAGCTATGCCCAGATTCCTGACCCTCAAAAATTGTGAGGTAAATGTTCATTGTTTTAAGCCACTGAGTTTTAGAGTAATTTGTTACCCAGTCATCAATAACTAATACATCAGCCAGACATCCTCTGCCTCCCAACACAATTCTGATTAGGTCTCCATGACATCATCTAAAACACTTAGCCTGTAGAGAAACACATCCCCTAGGGTAAAGAGCCACTTTAAAAAGCAATTATCTCTCTCTTTTTTGTCCTAAAAATATGCCTTTTTCATTTTCCCTTTATTACCATTAATATTAGTATTTTGAGACAATTAAAAAGTCTATATACACAGACTTCATAATTTTATAAACTATGAGCAATAATTTCAGCCATAAGTCATCTTAATACACAGGTAACTACTTTTCTTCATTCATTCCTTGAAAAATACTCTATGCCTTACTCCAGATATCTTCTAGTTTAGTGTGGTATCATTAAATTGTCTAGAATTCCCAGCTTCATAACCCACTGGATGACATATACGGCAGGAAGAACGTGCACCATCTAACTGCAATAGAGAATGTCCAATTGACACACAGATTAAATTTTACCTCTACACTGGCACTCTAGCCAAACCACCTAGAATCCTGTCTACCATGAATCCAATTCATATTCTACTTGTTACCCCCAGGAGAACCAAAACACACAGAAAAGAGTACAATCAATCCTCACTCGCAACAAATGATAGTAAGTCAATGCCGGGCATTAAGTAATTCATTCAAATATGTGATGGATGCGATGTCATAAAACCTTATAATAGGGGTGTTTGACCTAGATGGGGATGCCAGAGAGGGACTCTGAAAAAGTGAGCCATGATCTGAAGAATAAGTAGAATCTGACTAGATAAAGAACAGGAAAAGGGAACAGCACATGCAAAGATCCTGTGTAGGAGGGAACATGGAAATGAAAAGGGGTCAAATGGCTGGAATACAGAGCAAGAGGGAACAGGGCACAATATGGAACCAGAGAGGTTGCAAGGACTGGACTCAGCAGAGCCTAGGAGGACCTCAAGAGGAGTTTGGTCTCTGCCCTGAGAGTACGAGAAACCACTGGAAGGTTTTAAACAGGATTGGTCACAACAGATCAGAGTTTTGCAAAGATTCATCCGACTACAATACAGACAAAGAATTGAAAGGAGCCAGAGGAGTAGGAAAACCACTTAGAGACCACGGCAGTCATGGAGCAAGAGATGCTGGAAGACTTCAGTAGACCGGTGGTGGGATACAGAGGTCGTTACAGGAGAGAGACTTAGGAGGAAGTGGGCTGGATATGGGGAGATACTCACGCACATACATACAGAGAGATTAACAGAGCAAACATAAGGAAAGAATCTTAAACTTGTGAGTAAAAGTTTCAGCCAAATAGTGAGCTTTCTTGAGCACAGCATTATTAGTTGCTTGATCTCCCTTTCCCAAAGTGACCCTACTGTACCTGTTTGCACACAGTGGATGCTCAAAAAAATCTGTAAAATAATAGTGTTTAGACACCTCACGTGTCTTAGGAGTATCTCCTATATGCACTTTATCTGCTAAACACCATTTCACCTTACTTAACAGCTTTACTAAGAACCTCTCCAAGCCAGTCTGATCAAAGGAACTTTAAAAACAGTTTTAATGAGATAGAATCTATATACCATACAATTCTCTCTTTTAAAGTGTACAATTCAGTGGTTTTTCCTACACTCAGAGTTCTGCAACCATCACCACAATCAATTTTAACACAATTTTGTTCCTGCAAAAGGAAACTCATACCCATTAGCAGCCACTCCCCACTCCCCCAGCCCCACAGCGCTCGGCAACCACTGATCTACTAATGTGTCTCTATGGATTTGCCTATTCTGGACATTTCATATAAAAGGAATCATACAATATGTGACCTTCTGTGTTTGGCTTCTGTCAATCAGCATATTTTCAAGGTTCATCCATGTTGTAATAAGTATCAGTACTTCATTGTTTGTTTTTTGACTTTAGAGCCATTTTATGTTCACAGCAAAATTGAGGAGATGATACAGAGATTTCCCATATACTCTCTGCCCCCTCACATGCGCAGTCTCTCCTATTATCAACATCCCCCACCAGGGTGGTACATTCATTCTAACTGATGAACCTACATTGACACATCATAACCACGCAAAGTCCACGGTTTCCATTGCAGTTCACTCTTGGTGTTACATAGTCTATGGGTTTGGAAAAATGTATAATGACATTTTTCTATCATTGTGGTATCATAATGAGTATTTCCACTTCCTTAAAAACCCTCCGTGCTTCGCCATTCACCCTTCTCCCCCAACCACTGAGGTTTTTACTGTCTTGCCTTATTCAGAATGTCATTTGGTTGGAATCATGCAGCATGTAGCCTTTTCATATTCACTTCTTTCACTTCATAAAGTGCATTTAAGGTTCCTTCATGTCTTTTCATGGCTAGAGAGCTCATTTCTTTTTAGTGCTGAATAATATTCCATCATCTGGATGTACCACAGTTTATGGCACTTGCCTACTGAGGAACATCTCGGTTGCTTCCAAGTTTTGGCTACTATGAAAAAAGCTTCTATTAATATCCCTGTGCTGCTTTTTGTGTGGACATAAGCCTTCACTCTGTTGGGTAAATAGAAGGAGCACAATTGTGGGATCGTATGGTAAGAGTATGTTTAGTTTTGTAAGAAACTGCCAACTGTCTTCCAAAGTGACTGTACTATTTTGCATTTCCACAAGTAATAAGAGAGTTCCTGTTGCTCCACATCCTCATCTGCACTTGGTGTTGTCTCTGTTCCAGATTTCAGCCATTCTGATTGGTGTGTAATGGTATCTGATTGATGTTTTATTTTGCATTTCCCTAATGACATATGATGTCGAGCATCTTTTCCTATGTTTACATGCCATCTGTATATCTTCTTTGGTGAGGTGTCTCTTAAGGTTTCTGGCCCATTTTTTAATCAGGTTGTTTTCTTATCATTGAGTTTTAAGTGTTCTTTATATATTTTGGTTAACAGTCCTTTAGTCAGTGTGTCTTTTGCAAATATTATCTCCCAGTCTGTGGGAGAAGATAGTCTCCTGTCTTCTCATTCTCTTGACATGGTCTTTTGTGGAGCAGAAATTTTTCATTTCAATGAAGTTCAGCTTATCAATTCTTTCATGGATGCCACTGGTGCCATATTTTAAAAGCCATTACCATATTCAAGTTCATCTAGTTTTCTCCTTTGTTGTCTTCTAGGAGTTTTATAGTTTTGTGTCTTGCATGTAGGTCTGATCCATTGAGTTAATTTTTGTGAAGGGTGTAAGGTCTCTGTCTAGATTCATTTGTTTGAATATAGATGTCCAGTTGTTTCAGCACCACTTGTTGAAGAGACTGTCTTTGTTCCATTGTATTGCTTTGCTCTTTTATCAAAGATCAGTTGGCTATACTTATGGGAGCCTATTTATGGGCTCTCTCTTCTGTTGCATTGATCTATTTCTTTATTCTTTTACCAAAACCACACTGTCTTGATTTCTGTAGCTTTATATTAAGTTTGAAGTTGGGTAACATCAGCCCTCCAACTTCGTTCTTCTCCTTTAACATTGGGTTGGCTACTCTGGGTCTTTTGCCTTTCCATATAAACTTTAAAATCAGTTTGTTGATATCCACAAAATAACTTTCTGGCATTTTGCACTGAATCTATAGATCAAGTTGGGAAAAAATGACACCTTGACAGTATTGACTCTTCCTATCCATGGACATGGAATCTCTCTCCATTTATTTAGTTCTTCTTTGATTTTGTCCAAAGTTTTGTAGTTTTCCTCATATAGATCTTGTACATAGTGTGTTAGATTTATACCTAAGTATTTCATTTTTTGACTGCTAATATAAATGGCATTGTGTTTTTAATTTCAAGTTCCACTTATTGTTATTGGTATTTAGGAGAGCAATTGACTTTTGTATATTAACCTTGTATCCTGAGAGCTTGCTATAATTGCATATTAATTCCAGGAGGTTTTTCATTTTTTCATTCTTTCAGATTTTGTACATAGTCAATCATGTCATCTTCGAACAAAGACTGTTTGTCTTCCTTTCCACGTCTACCTTTTATTTCCTTTCCTTGTCTTATTGCAGTAGCTAGAACTTCCAGTATAACATTGTAAAGGAGTGGTGAGAGGGGACATCTTTGGTTTGTACCTGATCTTAGTGGGAAAGCTTCTAGTTTCTCACCACTAAGTATGAGTTAGCTGTTGGTATTTTGTAGATAGTCTTTCTCAAGTTGAGGATGTTCCCCTCTATTCCTAGTTTTCTAAGAATTTTTATCATGAATGGGTAGTAGATTTTATCAAATGCTTTTTCTGCATCTGTTGATATGACCATGTGACTGTTCTTATTTAGCCTATTGATTTGATGGATTACATTCATTGATTTTCAAATGTTGGACCAGACTTGCAGACCTGGGGCAAACCCCACTTGGTTGTGATTTGTATGGTTCTTTTTATACATTGCTGGATTCAATTTGCTAATATTTCTTATAGTTGAATAATGTTTCATTGTATGGATATACCACATTGTTTATCCGTTCATCAGTAGATGGACATTTGAGTTGTTTCTACTTTTTGCTCTTATGAATAATGCTTCAGTGAACATTTGTGTGCAGGTTTTTGGGTGGACATAGGCTTTCAATTTCCTTGGGTATACCCTTGGTGGTGGAATTGCTGGATCATACGGTAACTCTGTATTTAATGTTTTGGAGAGCTGCCAGACTGGTTTACACAGTAGCTGCACCATTTTACAATCCAACCAGCAATGTATGAGAATTTCAATTTCTCTACATCCTTGCAAACACTTGTTATTGTTAGTCTTTTTGATTATAGCTATCCTAGTATGAAGTGGTATCTCATTGTGGTTTTGATTTGCATTTCCCTAATGACTGATGTTAAGCATCCTATCCTATTCTTTTTGTCCACTCATATATCTTATTGGGAGAAACGACTATTCAGAACATTTTCCCATTTTAAAACTAGGCTATTTTACTTTTTATGTTGTTCTAAGAGTTATTTTTCTAGATATAAGACTCTTATCAGATAAATGATTTGCAATTATTTCCTGCCATTCCATGGATTGTCTTTCTGGACGGAATCCTTTGAATCAAAAAGGTTTATTGTTTATGATGTCTAATTTATCTATTTTTCTTTCCTTTGCTTGTGTTTTTAGTGTCAAATCTCAGAAACCATTGCCTAACTCAAGATCACAGAGATTTACTCCTATGTTTTCTTCTAAGAGATTTATAGTACTTTTTCTCACATAAGGTTAATCATCCATTTTAAGATAATTTTGGTATACAGTATGAGGAAGGGGACCAAATCCATTTTTATGCATGTGTATATCCAGTTATCTCAGCATCCTTTGTTGAAAAGGCTATTTTGTCCCCCATTGAATTGTCTTGATTGATTTTTGGGTTAAACTAAGTTTGTATTCCTGGGATACTTGATGGTATATAATCTTTTTTATATGTCACTGGACTCAGTTTGCTAGTGCTTTGCTAAAAGAATGTTATATTTGTATTCATAAGGGATATTGGCTTATAGTTTTCTGGCAGTATCTTTGTCTGATTTTGGTATCAGAATAATTCTGGTCTCAAGAGAATGAATGAATTGGGAAGTGTTCCCTCCTCTTGTGTATTTTTGGAAGAGTGGGAAGTTTTTTTGATTACTAAATTGATCTTTTTTCTTGTTATAAGTCTATTCTGATTTTTTATTTCTTCTTGAGTCAGTTTTGGCAGTTTGTGTCTTTCCAGGAATGTGTCCATTTCATCTAGGTTATCTAATTTGTTGGCATATAATTGTTCATAGTATTCCCCCATCATTTTTTATTTCTATAATGTTGGTAGTGTTATTCCTCTGAATAAAGGAACTTTTAAACAATCTGATATTATCATAGAATCTTGAAATTAATAAAACCAAAGTTAAAGATATGGTGGACTACTGCAAGTCTGAATTTTTACAAATTCTGAATTACAGGACATACAAACTAGATATCCTTCCAGTTCTCACTCTGGAAAGAAAAAAAAAAGAGGCACAAAGACTATGAAAAGCCACATAATTTTTACATACTCCATGACCAAAAATCAGCTTCCCTGAAAGTCACAAAAAGTACTCAGATTATAATAAAAGATTCATAAACACATATCACATCTAATCTCTTCTTGTAAAATAACTTTATGAAAATCACCTTAGAGGAAAAACTGTATATTTTATAGTCTATTCTTTCAATGAAATTATTCCTAAGGAAGCTTCCTTCAAAGAACCTGGGCTAATTGTTATGTTGACTTTTCTAAAACAAAATTCAATTACAGAATTTTGAAAATACTGAGATGACAAGCTTTCAAGCTATACTGATACCACTTTGATACATTCAGGACAAAACTATGCTTCTGCTATCACCATACACCTGACTGGCACTATAGTTTATGGAACACTTAAACCCTCTTGATTTTAGTTGCTTGTCAGGAAAAAAAAAAAAACCCATAAAGTAAGTAGGGCAGGTGGTGGTAACACCTTTATCATCTCATTACAGAGGAGACAAAACTGAAGTTCCCACAGGTTAGATGACCCACCCAAGGTCACACAGCTCATAAGTGGTGGAGCTGGACCCAGGAAATGCAGTGTGGGATTCCAACCACACCTTCTCCTCTGGGTAACACTGCTTCCCACTTATCAAAAACAGAAGGAAAAATTTGGAATGGAAAGTATGTGTCAGGAGGAAGTTTCCACTAATTCTCCTCAAACTTTTTCATTGAAAGCCTGTTTATTTTGAATGTCTACAAATCACTCTCCTTATCTAACTTTTTTTTAGCAACAACTTGAGTAAAAGCTTGTTTCTAATAATCTGAGACTAATAGCAAGCCCTTGGTGACCTGCTACCTAACTGTAGATGCCACAGATATGTTATATAACCTTTAAAACTTAACTTTAGAGCTTAGAGTTACAGGACACTGTTAAAATATTAAACAACCCTGGGAAATCCTCTTTTAAGCAATTTTGAGGCCAAATTAGCACACGTCACTGAATGTTCTTATACAAAACACTGATTTAAAATCTCATTCTTCTGGCTCTGTAGACAGCTATTTATCAGTGATCAGAGATAATTAACACCAATGATGATTAACTCAACGTGCATTTTCTATATAGATGAGAGAGCTGGAACATAGCATCTGTCCATGGAACAATATGTTGCTCAATCACAGCACAAAGCATTAAGTCAGAATCTAACTCATGGCATACGGGCTCTGCAGTATTCACCCAGCAAAGAACAAAGTTCTTCTGGTTCCTCTGATGCAGAGGCGAAAGTGCAAATACTTTCTTTATCTTCACTTTCTCCTTGCAGAATCCAACATCTACTTATGATCTAAAAAGTCTCAAAGAGTCAGTGTGATCTTAGAGACAACATATCCTAAGGGTCACACACCCCCGGGTTAAGGAGATTGCTGCCATAAACCTGCCCTCCAGCAGAGTGACCCATGGACTTCAGTCCAAGATGCTGTCGTCCTACTGGGCATG
Organism: Equus quagga; assembly: GCF_021613505.1. Classification (NCBI taxonomy): domain Eukaryota; kingdom Metazoa; phylum Chordata; class Mammalia; order Perissodactyla; family Equidae; genus Equus; species Equus quagga. The sequence continues at coordinate 130,239,994 of NC_060273.1, forward strand.
GATAATCATTGGGGTGGGGGTGTGGAAAAGATCTGAGAAGCTCTAGGGGAAAAGGAGGTTAATTTAAGCCTTTGCTGCTCTCTTGCATCCAAGCCAAGGAGATGAGGAATTTGAAATAAATCTCAATTTGCCCAGAGATTCCCGGGGAGGCTCTAAGGAAGAAGACGGAACAGTTGCCTCTCTAGAGCCTTGCCCTTGGCTGTGGTTTCTTAATTCTGCCTGACCATTTCAACAAATATGGCGGTTCTTCTCCCATTACCCTGCTGCCAACAAGACTGCAAATGAGTTATTAAAAGCATAGGACCCCCAGGGGCCTGCCCAGTGGCTTAGTGCTTAAGTTCACGCACTCCTCTTCAGAGACCTGGGGTTTGCTGGTTCGGACCCCAGGCACAGACCTACCCACTGCTTATCAAGCCATGCTGTGGCAGGCGTCCACATACAAAATACAGGAAGATGGGCACGGATGCTAGTTTAGGGCCAATCTTCCGCAGTAAAAAGAGGAGGATTGGCAGTGGATGTTAGCTCAGGGCTAATCTTCCCGCTCAAAAAAAATATAGTACCCCAAAGCTTATCTCCAAGAGAAGGTGCACAAATAGACTAAGTCTGGGTCTTACCTTTTGGCTTCCTCTAGGTGGCACAAATATTCATAAGCAATGTTCTGCCGCCTCCTCTCATCCATCTCCTCTGCAGAGAGCCTTTCATCGTCCACAATAGCTAGAAATAGAGGATAACATCATATTACTTGCAAGGGCAGTGTTCATCACACAAACACCTGAGACAATCAACTATAAAAACTCATCTGCAGATCAACACTGAACACTGACAGACAGGGCTACTGAAACATCAAGCATAGAAACAGATTTGCCTTTGGATTTTAAATATTATACTATTTCTAGAAAACAATGCAATCCTAAAGCATAGGTTGAAATTACTAAATAATAGAATGAGAATAGCAATCAGATTTCATAGACACGATGCCCCGATTTAGACAGCCTCAAATCAATTAGAGCATGGTCTGCTCACAACATCTTTCCTTAACAAGTTTGGAGAATTGGTCCAGTGGCTCGGCTTGGACCATCCTGAAAATTCTAGGGTTGAACAAAGAATCTACAGGGACTTGTGTTTTCCCACTGCTAGAGGGAATTAAGCCTCTCATCCAACCCAAATCCTATTTTACAGATGCCAAAGTCCCTAAAATTCTTCCTCCGCTTATTTCTTGGCCATTATAAGACTAACCTTCCTGGTCAACAGGTATCCAAAGAAAAACGTAATGGAGACAGAAATTGAGCAGAGTTTTCAAGCCCACACTCTTTATTCCAGCACAAACCTGGTTTATCGATGTCCACTTCGGCCCTGCTGTTCTGTAGAGAACACAGCCTCCCCATTTCCTGACTGCACTTCCTCTGCCTGTGGTCTCAACAGCACCCAACAATGTCCACTGTCACACCAGCAACTCTTAGCTGTCTGCCTAATTGACTACACTCCTTCCTCAGCAAAAGGACCCCTTTTCCTTCTTTGATTCTGAACTTTAATTCTGATGGCTATAAAATCAGTTTGGTCTCGAGTTTGTTAGGTTACCCATCTAATGAAGCCACTGTGCACCGGTGGCAGGGTCACAGGGGCAAGAATGTTAGTATCTGCTTTCTCATTCCCCAGCTTCCAGCTCCAGTCAGCCATTTCATAAACGGGACCCCTGGTCCCAAGCAGAAGCGATAAGGATGTGAAGGTCACCATCACCCCTAAGAAAGGCCAATCCCATACCCTACTGATGAGGAATCCAAAATATCATCTTGGCACACAAAAGGAATTAAGATCAAATTTTGAACTCTTACTGGATCAAGCATGGTGCTAAACACTTAATATCTAAAAATAATACCAAACTCTCCAAGAACGCAAAAGAAAAAAGAGATTAAATTTACATCAATATAAAATATGGCAGAAGACCATAAGCACATACTACTACTAGATGCTTATTTACTGAGCACTTACTTTGTTTCAGGGCCTTCAGCAGTGCTTTCTATGCAGTGTCTCATTTAAGTCTCATCATTCTATGAGGCAGGTAATTTATCCCATTTTACAGCTGACAAAGCAGGCTGAGAGGTCATTTGCCCGAGTGAAGAGCAGAAATATTAGAGCTAGAAATATTTGGATGGGATGGAGAAAACAAGAAAGGTATGGAAGAGCTTCTCTGTTTAAGGAGGAGAAGAATAGGAACCAGCAGGAGAGAGAGGTGGGATATGGAAGAGCACCAGGACAGGCCAGGGAGAGGCGCTTCCACACACATCCCATCCTCTCCCCACCCCTCCCAATTTTCCACTGTGGCTCCATTCCTTAAAACACGGAGACTTCATCCCAATGACACCAGCAGGGGTCAATATGGACTTGTAATTGGTCAAAGCATCTTCTTTTTGCTAATAAACTGAATCAGACCTAAACTTTAGAAGAGAGCTCTCAGGTTTAGGAAAAGTACAAAGCTCATGAACAACCCTCCTCGGCACCTCCAGTGCACAATTCCAGGCCCTCAGCATCTCTCCCGTGGACTCCCACAACAGCCCTCAAACACCCTCCCAGCAGCCACCCCTCCACCCATTCTCTCACTGCCACCAGACGCATAATACATAGTCTAATACATAGCCCTACTGAAGGTATTCTCCCTCTCAAAACCTTTGATAGACCTCCATTCACAAGAACAAAGTTCTAGAACACTTTCCCTCTCCTCTCTACATGAAGTCTTTCTTTTAGTCACCCTTCTGGGCAGCGCCCGCCATGTTCCAGGACCATACCACTACCTCTAAGGCTTGAGTGCTTTTGTTCTCTACCTCCTTCCTGCCTGCAAAGCCATTCTCCCACTTCCTGTGTGACATCTTTGACATATTCTGAAGCAAGATTTTGTGGATCTCAAGGTCAGAATCCATCCGCTCTCCTCAGCACTTTGGTTCACGTTTTTGTCACTCACCACAGAAGGCCCCGCTGTAACTCAGGCATGTCTCCCTCTCCAAACAGGGGACTCCTTAGAGGAAAGGACTCTTCATTCATCTTTCCATTTCTCTCACATCTATCATGGCTCCCTGCACACAGAGAACACTCAAATATTTGCTGAAAAATTACCTTCCTGTGACTCTTCACTCAGTGTTCTAAGCAGCATCCCATAATGAATATACTTCGCAAATTATAATTTTCTTATGCAGGGTTTTCTTAGAAGATACCTGGCAGGCTCACATATCATCCCCTAATCTTCCATCTCCATTGTTCCTAACGGTTAATCCCCAGAACACCCCCTGACTTCCAATTCCTCATTTCCATTTCAGTCTAAAGACCGTCTCCCATTTCTGACAGGATATTTTCATCTTATGGTACCTTCTGACACACGGTAAAGCTTGAAAACAATAGGAAACTCCTAGTGAGAAGCTACGTGCTCACTCTACCCTCCCCAATTTGTAAGTGTGAGCACAGGGCTCACATTTAAAAAAGAGGCATTCTCACCACCACCTTCCTTCTTGGCTGCTGCTTCCTTCCAGCCTCAACCAACCCACCCAGGAGGAGGCAGAACCCCAGCAGCACTTGGTCCCTGGGCCTCTGCCCCGCCACTGCCTCCACAAGCCACGCAAGACTCCACCAGCCCAGGAGAGCTCCTGAGGGGCTCTCAAACTCTGACACCATCCTGTCCAAAGAGAAGATTTGACTTAACATTTGAACGTCTCCCACCACACCACCCCCACACACGTGTAAAGTTTTAAATTCCATTGCAACACACCGGCCACAGATGATGGAATTCTACCTAGGTTTAAGGCTCAACTCAAGGGCCATTTCCTTCCCAAAGTCTTCCCGCTTGTTCCTGCTCAAAACGTCCTCTCTTCTGGTACCTCCTGTGCTGCTGCTTTAACAGTAAACTCCTAGGAGACATATTTGTGTCCTCATTGTGTCCAGCACACTTCCCTGCAAGGGCTGCATGCTCCATAAAAACATTTGATGAACAAGTAATCTTTTATCAGGAGAGATTAATAAAAGTGCCCTAACATGTCTATGCGGGGTAGTTTTATTTGCCTATTTACACTGAATAAAATAAAGGTGTGGTCATTGATGGAGCAAATACAGTACCATTCCACAGGCTTCACTTAGCAAACATTCAGTTCCTAGATTCTATGGGCTGGGCATAAGTGAGAGCTCCGGGAACGGGCAGTGAACAGAACAAGAACTGTTCACCCTCATGGGGCTTCCTTTTACACATCCCGGCCTTCCCTTCTGACCTGGCCCTCTGGACCATACACCCGGGCACTGCCCTTCCAACCACACAGACTTCAGTCTCAACTTCCTTCCTTCATGACCTGTTGTCAAAGTGAACGCCAAGGTTATGAGCGTGAGAATGTCTTAATCACACCAAAGCAGATCCTTCTAGGCCATAGAGGTCACCTGCATATATTTCTGCATTACTCAACTTTTACCAAGTAGCAGCTTCTGATACGAGCCATTGGCATGGATAATAACGCTGCCATTTAAAAGCCATCAGGGCGCTATAAAGGAATTCACTTAAGCGTGACTTTACCGTCCATAAAGCACTTTTCCGAGTCATTGTGTGGTTCCCATAATCACCCTGAGAGATAGGCATTATCTCCTTCTCACAAATGAGGAAACCGGGTCATGTGAGGGAAAGAGACTGCCTGTGGGTATTCACCGGGTCAATGGTAGAGCCAGGGCTGGAACTGAGGTCCCTCAGTGCCACAGCCCCCGATCTTTGCCCAGTGCCACGCTGCTGCTAAATCTGAATGAGCCGGGGAGACACCTGTCACCTCCAAACTCACGGGCGGGTCATTTAAATCTCTTCCGAATTGCTTTTATTTTAAAGCAACTTGATGAAACTGCAATTTTTTCTAAAGTTTATCTTTACTTGCTGCCTTGAACCCTAAGAAACTTGAGGACATTGTGAAGAACAGCTTCCTGAAGTATCAGCAACTTGCAAAACGCCCTTTGTAACGTTAGCTGACACTGGCTAAAAGATGGTATTTTAAAGCATAATATTCTGTGGAGATCACATTATACGCCTCATTCAGAGGCTTAAGGAGCCAAATGAGAGTGGGTTGGTAGAGGTGGTTTCGAAACAGAAGTATAAGTTAGAGACAGAAGGAAACTTAAGGAGTCCATTTCCCAACACCCACAAAATCCAATGTAAAAATAGCCCAAGATTGACCTCACTCATTAAGGAGTTGGCACGGTCACTGGTTAATTTCGGCTGCTCTTTTGCTCCCTTCACACAGAGACACCATGGCCACCATCTCCTTTGTACTAACATTCATTCATTCGTTCAACAAATATTTGAGTGGCTGCTTTGTGCTAATCTGTTCTAGGGACTGGACACAAAGTGACAAGCATGACCTCATGAAGTGTTTATTACAAATGATTGAAAGTTTGGCATAATGGCAGGACGTTTAGATAGGCAGAAATATACTGGAGAGAGGGTCAGCAAGAATCACAAAAACCAGGGTTGAGAATCTCTCTTTCATAAAATGGTATCACTTAAGGCATGTGCTTTTAGGGGAGAGCAGATTAGGAATATGCGGTGAATCACCACTTCACAGAAACATGCGACAGGTTAGCATTTATATACACATCATTATTTCTGTAAGGAACCCTGAATATCTCTTGGGTTATTTAATTCAATTCAAACGTGTATTGAACCATCTTCTAAGAGCCGGGACCAGGTTTTACCTGGGAGGGCACACCTGAATGGTTATCTCCCCACTCGCTGACCTTCAGGAATGGCTATGGGAAATAGTATGAATACCCCCAACAAAAGCACTAGAAGGAAGAGAATTGATTCTAAGACCCTAAAACTGGGGCCAGGGCAGCGTTGGGATAAAAGATGAGAGAACCCGAAGTCCAGGATTTCCAGTAAGCCAGTCCACTCAGTAAACGTGACCCGTGGTACGTTCTGGCTTCACACCAGCCTCCTGAAGCATTTCACCCCTGCTTAATCTTAAGCTTTAAAGGACCACATGATCAAACTTCCTTAAACTGAACTTTCTTTTGAAACATAGGCAAACCTGAGGTTGAAGCTGTGAGCAGCTCAATACATATTCACAGGCACTCTGAAGAATCTGAAACAATACAGATCGTTGCCCCACGTGTTAACACGGGAGGCTTCATGAGGCCACTGAAATTAGGAGACACTCAGTGCAGGGGCTCACATCTCATCCATCTCGACATCCCCAGCAAACGCCAGGTAAACAGCAGGTGCTCAGTAAAAGTTGCTGAACGGTGCGCTCAGCTTTGTGCTTGAAAGGCAGAGATGCTGTGTCCTTCACAGGTTTAGTCCCCCCACGTCCAACGCCCTCCTGGTAACACAGCCATCTCATGCAGATCCTAAGGGAAGGGAAACTTTATTTAAAGCCTGCCCTCCACACCTTCTGGAACTTCTCCCCCATCACATATTCTAAAAACTCTCCAAAACTATAAATGAGCACACAACTTGAGTGGATATTCAGGTTAGACACAGCTGTAAAGGACTGTGGCCACCTCCTTTAATAAGACAAAGCCCTCAGTCTTCAAGTCCAGCATTAGAAGGCGAATTTTGTAAGTGGGGGAAGAAGGGTAACCAACTGAAACACACGGTCTACTTACAAGAATGAGAGTCTCTGACTGGCCACCAACTTCGTTTTTCCAGTGAAGTTACTAAGGCCCGGAATAGTTAGGAAGCTTCTTTGTCATAATTATTCAGGAAAATGAGGAAATATTTCCAGCTTTGTGAAAACAGTTAATCCTTTTCTGCAGATACACTTTAAAATGCACATAGCTTTAAGATCTACATATGAAAGACAGTTCTTGGATCCCACTTTGATATAAAAGGTCCCAAACTTTTTTCCCCCAAGAGTGTGATCATACTTAAGCACCTAAGATACCGTCTGTTTCTGCCAAGCCTGGACCTCAAAACTCAGGACACCTTTTCAGAACAGGACCTCATTTCTACAACCTTACACGTGAGTGAAATTAAGTCTGGCCCACTGTGCAAATTTGAACAACAATGTCTAACTTTTTTTTTTTTTTAATAATCTGGAAACTCAAAGCAGAGCATGGACATGTTAAGGCCCATATACAAAGCTGGGCCAGCCTGCAGACTGGGATGGGAGGGAGGGTCTATCTAGAACTTTGCTCAACTTGGGAGACGAATCAAAGGCAATGATTCCTAGATTTGGAATTTCTTAGACAATTATTTCAAAAAACATTTTGGGGACAAAAACCACCTCTTTTGCTACCAAGTAGGCAGGGAAATTCCATGTGCTCACTGCCTGCTCCTACACATCCCGTCATCCCCACACAAGTCTGAGCAAGGAAGAATGGAGTGTCAAGCTTCCAAGGCCAATTTAAAAATTTTAACTCCAACAGTTAAAATTACAGAAGACACTATAAAATCTTTAGTCTGGATGAGCTGCTTCTGTATTTAAAGGAAAGCAAAGGAATTCAACCCCCCTCTACTTGGGTATGAACTTTTTCTACTTAACATGTTCAGTGCAAAACGCTCCAAATTATGCAGAACCAGTCCTAAAATGATTCTCTCTGTTCTCTATACATAATGAATATTTTAAGGACACAGGTGTTTACCTAAACTTCAACACCCCACCGGAACAGCGATATTTTACAACTGTTAAATGGACTTAGCAGGTAGATAAGGACAGTCCCTTGGGCTGTTTCAAGGAGTCACTGCTAACACTTCGTCCCTATCCTCTCAAAACTACCCTAAAGAACCCAGAACATCAGAGGAAATTTCTACAAAGCTGGGAGCCTTATAAGACAAGAGATCAGGGGCCGGCCCTGTGGCCGAGCAGTTAAGTTCATGTGTTCCACTTCAGCAGCCCAGGGGTGGCTGGTTCGGATCCTGGGTGTGGACATGGCACTGCTCATCAGGCCATGCTGAGGCAGTGTCCCACACGCCACAACTAGAAGGACCCACAACTAAAATATACAACTAGGTAGTGGGGGGCTTTGGAGAAAAGAAAAAAAAGAAGACAATAGAATAGAGAATCTTGCCTAATTTTCCCTTGACTATTAGGAGAAAGAAAGAAGTCACAAATAGTTAAAAGGTAAGTACAAGAAAACAAAACAACCCCTGGTTATGAGTAAGGCTTCTTATGTGTCTCTTTCACAAGTACATTATCTGATTTCTCTGACCAGGGCGAGCTCTTTTGATGCACGTGTGACAAGTAGCAGACAGAAGGGAAACACTCAAGGAGCACTTGTTGTGCCCAGATATTTGACATACAGTATCTTTTAGTCTCTGCAGCCCCCTTTAAGAGAGGAATTTGAATCTCCACTTTTCTGCCAGAAAACAAACTCAGAGAGGTTAGGTAATTCAGGTTTAGGTAATCATTAAGATCATAAAGCAGTTAAATGGCAGAGCTGTGATTCGAAACAACTCTGATTTCAAAGTTCTGATCTTTGTACCACACCCCAGTGCCGCCTCCCTGCAGATGCGCAAACATTTGAGGGTGTTATGAACGGTGTCATGCGGTCTCACTCATCAGTAGATAGATCTAGGTGAGTTTGTTTTTCCTGCTGGAAGCCATATAAATTAATGCTGTTATCTTGAGAAAGTATAGAAAGTAAAATTATAGGCTTATTTCTCAGGGAGGCAAAAATCTCAAATGCAGTCTAACAAAGGAAGAAATATTAAAATAATATTCAATATAGCCAAGTTAGACTACATCGGGAACACAAGGGTTGTAACATGACCAAAACAAAAACAACCAAAAACTAAATGAGGCTACTCACACGATACAGCGTAACAAAAGACACGTGATCAATAGATGCTGAGAACACATTTGAGAAAATTTAACATTCATCTGAGGCTCCCTCCTCCATTCTACTCCTCTGACTCCCAAAAGGTGAATTTCTGCTTAAACTGACAAAGATACCAGATAAAAAAAGGTGTGTGGCTGAGTGGGAAGGGCAGCAGCTTTAGGGTGCAATGTGCCTGTAATGGTGTCACACTCAGTCATGGATGAGTTAACCAGACACCCAGTGTCCTCATCTGTGAAATGGGATAATGTTACTTACCCCATGAAGCTGGTGTACGAGTATTTTAAAAAATATTTAAAAATTATATTATTAAATTATTTAATAGTTATAATATGATTATTAAATAAGTTATAAAATTTATAGATTTATATAATAAAGACAACAGATATTCAGCTGTTTTTTTTTTTTTTTTTTTTGAGGAAGATTAGCCCTGAGCTAACATCTGCTGCCAATCCTCCTCTTTCTGTTGAGGAAGACTGGCCCTCAGCAAACATCTGTCCCCATCTTCCTCTATTTTATGTGGGATGCCTGCCACAGCATGGCTTGACAAGCAACGTGTAGGTCTGCACCCAGGACCCAAACCAATGAATCCCGGGCCACTGAAGCAGAACGTGTGAACTTAAGTGCTGCACCACGGGGATGGCCCCTCAGCTAGTTTTTTAAGGATAATTGATTAGCCTTAATTTTCCTTCCCTTGGTGGCTTTAGCATCTTCTCTCCCATATAATTTGCAAACTGAATATATCTGAAGTTATATAAATTGGAAAAAAGCACCACAATTTTAATTCCACACATACATGCACATATTGAATATATATATTTGTGGGTATATATTCTTAATTATAACAATTACATAAGGTTATGTTATTATATGCACTATAATTGAGGGGGGAAAGCCTAAAAGGAAATAGCAAAATGTTAAAGCACGTGTTCCCCAAAGGAGGGCTCTGGGGTTTTTTTCCTTAACTTTTTTTGATTCTTACACATTTTCCAAATACTCCCTTCCATTGATGCATATTACTTTAGTGTATCTATATCAGAAATAACAAAAGATTAAATAGTTTTAATGTTGAGCTACAGAAAAATTTAAAAAATATAATGAGGAATAAGCTTAATGCCAGTTCCGTTGTGAATGATGTCTTTCCTGCACCTAATTGAGCCATTTGAACTTCTAGAAAAGGATCACAGTCACTCAAAATGTAGGATGATTAGTCAGCTTTATTGGGAGGAAGAAACCCCAAAGTTCAAACCAACAGCAGAGAGGAAGCTGATGAATGCCCTGATAGTCTGTTGGAAAGCCGTAAGCGCCTGAAGAGCTTGGGTGTGACAAGCTAATGAGAGAGAACAGGTAGGTTAAAGGGTGAGAGGAATGGAATGAACGGCAGGAGACCCGATCTGCAGAATGAAGCGAAGGCTGCAATGAGCATGTGTGACACGGCACCCTACAGGTCTGAGCTGGAGAGCAGAGGAACACAGCGATGCTTTGCAAGGGCACAATTTGGCAACAGAGTGAACAGGATGAAGAAGAGCATGGTACGGGGGAAGGGCAAGGAAGCCAACAAGCAGCCGCCAACTCCCTTTGTGACTTCAGATGGTCGAGGTGGGAACGGCACAGGGCTCGGCACCGGAAAGGCACCCCAATATGCCAACTTCCATAAAGACAAGGCTGTAGCATTAAAGAGAAAAAAACACGGGAGCATCCCACTGCTCTGGGGATATACTAAGGAGCTGACTTTAAATCTAAACTTATATTTAGAAGTTTAATAAACAGACAATTTGTAGGCTACAGTGTAGAAGAGAAGGTTACTATTAATGCAGGCATATGCTATTTGTTAGTGAGCGGGAATTAACACATGATTCAGGACAGTCAATTTTTAAAACGTGCCAAAAACTCAGCTCTGAAATGGATCATGCTATGCAAATGGAAATATGGTGACAATACAGTCATGGATCAAGAATCATTTCAACTTGATTTTGGACTAAAGCAGTTTAGGCTCATTCTCGTGAGCAAGAAGCTTCTCTGGTTTTCAGTAGGACAAGAAAATTAGCATCAGTTTGCACATTTAGGGTTTGTGGGAGACTGGACTTGTGAGAAATTACAAAACACTGCATGTGACAGCAAATCAAGCAGCAGGACACTAACCAAATACGTCAGGCTCCTCAGGTTCACGGCAGTCACATACATTTATAAAGCGCTGCTACGTAAATTACCTCACAGGACTGTAACAGCCCGTCAGAGGGAGGGACGAGTATTACCACCTCCACTTGACTGAAACGAAAATGGGTAAGTGCTTTGCTCAAGGTCCCAGAGCTAGAGGATTACAAAGATGGTTTAATCTTTAAACCAACTTTAATTTCTTGGCTTTTGTTTAGCTTTTGCTGAACTTTTGGAGGTATCCTATTATATTACAGCAAACATATTTTTATTCTCTTAGGCCAACAATACAGGGAGCAGTAGGAGGAAATGGAATGGCTGATGTGGGAAGAGGGTTGAGTTGGCAAGAGTGGGGAGGCCAACACCGAGTTTGCAGGCTGTAGAGAATGTACACAAACCACGATTTTGTAAACTACTCAGAAAGTGTATAAAACGCCCTGGGAATGGCTCTCTTGTGGGAAAGAATTTACCCCATTTGGGCAACAAAGCTGAAAACATTCTGGTTTTGGCTTGTCGTGTGTTTTTTGTTCTAACAGGCAGTACCACTGCTCACAGAAAGTCCAAGGACCGAAGTTTAGAAGAGCAGACGTTCCTGTAAACACAATGAAAGACACCAAGGTTTTCACATATTATGATTTTTTAGTCCCAAACTCAACTGTACACAACAGCCAGGGCAGCAACTACCTTAAGTATAATTCCTGTTTTTCTGCTTCAGATTTAGATTAGTTACTGATCTCCCTCAAGCGTTTCTTCCTCGGCCGGGGACTGGATGCAAATCCCCTTGCACCCCATGTCTACTGCAGATCAGAGGATACAACCCGACTGCCTATCAGCCACCAGTTCCCTAGAGTAGCTGAATACAATTTCAGAATTAGGTCATCGTTTCTACCCCAGCCATGGGGGCCCTGCTAGCATTTGTGCAGCAGAAGTGTCTATGATTGTGAAGCCAAGTGAGGGTGGAAATTTATTCTCATTATTGGTCCACTAGGGGCAAATGCTGGCAGAGAATTATGGAGATGCAGAGTCCTAAAACGCCTTCCAAGGGTCCTATAATTAAAACCAATAAATACAACAACAACAGAAGGTTTTTCTTTTGCTGAGCAGCAAAGTCTCTAACTAATGGCTAAATAGCTACAGTGCACGTCAGGGAAGTCAGAGGTAAGGAGAAGGGATGGCAGGGGTGAGAGGAAGGCCTCTGTGCCCCTGTTAGTTCACAGTCTAACAGAAAACACACAACAGTGGAGAAAAGTTAGGCCCTTTGGAAAAAGGGCAAACTACTTATAGGACAAAGACCAGCAAAGCCAAGGGGGAGAGAGAAGATTACTAGAGGGGGGATTAACGAGAGCCAGGTTCCTAGATTCAGAGAGTATGAAGTCAGCTTTGAAGGAGGGGGCACACCGAGAGAAGAGAAGGCAAGTAGAATGGGGCGATGGCACTCGCGCTTCCACAGGCTCCTTCATCCTCATCTCCTGCCCCCTTCCTCGGCTTTCAAAGACTCCATTTTACGGAAACAGACCCAAGTGGGGCCGCTCCTCCCCACTCTTCCAAAAGTCTCTGAACTTCCCGAGGAGAGGACTGGGAGACTGGCCAGGACATTCGGAGCTCTTTCTAAGTGGTGCAGTTGAAAGGGGGACAGACTGTTGACGACACTGAGAAGACCAGATGGTAGCTTAGCATCAAGGCACTGGGCAGAGTTCACCTATTGCCAAGAGCTCTTTCAACCAAGTTCAGCCAGCACATCTGGTAACACTCATAATTGTAGTAGAACCACACAAAGGAATTGGGCATCAGTTGTTAAGTCACTGACATAAATTACTGTAATTACTCCTAATACTCAAACCAGGTTCCTTATTTTGCCAGGTCACCAATATTCAGAGTCAACAGGGATTTGCTTTCCCACGGAACATGTTCTGGGCTGCCTCCATGGGAGGCAGGGGTGGAGATCAAAGACAACAGCCCTAGATCTGCTCTTCACAACCCCTGGTTCCCTGGTCTCTCTCCTAGGGCTCTATCCGCTTCCATCCTGATGTCTCCACTTGGAGAGCCTTGAGCAGCACACCAAATGGGTTTCTGCACTCTCTGGTGGATTCTTCTGGAATGGTCTTAGGCAACTCCAAACCCTCCCCTATCCCAGGCTTTCTTCCCTCTTGATATCATGTTGGGATGAATAAGAGTCATCTAGAGAGAGATGAAGGGCAGAGAGAAGTGGTCCAGAAAGAAAAGAAAGAAGGCTGTGGCTTATAGCAGGTAGGAGCCTTGCTACACGAACAAGTCAGGAGAGGGACTGCTGAGGCTTCCATGTCTCCTTCACGCCCACACTCCACGGCCACAGCCAGCCCCTGCCCCCGAGTACCTTCACCACACAGCTTTTTCCAGCCCTGGGATTACCACTTACTCACAACAATCCTACGACACTGGTGTTCTTCCCATTTTACAGAGGTGGAGACAGACTTGGGACAGCTCAATCACTCGTCCCAGATCGCAGCTGACCCCTGGAGAGCAGGTCTTGCCCCAGTCCGACTCTTAACTGGTACACTGCCTCCAGGAGATGCAAACCAGCCTCACCCAGCCCCCTTGCAACCTCCACACCCACCCAGGCTTCCCAAACTGTGCGTCAATGAGCTTTCCCATAGAAAAATAATCCTAAATGCAGAAGAGAGTAAACACGTGGAAAGAACTAGGGGTGAAGTATCTAAGGGCACAGCTCAAAGCTGAAATAAGCAAGAAATGTCTGATTTCAGTCTCATCCTTAAAAAAAAAAATCATCCATTTTGCATTCTACTCCACACCTGATCTGCAGTTCAGTACTTAAAATACAAGGAGTTGCCACCTCCAAACCTGGTAAAATTGGCACCCAAGGAGATGTACCACGTGGACCCTGTGGGCTGCACGGCCCGCACACCACCAGTGCCCAGGTAAACAGCACGAAGGGCTCAGACAGCGAAAACAGCTTCCTCTGTAATGGGCACCAACGCCAGCTTGGCTCACACTTGGCTGTACACGTTCAGGCAGCTTTGGGAAGTGTCATTCCCAGGAAGCATCTCATTTTAGGCACTTGACCCACTGATTCCAGCAGCCCTTGAGGGTCTGTCTAGGCCCCGTATCACCACCCATTACTGGGATCCACAAGGCTCTCTGGAACTGGGAATGGACGGGACCCTCTTCACGCACCGGTGCCCACAGCACCCGTCAAGAGTGTTTACAAAGTAGGGCAGCGCATTGAGAGGAAAATACTCGGGTCAAAGAGGAACCAGAACATTCTCATTCCATCTGTCTTTAGGGGCAGGGTGGTTTTATGCTGGACACTCCAAGTCTGTTCTCCATTTGAGTTGTACAATACTCTTGGAAGGTAGGTTTACTCCCATTTGGCAGATAACACTGAGCAAACCTATTCTCTACATGGTCCAGTACATAGATCCCAAAGTTCTTTGGTTCTAAATAAGTTCTTGGCATGAGCTTATTTCTTAGAAATTGGCTTTCTCCTTAAAACCAGAGTGTAATGGGAATACTAGATGGGGCAAGGGGGGAGCAAAGGGGAGGCTGGAAACACAGACTAGGTTTCTGGTACATGTTTGGCTGGCAAACATTGTAACCAGTATCTGATTAACCAGAAGATTTCTCAAATCAGCTTCAGTCAAAATGTTTTATTCATCTCTTTAAAAAGACTAAGGCATGGACTGGCCCCGTGGCCTAGTGGTTAAGTTCGGAATGCTCTGCTTCAGCGGCCTGGGTTTGGTTCCTGGGCATGGACCTACACCACTCATCGGTGGCCATGCTGTGGTGGCAACCCACATACAAAACAGAGGAAGACTGGCATAGATGTTAGCTCAGGGTGAATCTTCCTCAGCAAAAAAAAAGACTAAGGCAACAATTTAGACACTGATTATTAGACTATTGGTTGCTAAATAAAGTACTTTTATGTATAAAAATGCTTATATAAAAAAACAGAAAATAACAACTGTTGGTGAGAATGTGGAGAAATTTGATCCTGTGTGCATTGCTGGTAGAAACGTAAAATGGTGCAACCCTTATGGAAAACAGCACGGTGATTCCTGAAAAAATTAAACACAGAATTGCCATATGATCCAACAATTTCACTTCCAGGTATATGCCCAAAAGAAGTGAAAGCAGGACTTGAACAAATATTTGTACGCAGATGTTCATAAAAGCATTATTCACAATACCCAAAAGGTGGAAGCAACCCAAGGGTCCATTGACAGAAACAGATAAACGAAATGTGGTACATACATACATACATACAATGGAATAGTACTCAGTCTTAACAAGGAAGGAAATTCTGACACGTGCTTTAACATGGACATTACGAGGACAACATGCTAAGTGAAATAAGCCAGTCATGAATACAGTATGGTCCACTTACACGAGGCACTTAGACTACTCAAATTCAGAGACAGAAAGTAGAATAGTAGTTGCCAGGCTGTGGGGAGGGGGATGGGGTGTCAGTATTCAATGGGTACCGAGTGCCAGTTTGGAAGATGAAAAAGTTCTGGAGATGGATGGTGGTGTCGATTGCACAATAACGTGAATGTACTTAATGCCACTGAACTGTATATTTAAAAATGGTTAAAATGTATATTTTACCACAATTAAGAAAAATTCTTATATAGTACTTTCTATATGCCAGACACTGTTCTAACTTCTTTGCAAATAATAACTCATTTAATCTTCACAGCCACCCTATGAGGTAGGTTCTATTACTATTGTCCTCTTCGTTATTATCCTTGCCCAGAGTCCACAGGCGGCAGGTGGCAGAGGCAAGACGCACAAGCTGGCATGCCCGCTCCACCACCTCAACTGCTCTATGCTGCTGCTGCTGCTCAGCAAGGGAGACAGCCGGGCCTGGGGGACTGGCCAAACAATGCACGTACAAACAAAATAACAGCTCCTGCTGCTCACACACCGTTGGGAGGGTCCTAACGATGTCAGCCTGCTCCAGCCGCACAGTGATGAGTTTAGGAATATCCAGAGGGCTCACCAAAGAGATAGATCGTGGATCAAATTTAGCCTTTTTAACCAATTTCATAGAACCAAAGAGTTTCAAATTAGAAACGGCATCTCTCTGGTCTTATTCTCTTTTCAAGACAAGAACTACTGCTAAATTATACCAGAGAAGATATGTTTACCTTCTCCTATTTTTGTTTTCTTAAATTTCCAAAAAGTACACAGAACTGATGGTCCATGAAAGAACCTAATCCCCAGAGGCCATGAGACGAAGGCTCCAAGTCTGGGAGGCACCAGCTCGAGCAGCTCACTTACTTATCCTCTCTGGGTCTTACATCCTCATCTGCCAAATGGGAATACTTTTAAATCTATGTCCTCTTTAACAGTATTAATGGCTTAAGATTATTAGGTCAACGTATAGAAAAATACATTCAACAAGTTAAAAAGCTGTTCTCATAATTCCATCCACTTGGAGGTTGTTAAAAATAAAGATCTAAATAAAATACTTGACAGACAGGCCAATAACGATCACATCCAGGTCTCAAACGTTGCTCCAGAGTTCTCACCAGTTCTTTGCATGTTGTTACTCATCTATCCAAAGGTAACAAGACATTCACAATATACATACTATTTCACCTCTGCTCAAAGAAAATGCCTTTCCCCTATTGTCAGCATTCTGCACACCTCTCCCCAGGTCACACTGGGACAACAGTAAAGCAGACCATGGGGCCAGCCTGGTCACATAGCAATTAAGTTCGCACGCTCCGCTTCGGCGGCCTGGAGTTCACTGGTTCAGATCCCAGGCAAGGATCTACACATTGCTTATCAAGCCATGCTGTGGCAGGCGTCCCACAAATAAAATAGAGGAAGAGAATAGAAACTCAGGGCCAGTCTTCCTCAGCAAAAAGAGGAGGATGAGAGGCGGATATTAGCTCAGGGCTAATCTTCTCCCCTCCCCTCAAAAAAAAGAGTAAAGCAGACCAGAGAGCTAGGGACATGACAAATGTGAACCCCTCTAGCCTAGGGCTCCAATTTCTCTACCTTTTTTTCAGTATATTTTATTTTGTATGTCTTTCTTAAGAACAAGGGCATTCCACGATATGACCTCAGTACAATTATCCCAATCAGGAAACAATATTGATACAACACTGTTATCCAATCCACAGTCCATCTTCAAGTCGCACCGCTGGCCCCAGGAATGTCCCTAACAGCTTTCTTTTCATCCCACACACTTGGCTGTGTGTCTCTCTAGCCTCCTTTCACCTCCAACTATTATCAGCCTTTGTCTTCGTTGATCTGATGTTTTTGAGGATTACAGACCATTAGTTTTGTAAACTGTCCAACTGTTTAGATTTGACTGATGCTTGCTCATGAGTTGATTCAGGCTACACACTTTTTGCACTTACCACCCAACACAAAACTCAAGTTGTGTGCTTTTCACAGACTCAAATCAGGGGGCAGAGATGTTGGTTTGTCTCAATATGGATGACGTCAACTGTAATCATTAGGTTAAGGTGACGTGTGCCAGGTTTCTCCACTCTATATTAATTATTTTTTCCTTTGTAATAAGCAGGTAATTTGTGGGGAGACACTTTGAGACTATGTAAATACCCTTCTCATAAAACTTTCTCCTCCAATATTAGCATCTATTGAGGACTTGTTTTTTTTTTTTTTTAAAGATTGGCACCTGAGCTAACTGTTGCCAATCGTTTTTTCTTCTTGTTCTTCCCAAAGCCCCCCAGTGCATAGTTGTATATTCTAGTTGCTGGTCCTTCTGGCTCTGCTATGTGGGACACTGCCTCAGCATGGCTTGATGAGTGGCATGTAGGTCCATGCCCAGGATCTGAACCAGAGAAACCCTGGGCGGCCAAAGCGGAGCACGCGAACTTAACCACTCGGCCACAGGGCTGGTCCCTATTGAGGACTTTTTAACTCCATTATTCCTTCTATTATTTAAGATCGTCTACTGTAAGAAAGCGCCTCCTTTCTCCTCATTTGCTTATTTACATCAGTTTGTGGATGTTATATTCAATCCCACACCTTGTATTTGAAAAATCAACATATAAAGGGAAAATGCACCAAAGTGACCTGGAAACAGAAAAAAAAAGTGTCGAGAAAGGACTAAAATCTTATACAAGTATCTCATAAAACTAGTCTAAAGTTTGCCCAACAGATGTGCTAAAATTTCAGCCATGAAGTCTGCAGTTGAGCACCTAGTCTGTGACAAAACCCTGGGTGTATTTCAGACACCAAATGCCCTGTCCCATGGCAGCTACCATTTGGTAATTTACCAGGCTTTGTGCTGACAACCTGACAGGTAATTACTAACCTTCCCAACAGCCCCGCCAGACAGAGAGCCCTAATTTACAGAGGACAGAAACGCGGCTCAGAGAACCGGGGACATGCCCAAGCCCTAGTGCCGGGTAGGCCAGGTTCAGGGTGTGGGTTCTAGAACCCATGCTCTTCCAGACGGCTCTGTGCCCTCATCTATATATACACTGGGACGAAGTTCAACTTTCAAGTTCGTACATCTACCATCACCTTTGCTTCCATCCATTTTATGCATCAGATAACTAAGATACTGAAATGAGGTTCTACAATGAGATGATTTAAAACTCTGGAAATTATTAACTTGTATATGTTTTCTCCCTATAAATTGTGGCACTCCTATTGTATAACCCCTTCCGGAAAAAAATTTCAACCAGGACCTGGTTTATTGAAGCTTCCATTGCATGTCTCCTCAGATTCCAGCAGAATGAATGGGGTCTTTATTTCTGGCATCATATTGTTAGATCATTTTAAATTTAGGAGAAAAAGGAAGGAAGTGCGACTCAGGCGAGGAGAGATGTTGACACACACTCAGCGTTGAAACTCTTCATCCCAAGTGAAGGGAGCACGAGCGGCCAGGTGTGTCCTCCTCCCGCCCCGGGTTCTACGCCTGTGCCAGGCGGTCAGCTTACTTTGTGCGAGCAAGAACTCCTGTTCCTTGCCCTCTCCACCACACACACAGCAGGCACACAGCTTACCTATTCGTTCCTCCAGCTATTCAGTGGTTGAGTCAATCCACAGATCTACCTTATGACAAAGACTGCAAACATTATAACCCAGTTTTACTGTGATAACATTTTCACTCAAGGAAATGAGATCAGACTACTGGAAGTTAAGAAAGACTTCTTATAATAAATCATGCCATAGGTTTCTATTTTAATCGGAAGGGTGGGAAGAAGAGAATTACAACATCCACAGAAAATCTGAGAGAGAGAGAGTAGATTTATTATCAACCAAGGCCTAATAGCCCAATCCTTCTTTACAGCTCCCTTGACCTTCTCCACCAGCTTTTGACACCTTTGTGATAATGTCTCAGCTGGAGGGGCTCAGATGACACAGAGAAGAATCAACCACCTTATCTATGATGCAGGCTTTGGGTCCCCATTTCTTGCCAGTTCCTTTCTTTCTTCCCATGGCCATTCCTTAGGCAGTGGGTAGGGTTTTTCTACTTTCCATTTTGTGGGCAGAGCAGCTCTTCCTGATTCCTGGAGTTAATGCAGGGAGAGCTAGGTACCATCTCCCTACTCCCCAAAGGCTCAAACTTCATGCCACAGGTGCCATCCTACTCAACATTCAGGCTTTGAACACCCTCTGTATTTATGGCACATGGGGATTTCTCACACTTGCCTTCTTTTGATATCTTTTACATGATGCTCGTCTGCACCAGTTCAGTCCACCAAGTTAACCAGGAAGCAGGGAAGTAACAGGTATTAACAATGCTTTGTAAGCTGAAGGCTCAGAGCCACAAAAGTCAGGACTGAATGGCAAAGGGTACCTGGCTAGTTAACAACAGACCCAGAAGTAGCAACCAGCCCAAATGTGTACCTGAGACCCACAGGACCCTAGGTACTGGCTTTGTAAGAAACAGCATTATTAGAGTGGTACCTCGCTTCCCACCAGGCTCTTAATCCTTTCTTCCTCCTGTGCCGCTGCTTCTCATATTGCATGACTTAGACACAACCTCTTCAAAAGTGAGTAATTTAGAAGGTTAATTATTTTTGCCTGGAATGAATACAGAAGAGTTTACTGAAATGTGATAGATAAGACCCACAGAGGAATGTGACTAAACAGAGGGAGGGGGCATCAGTTGGAGCCCAGACTATGAAGACAATGGTGATGATCCCAGCGATCAAACACCTGCTCCCCACTACTTAGCACTTACAACTGTGCATTCTCCTCAGTCCTTTACACAGATAATTAATGCTCACAGAATCTGTGAGGCAGATGCTATTATTTCCATTTATCAAATGAGGAGACCGAGGCACAGAGTGGTCCTTTGTGGAGCCCAGATTAGCACCAAGGCAGTTGGGCTCAAGGACCCAGCTCTTACCCATCAGGCTATGTTGCCTCAAAGACAGCTCCGGTTACAAGGCAATAACAGCAGCGTATCCTCAAGCACTGTCATCCTAGTTAGCCCAGAGTTCCTCTGCAGGTCAAGGAAATGAACAGAGTCAGGATGCACTGAGATCAGACTCAGGTAACATGATTAAGTTCTGGTATTCATAAGTCAAGAGATCGCACACAGAAATAAATATTCTATGATTCAAAATAGCCACCTGAAGCCACCTGAGCAGCTCTATGTTCATTCCAACTTGACCGCCATTACTGAGCACATTTTTAGAGGCCTCTTTTGGAATGTCCAACTCAACTATGTATTTCTTCTAAATATCCTAAAACTTGCTCCTCAAAGATGGATCAGATGTTCACAAACCGGTAGTCAACTTGAGCCAAGCCTAGAAAATAAGGTGGCAAATTGAAGATTTTATTTTTTTCCTTCTTGGCTGATAAAATGATTCTGACAGCAATTCCAAAAGAAAGACGAAAACTCTGAACTACAGAAGGTGATTCGAAGGATGTTGCTTCTTTAAATGTATAAGAGCTAGTTTGTTTAGCCTCATACTTCATAGTTACATTTGACGAGAAACTTTTCCCTCCGGTTTCTCCTCAATTTGAGATGACAATGAGAACCTCCTAGTCACTTGAGGCAAATGTGACATAAAATAGCCTGAATTCTAATTCCAGTTCTGATAGTCACTGATCTCTAAGCCTCAACTTCCTCATTTGTAAAATGGGATATTACCGAATTAGTCAGAGTACAGGCAGGAAAGAAATGGTACTCAAACAGCATAGTTAAAACAAGTTTAATGAAAGCACTACAGATACTGCGGGTCAGGTTCCAGACCACCACAAGAAAGCAAATACAGCCACAAAGCAAGTCACACGACACCGTTGGTTCCCCAGTGCATATAAAAGGTATGTTTACACTATACCATGGTCTCTTAAGTGTGTGATGGCATCATGTCTAAAACAATGTACATACCTTAATTTACAAATACTTTATTGCTAAAAAATGGTAACCATCATCTGAGGCTTCAAGTCATAATCTTTTTGCTGGTGGACGGTCTCGTAAAAAACGCACTATCTATGAAGTGCAATAAAGCAAAGTGCAATAAAATAAGGTATGCCTGCATTTACAAAGGCATGAACAAATTAAGGGACACTAGCAAGGATTGTAGGGTACCCGGGAGCTAGCAATAGCAGAGAGCCATCACCTCCCCTGGGTCTGAAGGAACAAGAGGAGGGAGTGCTTGCAGCAAGAATTCAGCTGCGACAACAGGAGAGGGCCACCTGATAGGAGCTGTGACTTTCAACAGAGGAAACCAGCACCATCTCCAACCCACAGCCTGGGGAAGGAGGGAGCAAGGAAAAGAAATACCGACTTATCTTCCCACAGCCAGAGGGCCAAGGGGCCCACAGGCTATCCATAACAGCCTGCCTCCCAGGCACAGGGCACAGCAGATCGGAAGGGGCAACCAGAGAGCTCGCAGCCCAGGGTCTCACAAAGCGGTTGTGAGCTCATGCACTCATACTCACTCCCGCTCAATCGTAAATGCCACAGGACAGGAAGTACCCGCCTAATTCACAGCCAGGTCAGGGCACAGCAGAGTCATGGGCACAGGGCAAGTTGCTCTTCCTAGCTTTCATTAGGATACTATTTTGAAATAATATCATTATTTGAAAAATGAGGTATGACTGCGTTGCTATACAACACAGGAAATAAGTAGAGGGCTTGTAACTTTCAAACACAGATCCGGACCTCCAACCTTGCTTCCACCCTTTTCTATTAGTTTGAGGGGTGTGTGATGCTCCAAATAAACCCCACCCCAGAACATTAACTCAGAAAAAGACCGATTTGAATCTGATTAAAGCCATAGATCTTTTCTAATGCTACTGAATTTCCCCAATTTGATTATACGAATAAGTAAATTCCATTTGGGAGATAATAAAAGCTTAAACGTTTCAACCCAATATGAGTATGTCCCTTCTTAACTTCTTCTAAAGCCATCACACAAAGGTCACTTGGGATCACCATGCATTTCAGGGACCGTGATACCACGGCAAAGGAGACTTCTCAGTGAAATAGAGAAGAAAAAGCAAAACAAATCAACAACAAGACCAGTTTTCTTAAATCTCTCTGGCAACCACAGTGCACGTTAAGCAGACCAGTGCCAGCTTGTGCTAATACCACCCAAAGTGCAGCTGCTCACATAATAAACTAGACGGGGGCAAGGTGCGACAGCGCCAGGAAGAAAGCCATTCCCTCCGACTTCTAGATGCTTACCAAGTTAACTTCAACATACTTTAAAAGTTAAAATCTCACAGAGCAACGCATATTGTAAGAGCAACATAGGAACACTTAATTCATTAAAAAATTTAAACAGCATGGAACTACACAGAGTAAAAGTAAGTGAGTTCGTCATAACTCACACCCACCCTGCCCTCAACCCTATCAGAAACCCCCTTTAACAGTTTGGTGCAATTCCTTTCAGACTGTTTCTTAAATTTCTACATATATATGTATATGTTACACTAAAACAGTAATGGATCATTGGATACATGTTTTTCTATAAATATTTTCACTAAATAGATGGACATATTCCCATGTCAGTACATGCAGAGCTGTGTCATTCTTTTTGAAGGCTGCATAGTATTCCCAATATACATATTTCATGATTTATTTAAACCATTCCCCAATTGCCAGGCACTTAGATTAACTTCAATTTTTCTACTCGCCTCAATTATTTTCATTAATTCTTTATGATATCCACAGCTTATCTTATAGTTCCCTATTTACAATGAAATCATTCTTGATACAGCTTTGCTGACTTCTACTCAAGTTGATTTTCTATTGAATCAATATGCAGTGTAGTGTGGACTAGTTTATGTGCCTTTTTTTTTTTTTTAAGTGGTTACAAATTCTTTGATTTCTTTTATTAAGAGATGGGGTCTAAGTCCCATCCTCAGGAATCTGGGCAGACTCACAATGGCTTGGACCAACAGAGAGCTGCAGAAGTGATGTCATCTGACTTCTGTAGCTAGTGACAACAGTCCACGCAGTTTCCTCTTGGTCTCTCGGAAGCCAGCTGTCTGCAGAGAGAAGCCCCAGCCACATGGGAAGTCTCCCTGAAGGTGCCCTGGTGACCAGCCCCAGGTGAGTCCAGCCTTCAAGCCATCCCAGCCCACATACTGGGCATATGAATGAAGAAGTTTCCAGATGATTCCAGCTCCCTAGAAGTTTGAGTCTTTCCAGCTCAGTAATTGGTCCAGAAGTGGAGCAGAAACAAGCCATTCCCACTGTACCCTGCCTGACTTCCCGACCCAGAGAAGCTGTTAGCACAATAAGATGGTGGTGGTTTTATTCCACAAAGTTTTGGGGCACGATCTAAGAGAATCAGTGTATACAGGTCTGCCTGCCTAACTGAGGCAGGTAACATTTCTCTTATCCCAAATCTTATCACTTCTATTACTTCTTGCTCTAAAGACAAGTCCAAAGACTTCGAGGTCTGGACTAGGATCTCAACCAGTCTTTAAACCATTGTAACTCTCCTGTCCTCACCTATAAACTAGAGTTCTCTACTTTCTCTTCCTAGAGGGATGCTGTGAGAGAGCTAAAAAATGTGCTAAAGCCCTACACAAACAAAATAGTCATGCGTGTGTGCATGTGTGTGCGTGCGTGTGTGTGTGTGTGTGTCCTTCTCATGCAGCTGGAGCAAAGATATTCAAATGCAAATCCCCTGTGAACTTGGGTTAGGATTTAGTCAGGACCTCTGGGCTTCTGAATGGAGAGTGTAAGCTCTCACTTATTTTCATTTTCCCACCAAGACCTTCAAAGATGGGCACTCTGCTAATTTTGAAAAGTCATGAACAGTACAAATTTACTTTAACACCTTCATCAGGGTGATAGGAATGTTAACCAATTTTAACATAGACAGAGAGGAAAATTAAAAACAGATACAAAAGAGAATAAAAACTCGAAAGAGATATGCTTAAATGCTCACAATGATTATATCTGGATAATGAGATTAAAGATTATTTTAAATTTTTATTTATATTTCAGGGGTTTTTGCTAGGATGACAAATTATTACTTCTACAATCTTTTTTTTTTTTTAAATAAGTTGCTTTAATAAACAGTGTAAAGACACTGCTGTACGGTCGGCCCTCCATGTCCGCAGGTTCCACATCCACGGATTCAACCCTCCCCGGATGGAAAGGCCCACGGGATGCATCTGTACCGAACATGTACAGATTTGGTTTTTGTCATTATTCCCTAAACAATACAGTATAACAAATATTTACACAGCATTTACATTATATTAGGTATTGTAAGTAATCTAGAGATGATTTAAAGTATACAAGAGGATGTGCCTAGGTTATGCAAACGCTGCACCATTTCATATAACGCACTTGAGCATCCACGGATTTTAACATCCACGGGGGGTCCTGGAACCAACCCCCCATAGATACGGAGGGATGATGGTACTTGCATCCCAATCCGACCCCCAGTGCACAACGGTGGGTGGCCTGGGCTCCATATCTTCCTTTTCATCACCAGTTGGGAACATTTTACTCACTTCCCACAGCACCCAATACCACCTCCCACTCCCACTCCCTTCCCTGGTACCAGCAGACGTGCAGAAGCAAAGGCTGCAGGGTACGAAGGGCAGCAAGGACTGCTCTTCATGCTGCCCAGAGCGCAGGGGAGTGTCCAGCATGAGGAGAGCAGGTGCCTGTCATCCCTTCAGAGCTGAGCAACTAGGAAATTATGCCAAAGCCATTCCAAGGGACAGGTTATCCTGTGTGACTCTGTCTGCTCAAATCAAACCCAGGGAGGCAGCAAACAGCTCACAGTCTAAAACAGTCCAATCTGCGGCCTCTCTAGAGCTGGCTTGCCCCTTCAGTGCCCGTTCAGGGGGTGCAGCCATCTGTCCCAGGCTGTCCTGTTACCTTCCTCCTCACAGTGTCAGGTAAGTGGCTGTAATCGCTGGCCCGCTGCTCCCTGACAGCCTGCAAAGCTACAGCCGGGCTCAGGCGATCACGTCCCAGACTCAGAATGGTCTGTGGGCAGCCCCCTCACACAACAAATTGCCAAGAGCCTTATGCTGCCCCCACTCAGAGCGTTCCATCCTCCTCCTGGACACAGTTGCCACTTTTTATCCAGCTCTCAAGAGCTGGATCTTACTAGAGCCTCAGTACTCAAAGTGTGGTCCCCGGTCCAGCAGCACAGGCATCACCAGGAGCTTGTCAGACGTGTGGATCGCAGGCCCAGCCCAGCCCTGCTGCAGCCCAGTCGGCAGTCTAACCAGATCCTCAGACGATGCGCGTGCACAGTGAAGTGCAGGAAGCGCTGTGCTAGAGAATCCTCGCTGAAAACGTAATGCTTTGGTCAGTATGAAACTGTTACACTAGTCATGGCAGAAATTTTACAAGAATAGTTTTAACTGATGGGGAAAAGCATACTCCCATTCCCGGGAGAAGGACCTCATTATTCACACACTCTTGAAAGGGGAGCTGGGAGAGCTCAGCTCACTCTATTTCAGAGCCAAACCAGAGAGCACAAAAGGGAGGCCCTTTCATTCTAAATCACCACCCACCGCCCCAGACACTAATTGGTCCAGTAAATGGTATTATAAAGGCTTAAGGTGGGAGTCTGGCCAGAACAAAACACAGCAACACCAAAGAAATATCCAGAAAACAATTTAGTTTCTTCACTTATAGCAGTGATTCTCAATCCGGGCAGGACCTTTGGCAATGTCTGGAGACATTTTGTGTTGTCACGAATGAGGGAGGATACTACTGGCATCCTACATGCCAGAACACCCTAAACATCCTATGATGCACAGAACAGCCCCCCAGAACCAAGAACTGTCTAGTCAAAGATGCCAGAAGCAGTGAGGTTGAGAAAACCTGACCTACAGAATAACAGTGGTATTCTCCCTTCCCTCTCAGGGCCCCCACCACCTACGGCTCAGCCCACCAAGAAACCCCCCTCCAGCAAGAGGCTGCACTCCCCCTGCTCAAAGATTTTCCACCCTTGGCTCAGAGAAGAGCCTGCCATTGAGTGAGTGACAGCCAGGGACAGAGGAGCTGTGGCCCTGTCCTTTCAGCAGGAAGGCATTGCTTGTGCCTCCTCATTACCCATGCGGCGCAGGCCTTGGGGTGCCTATTATGAAATCCTGGGCTGAGAGAGCTGGAGGGGGCCGCAGGGATCCTCCGTGCAGCTCCCTCGGTGGCGTGGCGGCGTATTAAAGGGTCTGCATGCCCGCAGACTCAGCAGGGACGGCTTCCTTTATACACAGAGGAGAGGGAGCAGACTCTCAGGAATGCAGGGAAAGGAACAATGACACCATCCCCAGCATCTGAAGCGCCCAAGCAACTGTTGAATGGTGGAGCTCTATTTTTAGCTCAACCTTTGTGAAAAGGCGCCCTGCTTCCCCTTTTCTCGAATGCCCCAGCATCCTCTCCAACAGTTTTGGCTTCCCCTCTCCTCCAAAGGTTGCTGTAAAGACTCTGTCTAGGAAAGCGAAGCTCATTTCACAGAACAGAGAAAGACCATCCTAACGGGCAGGGAGAGAATTTGTCCCTGTCTGCCCAGAAACGGCCCCCTGACACCGTTGTCCTGGCATAATTCACAGAAGCCCCTCCCCCCACAAAGGTGTCTCGGTTTGGACAGTGAATCATCCTGTAACCTTTCTGCTGGGGCATGCTGTTCCCAGGCAGAACAAAGCTCCCGGCCTGGCATGCTTCTGCAGAGCACAGTCAGCCATGGACCTGAAAGTTAAGCTCATGTGCAATTATGTCTAATTTGGCCCTGGCTGGTGATGGGCCAGCTGACCGAAATTCTGCTCACCGAAAACGACGGGACGCTGAGGAAGGGAAACCCAGAACCGAGCACACGCACTCTAATCTTGTGACTGGAGGGTGTCGACAGAGGCTACTGGCAGAGCCCATGGGAAAACCTGCTCTCAACCTGACCCACGAAGCTAGTCACACAAAAATCTCCAATTCAAATTCAGTCCATCCTCCAACTTCCAGCACCAGCATCCACGAGAAGCTCCTATTTCCGTGTGGCACACACGCACAGACCCAGGAGGCCTCAGTGGTTTCACGGAGCTCACAGGCTCAGAGAAAAGGCAGATGAGCAAGGCCAGCAAGATGCTTCACTAGCAATTTATCTTATCACACCAACAACTGCTACCCGGGACTCCATTAGCCCAAGTCACCCAAGGCCAGATGGGGAAGAACCTCCTCTCTCACAATCAGAAGGCGTAACATGAAAATCAGTGTGGGTGGGTTTGGGTTTTTTCTCCCATTTTTAATATGGTCACAGGTCTCTCTAGGAAAAATGAACACGACAGGGCAGGAAAGAGTTTTATCCAAAACAACTGTTAACAATTTGGTGAGTCTCCTTCTGGTCTTTTCCCCACTCGATTTAAGTTCTAACTTCCCACACCATATTCTCCCTTTTCACTTTATTATATAAGCATTTCTCACCATTAGAAACCCATCAGTTTATTTTAAGTTGCATCTGTGGTTCCCCAATGGCAACATTAACAGCTGCCTCCTATTCTGACTTCAAAAGTTTATGGATAACAGAAGGTAGTAAATAAAGAGAAGGGAGAAGAAAAAGAAAATGAAAGCAATAAAATTTTAATGAAGAATCCATCTCCCAAAACAGTCTTGGTCACCAGCGTTAGGAGTTTCACACCTCTCCTTCAGTTCTGCTGGAATCGGTAGAGGGCAGGCTCCCGACTTGGCACAGGCTCCAGGAGGATCAGGCAGATGCAGGGGGAGACAAGGCAAGGCAGGCATGGGCCTGGGGTCAGTGCGGGTGAGAAGGAACACCGAGGAGGAGGGAGCAGCAAAGGTGCAACCAGCGGTGCCTCGCCAGCATCTAAGAAGCCCTGCCTGCCTTGTGGCAGTCCAGACCGGTCCATCTGCTCCGCTCTCCTTCCTCTCGTCAGTCCTGCAGGCATGCACTCTCGACTCTGGGCCTCAGCTCACACCGCTCCTCTGGGCGGAGGACTTGCTTCTCCAGCCACTGAGCACGCTCTTCACACGAGCATGGCGCCAGGAGCTTCACACTCGCTTTGGCCTTTTGTCCTTATGACGCCACCGGATAGGGACCATGCTGCATTACTGCATTCT
The DNA here is from genome assembly GCF_021613505.1 of Equus quagga. Classification (NCBI taxonomy): domain Eukaryota; kingdom Metazoa; phylum Chordata; class Mammalia; order Perissodactyla; family Equidae; genus Equus; species Equus quagga. Next base: position 130,268,432 of record NC_060273.1, read on the forward strand.
GCAGGAGAGGAAGCCACAGCTGACTGTAGCGAGGACAGAGCCAAGGCTCTGAGACCCTGTGCCACCTCCCCAACCAGGTCAACTCTCCCAGGGCAGAGACCTGCCCAAAGCGCTCACTGGTCGAATGAACACTTTACTTATATCTCACGTCCTTCCCAAAACTATTTAACTATTTGAGTAGGTTAACAAAGAGAGACATCTTAGGGAAAAAATTATAACTATAAAGAAATCAGGTAAGGGAAAATAAAAGTAGACAAGAACGATGAGGCAGAAGGATGTAAATACATTGAAAACAGTGCATAAGCCCTTCACAAATTCCGTAGATAGGCCCCAAATTTGGTTCTGTGCTTTCTATCGGCCAAAGCAAAAAAACCCAGGAAGTGGATATTCATAAAGTGGAGTTACGGTTTTACATCAGAAAGTCCTGTTGCCATAGAAATGAGATTGGAAACAATGTATGTCTCACCATCCAGCCTGATCAAAGGGCCTCTAAATGAGTCTATTTTCTGCTTAACTGTTGGCGAAACCTACAGTCGCTGCAAAGTAAACTGCTTGAAAAAGGACCAGACACTTCCCAGTGGTCTTATTCTGAATGTGCAGAATAGTCTAAGTGACCGAGAGGGGGCTTCAATGATCCCTCTGAGTCGCTGGATCCTAAACGGCTCTTCTGTCTGTCTGTCTCTCTCTCACCAGGTTAGCGCCCACCATAGCCTCATTGCCTCCCGATGCCCCCAGACCCTTACTTTGATGTCAGCTGCTTCTGCCTTCTCCCCACTCTTCCTTCTTGCATCTGTTCTTGTGATGATGTCTCAGCATTAGTGATGACCAAGCAGTGACTGCAGAGCAGACACCAGCCAGTCCCCTGACTCACTGCCTCTCCCTGCCTGCTCACATCACTGGTGGTGATTAGCCAGTCACTGTGCGAAAACACTTAGGATGTCTACAATCCTTCCTTTTCCTAAATGTAACGGCTATGCTGGACTGAATAGTATCCCCTAAAATTCGTGTGTGCCCAAAACCTCAGAATGAGAACTTATTTGGAAATAGGGTCTTTGAAGATGCAATAAATTAAGATGAGGTCACACCAGATTAGGGCGGACCCTAATCCAGTGACTGCTGTCTTACAAGAAGAAGAAACAGACACGCAGGGAAAAGTCCACGTACCCACGGAGGCAGATTGGAGAGCTGCATCTAAAAGCCAAGGAACTCTACGAATGGCCAGCAAGAAGCAGAAGCTGGGCAGAGGCAAGGGACCCTCCAGCAGGCCTTCAGACAGCACGGCCAGCCAACACCTTGACTTTGGATTTCTAGCCTCCAGAATTGTGAGAGAATGTTTCTGTTGTACTAAGCCATGCAGTTTCTGTTAATTTGTTACACATAGGAAATTAATAAAATGGCTAAACGCTTTACCCAGAAGAAAGAGCACCAGGTATCAAAAACTGACTTTGTAACTTGTATCCAGCAGGTATGATAGGCACAAAGCCTGGTTTCAGACCTTGACTTGTCACTCACTAGTTGTGGGACCTTGGGAAGGTTACTTAACCTCTCTGTACCTCAGTTTTCCCACCTATAAAATGGGGATATTACCAACCTCAGAGGGTTGTTATAAGGATTAAATAGGATGATTCCTATAAAGTGCTCAGAACAGTGCCTGGCACCTGTAAGCTCTGTATGTGTTTGTTATTGCCAGCATCATCAGAAGTTAAACTGACAGAAAAGGATAGAACCCAGTCCCCTCTTATTACAATTGTATACACAACGCCCACCTCTCAAGGTCCTATCCCCTTCTACCAGACGTGAAATACTGTGGGATGTCTTCCCCTAGGCTGTATGTGGCAACCAGAGACAGGCCCAAGACCAGGGTCAGATCAGGGTTTTCCACTGAAGTAGGACCGTCCATGTTTCAACACTTACTGGGCTATTCTGCAGAGCCAACATCTTCTCTGGTTGAATAATTCTGGGAATGCCACACACTATACTTAGCACGAATTCCAAACTCATCATTAAGAGACAACTATTTCGTTATATGGAGTTAGACTGTTGATCTTATCATTCTCAGCTCATTTCTAACCAGAGAGTGCAAGAATGCCCAGCCTTCCAAAACAGCCAGCTACCTTGTCCTGGCTCCACCTTAGCTAGGCACAAGGAAGCCAGAATCCTCCCAACACCCTTTCTTAATCTAGACCCCACAGCCCCAGCAATAAATACAAATGACCAACACTCACCCTTAGGAAATAGTTCCCCCTACTTTCAAGCCCACAGTTGTGCTAGAACCCTGGCTCTTACACGCTCCTGCCACCTTGTACTCTGGTTAAGAATCACCAATCTAAGGGCCGGCCCCGTGGCTGAGTGGTTAAGTTTGTGCGCTCTGCTTCAGTGGCCCAGGGTTTCACTAGTTCGGCTCCTGGACGCAGACCTAGCACCGCTCATCAGGCCATGCTGAGGCAGTGTCCCACATGCCACAACTAGAAGGACCTAAAACTAGAATATACAACTATGTACTGGGGAGCTTTGGGGAGAAGAAGAAGAAGAAGAAAAATGATGGGCAACAGATGTTAGCTTAGGTGCTAAACTTAAAAAAAAAAAAAACAGAGTCACCAATGTAGAGGCCTCAAGCCGCCAGTCACAAGACAGCCAAATAGACATGCCCAGTCCAGTAAAACGGTAATAACTCATTTAAAATGCCAGCATCCCAAATAATACTTCTGAGGATAATTGGGATTATCTAAACATCTTTGAAATCGATGGGAAATATTATATTAATATCTTGCACTGAATGAGTGCCTTCTGTGTACCAGGCACCAAGAACTTTAGGTAGATGAATTCATTCAATTCTGACTACTATCATCACCCATTTTACAGCTGAACAACATGAACCAGGGAGGATAAGACTTTGTCCAAGGTCACACAACTAGTATTTGGAGGAGCCAGGTTAACAAACTAAAACAATGTTCTGTTTTAACAATCCTATACACCCCAGAGAGGCAACCTATTACCTCCCTGCACTATTTACAGAGACTAAATACAACTTGTTGTCTATGTACTAATACTCCTTAAATTACTAACCCCAAACTAAACTCTTTAAAAAGTTATGCATACTGTAAATGAAATACTACACTCTAACCCTAGTCCTGCAGACCACCTGAGGTGGCAAAGAAGTAAATCCTGCCACAGCTAGATTTTACACCCATGGCACTCATCCCCTGAGAAGAAGAGATGGATCCACACAGGCCCCTGGGGAGGTAATATTAACAGGTGCCTAGAGCCCCGCATTCTAACCGAGTTCTTTCTTGAACTCAAAGAAATTTCACCTTTCCGAGGCTTCTTCAGTTCACCCAATTGAAAAGTGAGAGGTCTTCGGAGGGTCCTCAAAAAATTAGACATAGAATTACCATATGATCCAGCAATCCCATTTTGGGTATACACCCAAAAGAAGTAAAAGCAGGGACTCACGTAGATACTTACAGACCCATGTTATAGCAGCACTATTCACAATAGCCAAAAGTTGGAAACAGCACAAGCTGCTATCAATAGATAAACGGATAAACAAAATGTGGCACACACACAATGGAATATTATTCAGCCTTCAAAAGGAAGTAAGTTCTGACACATGCTAGAGCTTGGATGAACCCTGAGGACATTAAGCTAAGTGAAATAACCTAGTCACAAAAAGACAAATACTATATGATTCCTCTTATCAGAGGTACCTAGGGTAGTCAAAACCACAGAGACGGAAAGTGTAAGGGTGGGTGCCGGGGGCTGGGAGTTATTGTTTAATGAACACAGAGTGTCAGTTTGAGAAGATGAAAAAGTGCTAGAGATGGATGGCGATGATGTTTGCACAATGTGAATGTACTTACCGCCACGGAACTGTACACTTAAAAATGGTTAACATGGTAAGTTTTATGTCGTACATTTTATGACAAACACACAGAGGGGTTTTAATTAATTCAATGGATTTCAAACCATGGCTGCACCCTGGAATCTCCTAGAGAGATTTTTTAAAATATCTATTTGTCACCAGCAGTGGGAGGTTGGACACGGTGGCCCCCTGATGTGATGAGCTGTGAGGAAATAGCGTCACTCATAAGGCGTTCCTGCCCAGAAAGGCCTGGACTCCTCAGGGGATTCAGTGTCACTGAACTGATGGGGAGGTGGGAGAGATGTTCCAGCCCGGAGAAGACCGAGGGGCCATAACAGCCAAAGGTAATGGGAGAAACTCGACTGGACCCCCCATCCCAAAAACTGCCTATGAAGCTCAGTTGGGGGAGATCTTAGTGTAGGATTTAAAATTGGACTGTGGGCTTGCACGTGTGGTACCGTGGCATTGAGGACACAGCTGTAGAGGGGAATATCCTTGCTGGCACATGAGATGGGTGCTGAAACATTTAGGGGTGTGCTGTTACAATGTCTGCAGACAGAAGGGTGTGGCAAGATGTTGACAGTTGGTAGAGCTACGTGAAAGGAATGGATGTTCACTGTGTCGTTCCATGAGGTTTTGAGGGTTCAAAATGTTTTGATAGGAAAACAAAACACAAACCCCTATGCCAGAGCTCTACCCCCAAACAAAGACACGGAACATCTAGGGGAGGAGATCCGGGGACGGCTGTTTTCTTCGTGAAGCTCCCCTGGAGATTCTAATGGGCAGCCAGGTTGGCAAGTACAAATTAGAAAGGCTCTCAGCCAAGACGTGACAGTACGATGGCGTGGATAATAGTCACAGGCGTACAATGAAGCTAGGAGGCTGGCCTGCTGTTGACACTCAGCAGCCCTGGGAAATCTTTTCAAGCCCCAAGTGATCCCAGCTGCCCTGCCTTCCACCCCTCATTTACTTAAGAATAAGCCACAACATGTCAACTTTGTAAAGAAATGAGCTCTGTCAACAGCCTGGGAGACAGAATTGCCCTCCCCAGCTGCATCCCCCCACTGCAAAAACCACAGATCTCCTCGTCTCGCAAAGGAGTCTCCCTTTAGGAAACACTTTTCATTTTGAGAGCATCTGTCTCAAAGACACTACTCTTGAAATGTCTCTTCGGTTTTGAGGACCCTACTATACACTTGTGTTTCCAGTATTTACACTTCTTAGTAAGAGAAATACTCAGATGGAAAAGGAAGGATCTGGCCAAGAATATATATTAGGATTCAGAAAATTTACATCTCAAAGATATTGCTACCAAAAGCCAAAATTTTGCCTTTCAAGCTGGGGGGGAAGAAGACAGTTTCACTTCAAACATGGGTCCAAAAACAGCCTATGTCACAAAACTAGAGTGGCACTGCCTTTGAGGTGGATGATTAAGTCAAAAACACTTTTCAATACTAATAAGACTATACCAAGGGTGACTCACGTAATTGGCAAAATTACCCCTCCCCCCAAGACCACACATATAAAAAATTACAGTTTTTAGAGTGATCTCCCAGACCTCACATCCCTCAAGGTAAACATAAACCCATTTTCGGCTATAGACAGAAGCTCAGAGAAGTCATACCCAGTGCCGCACATTGCTAACTTTACCTTGCTGATCCTTATGTTTCTCATCTATCCTCTCATCATCTCTATCCCACCACGACAGCTTACAATTAGAGTCCTGGATCTCTGGACACTTCGGTCTTTCAATCTCTGTCTCTCTCTCACACACATATGTGCACATGTATACACACACACCTGGAAAATTAGATCTCCACTGAACCCTTCCAATAACAACAGACCCGTTTTTCAGACTCTAATTTTCTCAAGGCAGAGTTTCTAGCTAACAAGAACTTTGTATCCTGAGCAGCAAAGGGTGACTCTTATAACTTTCCTGACAATAAAAACATTTTTATAGTAGAACATTTGAAGAGAAAAAAGATTTTTTAAAAATTCACTCATGATCTTATTACCTAGAAAGAACCACTGTTGACATGTTGAATGACACGTTCCAGACACCGGGGTAGAGCAGCGACCAAAAGACACAGTTCTGATCCTCATGGATTTTATTGCTGTTCTATTTTATCCATGTTATTCTCAGAGTAGTCAATGTAGTACAACATTTTCCAAACACATTTGCTTTATTTTTTTGAAAGCTAATACATGGTGAAAACAATTTCGAATGGTATTCGCACCCTCGCCCTCAGACTCCCTCCCCAAAGGCAACCTCTACAAGATGCTGCATAACCTTCTAGAGGCATTCACGAGCACACAGGGTAACATATCTTCCCTTGTTTAACACATCAAAGGTACAGGTTTTCAGAGATTTCAAAACTACTACATAGAAGCACACTAAGTTCCATTCCCTCCTCAGAGTTCACCTAATCCAATGTGAAGAGTTACAACCAGAGCCCATTAAAGAGGAATACGCGAACACAATCCTCTACACTATTATAACCAGTTCAAACTGACAGCAGCAGTCACACATCACTTAACGACAGGGATATATTCCAAGAAATGCGTTGTGAGGGGATTTCATCATTGACCAAAACGTCATTATACAGTGCATGGCTGCATTATGTTAGGGACCTGAGGAAGAAAGCTCTGAGACTGTCCCCAGAATCAGTTCCAAAGCAAGGAAAGGACTCATGTGGGCTTGGTTCTCATGGAGACAGAACTGTATCTTTATAGATTCTTTTTAAATGAGTATTTTTTCCTTTGGAAAATAAAACTCATTAGCAGATACAGAATGAAAGCGAGAGCATACTTGTATTAGCTGTGTAATGACCGTTTCTTGGAAAAACTTCCTGAGAGTTCACTATGAGCAAGGCTCTGGGAAGCCACCTGCCTAGATCTCATATGGAGGGAGCACAGCTCAGGGGGTGGGTGGACGGAGAGCTCACAGTCCGCAAGGCTGACCATGTGACTGACGTCTTGGTAAGCCCCTTAGCCCAAGGCTGTGAAGCCTGCTCGGTCAGCCCAGGGCTGAGGCAAAGAACGCACGAAGTGACAGAGCTCCCCAGGGTCCCAGGTGGGACCCGGCCAAGTCTGGCTGATGCCAATGCTCCCTTTTTGGGGAAGTGAGGAGTAGAGTGGTTGATAGGAAACATTTATATGAAACTCACCAGAATAAAAAAACCTGGTAGAAAGGGGAGGGAGGCAGAATGGATGAGTAAGCTGAAAGAAGAGCCCAGATTCTCAATTTCCAATGGCTCCAACATTCCAGTTATGCCCCATCTCCCTTCTAGACCCCACAGCACTGGGGTGACCAGAAGGGTGGCTGACCCTGGTAGGCAAGTCAAGCTCCACAATCTGAAGCCGGCATGAAGACCAGCACTTATCTCAAGTAGCTGCTTCCCCTCTCGACAGCCTCCTGAGCTCTCGGGCTTCAAAGCAGCAGCAGCAGCAGCAACAACGATCAACTTACCTTTGGACACCTGAATGAGACAACAGGAGGCTTGATAACTTCAGAGTGACAATTCCACGATTGTCTCTGAGGTGCCCAAAAAACGCAGTGCAGAAAACCAACCCCCAACCAACTTTATTTGGAAACAGTCGGCAACAGATCATGGTACTTCCATAAACAGGATTAATTTGACCTCCATCCAAATTGACAGATCGCCTCCATTTCATATAGATAGCTAAAGAGTTTCCCCATGAGTACATGCTCTCAAGAGAGTACGGGGCCAGGATTTTAAATCTACTTTTGGGTAAAGTGAGAAAAGGGCAGGAAGGCGGAAGACGGGCAAGTGGGTGGGTGAGGGTGACCACCCCCCCCCCACCACCATTTGAGTGCTGGCTCCTCACAGGCACATTGTGAATATGTGTGTTTCCAAGTATTAAATCATTTAACCCTCTGAGCCTGCACTTTACCCCCTGCATTTTACAGGTTAGGAAACTGAGACAGAGACATTGAAACAACTTACCTAGGTTCCACAGACAGGGAAAGCAAATCTCAACTGAACAGTAAATAGCTGCCTGGCACTTGAAAGCTGTTGAGATTACCTTTAATTCGACAGATGAAAGAAATAAGTTCCTCCTTTAGCCAAGCAGTACAGTACAGACACTTTAAGCAAAACCTGTTTATGGAGCATCTTCTAGGTGCCAGGCTACTGGCTAGGGACTGACCTAAGCGTTACTTAAGGAGTTGAAATACATGTCGCTTCAATCACATGCAAGTCAAGTCTCTCTATACAGAGACTAAGGAACGGCATTATCATTACTTAAGATTGAATTCATATTGGCAATGAAATATGAGATGAGACAAAATTATCAGGAACTAATCTGCCTTAATTTTTTTTTTTTAGTGATATAAAAACGTCTTCCTTCAGAGATTTAGTAGTAATAGAGAAAGAAGAACAACTAAAAGTCATCATCTTTGGGCATCCCAAGCAAAAAAATCATAGACATGTCCTCTCTCTTTAATCAGTAACAAAATACCCAGATGTGTAGTTTTCCACAACGTGGGGATGACCTGGGCGCACTTATTCCTATCAAATAACCTCTCTGCCATCCTTTTCAATGTTCTAAAAATTGTGAATAAGGAGACGAATGAAAAACGCTAAGTTGTCCTGGAGGAAAAAAATGGACCAAGACAACATCCTTGAACCATTACTGACCGGGCACCCCTTGCAAGAATTAGAGGCCAGGACTGGGCCTCCCTTTTCCACAAAAAGGCTCACTCAGCCTTCCCAATGGCTCCTAGGAGCACCACCCCACCTAGAAAGCCTCGGGGAGCTGACCTCACTGAATCCCTCATCAGGGGAGATTTTGGCCTTTATCTTCTAAATCACATTTGTTTCCCAGAAGGGAGAAAAGCAAGCTTAAAGCCATACCAAAATAAATCCTATAAAATAAACACAAACCCGTATAGAAATCAGTGCCTGGGTTTGTATGCGGTACATGTGCGCTCAAATCAAACACACAGGAATACTGTAAATCACACACTGGGTAAGGTGCCCATGTGTTTTCACTTACTTGACAAAAGCCTGAAGCACTGGGAAGAGGGCAACGGTATATTAGGAACGCCTTCCCTCCTGCACTAGAGCAGTGCACCAAATCAGCTAGAGGTTTCTAGAAACCTTGCTGCACCCAACCCCAGAGTTCTGATCCAGGAGGTCCGGTGAGGCCGGAAATTCACCTTTCTGACAAGTTCTCAGGTGATGCTCTGCTGCGGTGGCTGTCTGGGCGCCGCTCCTTGAGAACCACTGCACTGCCTGGAGAGCCAGCTGTGGGCTCCTTTTAGGCACCTCGGCAAGAAGGGCCAGACATAATCCATGATGGGAAAATTAAAGGAGCATCCAGTTAGAGTTTAGTTACATCTGTGCACCTGCTAGTGAACTGGAAATGTGGCATGAGCCATTTTTCAACAAACTGGGATGTTGATCATTTGAGGGCACTAAATCTCCAGTGAAATTTGAGAAGTAAAAATTACCGCAAGTAATGGAGACAATGAGGAAAAAAGAAGTGGGAGAAACTCTCCCCCTAGATAATTCAGTTGTCACGGTCCTGGACCTGCTCTAACTGCCCCTTTTTCTTACCGGTTCTCAGAGAATTCCCCTGCTGGCAGAGTTTAGCTAGTTGCTGGTCTCCGCAACTGGAATCTGTGAGGCTCCGGCGAGAGTCCACGCCTACCTACCTCTCTCTGTATTCACTGAATGCCACCAGTCCCATAAGCATAATCATTCTTCACTAATCTCTGGCCTATCCTGAGCAAAATTATCTGACAAACTTGCCCATCACAAAGAATGCCCAAACCTGGATGCATGTGAAGGGGTCTCTGAGCAGCGGAGAGAGGGGGCACCAAATGCACGCGTCCCCAAAGCTCACCCATGCTCCTGCAGGTCCACCACACCCAAGCTTCCCACCGCTGCCCACCTCGCCGGGCCACTCACCCATGAACGTCCAACGAAAAGTTACAAAAAAGAGAAAAGGTGTCTCCAAGAACAAGACACTTCAGTGAGAGATCGGATCAAGCCACTCTCCTCAAGACAGCTCTACCTGCCCTCCATTGCCTACAAATAAAGGATTCCATGATGTATCCCCATCCACAGCATCTACCCATACATCCTAAGCTTCAACCCCACCCAACTACCCATGCAACAGATGCACTGGAATGCCTTTTGGCTTTTCCTCTGACCTTCCTCAAGGTCATGTTCAAATTCACAACCTTCATGAAGCCTTTCCATCGCCCCATTCAAATCCATCACCCTCATGTCTCCACTTTCATGGAACTTGCAAGTTCACTAATAGAAGTATAAGCATCATTCTTTATCTCCCAGATTCTCTTATAAGCTGTAACCATCTTAGTCATTTTTCCTTCATCCACAGTGTGTTATACATATTAGGTGATCAATTAATTGAAATAACTACAATTTGCTTAGCACTATGTGCCAGGAACCACAGGAGCCACCGTTAGAGGAATATAAAACAACACCTTTCCAGGTACAGGAGAAAACCCCAAGGCTGCTCATGCAGTCAATGGCTAAGTCAGGATTCAAACCCACATCTATTAACTCTAAAGCTTTTGCCATTTCATCGATACCACTCTTCAAGGGAGAAAAATAGAAAAGTAACGTGAAAATGTATCAGCTCACTGGTCACTCACCCCTTACAAGCTTCTGCCTGACTTCTCATCAACCCCAGATTCAAGGCATGGCCAGTATGGTCAGCCCTCCAGATCCACAGGTTCCACATCCACGGATTCAACCAACCGCAGATCAAAAATACACGGTTGATGGAACCCGTGCATAGGCAGGGCCTGCCACAGGGACTTGAGCACCAGCTGATTTGGGGATCCAAGGGTGGTCCTGGGAGCAATCTTCTGCAGGTAATGAGGGATGACTACGTGTAATAAAGTGGTTTACAAATTACCCTATTTGGAATCACTGGAGCATGGCACTACATTACGGAAAAGCCTTTCTTTCATTTCAGTGCCTCACAGTGAGAATGGGATGTCTCTACCTATTTATGTAAAATCCTTTGATGAAGCCTGGAAGTACTCTATAAAAAGCCTATGTGATCTTCTATGCTTTTTCTGGGGGGGTCAGGGGGTGACAAAATGAACTTTAGAAAATATCATGCATCTATTTTTTAAAAAGCACACTCTCCAAATGGCTGCAGATTTCCACAGTTTGATAACATCATCACAAACATTTGAAACAGAAAGAAGGGGCAAACCCCGACGATTCAGTTAGGGGAGGCAAATTGGCAACTGCGGGGGAGAAGAGGCTCCAGGGTCTGACGGCACCGGCTTTCAAGTTGGCACTGTCACCAGCTAGCTGTGTGGCCTTGAGACAGTACCATAGATTCCAGCACGTCTGTGAAAGGGGGAGACCACTGGCCCCCTCAAAGGTGATGGTGAGCAGATGTTAACAACAGCACATGGGAAGCCCCAGCTCTTGGTCAGTTCACAAACCTTCATTCCACAGCCCACGCTGAACTGCCTACCCTGGAGGACTCACCTGGCCATCACATCAGAAGCTGAGCGGCCTCTGTTTCTCTTTTGGTTACCATGAAAACTTGGTGCGTTAGATCTGAATGAGCTGTAAAAGTTTGTGGAGTGGGAGGGTCAGAGGCAACAGCAAAGCCCTGGCTCCCTAGAGAAAAAACAGGTTAGCTAACACCCTGAATAACACTGAATTCTCAAACAAACTCCGTATTACGAGCTTAAACTCTCCCAAACAAGTCATTTTGGCTAACAACATGTGTAATTAAAGTTAAAAGCAGACTAACATAACACTTTAGCTGTTGACCTTAAAGATCCTTTTGAAAAGCTCAACCAGAACATTAGCACATGAAGGAGCGCCTTGACTTTTGTCTACTAACGACAGCATCACATGACGACACTATATGTCTTGAACCTCCTGAGGCTTGGACAAAGGCACCGGTAGACGTTAGAGGCACGCCGCTGCACACGGCTGTAGTCAATCCTGCTCTACGCACCTGAGTTTAATTGACAACTTAAAGCCCTTCATCTCGGATTGGTACTGGGAAAGGGATCAGAGGTTTAGTTATATTGCCCACCCCAATACTCCAGTTACCAGGTGATTTAGAAATCACACCATTCAGACAAGAGCATCATTCAAAAGCTCACAGCATTGGCCAGAACTTCCCCCCACAACCCACACATCCACACGTCCGCTGGGCTTATGTTGTACTTTTTTAAAAGAAGCAAAGAGTCAAACATTGATCACTATTGCTTTTACAATGTTTCTCATGAAGGAAGTTTTCCAGAGAATAGAAAACCACAGTTCTTGCCACACACAAGCCGATCACCGACCCACAGCGGGCGCTTAAATGGTGGCTGAATTGTTGGTGATGAGGGAAATCATCTAAGCCGAGTCACAAAGCCCCTTCTGTGCTATTACAGATCTTTTCAACTCTCAAGTAACCAGAACAAAACTTTTGACAGATCACGGTGGCGATGTGTTTTCAGAATTACTTTGGCAAATGCATCGTAGTTCATCACAATGGCACAAAAGTTATTTGCAAATCATACTTAACCATAGTGTCGTTTAAATTTGGTTTGAGTGTAGAAACACATTCTGGTTACAATATTATCTAATATTCTGGTTACGGCTGAATTAATATAAAAAGCCTTCCACCTTTGCCTTTCTGCACTTCTTCCCTGAAGAACTGCACTAGTGAGCTGATAATTCAGCTTTGTTCTGTAGTAATACCGCACAAAACAACTTCACAAGTTGCCGGAGGATGTGGCCAATACGGAAGAAGCAGGGATTAAACAGAAAGTGGTCTATTTAGTTTTAACTCAGCGTTCCAGTGTGCAAATCAGGACGACTTCAGTAACCTCCCATGTCAGAAATCTGAGAAGGGAGCCTTCATGGAGAACCCATTGAGAAATGTTTCCAGGACAACTTACTAGGTGGTATCTTACAGACATCAGCCTGGTGGAGAGGAGAGAGACCATACCAGCCCTGAGCTAATTTACAAGAATTACTGAATTAAATGACATTTCAAGGGGAGGAGAGATGGCAGAACAGAAGACTAGACCTAAAACAAGTGTAACAGCTTACTTGAAACTACCAAAATTTGTTTTTAAAGCCCACTCTCAAATACCTTTTACTCAGAATGTACGGGCGGGAACTGAAGTTACAACAACGTATAGGGCTTTGTTTCTTTGTATATATCGGGGATAAAGCCTGTTTGGTATAGTTCGAGGTTTTATTGAGCCTGTACTTAGCAAAAAACAAACGAGAAAAAGCCCAGCCTGGTAATGCAAGAGAGCAAGGACGACGCTGCGCAATCCTCGCTGGCCTTCCCGTGAGGAGCCCACAGCACTGCTTTCAACCTTGTGGTGACAGAAGGCCCAGGAAGCCAACCACTAGAAATTATATATTCTAACACACCATGTCATCCCCTTTCGCATGAATAGTCAGAGTTAGATAGTACCTATTAACACTAAGGCATATTCCACTAGATTTCATTTTTAAAGTAAACTGTTTAAAAATAAACATTCATGAACCTGTTACCAAAATTACAGAAATGTTCAATTTTAATTTGTATTAAAGCCTTAAAACTTCAAGGTGACCGTAAAGTCTGGAAACCAGCAAATATTTTCCATTTTTTACTACGTCAAGTGACCAAAGAATGCCAGCACTCGCTAGGCGGGGGCAAGGTAAATAGGAGCGATTCCAACAAGGTGGCACACCATGCCGTCACACCAGACTGGAGAAAAGCTGGACAACGACGTCCAAAGAAAGTGCCGTGGGGAGTGCTCTTCACACTTGCGAGACCTGAACCTCCTTCACCACTGCTTCTGGAGGGTGCTAAACCCACAGGAATATTCAAAGACATCAGGCGACAGCACAGATGCGCACGCAGAGACTGATGGAAATGCCGTACCGATGCACCCCATTCACTGCAAGTGTGCACGGCACGCTGAACTAGGGAGGACGACACGCACAATGGATCACAGTTTTTACGTGACATCAAAAACCATTTTTTATGTGTATTCGTCTCGTTTCCAGACTTTGTGGTCATCTTATAATTTGACACAGCAAAACTACCCTATGTTCTGGGAGCTTGTCGCATAAGCGACTTGCACTAACCCGAGGCTGACACCACAGGCTCTGGATGAGCAGTGTGCCTCCTTGAACCCCAGGAGCTCTGCTGTCTGTCTGGTTTACCAAAGGGCAAACTAAGAGTCCGGTACCTGTGAACTGCTGAATGCGTTTCCCAGGAGGACAGAAGCTGGGCTCACTCCTCAGCCTCCTCCTCACTGACACCAAAAGGGTCTCAAGAGGAAAACTAACCTCCCACCTCTGACACTCCATTCCCAGCCTGACGGCAGAAAGGGGAGGGTGAATTTATACAAGATGACCACTCCCCTTTTTGGATAAGGCAAGTGCGTGGCCCTCTCAACCAGTCAGAACCACACAAACCACCCCGCAGGGGGTACCACCACCTTAACCCAAACCTGGTACCTCTGCCACCAAGGCCAGCCTGGGAGAAAGGTTAACCTGTGGCCCTTGGCCATGGGTTCACTGACAGGGCCACCCCTGGAGAGAGAGAGCAAGCCAACTTTCTGTTTGTTTTAAAGGAAATACTTCCTGGCACATGTTTAGTAAAGACTCTGAACTCTGCACATGAAGCCACGTGGTCGGTGCTAATCTGGTTCCATCCACTCACGATCCGCCAAAGCAATTTCTCCCCGAGGGCAGCCCCGGGCTGGGTAATCGACACCATCTCCTTCAAGTCACGCGGGCTCCGACCGGATCCCGGGAGCACGGCGCCGCGTCCTCTCCCCGCCGGGCCCAGCGCTCCGCGCGCGGCACAGTCCTGTCCGGTCAGGGGGGAGCGGGGAGGGGACGGGCTGGGGCCCGAGGTGCCCCTTTGACAGCAGCAGGAAAGCACTTACACCTGTGGGGCCCAAACTGGCTCCTTCGGCTCAGATGAAGTCCGCGGGAGCGGGGTAGGAGGGGGCGCCGGCCCCTCCAGGAAGGCCGACTGTGCCGCTAGCAGAGCGCGCAGCCACACTGCTTGCGGTGCCCACCTGTAGCCGCAGCAAACAAACTTTGCTCCCCTTCTGAGTTGGAAGAATCCGGTCCCTTACGCCACCCCCTGGCGCGAGCTGGCAGCGGCCCGCAGCTTGGCGGGTCTTCACCTGATACCCCTAAACCCCCACCTGGGTCTGTCCCAGAGCGCAGACCCAGCGCCGCCCCGCGCCCCGGTGGGGTTTGCGGCTCGAGGGCTGGGGTGCCGGCTGGGGAACGGGGATCGGTGGGGACAGCGGGAGGACGCCGTTCACTACGTGTCGCACCTCCGGCCCCCAACTCCGCCAGCCGCACAGCCGCAGCCCTCCTGTCCCTCCGCGGCGCGCGCCCGAGCCCTCGGCTTCTCCGACGCGGTCCTTGGGGAGGGGGCTCCCCAAGGCCGGCGGGAGCCCCGCGCACTTACAGCCATAGCGGGGTCTCTGCAGGGACGGCAGCTCCTCGTGGGGCATCCTGCGCGGCTCCGGGGGCCCGCCCGGGGCGCGCCCCCCGCGGCTCCCCTCGCTGGCCAGGCTCGCCGGCTCCGCGCCCCACCGGCGCGCTCGTATCCGGCCTCTCGCTGCCCTTCCCTGGCCGCCCTGTGACGGGCGACCCGCTCCCTCGGTGCTCCCTCGTCGGCGCCCGCTGCAGCCGCCGCGCGCTGACACCGAGCAAAGTGAACTCTCCGCCCTCGCCCTCCCGGCCGCCGCCGCCTCCCGGGCAGGTCTCCTTTCTCCTCCAGCCCGGCCCCGTTATTCTCCGCGGGAGGAGCGCGCGCCGGCGCAGCGCCCCCTGCCGCGCGCGGGGCGCAGCGCCCGGGCCGCGTGGACCCGCCCCGCCCGGGCCGCGGGGAGGAAGGGGCTGAGCGGGGCGCTGGGCCGGGATCCCCTGCAGCTGGGCCCGCGCACAGCTGGCCTCGGGGCGGCGGCTGCCCCGCCCGCTTTCTCACTTCTGGAGCGCTTAGAGGGTGGAAGTGAACCTCCGCGGAGAAGAGCAAGAGAAACCGCAGAAGACACAGGCAGCCCCCGTCGCCGGGGTGTTGCTGAGTTACAGAAGGACAAACAGCACGGTTCCTTTTCCTCTGGGGAGATTGCACGTTGACTCTCTTTGCTTTTTTTTCATTCGAAAGTTGCTTCTGTGACTCTTTGTCTACAAAATGCACGGTTCCCCTTTCGTGACAAGAAATTGAGAGTGTGCGTATGTTTGCAGGAGAAGCAAAATCTAACGCCACCCTAGCAGCCTCTCCAAACAACCGCGAGTCCTGGGCTCCACCCCAGGTCGGCCCCCTCCCCCTCCCCCTCCCCGTACTGAACTATCGCCCAGTCCAGCTGGGGTCGCACACCACAAAAACCTTTTCCGGCTAAGCTTTTGAGGAAATTAAACTGCATGTGGCTGTTTTAAAAGGCGGGTTTTCATGCGGTCACCTGAAGCTGTTTTTCTCTTTGTGCCTCAGAGTGAGAGGATCTGGAGGAAGGCGAGACTCCTCTGTATCTGTGCCCTCTCCTCCTTGTCAAACGTGGAGAGTATGGGGGACCAGATGGCCGGCAAAATAAAATAACTCGGGTAGGGTTGTAAGAGATTATTTAATTGAAGAAAAGGTGGCATGTGACACCATTTTTAAGTATGCAAAGATACAGAGAGTGGCCAGCTGTTTTCCATCTCGTAGGGGCGATGCAGTCAGTCCTCCTCAAACTTGCTGAAACTCAGATGCTTGGACCCCACCCTCGGAGTTTCCAGTCGAGTGGGTCTGGGCTGGGGCCCATGAATTTGCATTTCTAACAAGCTGCCGGGTGATGCTGGCCCTGCAGATCAGCAGACCAGGCCTACAGTATGCGGTTCTGGTCGGAAGCAGGCACAGGGGGTTTCAGCCCAACTTAGGGAACGCTTCATCAGACAGCAGAGCAAGAGGATTCTCTCCCCAATCCTCCAATTTTTAATGTTTTTTTCTGGAGGCGTTAGATTCTCACTTGGTTGGAATAGAATGAGTGGGGTTTTTCTTCCTTAAAAAGCAGATGCTTCTAACTGTAGGAGCAATTCAAAGGTGAAACGGCCCCATTTTGAGGCACAGCACCCCAGCAGTCAGTGTTCACAGAGGAGGACATGTTCGAGGAAATGTGTTTCAGGACATGCTGAACTGGTTCATTCCATCTCTATGATTCTATGGGGTAAGTACTAACAATGAAGCCCTTACTTGCACGTATCAATTTTCAGTGTAAGTGTATGATATAGGGCCCAAATAAGTGGGTAGTCTATGTATTTAGAGGTAGAAAAACATCACTGTAAACTAGAATGATGAAGGAAGGCAATAGGATTTGAAAGTACGGTTTGAGGTGGACCTTGAAAAATTGGTAAGAGGTGGACGGAGAATATTCACTCCTGAAAGTCTGGGCTGGGGCCCATAGATTTGCATTGCTAACAAGGAGCACACTGACCCTCAGGCTAAGAGGACAGTATCCCAGGAGCTTTGGAGAGCTCTTCTAGGTTTGGGGAATGGGAGATGTGTGATGCAAGGCCGGTTAGGGAGGGTGAATCTTGCAGCAGGTTAGAAGACAGATTAGAGCAGGGCAACCTGGAGGTGCTAACAACTGGGGAAGGGGCTATGGCAGAGGGTGAAGGGAGAGCAAGGAGAGTAACGAGGCTGACACCAGCAAGAGTGAAAAAGGGGAGTTTGAAGAAAAATAAGTTGGTGCCATCAACACTTAGATAGATATCCCAGATAGTAATGAGTAGATTGAGTAAATATCTGTTACTGGTAGCAAATGAAGGTTAAGCATAAATAGGTGATCTGCAGGAGAGTAGGTCTAAATTCACGTTCAAGCTGGTCAGTTCTTCTCTGAGGGCTCCGGGGAAGTTCAAGGCTTTGTCGTGGCTAATGTTTCTATGAAGAACTTAATGCAAGAGGAAATTCTAAAGGCAAATGCTCCTGATTTTTTGCAAGTGCTGAAACTAATCTTTGAGATTTCAGTCTGCATTCACCATGTAACAACAGTACTATCTCCCAGATCACGTCTCGGCAGAATCTCAGAAAAGAAACACGTCTCGGCAGAATCTCAGAAAAGAAACTTGTCTGCAGAATCCTGGGCTATTTTCTCTTAGGGTTTGAGATTGAAGAGCGATTCAAATAAATACGAGGCAATGTGCCAACTCACATCGCCATATGACTATGCTTGCAAGAATATTAAAAACAAAAACTGAGGCTGCTAGGGAAAAATGTTTTTTTAATAAAGCAAGAAAATTTTTTTCTTTAATGTAAAACAAAAGATGACATTGAAAACTACGAGACATGGTAAAACAATTTTAAAAGCAATATTGTTCCAAAATTTTTGTTTACTCATCTCTCTTCTTTTGGTAAGTTGAAATGAGCATAAAGGTGTTTGAAAAAAATGCCACTTTGTTTTTATAACAATAACATTATTTATTTGATTTAACAGCATCAAACAGGATAAAAATGCATGTTTGAGTAAAACTTGGCACAAAAGTTTAACATTTCATTCACCTTTGAAATGATTTGGTAGTTTTCCAATAATACCATGTTATCGATCGTTTTAACATATTTACCAGAATAGGGACCAATGTGCTTTCAAAGCGTCTCCGAAGTGAAGCAGGAAAAAATGGCAGGAAAGAAATTACTCAAGGCTTTTTCAAAGTCCTGGGAGCCCTTGGGTTAGTTAAAATTTTTAACTGTGTCCCAGAAAAAGATAGATGCTGAGCAGGAGCAGGAACGGCGCTTTACTGCAAAGGAGACATGTAGATCTAAAAAGGAAATTGCTATGGTCCAACATCAGATTAAAAGAAAAAGAATCAAAAGAGAAATAAATGCAACAGTGTTGCCATTCTCAAAAACAAAAGTGGGAGTAGCAGCGTCAGGGGAGAGAAGTGTAGAACTGATGGCCTCTTAGCATCCCTTCCCAGACCAGGAAACAGAGAGGCAGAGAGAGGCTGCGGGATTTCCATGGCTAAGGAAGAAGAGAGCCTCAACCACATTCCAGGCCTCCTGAGAGTCTCCGCCCATTGCTTTTTCCACTGCACGCATTTTAGTTTATATATCTACGTATATATTTTTTTTCAATGAAGTCCTTTTTCACTTCACTAAAAGCCTGTAATTTTGGACAACTTTCAAATATTTTGTCAATGTAAATCGGTCTGTTTATCTCTGCTTTGAAGTTAACGTTATAAACAAATCAAAGTTTGGAAAGTCTGTCTAAACTTTAATTCGAGCAAATAAATAAATAAAACCATACGCAATTCCCTTATAATTTTTCCCATTTCACAGTTTAAGAAAGTTGGAACTCAAGTGACTCCAAAGATGATCCCCAGGGTACCCTGGAGATGAGCAGGAGGAGGAGAAGCATTGGTTGTAGGTGGCCACCTTCCTTTTTATCCCCTTTACCCGGCATTAACGTCCTCCATTGCATGTATCATCTGACACACCATATAGTGGGTTATTTGTTTACTGTTTGTCTCCTGCCTCTAGAACGTGAGCTTCTTGATCTAATTCTTCACCGCTGTGTGCCCAGGACCTCCAGCAATGCCTGGAATGTAGTAGCTACTGCTACATACTAAATTTATTAAATACTGATGAGTTTACTAAATACTGATGTGTACCAGGCACTATACTAGGAAGAGTTGTTACTTTCGATCCTATACCAACTCTGTGAGAAAGATATCCTTATCCTATTTCACAATGAGGAAATAGACCCAGAGAGTATCATAGCTGGTAAAGGGCAGCACTGGGTTTACCTGAGTCCAAACTTTTCCCCCAGCACGGAAGCCCCTCTCCTGTTCTTTTGACTAACAAATTGAACTACAAACGTCAACATGTTCATCTTCTGCTAAATGCATGTTCCCTTTCCCCAGGTGAATGCTAAAGGACCTACTACAAATGTCCCCAAGTTACCATCATCCATTTTCCATCACAAAGAACTAGGGACCTGGATCTAGCCTGTGTCCAGGCACCAGCTCTGGTTGTAGTTTGACTGATAGTCCCCTGGAGTTCCCTGTTGGTCTGGTATGTATTAATGAGATATGATCTGAAAGGTGCTCAGGAAAGAGCTCTGCCACATACCAGCAAAGTTGTTCTGAATCAGTTTATCAAAATCATCCGAGCTTTCCCTTCTAACTTCAAGTATGCTTTATCTTAATCTCGGATTGACCTATCTTTGGCAGTAGCTCTTAGTTCTAGCTTTAATTTTCTCTGCCTGACTCTCATACCTCCCTTCTGGAACACTGTGTCTTAGTCGGTTGATGAGACGCAAACTTCTCGATGACCTAGGAGAGCTTGGATATTTTTGAAAGAGGCTTCAGTATCAGGGGATGAAAATTAAAACGCCCATTAGGTTGACAAAAATTAAAAAGTCTATCAAGTATGGCGAATTAGGAGCTCTCCTACAGTTGGAGGAGGAGTGTACTTTGAGCAATCATTTTGAGAAATAAGCTGGCCATCTCTAGTTAAGGTAAAGATGTACATTTCCTGAAATCCAGCAATTCCACATCTACTAAGATCCTCTAAAGAAGCTCCCACATTCAGGGAAACAAGCACAAAGATGATCATTCCAGAGAAAAACTGCAAGCAACCTAAATGGCATTTAGTGGCAGAATACATACACTGTGATATAGAAAAATATGATAGAGATTGATAAATAAATACAGTGTGATGCCATTCATGTGCAATTACAAACACACAGATAATATTACATAATACATACAGGGACATGTGCTTGTACTAAAAGTATGAAAAACATGCCCAGGAAGAATGTCCCAGATCGAATAGGAATAACCTCTGAGCAGCTAGAGAAGGGAATGAAAGCTGACAAGGTAGACCAGGAACATCAAATATATCGACAACATTTAATTTCCTTTTAAAAAACTGAAGCCAATATGGCATTTGTTGTATCCAGGTGGTACATACATAAACATTTAATATTCTACCCTCTGTATCTCTCTTTATGTTTGGAATGTTTTTCAAAATATTTTTTAAGAAGAAACATGCATTCTGTTAGTATAGGCAAATGGAAATAATGTCTTAGTTTGTTGGTTTACCAGTTTTTTAAGTTCAGATGCATTTAATTTTCTTGATCAAGGCAAATCTATATTATTTCAAAACAAAGCCTCATTGAGATAAACATATTGATGGTGGCAATTTGAATATGCAAACATATGTATCTTTCCAGGAAGGTGCTTATTATCTGATGAAGGGGTTGTAGCTTCTATGTCCAAACTCAGCTGCCCCAAGGGACTGCTGGACTGGCTTTTCCATTTGGGAACTAGTTCACGACTCCTGGTCCTCAGTTAAAACTCAACGAGAGCTAGCTCTTCCCTTTAATGAGTGGTCGGAGGGCTGACCATAGGATTTGTCTGCTGCCTAAGCAGAGATTGCCACTTTCACAAAGTACTGCTTAAACATTTTGGTGGGCCCCCCTTCATTTTAAAGCCTCTCTCTCTTTTTTTTTAGTGGGGAGGGAGTAGGGTGGAGTGGGTAACCAGCTGCTAAAGCTCAGCTTGTTAAAAGTTAACTTCACATCCGGATCTGGTCAGCCCGAGGCCAAGTGCAAAAGCTAAGAGTGAACCAAAGCTAAGAGTGAACCACAGCAAGGAAGGCAGATACCACAGTGCCTGCCTTTTGTCATACTATAAATACAACTGTCACCTCCAACTCAACAGACAAAACATCAGAATCAACCAATTCCACGTCACCCCCATCTACCAATGGATCTGTCCTCTGATTGCCATCCCCTGTTAATACACACATTTTCAGTCACTTAGATTCAAAACCTCCATCTTTTTGTATTCCTCCAGGATTGTTCCTTAGCTTCCAGGCACCAAGACTAGTGGTCCTTTGTGAATCTCTCTCATTTGATGATGTCTCTTCTTTCTTCTTTGCTCTCACCATCACCACTACCGCTCAGGTTCAAGCTCTTATGGTCCTACGCATGGGCTGTTCCAATGGCCATTCCTATTGGGGTTTTTCTCCTTCCTGCAACTTAGCTTGATTATTTCCCCCTCTGAATTCCTGTATCCAGTACTTTTATTGGTAGCCTCCTTTGAGAATTTAGCAAATACTACCTTAGTTGCTATTTATGTTTCTATTGTCCTCTTGATTAAAAAAAAATGGTTAGCACTCGGTGTACCCAGATTTCGCCTTTACTTCCCAAATAGTACACAAAAGAAATGACCCCAGAGGGCCTAAGACAGCAGTGTGGGAAGTTACAGCTGTTGAAAGCCTGCTCATCTTCCGTGTGTGGAATTCCAAACTAGGATTTTCTCCCTAGAGACTTTGAGAGTGTAAAACTTGAGAGCTTTCCCGGAGTTGGAATTTGAATTTTGTCCAGCATTCAGTAGGTGCTCAATAAAGATTTGACAATCATAGTAAGAGATCTATTTGGGTCTTGGCAAGAGATGACATCAACAAATAGGGTCTGCCTGCTACACACAAAGGTCATCGTTTGATCGCTACGGTTTCTAAGCCAGGTCAGTAAAGCCCGCTGGTTTTTGAAGGCTTCTGTCCCGGTCAGCTCGGGTGGCTATAACAGAACACCATAGACTGGGGCCTTAAACAACAGACATTTATTTCTCACAGCTCTGGAGGCTGGGAAGTCCAAGATCAGGGTGCCAGCTGATTTCGGTCCCTAAGGAGAGCCCTCTTCCTGGTTTTCAGACATCTTGTCAAATGACAAAACTAAAAGAATTTAGTAATGAGTTTGATGTCCTTTATTCAAGGGAAAACAATCCACGGATGGGGGCAGCACAGAGCCTCACAAGCGGGGGAGCACTCTTCCCTCGGGATTTTGGAGGAGATAGCATTTCGTAGAGAAGAGGCAACGTGGAAAGAGAGCATGATTGGCTAGGGGTTTGGGGGTCCTCATAAGGCCAGCAGGTCCTATTTTCTAGAGTCAGGTGAGCTAGCTAAAGCTGAGCTGGAGGATTGTGACTGGTGTAAATTGTGTTTCCTGTGAGTGCAGGCTGATTTAGGTTTGGATCTGTGACATGGGCTGGGCCACTGGGCGGCCTCCATTTTGTAGGTTCCAAGATCTATGAATTAACCTAGTCTTCACACGGCCCTTCCTTGGTACATGCCTGCAGGGAGAGAGAGATGTGCCTCTTTCTTTTTATAGGGACATTAACACCATCAAGAGGACCCCACCCTCATGACCTAGTCACCTCCCAGAGGCCCAGCCTCCCAGTCCCACCACAGGGGGGATTACAGCTTCAAGAGGGGAGGGGGGGGGGGGGGGGGGGGGGGGGGGCGTCACATTCAGCCCATAGGTGCTGGTTTTCATTTTCCTAAAATTTCTGTATTCTAAGCATGTTGGAGTGTCAGAGTGGTTATTTTACCAGGTCACATACTTTGTGAGAGTTTACTATGAACAAAGACCACACCTGCAGAGTAAGGATGGCGTTACTCAAGGGTAAGGCAGAGCCTCGGTGGGTCAGCCACAAGGCCCACCCGGGAGGGGAGGCGCCACGGTCACCAGATAATCTCTGCTTAATGTTCTGTCATTTTACACCCTTGAAGGTTATTGTTGGATTTCACAAAACCCTCAGCCCTCCTTCCCACTCCAAGTGCTACGTGCTGTCTAGTAGTGTTTGTTTAAATTATTTTAAAATGAATTTAAATCATTTTCATTTTGCAAGTGAATTCTACAATCTCTTGAGAGGATTGAGGACACTCCAGAAGGTAAAGTTAAACAAAATACAACAGAGTTAGGAATTTATCTTTTGCAAACTATAATGTTAACTTTGAGTGTCCTTTAAGATGTGGTGAATTAAACTCTTCTGAATGTCTGAGTTTATATCTTCTCAGAAAATATGTTAATCAGTATAACTTCAATGCTTCGTTGAAATTACATGAGGTGCTCTTTTAAAAAGGAAAGCAACCTTATAGCTGGAAATGCTATAGAGAGGATTCAGCTACTGGGTTAGGAAGTCCCTTTCAATAAGCAACAAAATCTTTGACCAAACTTCTGAAAATCTGGCCCCAATTCACATGCAATTCCTTTTCAAGATCACCAAAGATGTACCTAGGATTCCAAACCTCCAATGGCCAGAAGATCTGAACTCATTTTAATTTCATCTCTGATTTTCCCACTAATTTGTTTGTAAACTTTTAAAAATCAGCAATCTGAACTTTTTCAACCACTAAACCACTTATAAGGGCTGTTAAAAAGTAGAAAAATATCCTAATTTGAGTTTTATCCCATTTTCCTTCTCTCAACTATTTTTCCTACTGGTGCTATTGGGCTAATAACAACTAAAAAACAGGATAAAAGAAAAATAACAAACACTTTAATGTGCGTATTATTATAGTCTCAGTTTCCAGACAAAGAAACTGAGGGTAAAATTGTCAGGAGTGATGTCTAAAGATGACACCATCACAGTGGCAAGGCTGGCCTTGAACTCAGATCTTTCTGTCTGTAAACAAACAAATTTACAAATAATACTTTAAAATCTTAAATGGCTTTTCCATTATTAGAATTTGTTTGTAACACTAATTTATTTGTAAACAAATTTACAAATAATACTTTAAAATCTTAAATGGCTTTTCCATTATTAGAATTATTTTCTAGTTCCTCTACTTAAGTTAGTACTTCTCTGTGATAGTATAATTTTCAGCAGAATTCAGCTGACACTGGGTATCCACTCTATGTCAGAGTCTTGATCCATTTGATACTGCTTGGCCTCAAGAATTTGGTTTTAGAATTCCACTCATGTTGACTTCTCCTGATTGAGTTGCTCAGTCTCTAAAAATTTCCCAGGATCTGGTGGCCGAGAGCCACACAGGGACAAGGTCACACTTCTGGCTCCTCCTTCTCTGTAATCTTACACCAGGAGGGCACTGGTTCTTCTCCTTTGATGGCTCTACCAGGCTTCATTGATGCCTCTGATGAAAGAGACCTATTTTTTTTTATTGAGTTCATAATAGTTTACATCAATGTGAGATTTCAGTTGTACATTATTTCTTGTCTGTCACCACATAAGTGCGCCCCTGCACCCCTTGTGCCCACCCCCCACCCCCCTTCCCCTGGTAACCACTGAACTGTTTTCTTTGTCCATGTGTTTGTTCATATTCCACATATGAGTGAAATCATCTGGTGTTTGTCTGTCTCAGTCTGGCTTATTTCACTTAGCATGATTCCCTCCAGGTCCTTCCATGTTGTTGGAGATGGGATGAATTTGTCTTTTTTTTGTGGCTGAGTAGTATTCCATTGTATATATATATATATATACACACACACACACACACACACATATATATATATACACTACATCTTCTTTATCCAATCATCATTCTATGTGCCCTTGGATTGTTTCCATGTCTCGGCTATTGTGAATACTGCTGCAATGAACATAGGGGTGTATATGTTACTTTGGATTGTTGATTTCAAGTTGTTTGGGTAGATACCCAGTAGTGGGATAGTTGGGTCATATGGTAGTTCTATTTTTAGTTTTTTGAGGAATCTCCATGCTGTTTTCCATAGTGGCTGCACCAGTTTGCATTCCCACCAGCAGTGTGTGAGTGTTCCCTTCTCTCCACGCCCTCTCCAACATTTGTTGTTTTTAGTCTTAGTGATTATAGCCATTTTAACAGGCATAAGGTAGTATCTTAGTGTAGTTTGACTTACATTTCCCTGATGATGAGTGATGTTGAACATCTTTTCATGTGTTTAT
The DNA here is from genome assembly GCF_021613505.1 of Equus quagga. NCBI lineage: Eukaryota > Metazoa > Chordata > Mammalia > Perissodactyla > Equidae > Equus > Equus quagga. The sequence goes on from NC_060273.1 coordinate 130,293,992, forward strand.
TGACCACCTGTATATCTTCTTTGGAAAAATGTCTGTTCATCTCCTCTGCCCATTTTTTGATCGGGCTGTTTGTTTTTTTATTGTTCAGTTGTGTGAGTTCCTTATATATTATGGAGATTAACCCCTTGTCAGATATATGATTTGCAAGTATTTTCTCCCAATTTGTGGGTTGTCTCTTTGTTTTGGTCCTGGTTTCTTTTGCCTTGCGGAAGCTCTTTAGTCTGATGATTTCCCACTTGTTTATTCTTTCTTTTATTTCCCTTGTCTAAGAAGACATGGTATTCGAAAAGATCCTTTTAAGTTCCATGTCAACGAGTATACTACCTATATTGTCTTCCAGGAGTTTTATGGTTTCAGGACTTATCTTCAAGTCTTTGATCCATTTTGAGTTTATTTTTGTGGATGGTGTGAGATAATGGTCTACTTTCATTTTTTTGCATGTGGCTGTCCAGTTTTCCCAACACCATTTATTGAAGAGACTGTCTTTTCTCCATTCTATGTTCTTGGCACCTTTGTCGAAGATTAGCTGTCCATAGATGTGCGGTTTTATTTCTGGGCTTTCAGTTCTGTTCCATTGATCTGTGTGCCTCTTTTTGTACCAGCACCACACTGTTTTGGTCACTATGGCTTTGTAGTACATTTTGAAGTCAGGGATTGTGATGCCTCCAGCTTTGTTCTTTTTTCTCAAGATTGCCTTAGCAACTCAGGGTCTTTGGTTGTCCCAAATGAATTTTGGGATTCTTTGTTCTATTTCCATGAAGAATGTCATTGGGATTCTCATTGGGGTTGCATTGAATCTGTAGGTTGCTTTGGGTATTATGGACATTTTAACTATGTTTATTCTTCCAATCCACGTGCATGGAATCTCTTTCCATCTCTTTATGTCATTGTCAATTTCTTTCAGTAATGGAAAGAAACCTACGTTAGGACATTTTTTTTTTTTAATGAAAAGGAAAGGGAAGAGCCAATATATAAAATTACTATTTCCAGGTAATTTTCATTTCTTCCTCAAAGAGTTCTTGGGTCTCCATGACTTGGCGCTCTTAATAAATCATCTGTTGTTCTGCTTTAACAGCTCTCCAGTTTTGCTCGTTGCTTGTACATCCAGTGCCTTGTATACAGTAGGAACCCAATAAATGTTTGTCAAATCAATGCATAACTTCAATCTCAATTCTTTCCAAAATCAACTTCTCAGTGCATTCTCTATCACTTGCCTCCCTCAAACTGGGGTCCTAAAATCAATTTCTTGCCTGTCCCTGGGTCTTTGATGCCAATGAGCGCCATTGTGAAGGAGAAGTTCAGTAATATCCCATATTTGGTGAATGACCATACATTCAAACAGCGTCTGGATGCAGCAGAAAATTAACAAGTACTTGCATTGCAATATCTCCTACCCAGAAAAGAACAGAACACCAGCATAGCAGAATTATATAAAATATTGGTTGGAATTCAGAGAGACAGTCAAGCGTGACATTTCTGAGAAGGAAAAAGCACCTTGGAGCCTCTTGGAAAGTCACTTCCATGCTTTCAATGCAAGGTCATTCATTCCAACAAGCCAACCAGGTCAACCTCTAGAAATAGTCTCATGAAACAAAACGAAATTATGGTTTTGTCTTTCTTAGGAGCTGCCCACTGTGGACAGGACCATGTGGTAAGAATGAATTCAGCTGGAGGAAACCTTGTAACAGTGGTTCACACAGCAGCAGCTCCAGCTCCAGGAACCACAACAGGGAGCAAAAGTGACATCTACACATTCTAATCGCTCCATGGTCTAGGGACCAGGGCAAAAGAGAGGAATCAGGAAAAACCCAAGCTGTATAAATATAGGTGGGGGAATGACGGGTTATGCCTAAGAATAGAAAAAGAAAAACCCTCAGGGTCAGAGGAGGTGCTGAGCTGAGGGTAGCTTCAACGAAACTGTCTGGGGCAGAGTGCCATGCTGGTTTCCACTCGCTGGCTTAGAAGAAGAGAGCTTTGACAGAATTTACTGTGCCATGTCCTTCCTCCATTCGCAGCTTCTAAATGATTAATGGAAGGCCATAAGGATGAGGGGAGACTCCAGAGGGAAGTGTTCAAAACGATTACCTGCTTGGAAGAAAAGAAGCAGCCGGGAGGGGCTTTAAGAGAATCATTTAGCTTCTTCACCTGAGGGTAGGAGAGCCAAATAGTCACCTAGAGGAAGATGAGTTAGGAACCCTGTGAAACTGTGCCCTGAAGGGTCACTGGGAGAGGTGCTTCAAAACAACCGATGAGACTCGCTGAGATGCGGAAGGATGGCTGCGCCCTCTGCCCGGGGCGGGAGTCACTGGAGCTGGGCTTGTGGGCAGCCGTCCTGCCTGCCTGCTGTTTGATTTTAATTCTCATGCATCCTGTACTTAAGCAGTACCTGGACTTCTCTGCTGTTCAATTCCTCTGCATGTTTGACAATTTCTCTGACACCTCCTTGATGGGGGACTCCATGCTAAGTGTTGAGGTGGCTGGAAAGAAAGGCTGTAAACCAGGCGCCGTGCCCTACAGCAGCTTGCAGTTCCATTCTGCTCTTGCCCTATTATTATTACGTTTTTTTGCAAAACTGTTATTCCAAAAGGCCAGCTGGGTCTAAATAACCCAGGCAAAGTAGTCAGAGTGGGATGGGGAAAGTTGTTCTGTTCACCTGGATGATCTTGTGATATTCATAAAAACATTGTTTACATGGTTAGTTTCACAAGAGTGTTTCAAAACTAACTAACCGAATGAAGAAGGCAATAGACGGGAATTTTAGGGGGGGAAAAAGGCTCATTTTTATCATCTAAATATGTTATCTTTATTAACTAAAATCCATGTCCTTTTTAACGCTGAGCTCTTGGATAGCTATAATTGTCCAGTTAAGGTAGCAAGGTGGTATTCAGAACAGAGAAATATGTCTCTCAAAAGTCGTCTCCAAAGGCCTCAAAGTCGTCTGTCCGGTCTTGCTGCTTTTAAAAGTTGCAGAGACTCACACTCTGTGAGTGAGTTCAAATACTTCCTTTTATGCTGAATAAATAAACTTGCTTCCAAGTCAGGACGAGCAGATAGTTCCAAACACTAGACACATAATGGCATTTGGCATGGGAGTCCTGGATGTGGTCTCTAAAATCAGCTATGAGGACATTCTGAACCTTTTTTAAAAAGCACAAATTCATCTTGTCATTTTTGGTACAAGTGATATTCATATGTACATAATATTCTCTCTCTTTATATGTATGTATACATATACCTTGCTGTATCACTTGGTATAATAACCAGGCTTTTTACTCAGTCAAGTGTCTGGCAGTGGGGGGGTGGGAGGCGCTCAGAGTTCAGCAGGAGGGCATCAGGCAAGTGTGGTGGGATGGAGCTCACAGAATTCAAACGTCAACTATTTCACACTTTTGCCAGAGGGCATTCCTGAGCTCCACGAGGAGAGTGCTCTGAGTAGAAGGCTATTAGAGACACTTGGCCCCCAAGGGCCTCAGGCCTGTTCCACTAATTTTTTAGAGGAGGAAACTGAGGCACAACGTGGCTGGAAGATGAATGATCAGATATCCTTGGTTTTGTGCTTTTTTCCCACTACAAAAGTTTTTCTTAGTGAGCAAAAGAAGGAAATCAGATAGGCTAAGTGCCTGGCCCAAGGTCATTCAGGGATTTTGTCCAAGGTCAAAGTGTTGCTGGCTTGGGGATCCACCTGGAACATTCTTGACTAGTGACCAGGAGGCAAAGGTCTCATCTAGAGTTAACTGGGGCCTCTCCAGAGAAACGTTCCTGGGGAGGCTTTGCATCTTAGTTCTTTGGAGCTGGAAGGAGAGGAAAAAGAGAAAAGAATGGATTGAACCGTTTTCAGGGTCAAGGTATGGATCTGAGGTGTAAGGAAGCTGACAATGTTGCACTTGGCTCTTGGCTTGAATGGGTTTGATTGCTAAGAAGGGCCTCCTGCGGGTTAGATAATTTTACATTATGCATTCGAGCTGGAAAGAGCTGTCCCTGGAAGCAGACATGGCCCTGGGCAGACTCCTCCTTTACCATTTCCTGGTAGCCTTACGGGGCCCACAGATATGTCATTTAGCTTGTACTGTGCAGGCCCACGCAGTGTTTAAAAATAATCAAACTAGTTGCCAACACGTAAAAGAGCTGGTTGTTTTCTCCCTTCTCCTAAAAAAAACATCCAAAGACCAGAAAACAGAAACCTGGCCAGTGGGGCCCACATTCCCAGGCAGCAACAATGGTCTAGGACCTTCGGTGCTGCCTTTTTACACGGGACCCAATCCCCAGGTCAGACAGAGCCCGCAGGCCCTGCCGCCACCGCCCGGGGCTCCCTGCCTGCCCGTGCCTGCCTCACAGCCTCCTCCTCCCCTGCTCTACCTGCCGCCCCAGCATCTATGAGCAACTGGGGCTGCAGACTTTTCTAACCCAGCTGTGCGTTCAGACTTCCCCCGCGGAGCCCTGCTCTGCCTCTCAAAGCCCTGCTGTCTTCCAGGTGGCATCCACAAACTGGACAGTTTCACACGCTTAAATCTTACACTCTCGAATGACACCATCCTCACAGGAGTTTTCTGGACCTGCTGGAAAGAGTATGTATGGTGGTGCGAATTTTAGATCAGGCAATAGGCCGGGTGGAAAGAGATTTTGGTACAGGTGATCTGCCTGTTGTGCCAGCCTAGGGGGTTTCTGTCCCTTCTTGAGAGGGGACCCACCCGAGATTTGAGATCTCTAACTAGGTGGTAGGGCGGTGGAGCAGTTACAGCCCTCCCCAGAGCTGTCCCAGGAAAGGAGAGGAGGCCTCCCCACCCCCACAGCCACCTCCAGATGTCCCAGCAAGGAACTTCTCTCAGGGCCTCCTTCCGGGCCAGGCCAGCCTTGACTAGGAATCAAGCGCATGACGAACCCATCAGAGCCACCTGTGATGCCAATGGGGCGCCAGGCCTCCTGGCAAAGGGTCAGCCACTGCTTAGGGAAATACGTTGCTCCTCCCTTGCCCTGCAGGTACAGCTCCAAGGTCAAACCAGGCTGGAGGGCGGCCAAGGCAGGACGGCACCAGCCTGGCAGCCCAGGGCACAGGGAGCTCATTTACCTATAATTTCGCTCCTGCCTTTTCCCCTCCCCCGTGGCTGGCCCCATATGGTTCTGTTCTACGGTCACCAGACTGGCAGCTGGTTTAGTTCCTACAGCTTTTCCTTCCCCTTCTCCAAACTTCTAGCTTTAGGAAGTACTTAACAAGTCTTATGTTTAAACGAGAACATGGCAGGGGCCTGGGAACCCTCAGGAACAACAGGCAATGACTTCCCTCATATCCCCCAGCTTTTGTTCCCAGCCCAGAAGTTACCGGATAAGTGTGGAAAAATCATGTGATCTGAGAGACAGCAAGGGAAGGAGGCGAGAGAGGGAGAGCGAATGAGAGAAAGAGAACAGAGATTGGGAAGCAAGTTCTTAAAGTTCCAGGGTCCCTGGCAAACATGGCTAATTTGCCTAGGTTTGCGAGAACAGGAGATTTAATGAGCTTAATTTCAAGTTATATAATCTATTATCAGTCTACACACGGATTCACAGCCCAGATTTAGATCTAGGAGGAAAAAAAGTGATGGAAAAACTGAGGGCCTGCAAATTCACTGCTTAAAAATAAAATGGCCAGTTTGCTTCATTGTGAGCATCTTGATTCTGTAGGGAGATTATCAGGTATCAGGAATGACTTGTATGAAGTCAGAGCACATTTGTTGAGTGGCTGGTGAGTGCCTAACCTCCGCTCTCAAGGAATCCATAGTCTAGCTGGGTTAAGAAGGCATGGAGTTTGGAAAGGATTAATAACAGCCGATGTTAGCCAAACAAGGTCAGAAGCTGTAGGAATAAGAACATTTCTTAGCCAAAACCAGTGCTGTGAGTTTTTAGATGAAGAGAAAAATAGACCCTTTGCAGAAGGTTTTGCTGAATTTGGCATTTGGTTTCTACACAATATCAACCCAGTGTTTGCCCAGACAAGAACTATGTCCTATTTCTAGCATCTAGAACATGTTGACACACAGTGTAAGGGCTCAATTCATGCTTGTTGAATGAATGAGTGAATGAATGAATTCAGGTAAAGAAGGCAGACATCTTCCTCGGTTCTTCGGCATCCCTTTCAGGCACACTTCCCAGCAGAAGCAGATTATCAGGGTCATAAGCCCTCCCCAAATGGGCCAAGACAGCACTCTTGGCCAGACTCCTTTGCCAGCACAGTCTGGAGTAGCAATTATGTTACTTATAGCCAAGTGACCCTGGGCAGGTGCCTGTGTCCCTCCAGCCACTGTGCCATCTGTCAAGCAATACCCACTTCATGGGGTTGGGGAATGTCAAGAGAGAGTGCAGCAAAGCTCTTAACAAAATGCTACGGGGAGATCAGAAAAGGAACCTGCTTTTGTACAACCCGTCCTAAATCGCATGTGAGAAAATTGCACATTACCTGCCCTAAGAGACCTGTTTAATTATTTTTAAGAAAAACTTTCTTTGGTCCTTCTCTTTCCAACTTAAAAAGAAGACTTTGTTCATGGATAAATGTAATTTTTGGGGAAAACATGCACTAGCATGGCAAGCCAGGAGAACCAACCTTTAGGGAAGGACTCACGGCCTCCCCCAGAGCAGACCAGGGCCCCCGCCTCCCGCAACGTCGGCGGACAGGATTAAACCTAGCGGCGACGGCTGGGCGGCATTTCTGTGGCAGCCGCCCCGCACCCACGGCACCCTGCAAGCCGCAGCTCCCACCTTCTGCCACGCTGGAAGCAGGCCATCCGGGCGGCTTGTTCAGTGCTCAAGCTTATCAGTAAAACGAGCCTTCAGAGGACAGGTTTGCCACGGGACAAAGGGACAAAGTCCAGGTAACCGGTCACGCACACGTCTTTCTCTGCCACAAACTCCACCCTCAAGCCAGTTTGCTTCCCCATGAAACGGGGGGACTTAGAAATTCTGCAGGGATGAATGATGACATTGCTCACTGGAGGGGACCAAGAGGGTCTGATTTCCAGGAAGCAATCCCAGCCTGAGAGACAGGGCTGCCTCCGGCGTGTAGATGGAGGCAGGGAACCAACGGGGCTTTGCCGGGGTGGGGGGGGGGGGGGGGGGGTGGCAGACCTGGGACCCTGGGGGGAGTCTATGTGGGGTGCTCTGAGGAATGCAGTCAGACCCTCCTGTCCCCAGTCCCTCTCCTAGAAGCTCCTGGGTAACATGGAATCAGATGATGCAAACAAGAACCAAAAAACAAAAAACTCCTCTCTTCAAAAATCAAAAACGTGAATTAAGTGAATGCACGCTTCAGTGATTTTGGGGTGGGAGCGGAAGAGAACATTTCCTAGGCAAATGGAACAGCCGTTGGTGAGGACTCAGCTGAGAGGTTGTGAGGGTGGTGGTTAAAACACACACTGTGGTTCCACCCTTTACGAGCTGAGTGACTTAGTCTAAGGACCCGTTTTCTCCCTGTGCACAGGGGGTGACAGTAGCAGCAGCTCATAAGCTTGTGGTCAGGATTAAATCAGATACTGTATGGTAAACGCTTAGCAAGGGGTGTGGCATGCTGTCAACACTCAAGAAATAGGAGGAATTATTGGTGATAATGAATCTTATGAAATCCCGCCAGGTAAATGTATTAGTTTGGGGTTGGCCAGAGAAACAGAACCAGTAGGCTGTGTACATACATAGAGGGAGAGATTTATTTTAGGGAATTCGCTCCATGGGTAAGGAGGCTGGCAAGTCCACTGCAGGGTGGGCCAGGACAGGGAAGAGCTGGTGTCATGGTTCAAGTCTGAAGGCCGCCAGCTGCCAGGACTCCTTCTTGCTTGGGGAAGTCAGTCTTTTGCTCTATCCATGCCTTCAACTGATTGGATGAGGCCCACCCACATTATGGAGGGCAATCTGCTTTACTCAAGTCCACCAATTTAAATGTTCCTCTCATCCAAAAACACCCTCCCAGAAACACCCAGAATAATGTATGACCAAACCTCTGGGCACTGTGGCCTGGCCAAGTTCACATGTAAAATTAATCATCCCAGTAGACTTTACTAGCCCCATTTTAAGTGAGAAGCCCAAGGTTCTGAGAAGCTAGGACAGTTGTCCAGGGTTTATACCTGGTAGTAAGCTGAAAAGCTAGGATTCAAACCCTGTGGTCGACCTGGGCCCAGCACATTACCTGGCCCACATGGGCCCTCAGGATTTGCTGAATGTGCTTACATCTCCCGCACCCCGGTTCTTACCCCCACGCTGGATCCTGGAGGGACGGGGCACAGGGAAAGATTATTTTACTGAGGACAGAGGAAGGAGGGAAAAGAAGGAAATGGAAGAATGTTTGGCAGACTTTGGGGGAAACCAGCTGAGTTGTGGGGTGAGGTGAAGTGCGATGGGGACCTGAGCAGTGGCTCTTAGTGGGGTTTTGGAGGAAATAGAGAGAGAGAGGCAAAGGTGACAAGGACAGGCCTGTGCCCTGACCTCAGGCTCCTACTCCAGGCTGCTCCACACCCAGTGGCTGGAGACAATGTCTAAGTAGGTGAGATGTGAGTGTGAGGCCTGAAGCAGAAAAGGGAGCTGTGAAGGAGGGACAGTGTCCAGACAGGGGCCTCAGAGAACGCAGAAGCCTCAGGCCGGCGTGGCTGGACACGACGAGGTCCAGAGTTAATTAGTGGTGGAGGCTGGGCAGCTGGTGGAGGACGTTGGATTTCCTCCTAAAGGAGATGGGAGCCATGGGGGTGGGGGGTGGCGGTTTAAGCTAGGGATGACATCACACCACTCGGCGGGGGGGCTGAGCGATCAGGTGTTTTGGATTTCATCCCTCACCGAAGACCCCCGTTTGGAGTGGCTGCCCTTGAATCTGAAAACAGGCTCTCTCAAACAAACACTGGAAAAGTTATTAAATTTAAAGTCTAAATATTCAACAAGGAAGGCTTGTCCCACCACATTGGAACATTCGTCTGCTTCCCGCTTCCCGTTGGCTCCTGAAGGCCCATGATGGACGGAGGGCCTGAGCTTCTGGGGCTGCCTCAGTCCTCCACTGCCCCCTCCCAGGTCTGGGCACCGGTTGCACCAGTGGCCGAGAGGATGGCTGGCCCAGAGCAAATGACACAGGCACCAGAAAGAAATGGTTGGACCGTCTGCCGAGGGAGAACTCTGGAGCTAGAATGTCATCACTGTCAATTTAAAAACATAAAAATAAACACAAACAAGCAAAAGAAAGAAAGCTCTTCCCCTGGGGAGTACACACCTACAGGTTGATTTGATTGAACCAATGACTGATCATTCCACTAACACCGGTGCTGTGAGGGAGGGCTGCAGTCAGCAAATATGAGATAAACATGTGTGAAAGAGAAATGGAGGCACCCCAAGAGTTTAGAGTTCCCTGGGGACAGAACAGAGTTCTTCTTCTCTGTAAGGAACCCCTGGGTGTAGCCTTCAAACCCCAGATTATGGAGAAAAAAAGATTTAACACCAAAATAGGCACAGATCTGAGAATGATAGGATTCAAGTTCAAAGAGGCTATGGATGGACCATCTCGTACCTGGAAAGCAGTGGGTTTCTGAGGCAGGAGGGCGGCCTGCCTTTGGCTGTGATCTCAGGAACGATACTCACGGCATATTCGGCTGGCGCTTCCCTCGTCTATGGGTTCTTTAAGTTCCCCTGGCGGTCCCAGGGCCGCGATGGGGTAGTGTGGGGCACGTCTGACGGGCCACTGTGCTCACAGCGAAAAACACCAGCGCGCTGAAGGAGCGGGGAGAAGCCCTTCACGGGAGAAGACCCACACCCTTCACAGGGGGATGGCGGCAGGCTCCTGGGGTGGGGGGCGCCTGGGGGAGGGGCCGCTTTATGAAGATGCCTCGATGTGGTGCCGGGGCCAGGGGCTAAGACATCCCATAAAAACTAATGAAACCCTGGAGGGCTGGACTGCAGTTCTTCAGACACCAGACTGAGAGTGTTTTCCTTTGAAACTGGCCGAAGTCAGTTGAAGGCAGATTAAAAACAAGTATTACCCCCACAGAGGGGGCGGTGAGCATACGGATTTAACTAAGACACATCCCACTTCCTTTTTTGGGGATGACATGTAATACATGATAATAGATGTTATAAAATTCTTCTTAGTGATGTACAACTGTTGTGCTGGCAGATTCTGGAAAACCGTCTCCCTGGGAGTGTCTGAGGGCTCAGTTGTCAAATGAGACCTGGGCTGGCACCCTACCCCGTTCAGAGCAAGCGAGAGTGTCTTACGTCCTGCAGAGCCCGGCACTGCTTTCAGAGGCCTCGCCCTTGCTGTCTTATCTGCTCTTCCTAGTAGCTCTGTGAGCAGGTCTACTGCCCTCGTTTTATACATGAGGAAACAGAAGCTCAGAGAGGTGCCCGAGTCTCCCACGTAAATGTAGAACCAGGACTCAAACCCGCTTCTACTCACTACAAATTCAGTGTTCTTTTCACCAGACAGTGTCAAAAATACAGACTCCATGGCCCCACATCCTAGAGATTCTGCTTATTGGTGAGGCCAGGAATTTTTTTTAAGTGCTGAGCAATTTGGGGACTTCCCACACTAGATCACACAGCTTGTTTATTATCTTTGATTTTGCAAAAGAACATAAAACCGGAAATAGGAATGTAACGGACAGCTGAAAAGAGCAGTCGGCTTTGAAAGGGGAAGAAACAGGAGCCCGCTGTGGCAGGCCGAGCCCCAGCACACTCCAGGGAGGCTCGGTGTCCGTGAGCACAGCCGGGGCTAGGAAGAGGCGAGCCGACATCGTAGCCGGCATCCGTTTGCCCGGCACTATTCTGTACGTGTTCACACGTTTCATTTAACCGTCACCATCACTCTCTGAGGTTGAATATCTCCATTTGCAGATGAGAAACCTGAAGCACAGAGAGCCACTTAGCCAAGGCCAACTCTTTGTTCAAGGCGGTCCCACTAAATGGAAGAAGTAATTCACCAGCTGGCTGGGGGACACTGAGGACCGACGGCACGTGTCAGAGACCACTGGGTGACGGGCAGGGCAGGGCTCCCTGGGTGTGGAGCAAGGAAGACCTGAGGTGCTGGCACACGCCCTATCTCTCCTAAGACTGATTTCACCCCTTGCGCCACCCCGAATCTGCACCTGCCCTCCTGTGTTCACTGTCTCAGTTGGTGACATTAGCATCCATTCAGGTGCCTGGGCCGGAAACCTAGGCATCATTCTTGATTCCTCCCTCCCTGTCACTTTGTCATCCAATTCACTGCTAAGTCTTATAGACGGAAGCCTGTAAACACCTCTCAAATTCCTCCACTTCTCTCCATTGTCACCCCCTTCATCCATCATCATTTTGGATCACCGCAGTGCTGTCTAGACTGCCTCCTCCTCTTAGAGTTTTGCCATCCTCCCCTACCTCCTGTTTATCAGTTCTCGACACAGCTGTCAGAGGGATCTTCATGAGTACAAAACTGACCCTGCCACTCCCCTGCTTAAAACCCTGCAGTGCCCCTGCATTGCTCCTAAGTTAAAGACCAAACTCCATACTGCAGGACACAGACCTTTGGTGATATGATCCTGCTCACCTCTCCAGGCTCATTTCTCCTTTCCCCAGAATTCCCTTCCCTGCCACAACATAGCTGGGCCAATCCTCCTCATCCTTCTAGAATCAACTTGGATGCCACCTGGCCAGGAAATCTCCTCTGAGCTCTCCTAAGTGCTTAGACTCAGTGCTCACCCTGGTAGCATTCATCCTGCCATGTCACAGATGTTGATTAGTCTATGTCTCTAACTAAAACACAGTTCCTGATCCTCGAGGACAGGGACCGTGTCTCAATTATCTGTACTTATTCTTTTCACCATGTCTGGTGCTCAGTAAAAGCTCAATAAACATAAATTGAATGATCGCATGACCAGCAAGGCCGTAAGAGGGACCAGAATTTCATCAGAGGGCTTTGGGGTTCAGAGTTCCAAATGTTTTCCTCATTTAGGGCCCAGCCTGGCAGCAGAGATGGACTGCAAGGATCCCAAGGGAGCCCTGGGAGCTACCACGGCTGAACGTCTGTGCTGTGCTGGGCACCTGCTTCGCTATTTTCCATTAGTTCTCATAGTAATCCTGTAAGGTAGACACTGTTTTTGCTCTCATTTTACAGATGAGGAAACTGAGGCTCAGAGATGTTGAACAATTTGCTGAAAGTCACCTAGTGGTGATGTTACCATTAAACTGTTGTCTATGCACCTTTCTCTGTGTTACAAGTTAGTTCTGCCATTTCCCTCTGCAGCCACCTGGATCTACAACTCACCTGCAAGCTCCACCTAGTGCCTATGACGCCACATGCAAAGATAAAACTAGGAAACAGCTTGTAAGCAGCACAAATTTCCCACCAGACCTGGCACTCGCATGCTAGAAGTCTGGGTGTCTTTGCTTAGCATCTAGATGAACTCGGATTCAGTAATCTTGGACATTGAGAGCTGGAAAGGACCTCAGAAATCATCTAGTCCACTTCCCTCCTTGACACACGAAGGGGCCAGTGACTTGCCCAAGGCCACTCAGCTGGCCACAGAGGGAGAGTCAAAACACTCTCAGGGGGTCTCCCGACCTGCAGGCCCAACCACCCATGCTTTACTATCCTGGAGATTCTTAAAACTTCAAACTGCATCTGCTTTGTCAGAGAAAGAATTTCAACTTCCTCCATGGCCAGATGTCGTCACAACAGCGGGTCTGGACCTGCCGGACCCGGAAGTTCAGGGAGCCTGGAGCTGGGGTCAGATGGGCTTCAGATGGGGAGGGAGCCGGGGAGGAGGGGGCTGTCCCTGCAGGGCCTTCCTCTTACAAACTCAGGGACGAACCTGACAGTCTCGGACAGGGGTGTTCGACACAGAGCAGAGCGTAGGAAGTGAAGAAATTGTCCTCAAGCGCTTACAATCCCGAAAGGCAGATAGATGTGAATGTGGGAAGTAGATGTCATGAGAACCTCAGGGGAAACACTCAGAGGAGGGCGCCACGGGTCTCGCCTTGGAGAGTCAGTGAAGGTTTCTGCAGGAAGTGGCTCCTAGTTGGGCTTTGAAGGGAAACTAGAAGAGGAAGCAGGCCATGGCAGATCAAGGGAAGAGAAAGGGCAGACCTGGTGGCACTGGGAGTGAGGAGAGGGCAGACAGGCGCAGTGCTCCTGGAGCAGGGTGGACGGGCTGCCGCAGCAGCTCCTGGATCAGTGCTAGGGATGTCAGTCCTCGAGCCCCCGAGACCTGCTGAGCCAGACCTGCAGCCATGGGCCCGCCAATCCCAATGTCTTAACAAGCCCTCTGGGTGACTCTAAAGTCAAGGCCCACGGAAGTCAAGCACTCCTACTTGGAAGTCCGTGCATCCTTGCGCCCGTGTCAAGGCTTTGGGAGCTCAGGGACAGGCGCAGACAGCGTGGGGGCCTACAGTCTGCTTCCCTCTTCACACGTCCCTGGGCTCTGGTCCTTCTGGGACTTAGGCCAGCCTCCCATCCTGCACTCTATACCTTATGGGGGCATAGCCCTCTCATCCATGAGGCCCTAGAGGGCAGGGCTTCCCCATGATGCTGGTCCCAAGTGACACGCCCTGCCTCCAGAAGCCTTGTCATGTCCACCATGCCAGAGCCCCAAGAAGCTTCCCCCTTGGACTTCCCACTTCCTTTATGTCCTTAATGACACAAATGTCATGCTCTCACGTCCACCTTCCTGACCATCTGATTTGAAACTGACGCACTGCCTCCAGCCCACCCCTGCTCCAGGCACTCCCTGTCCGCCCTCTGACTTTGTTTTTCTCCATCACAAGTCAACACCTGTCCTGCGTGTTTTTAGTTTGTCGCTGGCCAGTCCTCTCAGCCTCCAGTGGAATGCACAGCTCGCGGAGGCAGAGGCCTGTGCTACTTTGATTTCATTGCTATGTTCTCCATGCTGGATGAAGCCCAGCATATCAGAAGTGCCGTTTGACCAATGAATGAATGGTTTCTACCATGAGACTCTGCACATGTGGCTTCAGTTACAATTGATTGAGCCAGGAACTGGCCCCTAACCCAGTGGCAGCTTCCCATGGCTTGGGTAATGGCGTGAGAGCTTTGTCACGGTGACAGGCTGAACCCCTCGGACCCTGACGTTAGGGAGTCTGTGAGACACGGAGAGGGAAGCTGACAGTAGGATGGGACTGAAGGGGCCACAGAGGAAAGGCATTTGAAGCTTGAGACGGAGAGGAGGGTAGTAGAGAGAATTAGTCAGCAGGGACAGAAGGAACGAAAGTGGAGACAGAGAAAAGCTGAGTCATCTTGATGGTGGGGGAACTCCTGTTGGTCATCCCTGAGAACGATTCTGGAAAGTGGTGGAGATGCGAGAGCTGCGCCTCTGTCCTGAATGCTGTCCAGGGGCCACGAAGGCCTGCTCTGTGGCTGGCTCCTTCCTCCTAGGTTCTCTGTGCATCTTAAAAGCAGCTTGCCATTAACTAAGGCAACCTGGGGTGGGGGAGGTGGTCTCTGCCCCCTTCAGCCAAGGCTCCAGACAACACAAGCCCCAGCAGCAGCTGAGCCCTTGCCCAGCAGGGCCTCCAGGTGACCAGTAGGGACCTCACTCCCTGTTGGGTGAAAGTGCCAAGGGTGGAGCTGGGGTCCACGTCCTCTCCCGGTCCAAGCAGTGATGCTTGACTGAGATGTTCTCTTTTTTTTAAAAGATTTTATTTTTTCCTTTTTCTCCCCAAAGCCCCCCAGTACATAGTTACATATTCTTAGTTGTGGGTCCTTCTAGTTGTGGCACGTGGGATGCTGCCCCAGCATGGTCTGATGAGTGGTGCCATGTCCACGTTCAGGATTCAATCTGGCAAAACCCTGGGCCACTGCAGCAGAGCGCATGAACTTAAACACTTAGCCTCGGGGCCAGCCCCGAGGTGTTCCCTTTAAAGTGTGGCAATACATACGGGAAACCTGTGCAACTCCCTTTACAGGTGCCCTTTCCCTTTATTCCTGTGCAGGGAGAAGGTCAGAGAGAGGCCTTGTTGCTAAGCCAAGTCAGCAAACAAAATCCTGTGTTTGCTGTTCCAGAGTGGCCTGCAGCGGCTCCTCTGAGGCAGGCTGGGGGCGAGACGGGGGTCAGAAGGGGCATGGTGGGCAGGTGGAGGAACCGCCGGCACCCCTGCCCCCCACTTGTTTGTTACTTGATCCGACACAGGGCCTGGCCCCTCCCCACCCACCTGCCAGCCACTTACTATCCCGAGTCATTTCCCAAGGACACGCCTGGAGAGCCTCCCAGCTGCCCAGAGGTGAGACCAATTTCTCTACTGTCGCTGGTGTAACTCACACACATTTGATTTCGGTTCTGCTCAACACTGGGATTGCTGGGGTTCCTACATTTTTCTTAAATGAACAGCATTCTGTCCAGATAGCATGATAACAAAAGCTCCTCCATTCCATGAACATCTATGAAGTTTCACTAAGTGTTAGGAGCTAGACCAGATATAAAGGAAACGTCAGGAACGAGACAGAAATTTCCACCCGCATCGAGCTTCTGTCAACAAGAAGGACAGATATCAAACAAATAACTATAAACTCAAGGAATTTTATGAAAGAACAAGTACAAGGTACCAGTGGAGCTTATAACAGGGGAAACTGGACGTGGCCTGCCGGGTTGAGAGGGAGTAGAAAGAGTTCCAGACAGAGGAAGATACATATTTGTAGTTCCTGGGGAGAGACAGAGATAGAGGTAGAGACAGAGGGAGGAGCGGGGAAGGGCAGAGAGAGAGAGAGATTGGGGTTTGGAAAAAAACAAAGAAGAAGAAGTCGAGTATGGCTGAACTGAAGAGAAGGAGGTGGAACCAGTGAGAGACATGAAACACATTTTGAGGGGAAGTAGAACAAGCTTTGCTCTTCACTCCCTCCCAAATCCAGCATTTGACAGACAAATGACCTTCTCTTCCCCCAACTCTGCATGACAAATGGTTTTACCAGTTCATAAGCGAATAGACAAACGATCATCTGATTGTCTGTCATGTCCAGAGTCCATTTAGAAATTTGGCCATGTAGCCTGTCACCCTGGCCAAGTCCATTAGTCCAAGGTGGGTGCCTGATCCCAGAGAAGCCAGTCTATAAGCTGGTCAGTGAACTGTGAATTGGCCTGTTGCAAAAGCTTTGATGGGCAACCCAATGAGAATGTCTCTCTTGGGGCATTTGAATATGAGGCATCAGACACGGTCAGTCAATAGCAGAAACAGAGGCAGAGAGTTGCCCGGACAATGTAATGGTGAAACCCTTGAGTGGGAGGCCCCAAATGCCTGTTGCTGAGGGTCTTCCGGTCCCCAAAGCATAGTTCCATCTCCCTGAGGCTTGGCCTTGGGGCCGAGGGTCCTGTCTTCCCATTGCCCCATGTGCCCAACAACAAGCCTCACCCTCCTCCAGGTCCTGCTTCTTACCGCTGGAGAGCCGGACTCATGAAGTGGGCTATGTTATGTAAGTGAAACAGCGGATTGATTTTTCACTTTTCCACCAATTGTTTGGGTCACAGCCTTAGAATCAAAGTTTTTCTAGCTTTGCCTTTTTCCTACCAGTTTTCTTTCCACTTATGTTTTTAGCATTAAAAATAACTCAGTGGTTAAACAAGTATAATGTATTCAATACTGAGAAGAGAAAGCTGTGTTTGAAGATCCTTGCAAGTGTTCTCTCCCTAAGTGAGCGTCCACTCTTTTATTCGTTGAGATGCAGGCTCCCCCGTCCTGCCTGGGGTCTCACCAGCACTCCTCACTACTGAGCGGGGGAGGTCATCCATGTGGACATTGATATTTCCCTTGAGGACCAGCCCTGAACCCGCTAATAACATTCAGCACCAGGTAGAGCGAGAAAGGATACTAATATCGCTGAGGACCTGCTGTGTGCAGGCAAGATATCAGTTGTCCTTAGGACACCCCTAAGAGGACGGTACGCCTGACCCCGTCTGACAGCAGGTAGAGACAGAATCAGCATCCCAACCCTGGTCTCCCTCCCACGGCCCTGATCAGTTATGCTATGCTGTGCTGCCTCGTTCCTTCATTCGAATACATGTATGCAATGCCTACTGTGTGGGGGACACACAGTCTTAAAGTTGAAATTGTTCTCGAGAGGTTTGTAGTTGAGAAGAGGAATCAGACAAGAGCCTTAATGACCATGAAGCTATGACAACTGCTTTTCTAGACGTGTGAACTGGTGTCGTAAGAACGCCAAGGAGAGGCAGGTAAACCAGATTTCAGGGGCCACCTGCTGATGGTCAAGGACAATTTCCTAGAAAAGATGCCCCTTGACCCGAGTTTGAAGGACGAGTTGGAATTAAGCAGATTAATTAAGGATCGGGGGAAAGGCTTTTTAGGCCAAGGGCACAGCATAGGCTGAGATGGCGGTACCTGCTAGGAAATCGAAAACACACGTCTTCCATTATGACCAGAGGAACCATGAATGTCACGCAGGGTTGCCAGATAAAAATACAGGCTGCCCAGTTAATTCGAATTTCAGATAAACCACAAGTCATTTTTGAGAAAAAGTAGATGCCAAGCAAATTTAACCAGTGTCCGTATTTTTAATTGCTAACTGGCAGCCCTAACGTTAGGGAGCAGGGGAAAACAGGCCGAGGAGGCAGGCCAGGGCACTGTGGAGGAGCTGGTGCTTCCAGCAAAGGATGTGAACTGTCCCCTGAAGGCCATCGAGTGCCATCAGGAACTTGAAACGGGGGAGGGCCACGATCAGACTCGAATCTTAGAAAAGTGCGGAGAACAGACTGGAGTGGCTAGACAGGGGCAGGAAACCAGTGAGAAGGTGTGGAAGCTGGCTAGTTCTCCCTGAAATCCATCTCCCCTTCTTCCCTGGTACGGATGTTTGGCTAGGCCATGCCTTCCCAGCAACCCACCACGTTCACAGCCTCCTCTGCTGCTGTGTGTGCCCAGTAGCTCTGAATGGAAGTGTTGGGTGCTACTTCTGAGTTTCGTCATTAAAATGACCGGGCATGCGCTCTCCTCTTTCCTCCTCCCTCCAGCCAGAATTTGGATGTGTAAGGAGTCTGCTCTCACCAGGTGGACAGGGGCCACAGCCTCGGGCCCAGGGGCTAGTGGAGCCACAAGGTAAAAGGAACCTGGGACCCCGAGCAACCTTGCGAAGCAGAACTACTCTGCCGCTGCTCGCATCCTCCTCCACTCCGTTCCCCGAGAGAGGACAGACCTCCGCCCTGTCTGGATCTCTGCAGGGTTGAGTCTCTGTTTTGGCAGGGTTTTTTGTATCCCACCTCTTACAGAAGGCAAATATGAAGGAGCAAGAAAGAAAGAAACATTTTCAGATTGCGTAACTTTGCCAAGTTTCTCAAAGTCTGCTAACAATTTATTTTTGCTTGACCATATTTTAATTATCTACATTTGGTATTATATTATGAGGTTCTATTAGCTTTAATAACTCGTGAATATGACTGAAACTGGTAATTCAGAAACAGGGTGGGGCAGAAGGAATTTACTTCAAAACTTTTCACTTTGAAAGGGAGAGCAATGTATTTACCTAAACCATTTCAGAACGTGGCGTTAGCATTACCCAGTGATGACCACCTGTGTCTAAGAGTGGTCTACCCTTTCCTTTTGGAATTCCCAGGGACAAATCCCAGGATTGGAGCTTAATGTGTCCACGGTCAGCATAAGAGATGATGAGTTTTGCAAATCGTGTATCTGATGAGGCGTTAATATCCAAAATATGTAACAACTCATACAACTCAATAGCAAAAGAACAAATAATCCAATTAAAGAATGGGCAGAGGATCTGAATAGACATTTTTCCCAAGAAGACATACAGATTGTTAGAATGGCTATTATCAAAAAGACAAGAAATAAGTGTTTGTGAGGATGTGGAGAAAAGGGAGCCCTTGTGCACTGTTGGTGGGAATGTAAATTGGTGCAGCCACTATAGGAAACAGTATGGAGCTTCCTCAAAAAATTAAAACTAGAACTACCATACGATCCAGCCATTCTACTTCTGGTTATTCCTCTGAAGAAAACGAAAACACCAACTTGAAAAGATATATGCACTCTCACGTTCACTGCAGCTCTATTTACAATAGCCAAGATATGGAAACAACCTAAGTGTCCATCAAAGGATGAATAGATAAAGAAAATGTGCTCTCTCTCTCTCTCTCTCTACACACACACACACACACACACACACACACAGGAATGTTATTCAGCCATAAAAAAGAAGGAAATCCTGCCATTTGCAACAACGTGGCTTGACCTTGAGGGCATTATGCTAAGTGAAAGAAGTCAGAGAAAGACAAATACTATATGATCTCGCTTATACGTGGAATCTAAAAACAAACAAACAAAAAAACCAAGCTCATAGATAGAACAGCTCGATGGTTGCCAGAGGCAGGGGTTGGGCGGGCAGTGGATGGGGAGTGGGCGAAATGGGTGAAAAGGATCAAAAGGTATAAACTTCCAGTCACAAGATAAATAAGTCATGAGGATACAATGTCAGCATGTTGACTGTAGTTAATAATACTGTATTGCATATTTGAAAGTTGCTAGGAGAATAAATCTGAAAAGTTCTCATCACAGGAAAAAAACTTATAACTATATATGGTGATAGATGTTAACTAGATTTATTGTGGTGATCATTTTGCAATACACACAAATATTGAATCATTATGTTGTACATCTGAAATATGTCATATGTCAATTATATCTAATATAATGTCATATGTCAATTATACCCCCCAAAAATAAAAATTGCTATAAAAATTTTTAAGTATTTATTTACGTACAAAGAAAGGGAAATATCATTTTCACATATCCATAATGCAGAAGTGAGAGTGTCTCATTGGAAATGGTGAAAAATGGTTTTATGCACCAATCTTTAAATATAATTAACTGCCTACTTATCAAAAATGACTTACAGTCTTCTTGACCAACTTTTAGTTGCTTTAATTAGCATTAGACTCAGCTGAAAATGACAGAAAACTCCACCATCATTAAGAAGTCAAGCTTCTTCTACCCTCTTGCTCTGCCATCCTTAATTTGGCTTCAACCCCATGGTCTGAAATGACTGCTTGAGATCCAGCCATCATGCCCACGTTCCAGGCAGCCTGACCTTTCCAGAAGTTATACACGACACTTCTACTTATATCCACTTGGCTAGAACTTAGACATTTGGCCACTTCTGTCCACAAGGGAAGTTGGGAAATGTGGTATTTATTCTGTGGCTATGTATCTAGCTAAAAACAGGACATCAATGGCTAAAAAAGAGGAAAATAGATATAGGAGCCACTAGGAGTGATGTTTAGTGTCCTCCAGGTTGGATGATATAAATATTCAGGAGGAAATGCTTTTTAAAATTATGCTATAATAATGATAATGACTTTTCTTAGAAAGGTCAAGTGGCTCTCATTTATTACTCTAGGGCAAAACATTGCCACTGGTCAGAATGCGGACTAATTCCCCAGAGAGAGGCAATGCTCAGCTGGCGACAGAGAGGAATGGATTTTCAGAACAGAACCAGGGCTCATCTGGCCTGGTTCGCATCAACGGTCAGACAGAAGAAATGCAGCCTCCTCTGCAGCAGTCCCCAGCACCAGCTGCTCAGGTCACCTGCTTCTTATCTTTTGGAATCAGGACAAATCATGAGCTTTGATGACTTGAAACTTGAGCTGTGGGGAATTTAAAGGCGCCTGCGGTGTTTAACGTCAAATGAGCACATTAGGGTAAGGTCTCTGGAAGACGGAGCTGCTAATGCCCACTCAGGGCGCCGTGCGCCGACCTCATGCAGTGGGCTACAGCTGTGTGTTGCATAGGGCAGAATTTATTCCACCGAAATAAAGATGAGCGGTCAGAGACAAAATTATACCTTCAGTTGGTAGTGAAAAGTGGCTTTTAAATAAATCTTACGTTTCCCCAGATTAAACTATAATTTGGAAACAGATTCATTCATTGGTTTGTTCATTCACGGGTCAAGTGTTGCTTGGGTGTCTCTGAGCACGCGGCTGGCATATGGAGATGACCTAGAAAAGTTTGGTCAATTCTGATAGATTTGCAGGTGTCCAAGGTTTCCAGCGACACTGTGAGTTTCTTGGCTGTTTATTCAGCTGAGAAGGCAGTGTGGTGGGAAGAGCACTGAGTCAGGAGACCTGAGTTCAAGTCAGCGCCCGTGGAAGCTTGGGCCTAGTTCCCTCAACTGGATGATTTACGGTTGAGTTAGATAAGGGGTCTCAAGTCAAAGTCCTGCAGTGGCCAGGCACGTAACATCAAGTCGTGAAGCGGACCTGGCTTAAGAAAACAGAGGCAGAGGGCAATTTCGCTTTCCTCAACTCAGGTTTAAGAGATACGGCAGTGTGGGCCCAACGATCAATGGTCACCAACACTCAGCTTCAAAGCCAGAGAAGCAGCAGGGAGCAGGGGGGCCTGGGGTGACCTGAAGAGGACAGGCCCCTTCCGGGGCTGCTATTGCTCATCTGCAGTAAGGAACGTGGGCTAAGTGCTTCCAGGTCTCCCGAACTTTCAAGAGCATTGAGAAATACACATTGTTTTTCTTTTGTGAAACTTAATTGTTTTCTTTTTCTTCATTGACGCATAGCTGACATTCAACGTCACATCTGTTTCAGGTGTACAACTTAGTGATTCGACGTTTATAGCCATTATGAAATGGTCACACAGCAAGTCTAGTTACCACCTGTTACCGTACAAAGTTATTGCTGTTATTGACTATGCTCAACATTACATCCCAATGGCTTATTTTATAATGAAATTTCCTGATTTGGGGGCAACTAATTCAAAACTTTTATTTTTATTTATTTATTTTTTGAGGAAGATTAGCCCTGAGCTAACATCTGATGCCAATCCTCCTTTTTGCTGAGGAAGACTGGCCCTGAGCTAACATCTGTGCCCATCTTCCTCTACTTTATATGTGGGACACCTACCACAGCATGGCTCGACGAGCGGTACCATGTGCACACCCAGGATCCCAACTGGTGAACCCCGAGCCGCCAAAGTGGAACGTGCGCACTTAACCACTGCACCACCAGGCCAGCCCCCAAAACTGTTAAAAACCCTGTGCTAGTCAATCTTGTATAGGCTGACAAGAGATTTTCACATATTGAGGTACATGGGGTAACTATTCAAGTTCAAAACTGTTCAGGTTGAACTAGAAAGCCTGACTCATGGCCTATCAAACACACATTGTCCATCCACTCATCCATTAAAGTAAGGAATGTCTCTTGAGGTAAAGAAGGCACACTCCCCCTCCTACGCCCTATTGGTAACAACACCCTATTGGTAACGCCTGGATTAGTCCCTTTCCTGGCTTCAGGGTCATGTTGACCTACTAATTTGCAACTGAATACCTCTTTGAAAATGTATCTTGGGTGTGTTTAATGTGTCTTCTTTGTTCTAAAAAGATATAAGACTGTACTGAAACCCATGCTTCTCTGGAACGTCCTCTAAGGCCTTCCTGGGTTATAATCCCACTTTGGCACATAATAAACTCACCCCAGTTTTGACTTATAGGTTGGTTGTGGATTATTTGCATCGACAAGGCCAAAATAAAACAAGTTTGGTTTGTAGGGCCCACCATTTATGGTTTCTGAGTCACACTGTAATCACCGGAGAGTAGTACTAAGGTTGAGATGTCTAGACCCCCTGAGAACTTCAGCAGGTCAAAATCCCCCGAAACTACACACTAGATTACATTTTGCCGGGGGGGGGGGGGGAGGACTCGTAAGTTTCACTAAAGTTAAGAACCCACGACCAGCAAACCTTTACGATCCCACCAATGAGCCCAGCACAAGTTTCCAGCACTGACTTCAGAATGCTAAGCAACGAATGATGTAATCAGACACTCATTCATTCACTCACTCATTTGACAATTTGAACATTCATTGTGTTTGCGCCATCTTCCAGGCGTTGGGAACAGAGAAGAGAACAGAAGAGGCAGTCTGTTCTCATGAAGTGCAGGTTCTAGAGGAGAGACACAGATAATATCTACAGAAGCAGAAAAGGTGCAAATTATGTCAGGCGCTGATGAGGGTGACCGAGTTCAGAGGAGAGCGAGAGGGTGGGCGGAGGGTGCTGTGGGCAGAGGGAAGGGGGAAGGCCTCTCTGTCAAGATTTTACCTGAGCAGAGGCAGAAGGAAGGAAGCGAGCCACGCCGGTGTCTGGGAAGACATTTCAGAGGAGGGCACAGCACAACAAAGCAAGGCAGGGCGCAGAGTGGTCTGTTTGTGGAGGAGCCGGGTTAGTGACCTACCAGTGGGGTCAAAGGATGGCTCTGAGAATTTTTTTTACCAAACAAAGCATTCCTTCAAATTGTTTGCAACGATTTTATCTCTTGAGGTGGATAAAGCCCAGTTTAGAAGCAAAGCTAAGAAGAGAGGCCCACCCCCACTGCGGCTGGGCCCATAAACGGCTGGTCTTTCCTGAGAGCCACCTAGGACGTTTAACAAGAGCTATGAAACAGCCGCACCCGTTGACCTGGTCCCTTCACTTTGTGGAATATTTTTGAGGCGAAAGGGGGAAAAAACCCAGGTTTACGAAAACATCCTTAGCCGGGCCTTGTATAACACATGCAAAAATTTCAAACAATCCTAATCCTCAAAAATAGAATGAGAATTAGCAAAAATAAGCAACGAATTTCAACATGCTCAGATTCTATAAAGCTGTTAAAATGACCTGGGAACAACAGTAATAAACGGAAATGTACTATAGGAAAAACATAAAGTGGAAAAAGCAAGATACAGACTTGGGTATTTATGCTGATCAAAATTATGGAAAAGTTATGGCTGCCTGTTAACAAGGACCAAAAGAGAACTGGGAGGGATACAGGACATCTGTCATCCCGTCAGCATTGGCTTTGGGCGGAGTTGCTTAGGTTCTTCACAGATCTTTAATTTCTGTTTCTGTTGTGTTACGTGTCAGATTTTTTTACGCTGAGGTTTACCACCTGTGAAGTCCCATCCCTGTGTGCTGCTGCTCAAAGGGACAGGGCTGTCCGCAGGCGCTGAGCACGCCGTGCAACGGTGGGGACACGCAACCGGAGTCCCCCAGGCTGGGTCTGCTTGCGCCGTCGCTGGAGCGGGGGTCAGCAAGGCGCTCTGGGTCAGGGTTCTAGCATCCCTACTACAGACAGGCTCCCCGATGGGGCGGCTCTCTCGCGGGGGCCGCTGGAGCTGTAAGCTGCCGTTTCAACTGGGGCAGCGTCTAGAAAGTTCCCTGCCCTGACAGTCCCCACCCTCTTCCCGAGGCTGCCAAGAGGCTAATTTTGTAGAGGTCTCCTTGTGGGGGGAGGGGTGCCCCGATTTATAGAGTTTCAAAGCAAAACACTATCTAGTCCAGACTGAGCTTGGAGACCTGTTCTCGTCGTTCAGGTTAGTGGTCATCTCTTCAGAAAGGGCTTCGCCGGCTGTCAGTCCTAAAGTAGCTCCTAGCAGAGGATGGGTCACCTGCTTTGTGTTCCCTGTGTTAGTCCTGCGGATGGTCTCACAGAATCTTGCTAATTTACTTGTCAACTTGTTTATTGCCTGTCATCCCCCATTGTAATGTATAACTGTCTCCTTGGAGACAGGGAGGACTGTGCTGGCTTATTTCCTGTTGGTGCCCACAGTCATTATTTTTTTAGTGAATTAATGAACAGACTTGCAACAATCAGCAATCCGGAGTCTCTGGACCTCGGCAGCTCATCTGGATGTCATTGCTCAAGCCGTCCTGCACGAAGGATTTCACACTGGAAAATGAGACCACAAAACGTGGCCTCTGCGTTCATTAGAATCTCAGCAGGAGGTCCCACCCTCTGGGGCCCAGGAAAGGGCTGCTCTTCACGTACCCTCCTTGAAGAGCCCCCATATCCCCCATCCCCACTCTGCCTTCTGCCTCTCCTTCCCTCCGCTTCTTCTGGAGGAGGAAGGCCGACCAGCACCGGCAGACACGAGGGAAATCTCTCTCCACATCTTTCCTCCAGCAGCTGCATGCCCTTAGAGAGGAGAAGGGCATGCATGGAGGGTGCAAACGGGGAGTAGTGACTCAGGCCATGCAGATTTGTGGTTAATTCTTGCACCATTTTAAACAAACAGCTCACAAAACAGCTCAAGACAAAGGAGATAAAACGTCTCCTTCATTCCACAAACTGGAAGCTAGCGCCAGAACCCCAGCAGGAAGCGCACGCTCTTGCATTGCACTGTCAACATAAAGCTGCTTTCTGGCTGCTGGGCGTGCAAATGTTGTCTGACTCGCACCAGCTAAAGCAAGTCTTTAGTCTGGAATGTCTGATACGCTGCTTCACAGTGTGTGAAGATGAAAGAATGTGGCGACTGAAATGAAGGCTAAGAATCTCTCTCTTTCTAAGTATTCTTATCAAGAGCCA
The DNA here is from genome assembly GCF_021613505.1 of Equus quagga. Taxonomy (NCBI): domain Eukaryota; kingdom Metazoa; phylum Chordata; class Mammalia; order Perissodactyla; family Equidae; genus Equus; species Equus quagga. Next base: position 130,319,265 of record NC_060273.1, read on the forward strand.
AGACTTCCAAGGATTTTTTCTAGTCAGTCATTTTCTGACAGTTTAAACCAAATTGCTGAAAATATGCATGCCTTTGGTAACAACAGCTTACATTTATTGAAAGCTTACTGTGTGCCTGGCATTGTTCTAAGCTCTTTACATGAACTCAACAATCTTAAGAGGTAGTCACTATTCTTTTTTATTGATGAAAAAACTGAGGCCCAGAGCAGTTAAGCAACTTGCCTGAGGTCATCCAGCCAGAAGTGACAGAGCCAGGAAAGAGATCCAGAAAATTTGGCTCCAGCATCCATACTCAACCTTTAGAGGGAGAACCCAATTGTCAATTATGTTGACTTTTTATAAAGCTCGAGTCATGTAAGAATTCAATAAAAGGTTGCTACCAAGAAAAAAATAATAATAAAAATAATGTTCGTAAAGCACCAACCCTCGTAGACGGAGCTCACCCAGTGGCTGCCATTGTATCATAAAGAGGTCTCGGAAAAGAGAATGTCCCTCTCCCATAGAGATTAATTTCCTTTGTAACCAATTAAGGGCAAGTTGCCTTTTCTGAATTTTCTTCGGTGACCTTGGCATTTAAAATCATACTTGTTTAGGAAACTGGAGTGAAATCCACTTTAGAAGGAATCATAAAAATGCTGGCAAACAGGGAGAAGTCAGCATATATATAAGGAGTTCAGGAGGATGTATGAATGCCAGAAAGAAGATCGGGAGGGAAGTAACCCATGGTGCGATGGTCACTGAGTGAGGATAGGGTGATCTGGGGAAGGCAGTGTTTCCCTGGGCTGACCTCTATTCGGCACTGGCTGCTACAAACATTCTTGGACACGTCTTTTGGTGCACACATGCGAACATTGCCATCAGGCATATACCAGGGAGAGGAATTCTGGACTGCGCGATACATATATCATCGTCCCCTTGGTATCCTCAGGGGACTGGTTCCAGGACCCCCGCCCCAGATACCAAAATCCGTGGATGCTCAAGTTCCTTATATAAAATGGTAACGTTTTTGCATACAACCTACACACATCCTCGTGTACACTTTGTCATCTGTAGATTAGTTATAATACCTAATACAGTATAAATGCTATGTGAATAGTTGCTACACTGTATTGTTTAGGGGATAATGACAAGAAAAAAAAGTCTATACATGTTCAGTACCGACACAACCATTGCAGGCCTTTTGATCTGCAGTTGGTTGAATCCGTGGATGCTGAACCACAGATACAGAGGGCTGACTGTACCCCAGCTTCAGCCGACATTTCCACACACTTTTCCCAGGTGGTTCCTTGGTGACAACTCCTTGTCAACACTTGGTATTCTCGGTCTTTTACATTCTAGCCATTCTCGGGGGGTATTTAGTGGTATCTAACATGGTTTTATTTGCATTTCCCTGATGATTCCTGAGATTATCATGTGTTCCATGGCCATGTTCTTCTGGACATTTTGTGACATTTCCTTTGAAGTCTTTGCTCCTTTTCTATTGAGCTGTTTTTTTCATACTGACTTGTAGGAGTTCTTCATCTGTTCTGGATAAAAGGGCTTCACTGGTTATTTGAATGGCCAATATCTTCTCCGTGACCTGCCCTCTCACTCTGTCAGTGGTGTCTTTGATCTGATGAATACTAAAGATACACAAAAATGAACTCCAGCTGAATGTAGATTTTATTTTATATTTTTGCTGAGGAAGATTCACCCTGGCCTAACATCTGTTGCCAAACTTGCTCTATTTTGTGCGTGAGCTGCCATCACAACATGGGCACTGAAAGACGAGTGACATGGGTCTGCACCCAGGAACTGAGCCCAGGCCGCCAAAGCAGAGCGCGCCGGACTTCACCACTGGGCCACCAGGGCTGGCCCTGAATGCAGATCCAACTGTGAAATGAAAAACAACAGAGCAGCTAGGAGAGAAGAATGTCGTCGTGACCTTGGGGTAGACAGAGATTTCTTTTATATGATTCTCAAAGCACTAACCTAAAACGGAAAGGTTGGTAAATTAGACTACATTAAAATTAGGAACTTGTGTGCATCAAAAGACATCATTAAAGAGTGTGTAAGCACTTGCATTATATCATTCAGTCCTTTCAAATGTGGATACAAGCATCTCTGTATTAGAGATGAGGAATCGAGGCTCAGGGAGGTTAATGGACTTGCCTTGGACCACAAAGCCTACGAGTGGAGGAGCCGGGCTTTGAACTCAGGTCTGACTGAGTCTAGAGACCAAGCTTCTGACTCCTAGTGGTGCTGTGCCTCTTTTCCTACCTCCAAAGTGCCCCCTGTGGGGCCTAGCACAATGCTGGGCTCCAGACAAGTGTTGCACTTGGCTTTCCATGTGCCTTCTTCCCTGCAAGCTATCCATTCCCTCCACCTCCGCTTTGTTAGCTTGGGCTGCTGGGCACAGTGGCTCTTTGATCTTTTTCTTAGTCCAAAGGAAGCAAGGCTCTTCCGGGCGTGAGCCACCACAGCTGCACCTGGGAAAGACTTGCACAACTGTTCTGTGTCTGGAGCTTCTCAGATCCAGCAGGATGAAGGGCAAAGCCCTGCAACCAGGGGAAGAAGCAGCCCTTGATGCGGTGCACCAGGTCCGCCAAGCCCTGCACTGCATGCTTGGCGACTGCTGGAGGCAGTGAGGTCCCCATATCGGGGCCTGTGGGCCACCACTTCTGCTTTCCCTTCCTGGTGGCAGAGGCCCTCCACAGAGCTGGAATCTGGGCACCTGGGAAGGGCACTGTGCAGGCTGCCTTTGTGGGACACGGAACCAGAGCTGGGTTTGGGGGCTGTGGATGAGTCACTTGGAGTTGCTGCTGGGGTCACCACAGGCCCAGGCAACACCTATGACAAGAGAAGGTGGAGGTCACCTGGTCCTGTAAGTAGTCTTGTGAGAACTAGACAATGTCAGGACTGCACCCATTTGCGTACTCCAAGGGGAGGTGGCTCTGTGATCACTGCGTCTCAGCATCCCCAGGTGAAAGGATCGCAGACCTGCCTCCAGGAGCACATTGGAGCCGATCATGCTAGTCATGGTGGCTGCCACTTACCGAGGACTCATGTGCCAGCCGCAGTGCCAAGCTCTTCATATACATTTTCTCAATACTTACAATCCCCAGTGAAATGCAAACTATCATCATTTCTAAGGTATAGTCGCAGAAAAGGACACTCAGAAGACTAATTTTGGCTCCTCTATGCCCCCACAGCTGCTTCAGGATTCAAACCCGCATCTGTGTGACTTCACACCTCAGAGGACGTTTCCGAGGAAGCTAATGGAGCTTAGGCCTCAGAGCCCCCACCCACACGAGTCCCCTCCGAGGCACTGGGAGGGCGCTGGCAATGTGTTCACATGGTCATATGTTCTCTAAAAACGTGCAAAACTAAAAACAAATTGCAAAATTAATAGATTGTATCCTTAGTTGCCATTTCTTTCCTCTTCGTCTTCCCTCCCTCAAACTTGCCCTGGTGTTGTGTGAGCTGGGCATTCTGGGCATCTGGCTAAGAGGAATCTGAGTCAGGGATATATTCAGTTTGGGTTTGGTGGGATATATTGACGCAGTTCTCAATCACCCTTCGATTGTGACGTTATTGCTGGCCGTCCCACTGAAGGAATGAATGCCTTCCAGAAAAACTCTGCTGCCCACCTTGCCCACTCACCTGGCCTCGTGACCCGAACGCACAGAACCAGAGATGGGACCGCAAATAGGAATGTGGCCCATGTCTTCAGCGCAGGAAGTATGTGCGAAGTGGAGAAGAAACAGGCAACTTTCAAGAAAACCCATTAGTGATCAAAACCAATTTTTATCTGTCTATTCTCTCCATAGACAATAATATCACAAAACTGTCGTCATATAAAGAGGCAATCAGAAAGCATGCAGCCAAAAAATATAGGAAAAAAATTATAGAGGTGTGTCAGGCAGTTAATAAAAATATTATATTATTTTTCTGGATTTTGGTATACTCTGTGAAATTTGTCAGTTTTTAAAAATTTGTAAATTGTGGAGGTTTCTTTTCTCGTTCTAAATAGTCACTTTTGTAGCTAACTTTTTGTTTATAATTTTGTATCTTTTTCTTAAAGAGGGCCCCCCAACCTGGAACTGAGTCTGCCCAACTCGTGCTCTCAGCAAGGGTGATGTTCCACCTCCTGCATCGGCAGGTTCACTGTCCTCAGTGTGGACAGAGAAAGGGGGTCTTGAGGTCTGGAAAAGCCTGAGCTCCAGCACTTCAGGAATTGCCACAGGTGTAGATGGGAGGCTGCGGGCATCCTCCAGCTGGGCAGGAGGCTGACAAGGGTGCGACAGCACAACGAAGCTCCCGAGAGAGGGACGCCAGCAGCCTGAAGTGGGGCACGTCCGATGTCGACAAGACCAAAAGAGGGGCAGGGGCAATTCAGAAATCGCTTGGCCTTTGTCATGTGCAGAGGCTCTCCGCACAGGTCCATCTCTAACTGAACTTACTGATGAGATTTCCTTGAACATCCCAGCCCAATGGGCATTTTTGGTGCCACCCTAGGAGCAAAGATGCAGATGTGAGCGGGTGTGAGGGAGCGGGGCTGCTGCACATGAGGTATGTTCTGTCTCCCCATGGGCTCCTGGGCAGCGGACACAGAAACACGACTGGCGGCCCCTGGTGCACTTAGAGTCAGGGTTGGAGCTTACCGTGTCCTCCGGCAGCCCGACCACACCACTTCATTCATTCTGGCCCCCAGGAGGTCTGGGGACGCAGGACTGAGCCTGCCTTGGCCTCAGGAACATGTTGCCTTTGTGGTTTTCACTTCTCCACCTGGTGTCTGGACTGCAAATTACAGGAGACGACGGTGCATCTGCTGTCCCCACGGAACAAAGGGACGGCGGTAGTGACAGGCTGACGTGGTCCACCCAGGCTCCAGGAACGCTCCTCTCCCCGGCTCCCCTCCCAGCCAGCTGGGGCGCAAGCTGGTCACGGTCTTGGAGGAAGCTTCAGCGGGGACAGGCCCAAAGAGGGGCTGCTTTGCTCAGAGGCTGTGGTCCAGGGCAAGGAATGAAGCCCCCATCGACTCCAAAGTTAAAGAAAATGACTGTACAGCATGAGCAAGGTCTCATTTGGAATTCGAATAAGCAGAGAGGCTGAAGAAGGCAGAGTCACCGATCCAAGAACAGCCTGCCACAAGCCTCGTCGCCCGGCTAGCCTGCCCTGGGATGTCCCCCAGAGTTCTGCCCCTGGTTTATGAGCACAGGGCCCAAGGGTTATTTCTCGGCCTCTGTCTATGTCTCCCTCTGAATGACAGCACACACAAGAGTGAACACATACACACAGCCTGCACTACTCTCCCATGTGACCACAGGCAGAGTCAATCCCCTTCTGTATACAGTATAGACACACAATACAATTCTGCACACAATACATACACACAATAAAATGAGCAGCATTTGGGATAATGTTATGGACTGAATTGTGTTCCCTAGAAATTCATGTGTTGAAGTCCCAAGCCCCAGAATCTCAGCATGTGATTGCATTTGGAGAGAGGGTTTTAAAGAGGTGATTAAGTTCAAACGAGGTCATTAGGGTGGGTCCTAATCCCATGACTGGTGCCCTTATTAGGAGAGGAGATTAAGACACAGACAGACACCAAGAGAAGACCATGTGAGACCCAGGGAGAAGACAGCAGTCTAAGGCCAAGGAGGAGGGCTCAGAGGAAACCAACCCTTTCTACATCTGGTCTTGGACTTCTAGACTCCAGAATCGTGAGAAAATAAGTTTCTGTTGTCTAAGTTCGTTCCAGTCTGCAGTGCTTGTTCTGGCAGCCCTAGCAAATTAATATAGATAAGGACAGCGAGTTCATCTCACCAGTGTCTATAAGCAGCAAAAGATATTCCTTGAAAACTGATGTTGGCTTGCTTAACACATGGATGGCTAGGAATTTCACATTTGGGGTTTTGCAGCCATTGTTCTGGGCCAGGCCTGTGGATGCTCCCTCAGAGCTCACAATGATCCTTACCAAATGCATCTGCAGCCCAGCATCTTCTGGTGAGTTCCCACGCTTGCCGTCACCCCTGACGCTACTAGGGTTTTGCAGCCTGCGGAGTCGTCTTTTCCCCTCATGGTAGATCCTCATCACGAACCAGGAAGGAAAGGAAAGGGGGCAGATGGTAACTTTTCCTAAATACTGAATAGGTTCTGGATCTGGTGGGCGGGGGCCTGGAGAAAGGGTGAAGGCCTATATGGGGTGATAGGCTGGGTATTTCCAGTCTGCTGGGGGAGGGAAAAGGTGGAACAAAGTTGCTACAGCAAAATGAGAGGATCTGCGGGGGTGCGGTGGAGAGAGTGGAGGGGTACCAGGGCAGAGAGAAAGAACAGCCTGCAGAGGGAGTGACTGCACAGCCTATAGGGTAGCGCTACTCAACAGAACTTCCCGTGAGGATGAAATGTCCTGTATCTGCGCTGTCCCATAGGATAGCCACTACTCACGTGGTAATTGAGCACCTGAAATGTGGTTGGGTGTGACTGAGGCACTGAATTCTTAATTCCATTCTGGCTATTTTCACTGTAAATATGAATAGCTACACGTGGCTACAGTCTTAGCACAGTTCTAGAGCTCGGGGCCGGCTTTACCTGCTTGCTCAATAGCTACCTTCCCCTTCCCGGCTCACATGGCCCCAGTCGCGTCCAGGCAGTCAGAAGCCGTGCGCTTCAGGGGAGAGCGAGCTGCTCCCAGGGTCTCTGGGGAGAGGTGAATCTTGATTAGTGTAAGCCAGTTACAATAATTATTTAGAATATAATTACTCTCCTAAACCTAGTCACTGGTTTAGGAGTAGGCAAATGATGCAAATCCAGCCAGTGAGACATAGGGGGAAGTCTGCTGGAGGAGTCTGGAACGTTCCCCTCGGTCTTAGAAAGTGTCATAAGGAGGGGATAGTCCCTCTGCTGGCCCTTGGGTTCTCTTGTGAGGATCTAATGCTTAGAATTGCTGGAACCATCCCATGCCCATAAGGGGACAAAAGCCAGTAGCTGAGGATGGCTGATCTAAAACACGGAAAGAACGTGGGTCTTCAGCGATGCGGCACGTCATAACCAGCCTTGGGACTGTCCTACCTCCTTTGTTCTGCGAAGCAACAATTCCCTTCATTAGTAAAGATATCTGAAGCTGAGTCTTCTGTTAAATGCAATCGAAGTATTCTTTTGGGATTAGCAAATCCATGGCAGGCAGCCTGCATTTCTGCCTCCAATGCCAATGCTATAAAATACAGCACTTTTCTCATCTTTCTTCTGAAACGAATGCTGCAAGCAGCCACTACCGATCAGCTGGAGTTAATGTGCCACATAACAATGTGTTCGCTGTTCCTGCTCTAGGACAAAAGAACTCGAGCATCTGCTTTGCCACAAACACCCTCACAAACGTTTTCTTCCCAATGGTCCTGGCTAACAATTGGAAAGTGTTCCTGCAATATCAACGATACCTCAATGCCCATGACACGCCAGCCCACAGAAACAACTCACATAAGTCTGAGTCAAGGGAAACAGGTTTTCTTTATGTCCGAGGACATAAAGAAAGGACTTATTTTTTAAGGATCCATTCGTGCTTGGAAGGGAAGTCAGTCACACGGCAGTCTTTATTTGAATATAATGGAGCAAAAAATGCTCTTTTATTAATCTGATGTACATTAAATATCTTTGCAGCTGTTACATGAATATTAGGTATCTGGCGTATAAATGTGTACACACTTCCACATTTGATAGCTTTCCACCGCACACAGGGCGTCCTGCACGGTGCATGCCCTTTCACAAGGAGACGCATGGCTGTCTCGCGACATTTGTTAAAACACGCTTGGTCAAACATTTTGGCAATCGGGAATCAGACACAGAGGAGCATACCAGAAAGATGAGTTCACAACAGGACCAGTTGTACTTAGGATGAAAACTCCAGAAACCTGAAACAGAACTTATTGGAGTTCACACATGCAGCACACAGATACGGTACAATCGGGGTAACTGGAACATTCACAGCAGGAGGTCTTACAGAGCAGTAAAAACAGAAAAGAAACAAGACAAAATAAAGCAAAACGCCCAAACGTCAAAACTAAGGACAGGCCCACTGCCAAGCTCTCAGTGCAAAGAAGAGGATTGCGGGTTAGCGTGGGTCCAAATGGAGCTTCACCGGAAACAAAAGCTCTTCTAGGACCTTGTCCACAGTATCTAGACATTGGTGAAGGACACAGGATCTGTTCAACACGGTCCTGATCAGGGCGAGGCTGCATTACGGCATTCTGGACGCTATGAGAGCACAGATCAAGAAAGAACACTTCTTTCTTCTGTTTGATTTAGGACACAGACTCAGTACAATAAACCCATCACAATAGTGGTGGAAACGAGATGAAGCCAATCTGTCCGGTTCCATCCAGGCAGGCCTGGGGACTGTCAAAGGCAAGGAAGGAGTTTCCCTCCTGGACGCCTACTTGGGGTGAGAGGGGAGACACTTCGTGACTTCAAACGAGTTTATTTTTGTTTACATAGCCTAACGGCCAATTTACTGCACATTCTCCCTGAAGGTGGGTCCTATGCTGAGTGGATACAAAGGGAGAAAGAAAGCCTTTGTGTTCTGATGTGAGGTTGAGCTTGCTAAGTCTTTCCTTTCCTCGGGCTTATGGGCAACGCTGACTGCAAACCCACCGGACTTAACTGGGTTTGGCCTAGGTCTTTGCAGTGGGAGCCACGTACTGGTCAGGGTTTTAGGCGGCCGTGTGCAGGCAAACGATGAACAGCCGTCTGGGGGGAGGAGCCTGATTTGTAGAGCTTGTGGATTGCCATGGTACAAATACTCCCATCATGGCCGATTTCAAGCTACAGATGTGATGTCACCGAACCCAAAGTTTGGAAGATGTGCACACCAGCACACCATTGTACAGCATTTCTACCATACAGACCCAGCAGGCATACATTAACTCCAAGGCATCGATAATACTAAAAGGGAGTAAGTAATCAGAAAGGGATGAGTTTTGAATATTTATTATCTTTGTTTTTAAATGTATTTAATTCTAAGTTTACACAATTTAATTTTTATAGCGGCTGTGTTTCTCAACTGGCTCACAAAATTCCTGAAACAGTTGGCCCTGATGAACTGGTGTGAGCTTGCTCCAGCACATCGCTGGCGTTCGATGGCTTTGGCCCCTGTGAGCAGCCTCGGCCAGTCACTCTCCAGGCTGCTTAGGACCCCACATCCCTGCTTCTAGGGTAGGCCACTGGCTTGCTGTGAAACCCTGTCTGAGTCCGAACAGAGGGCTGAGAGCTGCTTTCTCCTCCTCATTCTGGGCACTCTGGGCTCTAAGGGGACATGGAATGTGGTAGGGTAGGCGGAGAGGGGACAACCTCTGCAATTACAGCATTTAAATCTGAATGGACAGCACCCAGCCTTCAGCACCAAGGAGGACCCTCTGTAGGCCGGGGGGAGTGGGTCCACCTCGCACAGTCGATGACTTCCAAGAACCTCGCTGCAGCTTCCTCATGTTTCAGGAGTCAAATGCTCTCAGACTTCTGCCCCAGAAAGGAGCCTCTCTGATTTCACGCCAGTGGTGCCCATCCCATCCCCCACCAGAGTTGAGAAGCAGCTGGAAACCTAGCCCAGCACAGGGAGCTGTGTCAAAGCCACCAGTCTAGAGCTCACAGCCCTGCACCCCCTCCCGTCCAACGTGTCCTCCGCCCTCTGGGCCTCCACTGCAGGCAGGGGCGGCACATTCTTGACTCCCAAATGCCCCAGCAAAGTTCGGCCTTGCTTTTGCACACTGCTAGAGTCAAGAGGTGATGAGAGGAGGAGAGGAGGAAGAAGAATAGAGGGGAGAGGATGGGAGTGTGTACCGCCCGGAGGAGGTAAGGAGGAGAGCGCCGTGGGCTCTCAGAGGGGACCTTGGAGGGTCAGTGCCAAGCGCCCTCTCTCTGCTCTGCCTCCCCTCAGGCCCCAGAACCCCGAAGGTCTTTTGCAGCTTCCAGACACCTTGTGACAACCATGCACTGGTTTTAAACTGAAATCTGAAAATCTCCTGCTACTGACTGTCAGAACCTGTTTTCCGGGTGGCTTATCTGCTGAGGGTCGAGGGGACAAGCTGCCTGAGGAGATCGGCAGAGACAGTGGACTCGGTCACACGTCTCTGCAATCAGAGAGGGAACCCCAGCAAGCTGGGGCTGGGGGAAAGGGCAGCAGCAGAGGGACCAGGGAAGTGCTGACTCCACTCAGGAGGGAGGGAGGGGAAGTGCCAGGGCTGCCGGCTTGGGAACAGACCCGCCAGCCCCCCACCTTGAGTTTCAGGCCATAAAAAGAACATCTCGGAAGAAACGGGGACTTTAAAAATGAAAATCTGTATAAAACTGGGGCTGTCTTTATAGGGCTGCTGATTCTCCTCCTTGAATCGTACCTTCGTGGGATTTCCTGTTGAGACTTTTACAGAAATTGCACACGTGTGGCTCCATTTTTCTCAGTTTCCAAGGACTGGCTAGCTGTCCCTCCAACAGAGGCCAAGCAGTTTGGGGGCTTTCTCCTCCTGTCAAAGATTTCCCAATTTCTGAGTAGCTCCTGCACTGCCCATCACAGGCTATTACTTCTCTTAAATTTGGAAAAATAACACTTTGTGTTTGTGGGGAGGGGGTTTCAACATGTAATGGGGTCAGCATGAGGCCCCCATCATGGAGGGTTTCTCTTTCACTTCCTGTTTCTCCTGCCCCCATTTAAGGGTGGAGGACCTGCTGACAGCACAGAGCCTCAGCCCAGCGCAGGGAGGCGCTCCTCAAATGCTTCTGGAAGAATTCCACAAGCCGACAGGAGATGGGGGAAGCCTCTGCCCAGCTGCCTCCCTGGCCCCACCCTGACAGCCGTAAACAACGGCCTAAACAGACCATGAACGGCATCCTCATAACTCCAAATCCCGGATGACTGAACTGGCTCTAGGTAATGTTCGAGAAAGACTGAGGAAACCCCGGCCGTGGTGAGACTGTCGATGCAGGAATGGTCAGGAGTTGGAGGAAGAGAACGTGCCATGGAGAGCTGTCCTCCTTGCCTGGAATGATGAGGGACACACAACACATCCAGGAGACACCGACAGTTTTCTTTGACTACATTACACAGAATACGGGAGAAGCTTTACTCAAAATACACTTCGCTTGGCAGACACAAAAACTGTAAGAAATGTACAGTCTACTTCAGAGTGCCCTCCTGTGCCGAGTGCTTTTTGTTGTTGCAAGGTGATAGGTGTTTTTGTAGGTCTGGTAAGTGGACTAAGGTCAGCATGTCATGGGGTTAAAGGAAACCCAAATACAGCCAATGTACACCTTAACCACTAACCAGTTGTCTTTCTGTGATACCAGGTGAAGGCCAAATTCAGACATTCTGGCTTCAGAGCCTGTAATGCATATACAGGTGAGTTGTTTTATTGAAAAAATAGGTAAAGGCCATTTCGATATTAAACAAAAAAAAATGGAGAATATCATATTCTATTTTTGTTGGCAGAGGCAATCAGAAGGTGTTCCCGTGGAATGCTTTTAAAATGATCCCAGGGCTTAGAAAGTCTCGCTGTGCCTGAATCTCTTCTCTGGAACCTTCTCAATGATGTCTTAGACCCTCTCTTCTGTCACTACCTTTCCCATCTCTCCCTTGATATCTCAAGACACTCAGAGAAGTGGCTAAGCAGTTTTTGGTGCAAACCTGAACTCTGATTTCGTGAGATTTATAAATAAAGGTGAATTTGCCAACTTTGGTGAAATCACTTAAAGACTGTTTCTGACGGCCTCAGTGTACTAAAGACCACGTTTCAAGAGCAAAACGGGGTAGAGAGTCCGGGGAGCTCCAAGACACGGCCTTTGCAATAGTACCGCGATCAGAGAGTCTTCTAACCGTGTGTATCTGCTGGCGGGGGGTGGGAGGGGGTCCCTTTCCTGGGCAGGCAATGATAACTGTCAAGCCAGTGTGGAACGGAGATGATGCTCAGGATCCTAAAAAGCTGGCAGCACAAACATCACAGGAACTGTGTTCTCTGGACTACTCCACAGGGGCTTCCCAAACCACTTCCTGAGCTCCTGCATGCTTGCCTATTTCCTAATTTTTCAGTTTCTAAACTAAACCTACTTGGCCCTTGTAAAGATGAGGTTAGCATCAGAAGAAGGTAGTTAATAAGATGAAGCCATTTTCATGAAGATCCTCTAGAATCTTGCACTAGCTGCAAGTCTATGCTCAACAGACGGGGAAACTGAGGACCAGAGATGTTCAGTGCCCTCCATTCTCCCCAGCAAGATCTGGGTCTCTGTTGGCTGGTGGTGGAGCTTGGCCTAGGACCCTTCCATCTTCTCTCTGGGTGTGACATGATCCCTGGCTGCTGGGTTTGGCTTCCAAGGCAGCAGGGTTGAAGGCGAGCTGGGTGCTGTAAGACCCATTACTTGGGGTGTAATGTGGTACAGGATTTACAGTTTAGAGCAGCTGAGTTTTTTTTCCTACTGAGAGGACCCAGCGATAATAAAAGGATTCAGGAGCATTCTGGATGGATTCCAAAGAGCTGTGAGGAAATTTTAGACAGAAAGGGAGTTAGAGATATCGGAGCAAGTGGGACTGTCCCCTAGGCTCTCTCTTTGCACGTACTCGCGTTTTCCTTCCACTGTGGATGAAACGGGAGGCTGGTTGCATGTCCTGTGCCAGTTGCCATTCGGATAGAACTGAGAGTTTCTGTTTACTCGCACGGCTGTGTCTTACTCCAGCCAACCCAGGACAAGCCAGACAGGCCACACCACATATTTGGGAACAACCTGAGCTCTCTTGTAGGGAATCAGGGTGATGGGAGCAACATGGGGGAGGCAGAGAAAACTGCACGGAAGGTGGAAGAGGTGGTGACCAAGAAGGTTTGTGACCACAGACTGTCCAGGAAATTAGAATAGACCCCTCTTGGGCCACCTGGGGGGCTCGGATTAGGTGACAAGAAGGCCAAGAAAAGCCCTTCTGGAGAGGCACGCTGGCAGGTCTCAGGAGGTGGGGTTCTGCTGGTTCCTCCTATTCTGACCCAACTCAGTGTGCGAGCAAAATTCCGTGTACACTGCGCTCTGCAGCTTGGGAGATATTTTATGCATTTAGAGCCACAACAGACATTTCTCAAAGTAAGGTGGCCCAGGGAGCAAAGTTAACCATCATGGAAGGCTCAAGAGCGGCCTCCGTGCCCATTTCTATCTTCTTTTGAATGGCTTGACGGGGACACACATCCCACATCTGCGGTTATCACTGCGCGTGCTACGTTCAACTAGAAAAACCTGCTCAGGTCCCCAGATAGGTCTTTTTTAACAAGATAAATCAAGGGGTAGGTAGGTGGGGAACAAATACCTATGGAAGAGGAGTAACAGAAGGGTACCTTCTTGGGTTGTCTGACTGCCATCTTTGTCCTCCAATAAATCACAGGAGGGGGCAGGCGGGGCGGGGCAGGGGAGGAGGGCAGGTTCTGTTTCTCCCCTGCTTTGCTGATGTCAGTCTCATAGGTCTCACCTAGTTTTTATTGCGTTCCCTTCCTCCTGCCACCTTTGTAGCTTTTGGCTTGAACTTTCCCGATGTTCTGGCTCCGAGCCCGTGTCCCCAGGGAAGCACCTTCTTCCTGCCAGCCCCCCACCCCAGGCTGCCCCCTCTACAGACTCGAACTACTTTAAGGGGGAGGTGATTAATGGCTTATGTTAATGAAAGCAGCTTTTCAGGGAATCTGAACCCTGCAGTCTGGAGCTCCAGGAGGATCACTGCGGGGTGGGGTGGGGGGAGCAGGGAGGCCGAGTGGCCTCTGGGGTTAAGACATCTTTGGATGTAATGACTACTGCAAACAAAGTCAGTCCCCTCCCCGAGGCCCCAGGGCTGTGGCCTGCTGGAAATGCCTATAATAAGTAATGAAGATAACCCTCTAACAGGACAGAGAGTAAAAAAGGAATGTTTTGATATGGGATTTATTCCTGGCTGCTGGTCATCACTGCAAGTCTACAAGGAGGCTGCCAATTTCAAAGAAGATGAGTAAAAAGGACAAGCTTGGAGGAGGGGCAGGCCCGAGGGGTGAGAAGGTCACGGAGCTGCCAGCCCGTGGGAATGTCCTGCTGACCTCTCTCTTCCAGGCCCGGCAGATTCAGAGGTAAAATGAGCAGCCAAAACCCACCAGGAGATGCTGACGTTGTCTGCTAGAGGGGCCCTTGGAGAATGGCAGGCTGTGATTTCACACAGAGCCAGCAGCCAGGAACACAGTGCCCAGTGCCCCAGCCCAGCAGAAACTGGAGGAACGGGACCCACTTCAGTGATGCCAGCCAGAAAGTCCAATATCAACTACCCGGGGGCACTGTTCCTCAGGAAAGCGGTACCCTCGAGGTATCATTTTGCATTTCCAAATGGCTTTAGGTGTGAATTTCTTCCTAACTTGCAATGTATAACTCAGATGACTGACAGTCTCTGGACTGGAGAGAGTCTGGATGGCCGGCGGGACCAGGTAGGCAGACCCAGGTTTTAGAAGGTGGCTTTCTTTCCTTGCACCTGCTCTCTGGCAAGACGAGTGGCAGCTGGGGGAGAGGTGGGGAGACGCGGGGTAAATGGAGGCAGAAGCTCTCTTTCTCTGATCTGATTTTCTGACATTCTGATCCACATGCCACAATCACAGACACTGACGGTCCCTTTTCCTCCTATTTTTTAGAAGTTTAATTGGGCTTTCCGGCAGAAATCTTGCTTATGCAGCTCACTCAGATCTTTGCAGCGAAGTGCACAGCCTTTATTTTTCTTGTCAGCGGAGTCACCTCAATTGTCATGCCTGAAAGAGCCCCACCCAGCTCTGTTTGGTACCACATGGTTTTCTTTGAAAGGCCCTGCTGTCACAGCAAGAATTGCTGGGTATCCTTTTCTAAGTAAACAGGAAATATCACTCTGTTTGAAAAAAAAAAAAAAAGGAATCCCTCTCCTCAGCACAAATACAATTATATGCCAACTTAGATTTCCTGTGGATGTTGAAACAGGAGCAGGATCTATTTCTTACGGCAGCACAGTCCTCTTCTGAGCTTCTGAAACTTCACTGAGCAGAAGCTTAGGGAGGCCCGGCTGACTAGAACATTTGAAAAAATGCTTCCATTGATTCCTGGGAGGCAGTAGCATCGCAGTTAGGAAAAATATCAATGCGTTAAAAAAAATGTGCAAAATCACATTGAAGGGGCAAGACACGCATGCATCTGAATTTTAGTCACAGCAAGAGTTAGCATTCTGATATTTGACCACCTTTTTATAGTTGAAACATCTGAAGCCTTGAGTCAGTCGGGAGGGTTGACACAGGGCAGGAGAAAGAAACACAGGACGGATGGCTTTTTTCCCGTTACATCAAGACCTGGGTTCGTGTGTCCGGCAGGCGCAACCCCACCAGTCCTCCGCACACAAGCACGGTGGAGGCCAGCAGGATGGGGATGGCTTTGGTGATGCTGACCAGGGAGCCGAAGATTAGGTTTCCAAGGACGGTTGCTGCTTTGCATAGGGCATTCAAGAAGCCAAAGCCTGTTGCCCTGCAAAGGAGAGAGAGACAGACAAGGTTGAGAAAGTGACTTCCAAGATTCCACCTTCAGACACAAGCATCCTACATGGTGATTTTCAGTGATCTGCAAGTAGATTGTTGTGTGCATCATTAGAGTAAATAAACAAATGCTCGTGGGCACCTCTGGAGGTTGAGAACCCCAGCTTTTGGTACTTCAAAAAGCTGAAGGAAGGGTTCCTTCAGCCCTCTGTTGACTTTCTCACCACCTCGACTGATTCTTATTATGCCCATGTGTTCTGATTTATCACGAACAGAAAAGGAAAGGAAATTGCAGAGCAAAAAAAGTCTCTCTTCTCTTGCAGAGTTAAATTAAAATGTATGACAATATATTTCTTTAGATTTTTTTTATACGCCCTTATTTCCTCTTAGCTTAATTAATGTGCAAGGTTTTAAATAGCAAAAGCCCATGGGATTTTCAGAGAAAATCAAGGGTGCCTGGGCTGCATTCCGCATCTCTCTGGTACCGTGGAGGTGAACCATCTATCTCTTCCCAAACTTTTTGGCAGCAGGAAGGACCGGACACCAGCCTGGGCAGCTCACCAACGAGCTGGTGCAACATTTCTTCTCTGCTCCTCAGAGTTCTATGTGAGAAATTAAGTCCAAGAAAATCTTATAGAGAAGAATCCGACTGTAGGCCTAGAGAGATCTTGCGTACTCTGCTAGCAGTTAAGATGTGCAGGTAGGACATAAATGAGACACATCCCATTTCTGACGACAGTCTTTGGAAAAGAAATATTTTGCTATCTTCACGTGTGTTGAATGTGCCTTTCCTGTGGTCTTCTTGGTAGGGAACTTCGTCTTGTTCAGGGAGTACCTATACCACTGACATCATGAGACGATGATGTGAATTTCCTCTGCCTTTATGCCGGTTCACCGTTTTTGTCTGTCACTGGGTACACGTGTGTATTAAAGGCACACTCAATGCCAGGTAATTGCTGGATACATTCTCCCCCCTCCAGAGGGAAATGCATTTCACACGCTGTAAAATGCAGCATTTCGTGCACATCTTTCTTTGATTTGTAAACTTGTAAGTGTGGTTTCTCTTGGATTGTCATAACAACGATTCACCAATACTTGTGTTGTTCCTAGTGATATCTGCTACAATTGTAGACGTTTATCGTGGTTATTATCCAGCCATGCCCCTGCCTGCACCATAGGAAAGGAATACGCATTCCTCCTGCGCTGCAGGAACTGGCCTGTGATTAGCGCAGGGCCAATGATTTCTCTGGTAAGATCAGACCCGAAAGGGAGCAGCAAGCGCTGACTTTCTTTCTGGCCAAGACACCTAGAAGGTGGAGCCAGCAGGTTCTGCGGTGCCGCAAAGTTGCCGGCTCTTTGATTCTGGAAGGGGTGTAAGGGAACCTCTGACTGAGAAACAGGAACTTCTTGAGAAGAGGGGAAGCTAATTCTATATTCTTCTTCTTTTTGGTTTGTTTTTAAACATGGAAACTAGTAATAACAAGGACCACCAGAAACATAAGGAGATTTCATACACCGATAACCACGCAATTGCTTGAGGCCACATGTTGGGTACCACAGAAGGACGTCACCATCCCCTCCTCCCCCGCCTCCATGGAGATGATGCCAGGAGGATGACCTGCCTTTTTTTTTTAATTAATAGACTTTGTGGAGCAGTTTTAGGTTTCCAAAAAGAATCGAGTGAAAAGTAAAGAGGGTTCCCTATACCCCCTCATCCCCACCCGTATTATTAACATCTCAGTGTGGCACATTTGTTACAATTGATGAGCCAATATTAACCAATTATCATCAACTGAAGTCCTTAGCTTACACTAGGGTTCACTCTCTGTGTTGCATATTCTATGGGCTGAGAAATGCACAGTGTCTCCACCGTCACAGGATCCTACAGAAGGCCAGTTTCCCTGCCCCGCAGTCCGCAGTCATCCTCCTTCTCTCCACCCTAACCTCTGGCAACCACTCATCTTTTACTGTCTCCATAGTTTTGCCTTTTCCAGAATGTCACACAATTGGAATCATACCGTTGTAGCCTTTTCAGATTGGCTTCTTTCAATTTTTTTAAACTACATTTTAGTTTCTAGATTCTAGAGTCATAAATTACCAAATACATCTTATGGTAGCAAGATAAGCTGTCTTGTTCCGGGAGAAATGGCTTGTGTGCATGTTGCTGATAAGAGAAAGGAAAACATTCTTCTGTGTGAAGACGTCTCTCAAGGCTGAAACTGCAGAATGACCCGCACAGAATTTATACCTGGGTTAAGATAACTGTATTTTCCCGAACCATAAACCTCTGGGATAACAGAACGGTATAAAATGCCGGCGGCTATCTCTTATTACGGAAACTGTAACGGAGGAACGGACGACTGCCTGAGCTTCTGCGCAGCACTAAGACCCATCAGCAGCATCTGGGATCTGAAGCTTCTAAAAAGACCATGAAGTCCTTATTTCCTAAATCTCCGTTTTCATTTACCAAGCAGAGGCAGTTTTTCAGATGAAAATCTAGTGTGGATGCAAAGCACATAGGCTCCTTAAATTGGTGTCGGCATTCGAGAAATTGTGACTGTCCTTTCCTTGGATAACTAAATTATTTCTTCAAATACTTGCAGCTGGAAGTTTTAGTTTTCTATGCGTTGGAGGTACAGCTGTATTAGAAAAATCATTCTCAAAGTGGCTCTCCCTTGGGGGTTATCTGTTTATAAAACAAACAAGCATTTAGCTCCTTTATTCCCTTGCTCTTAAAGGAAGGCCATTACTTCTGCAGACACAAGAAAGCACAAGTCACCTTGTGCTCCTAAAGTCCCTGGAGGGTGGGGAGCTCAGAGCACGCAGAGGCCCCGCCTGCTGACTTCTCAGCAGCGGGACAGGGTACTGCATTCTTGTTTGGACCAAAGATGTTCCATGCCTTCTCTGAACCAACAAGCACCGAAGAGAGAGAATGACACGATCTATTGTCTTTCTATAAACTCCATCCCCGTTCCTCCGCCTCTCCAGCCAGAATCCTTTGTTTTCAGTTCTTGCTAACCCTATCTATTTAAATCTTTTCAATGCAAATTCTTTTCCCAGACAGTGCCCTGTGGCTGCAGCAGCCCTGTTCCCCTCCACCGGCCCTTCTCCCTGCACCGTTAACTCCCGTCTGAGAAGCGGATACTGGTGCAGGGAGCTGGTTTGCTCAGCGCTGTGGCTCTTTTTGCAGGGCCCTCACAATTCAGCGAGTTCTAGTTCATTTATTTAATTTTATGTTAATTGGTGGCCAGGAAAAGGAAACCGCTGGCTCCTCTCTGGATAGAGTGAAGATAGTTTTGCCCTCATGTCCAGCCTCTTATTTGCTTTTTCTGACTTTAGTACAGGATCAGCTGTGGGTTTTTTGAGGCTCCTGGGAAGAAGAAAGGGACACTGAATAATAGCAGCACTCAGCAATGCCTGGCACACGCTGGCACCACGCCAGGACTAGCCGTTGTTTTAAACATTGGCCGAAATATCTGCCTCGGTGACCGATGAAACTGTTAGGAGAAAAAAATTAAATTCTATATTTTGAAACGGACTGAAATGTGTACATCCAGACTCAGCTCACGGAATTTACCTAGTAAAGGGTAAAATGTGAGCCTTCTCTGTGTCTAGGCCCAATTTTTGGAAAGGAACTTTTTCTGGACAACTCAGTCAAATCATGGGTAGAAACTACTCAGCGTGGGGCATTTTGGAAAGTGCAGGCCGTCCTTAAATCAGGAATACACTGTGACCTAAAGATTCATCTGGAAGATGGCTATTTAAAAACAGAATGACTTTTATTTTTCTCACAGAAACAGTATTACCAATGATGGCCAGGTTCCCAGGTTAACTGAAAAAAGTTATTTTAACATAGACTCCATCTGAGCTATCGGACTGCAATGCCAAGAGCACTAAAAACCCCTTGAATATTTGTCTAATAACCAAATTGGTCCTTAACATTGTCCTAATTAACACATTCTCCTAGGCGTGTACTCATTTAACAGTCACTCTTTAAGCATCTGTTATGTAAAGCACTGTGCTAGGCACAGGGACCCCAAAATGAGTAAGATGAAGTCCCCTTTTGCACTAAGACAGATGTAAAGAGAGCAAGATAACATGACCTGTTGGGTGCAGCGATAAAGACACCCACCTGGACTATGGCTGATGGGGGGATTGCACACAGAGGATGGGAAGTGACCTCAGGCCAGGGTTGGGGGCAGTTGAGGGATGGCTTCTCAGAGCCAGTTGAAACAGGTAAACAGTTAGCCACTGATGATTACATACTAGTAACTAAAGGTTTTTCTTTTTTGCTGTTACTGATTATCGTTTTTATTTATTTCCTCGCCCATAGTTAACTGTGCTGCTAAGGCAATATGCTATCTGACTCCTTGTAGGCTCCTATAGATAACATCTCCCTAGAGCCTGGTCACCATGGCAATGGGTGTGGGAGCTGCTTTTCAGGAATTAGGACCCCTTGTCCACTTCAGGCGGGTTGAGACCACCAACCCATCAACTGGGCCCACACCGATGCCCCGTTAGGGACCTTTTGACGTCAGGAGGCTAAAAACTCCACCCTCAGATCATGCTAATGCCGCCATTTTGTGAACGTGCATCCTATGAAGAGGCATGGGGTCTGACTACGCTTGTGCAGCTCACCAATTACCTCACCTCTCCTCACCTCCAATCATCTATCTCCACACTTGAGACCACCTTGCCCCAAACCCCATAAATATGCCTGAGTCCTCATTTTCGGAGGGGTGGATTTGAGACTCGCTCTCCCGTTTCCTCACTTGGCTGCCTTGTGATTAAACCCTCTCTCTGCTGCAACCTTGTCGTCTTGGTTCTTGGCTTTCTGGGTGAGGGGCAAAAGTGAACCTTGTTCAGCAACACCATGTTATTTACGTTTTGTTTAAAATGAAACGGTTGAGCATATAACTGTTATTTCTGTAACCATACCGTTGGATAATTAGGAGCTTTCCAAATCTGGGGGAACATAAACGGTATTGCAATGAG
This sequence comes from Equus quagga, assembly GCF_021613505.1. Classification (NCBI taxonomy): domain Eukaryota; kingdom Metazoa; phylum Chordata; class Mammalia; order Perissodactyla; family Equidae; genus Equus; species Equus quagga. The sequence continues at coordinate 130,339,754 of NC_060273.1, forward strand.
CACCATCCTGTAGAAGACCTCCTTGGTTTGGACGTGCTCATTAGGGAGCACCAGGCAGTGCAACACAGCCACGGAGAATGGTTACGATGTGGTGGGTGAGACCGAGGGCATGAAGACGAGAGGAATCCTGTCCAAAGGCCTCACCCAGCCTCCTCCTCTCCCTGCTCCAGCTCTTAAGCACTCCTGTTAACTCTGCTTTTCCCAGCTCATTCTCACCAGAGGCAATCATTTTCTCACCTAAGCTGAATCATTTCCTTCTCTTCCAACTCTTGTTATCCGACTCTGGGCAGCCGTGGAGGCTCTCCTGCTGGAAGAGCCCCTCCCTCCTGCTCCCCTCTAAGGGATGGCTGTACCAATCTCAGGGATCTCCTGTCTGGATTTAGCCTGACTTAGGTCCCGCCACATCTCTGGATGGGCTGTGTGGCTTTTACACTCACTCACACAACCCCTTTCAGGACTACGAAACTTGTGAAATGAACTAAGGAATTTCCCAATGTTTTCAAAATGTGTTAGAGGGAGACTTCTGTCATGAGCCTTTTAATGGGCATTAGTTGGGCCATGTTTGTTTATTGATGCCAGACTATCACCTTGTTTTTTCAGAGGAAAAAAACCCAAATTTCACATTCTTAAGTCAGAAAAGACTGAATTCAATTGCTTTCGGATCTTCAAAGAAAGAGAAAGTTTGTCTTGTCCAAGTAGGTGGTGAGTGTATGTGTGTGGGCTGTTTATCCCCCTTAACCTGGGCAACCTACACTCCTGCAAGCAGGGCTGTCGTTACTCACACACGTGGAGAAGGACTTACCTGGGGCTGGTGGGCCGAGAGGAATCCTTGGCCAGAGCAGCCCCTCATCTCCCTCCCGCCCCCACCGCCAACAAGGGTCTTCCTGTTGCTTGTTCCTGTTGAAATGCAAATATCCACAGGCAGGTAATAATGGAAGGCTTTGTGTCTTATCATTTATCTGATAAAGCGAGCTGGGAAGTGAGCACCTGGGCCAGGGTGAGTAATCACAGAGTGAACGTGAGCACTGGGAGGCAGCCTGGAGGTCACCTGAGGCCGTGGCTCATGAACGTGGCTGCAGGTCCCAATTGCCAGGTGAGCTTTTGCAGGGAGTGGCCCGTGCAGTCACACATCTGGGTTTGAGGTTAAGCGATCGGGGCAAGTTACTGCCCCTCTCTGAGCCTCGCTATCCTCCCCTGAAAATGGAGTAAAGTTCCCTACTCTTGTAGGACTGGCAGTGAGGATTAAATAGGGTTAAGTGAGGTCACCTAAACACTCAGCACAGAGCCGGCTCACCCTTCATTTCTCAGAGGAGGAAGCCATGCCCCAGAAAGGTTATAAAGTTATACCCCCAGGGCCAGCACACGTTCCGCTTCTCGGCGGCCCGTTGTTAAGGTTCGGATCCGGGAGCAGACATGGCACCGCTTGGCAAAAGCCATGCTGTAGTAGGCATCCCACGTATAAAGTAGAGGAAGATAGGCATGGATGTTAGCTCAGGGCCATTCTTCCTCAGCAAAAAGAGGACAGGCAGTAGTTAGCTCAGGGCTAATCTTCCTCAAAAAAAAAAAAAGAAGTTACACCCCGCCCTTTTCTGGCAGAGCCAGCAGCTGAGTTCAGGTCTCCACGCTATTGATGGAGAATGGGAGGGCAGAGGAAGAGGGCTTCCAAGAGGCAGTGCTTTATGGGGAAGGGGGCGCTGACACAGGAAGGATCGCATGTCACAGGCTGGATGGCAGGAGTGGAAGAGGGACACGGAGGGCAGCGAGAGGGAGCTGAAGAGCAAGGCCTGCTCACTCATACTGGTCCCCATAGCTCACCCTGGAGAGTGGGGCTGGGCCCCACACAGAAAGCAAAACTATAGCCCACAACCAGCTGAATTTTGAAAAGCATCTTTCTTTCTTTCTTTCTCATTTATTCATTCACCCATTCACCTGGACTCATGGTAGTAAATAAGGAAAACAAAGTCCTGCCCTCAAGAGCTCCCGTTCTGGTGGAGGACAAGAGAGGAAACAAATAAATGTGCACCCTTACCTCCTACCATCACGTGGTCTGGTGGTAAATTTGCTTTAAAAGTATAAAAAGTATGAAAAGAAGTTGTCTCTATACCCATAGAATTTAAAACATGTTAATCATGAATCAACAGGCCAGAGATGGCTATGTAGGGCTTTAAATACAGTTCTAGAAGTCTGCACGAGAGGGTTTGTGAATGAACACAGAGACGATTTGTCATCAGTGACATGAGTGGTTGCTATGCACTTGATTGGAGAGAATGTTCTGCCCTAAGCACGATGGATGGACAAGCATCCTCCAAGCCCAGCAACCTCAAACGGTACCCTTAGCATAGACTCCAGATTCTAGAGGCCACTGGTCCTGCACCCTGATACTTAAAGGTGCACTCTGCTGTCTGGCCAGCCCCAAGTCTGGTGGTCCTGCTATCAGCACTTCCATGATGTCCACGGCCCTCATGCGAGGGCTTGTTCGGTATCCAAAGGCAGGGAGCTGGAGTCCCTGGAGTCAAGAACAGGCTGGATGACTGTTTTTGTGCCCATGTGCATGTCTGGTAGGATTGGCTGCCACTGCGGTGGGGTGGTGGGTGAAGGGGACATAGGCTCCCATCCCACACTCTCCACTTCTGACGGCCAGAGACAAGAAGGATCTGACCTTTGCTGAACAGCCAGAGGGGCTCAGGTCACATGAAATACAAACATATAAAATGAAGCAGGTGAAGGGACATGGAAGGCATACAGGGTGGTTAGATAAGATAGTTAAGGAAAGATTCCTTCATCTCAAAATCTTCAAAAAATAAAATAAGTGAGGTCTTTATTTTCATGACCACAGATGTAGCATCTCCTCATTTTATATCTCCAACAACAGAGGCACAGTTATGCTGAGTGGCTCCCCCAAGGTCACACAGCTGGTCAGTGAGAGATCCAGGATTAAAGACCTTCAGGATGGAGTGTGGGGAGGGAATAGGCAACTTCTCTGTGTAAACAAAACAGTCCTGAGAGGAGGGGCTTAGCTTAGCTAATTCTGGACAGATGTTTTGACTTCAGTTCATCAAGGAAGAGGACCATCCCTCAGCGCTGGGTGACAGCAGCAGCTGCCCAGGACCAGCAGAGAATAGCAGGTGGGAACAATCAGGGCTTTACTTTCAAATCCTTTCTGAGGTCATGTCTGAAACTATGCATGTGTAAGGGGGAAGGGAAGAGGCAGCCAGTGGCCCGAGAAAGGCAGGAGCATGGTGCTGAGAGAATTCCTGAGTCAGTCCTGCCTGGCTGAGGGGTTCTGCACAGGGCAGCAGGCCAGCTTACAAGGTAGGAGCTCCTTGCCCTGAGCTCCATGGAGGAGGGGAAAATGGCTACTGGGCCCAAGGACACAGGAAGTGTGAGCAGTGGAGCTCTGCCAAGCCCACAGTGTGGCAGCAGGAAGTCACTGCCTGGATGCAGAAGGACACACAGTGTGGCAGCAGGAAGTCACTGCCTGGATGCAGAAGGACACGCAGGCCAGAACTGACAACCAAAATGAGCCAGAGCACGTGTCCTGGTACATGAGGTGGGTGATGTTTACGACTTTCAGGGGGTTTAAAATCTTGACCAAGAAGGGGAGAAAAAGAAGGGAGGTGAAGGATGGGGTCAATAAATGGTGGATAAATCCAGGTCAACCTATCATTTCACATTCTTTACTCTTTGAAGATTCCAAGAGATGAAGGAAAAATTATTATTTTTCTCCTAGTTATAATTAGGGAGTGGGACGCCAACCAGCACTGACTGAACGCAATAAACAGAACGAATCTTCTGTTGGCATCTCCGAGTTCTATTCCTAAAGGAGGCTGAAAGCAATTCACGTGGTGGCAGGGCCTGACCTGGAGAAATGATGGACAAAGGAAGCTTCCCCTGGACCAGTGGGTTAGATGGGTGGGGCTCCCTTCCAGATTTCTGGCAAGCTGGGGAATCTGTTCTATCTCTGGCACAGCGGCACATTCATACTCCCATCTAGTAGGAGAATCTCACACTTTTATCAGTTGCGCATTATCTACATTATGTATAACAGGCTCCCTGCTTATTTTATTATTTTTTTTGAGGAGGATTAGCCCTGAGCTAACATCTGCTGCCACTCCTCCTCTTTTTGCTGAGGAAGACTGGCCCTGAGCTAACATCCATGCCCATCTTCCTCTACTTTATACGTGGGACGCCTGCCACAGCATGGCTTGATGAGTGGTGTGTAGGTCCACACCTGGGATCCGAACTGGCAAACCCCGGGCTGCCAAAGTGGAACATGTGAATTTAACCACTGTACCACCAGGCCGGCCCCGCTCCCTGCTTATTTTTGACACAGAAGAGAGGCTGCTGTGTGTAGGGCTGACGTAGAAATGATCAAAATACTATACAATGACTTGCATATTCAATAATGCCCAAACTTCAAAGATCTATCATTTTGCTCTGCTCTTCATCTCTTCCCTTATAATGCTTCTCGAAGCAATCCTGTCTTCTCAGTCTTGGTATCCGTCCCAGCCTCCAGGACAAATACCCGACTGTAACTATGTGACTTTCCTTTTTCTTTACTGAGTTACTGATAGGTTACAGTCTTGTGAAATTTCAGTTGTACATTAATGTCTGTCATTCATGTTGTAGGTGCACCACTTCACCCTTTGTGCCCACCCCCCACCCCACCTTTGCCCTGGTATCCACTAAACCGTTCTTAGTCCACATTTTTAAATTCTTCATATGTGTGGAGTCATACAGAGATTATCCTTCTCTAACTGGCTTATTTCACTTAACATAATTCCCTCAAGGTCCATCTATGTTAGATTATCCTTCTCTAACTGGCTTATTTCACTTAACATAATTCCCTCAAGGTCCATCTATGTTGTTGCAAATGGAATGAGTTTGTTCTGTTTTGCAGCTGAGTAGTATTCCATTGTATATATGTACCACATCTTCTTTATCCATTCGTCTGTTGATGGGCACTTAGGTTGCTTCCATGTCTTGGCTATTGTAAATAATGCTGCAATGAACATTGGGGTGCATAGGACTTTTGGGATTGCTGACTTCAAGCTCTTTGGATAAATACCCAGTAGTGGGACAGCTGGATCGTATGGTAGTTCTATTTGTAATTTTTTGAGGAATCTCCATACTGTTTTCCATAGTGGGTGCACCAGTTTGCATTCCCACCAGCAGTGTATAAGGGTTCCTTTTTCTCCACAACCTCTCCAACATTTGTTACTATTAGTTTTAGATATTTTTGTCATTCTAATGGGTGTAAAGTGATATCTTAGTGTAGTTTTGATTTGCATTTCCCTGATGATCAGCGATGATGAGCATCTTTTCATGTGCCTATTGGCCATCCATATATCTTCTTTGGAGAAATGTCTGTTCATGTCTCCAGCCCATTTTGTGATTGGGTTGTTTGATTTTTTGTTGTTGAGTTGTGAGAGTTCTTTATATATTATGGATATTAACCCTTTGTCAGATATGTGACTTGCAAATATTTTTTCCCAGTTAGTGGGTTGTTTTTTTGTTTCAATCCTGTTTTCATTTGCCTTGAAGAAGCTCTTTAGTCTGATGAAGTCTCATTTGTTTATTCTTTCTATTGTTTCCCTTCTCTGAGAAGACATGGAGTCCGAAAAGATCCTTTTAATACGATGTCAAAGAGTGTACTGCCTACGTTTTCTTCTAGAAGCCTTATGGTTTTAGGTCTTACCTTTAGGTCTTTGATCCATTTTGAGTTTATTTTGGTGAATGGTGAAAAAGAATGGTCAATTTTCATTCTTTTACATGTGGCTTTCCAGTTTTCCCAGCACCATTTGTTGAAAAGACTTTCTTTTCTCCATTGTATGCCCTCAGCTCCTTTGTCGAAGATAAGCTGTCCATAGATGTGTGGTTTTATTTCTGGGCTTTCAATTCTGTTCCATTGATCTGTGCACCTGTTTTTGTACCAGCACCATGCTGTTGTGATTACTGTAGCTTCATAGTATGTTTTGAAGTCAGGGATTGTGATGCCTCCCGTTTTGTTCTTTTTTCTCAGGATTGCTTTAGAAATTCGGGGTCTTTTGTTGCCCCATATGAATTTTAGGATTCTTTGTAGTAATTCTGTAAAGAATGTCATTGGGATTCTGATTGGGATGGCATTGAATCTGTAGATTGCTTAAGGTAGAATGGACATTTTAACTATGTTTATTCTTCCAATCCATGTACATGGAATGTCTTTCCATCTCCTTATGTCGTCATCCAATTCTCTCAGAAAGGCCTTGTAACTATGTGACTTTCTGTCTTCCCACTTCACTCCACTGATCCCTGCAGAATTGCAAGTTTTTCTCACTCCTTCAAGGTCGTGTGTCAGAATTCCGAGTCCAGGGAGAAGAGCACTGCATGGACCACTCAGCTGCAATCACTGTGGTGGGCCCTTCCCATTGGGAAACTGGCCTTGGCAGGAAGCCCCAGCAGTTTCCACAGAGTTGGGAGGAAGGCAGAGGATCAAGATGGAGACGGTGGGCCAGGGTGAGTGCATGAACAGAGTCACCTTCCTCTCCCACAGTTCCCACCGCAGTTAGTTCTGCCACCTTGGCTCTGCCCCTGGGCAGAAGTCAGTCCAGTGAACACTGTTGAGGACCAACTGCAAGCTATTATCATCCTAATGTCCTAACTGTAGAGTTTACAGAGAATTCTAACTTGCAAAGCCCTTCCTCAGCATCAAGCCCCATTTTTGCAGGTCATGACACCTCCTTGTTATCCTGACCACTTGTTTATGGGCTGGCTTTTTGGTCTCTACTCTCTTGGCCTGAGTTTCCAGCCCATTGAACCCTTGTCTCCTGGCCTGGTATCCTAACCCTGCAGCCTATGCCTTCTTAGTCCAGGTCTGTGGTAACTCTGGACCTTCTTCCCTTGACGGATTCACCCCAGACTCGACTCTCGCCTTCTCAGACACATTATTCCTCTGTGGACCTCTGTTCCTATTTCCTTTGAGTTGAACTACCCCCAGGTCTCTCTAACCTACTGCCTGATCTCTGCATACTGGTACTAGCCCAGTTTCCAGGAGAGTCACGGCACAAGAGTGCGAAATAACAAAGGGATGGCTGGTTGTCTTCAAACATGAAGATGCACACACTTCCTAAGGGTCCCTATGGGCCTCCTATCTTTACAGTGTGGCCATTTATCTCCTGCTTGCACATTCAGCCCTGCCTGGGGCTCAGAAGTCAATTGAACCCCAAGGGAGTCTCAAGCCCAGGCCTGCCTCAGGATCAGCTGCTGCCTTGATTGCGGGTCTGGCCACTGGGCTTTTGCCTTGATGCCCGTGAGCAGGCCCCCATCTTTACCCAGGGCCAGCAATGTAGTTGCTGTGTAACCTCCAATACTAGTAGTAAATTCCCCTCATCTTTCTGATCCATCAGCAGCATCTATCACAGCTGATCACTCCCTCCTCCTTGAACTCCTTTCTCCCCTTGGCTTCTAGGACCTAACGCCTGATCTTCTTTAGCTCACTGGATGCTCCTTCCCAATCTGCTCTCCTGGGTTCTCCTCATCAACTTGACCTCTGAATTTTCTAGTATCTCAGGACTGAGACCTCAGAACTCCCCTCTTATCTACACTTTGTCTTTTGGTGGTCTCATCCACCATCATGACTTTAAATTACATCTATATACGGTCATGAGCCACATAATGCAGTTTTGATCAATGATGGACCACATATACGACAGTGGTCCCATAAGATTAGTACCGTTCAGTATAGGTGTATATTAGCTATACCATCTAGGTTTGTGTAAGTACACTCTTTGATGTTCGCACAATGAAAGCGCCTAATGACGCATTTCTCAGAATGTATCCCTGTGGTTGAGCGATGCAGGACTGTCCTGAAAGGGCTCAAATTTTTACCCCTGCACCTAAACCTCACCTCTGAGCTCTGGTATCACATATCCAATTGCCTACTTGGCATCTCCACTTGGAGATTTAATAGCATCTCAAACTTGAACAAAACTAAGCTCTCAATTCCTCCTTAACTTCCTCCTCCCACAATCTTCCCCATTTCAGCAAAGGCAATTCCAGCCATTCAGTGCCTCTGGTCCAAAACCTTAAAGTCATTCTGAATATCCTTTCCCCCCTCACACCTCAGGTCCAATCTTTCAGCAATGCCTGTTGGTCTTCAACATATTTTCAGAATTGAACAAATTCTCACCGTGTCCACTGGCACCATTATATCTTGCCACAATTATTTCAGTGGACTCTTAATTGGTCTCCCTGATTCCATCTAAGATCTTCTATAGAAGATTTTAAACACAAAAGCCAGTTCTTCTTTTACACACAAATCAGATCATGTCACTCCTCTGCCCCAAACCCTCCAACGGATTTTCATGTCATCCAGCACGAAGACCAAAGTCCTTTCGGTGTCCACCCTGCTCCTATTACGTCTTACGTCTACTTGCTTATGCTGCTCCAGTCTGCCAGGCTTCTTTCCCCTCCTCCAACTGGCCTCCTGCACTCAAACCTCAGGCTCTTTGCAGTTGCTGTTGCCTCTACTATGAATGTTCTCTTCCCAAGTATCTTCCTGGGTCTTTGCTCAAATGTCACCTTTGCAGGTGCACATTCTTAGACAATCCTATTAAAAATGACAACTCCCATGGCCCCAGTACTCTCTATGCCCCCATGTACCTTTATTCTTCTGTAGCACTTAGCACCATCTGATACATTATAGCTACTTTACTTATCTAATTGTTACTGACTGTCTTCTCCAAACTAGAATGCAAGCTGCATCAAGCCAGGGCTTTCTGTTCTGTTCACCGCTGTATCCCAGGGACCAGAACAGTTCCTGCCACATGATACATAGTCCAGAATCACTTGTTTAATGCATTAGATAATGAACGCTCTATTCTCACCTCAGGTGTCTTTCTGCATCCAAACGTAAATATTCAAATGCCTATCAGACTGTGCCAGGTAACATGAAAACCCAACATGTCCAAAATGGAGCTCATTATCTCCCCAACCCCAGCCCAAACCTACTCCTTCTCCTGTGTCCCAGTCTCAAAACTGCCCTCACCATCCACACAATTGCACAAGTAGAAACTGGGATCACCTTTGATGATCTCCTTCCTCGCCCCAACATCTAATCAAGCACCCGGTTTTGCTTATTCTCTAAATATCTGTGAACATGTTGAATGTTCCTGCCTACATTTTCTAGTCCACATCACCATCTTCAGTGTCCTAACTAGTCTCCCTGCCCCCTTTCTGGCCACTGAGTGAGCTGTCTAGCCCATGACCTTGTCACTTCTCCCTAAAACATCTCAAGGGCTCCCCATAGCCATAGGCTAACGCAATTCACAAGATCCTTCGTGATCTGTTCCTTGCTTAATTCCAGCAACTCTTCTGCTTCCAGAGCTTTCCAGGTAGTATTTCCTCTGACTGAAATACTCTTTCTCTGTCTCTCTGCCTGGCTGTCATCTACTATTCTTCAGGTCTCAGCTTAGATGTCACATCTTCCAAGAAGCCCTCTCTTCTGCTTTCAGAACCACGGACTTCCTTCCCAATAACCCTGACCACACCATGTTGCACTCGATGTTCACTGTCCTTAAGTTCTGTGACAAATGGTTTATTCATGGTTGTATCACAGGCACTCAAAAAAAGTTGAGGAAATAAATGAACAATGTTAAAATTCATATCGAGATGGAGTAGACAGACTTTCTTATTCATCCCACTAAGTAGAGGTAAAAATTCTGAACATTACAAAAGAAACATAAGGAGACTCTGAAAGACAGAGAAAAAAGGCAGAGCAGCTAGGGATCATGGGAATGGTGAGCTCCCTGTGTTTTCTTATAGATCTCAGACTTGGACCTGAAGAAGCTGGCAGCGTGGAAATAGCAACAGGTACGGATTTTTTAAAGCCCCAACAAAAGCTTGCTCTCTGTAGCCAAAGGACCAGGATAGGGGCAGCCTAGCAAGACAGAAAATGTTTAGACAATAATGTCTCTCCTCCAAACACTAGAAAAAACTAGAGTCCAACTGCCAGCCACACCAGTAAAGGCCAAGTGGAGAGCCTAGACTTCCACCCTCATGAAACCGTAAGGAGGGGCCTCAGCATCACCCTTGGGGTGGTGTCAGGGAAGGCTGAGTAGGGAGCTGGGACTTGCATCCTGGCTGGCCAGTAATGAGCTCTCCTGCATGGTATCTGTGATCATGAGGGGAGCCTGGACTCCCACCCCTGCCCAGCAGTAACAAGGATACCCCCTCTCAGGTGTCAATGGAGGCCCAGTGGGGAAGTGGACATCTACCTCCACCTGGCAATAACAAGGCAATGCACCCCCTTCTCCTCCCAGAGAGGAGTCTGGGAAAGCCAACCAAAACTAAAGGCTTAAATGAGATCCAAAACCTCATAACATAAGAAAATGACTGCTTTCAAATAAATATCACTCATCACATGAAGATCTCAAACGGAACGAGAAAAGACAATTAATAGATGCCAACACTGAGAAAACAGAGATGTTAGCATTATCTGACAAAGATTTAAGTAGTAGTCATGATGATAACCTTCCAATGAGCAATTATGAATGCATTTGAAACATATGAAATATAGAAAGCATCATGAAAAAACAGAAGGCCTCAGTAAAGAAATAGAAAACATAAAGAAGAACCAAATGGAAATTTTAGAACTGGAAAATACAACAACCAAAATAAAAAGTTCAGTGACTGGGCTCAACAGCAGAAAGGAGGAGTCAGTGGAAGGAATCAGTGAATTGGAAGACAGAAGATAGAAATTTTCCAGTCTGAAAAACATAGAGCAGATAGACTGAGAACAAATTAACAGAGCATCAGGGACCTGTGGGACTGTAACAAAAGATCTAATACTTATGTGACTGGAGTTCACGCAGGAGAAAAGTATTCAAATAAATAATGGCTGAAAACCTCCCCAATTTAGCAAGAGACATAAACCTACAGATTCAAGAAGCCAACGAGTCCAAAATATGATAATCCAAAGAAATCCACACCAAGAAATCCTCTGAAAGCAGCTAGGGAAAAACACTGAGATTGCTAGATTCGCTTCTAAAAAATGTTGTACCTGTTTTTAGAATTCCCACAACAGTCTCTGAGCAGTAATTCCATCCTCACCCACTGCACTTAACACTGAATTCTATCAATCTTTAAAATCTTGGCTTTTCTGCATAATAACAGAAAACTACATATTATCATTGCTTTAATTTGAAGGGCTCCTAGAGAGCTTCTGGATAGGGGCTGGTTTCCACAAAAACCAGCCACATCATTACAGGGTTGGGACTTTAAGTGACCACCCCCCCCACCTCTGCGGAGGGGACAGGAGGAGACTGAGTTCAATCACCAATGGCCAATGATTTAATCAATCACGCCCATGTAATGAAACCTCCATAGATCTAGAGAGCTTCCGGACTGGTGAATCCATCCACATGCTGAGGGTGGTGCACCCTCACTCCATGGGGACAGAGGCTCCTGTACTCAGGACTCTTCCAGACCATGCCCTATGTACTTCTTCATCTGGCCTGTTCATTTATATCTTTTATAAGAAACTTTAATAGTAAGTGTAGCATTTTCCTGCATTCTACAAGTCTTTCTTGTAAATTATCAAACCTGTTGGGGGGCTGTGGGAATTCCTGAATTTGCAGCTGGCTGCCAGAAGTGTGAGTAGCCTGGGCACCCCATTTGCAGTTGGCATCTAAAGCAGGGGCAGTCTTGCAGGACTAGGCCCTCTAACTTGTGGGATCTGATGCTAACTCCAGGTAGATAGCATTAGAATTGGAGAATTGATTGGTGAATTGATTGGAGAATTGAAAAGACACCACATATTTGGTGTCAGAGAGTATCACAGAATACACTACAAATCTTCCCTAAGCTTCCATTCCAAGGAACTGATTCCCCCACCTCTCCAAAAACAATTTGCACCTTACAAGGACCCCACTAAAATAATCCATGGGGATGTACTCCCAGCCCAGAGTTCTCACAACAAGTCTTCGAAGTAGGTAAAGCTGCTTCGTAGGGTCCTTCTACTCCCTTCTGTGCCCCTCAAACGATCATGTGCCAGTCACTAACCATGATCTTTCTAAACTGGAGGAAATGCTGAAATGTCACTGGGCACCTGTTTAAGACTCTACCATTGGGGCTGGCCCCGTGACCGAGTGGTTAAGTTCGCAGGCTCCGCTGCAGGCAGTCCAGAGTTTCGTTGGTTCGAGTCCTGGGTGCGGACATGGCACTGCTCATCAAACCACGCTGAGGCAGCATCCCACATACCACAGCTAGAAGGACCCACAACGAAGAATATACAACTATGTACCAGGGGGCTTTGGGGAGAAAAAGGAAAAATTAAATCTTTAAAAAAAAAGACTCTACCTTCGTTATGTTATGCTTAATCTTTGACGCCGAGGGTTTGAGGATAGAAGAATGGTAGTGACATTCACACAATGGAAAAGTGTGGTCTAAGAAACATATTTGGTCTTTGTCCCTGGTTCCCAGCACAGAGCTCCTAAAACCTGAGTGATAGGAATGTGTTGAGGTATTCAGAAGGAGCCCCTTTCGGTCACACCTGAGTTTATGCTATTGAGGCGACTTGAGCAGATCCCCTAGAAAGCCTCAGGCTGAGGCTGGTCACTAGAAACAGCAAGTGATAGAGAATTGGAAGCAGGCAGCGCTGGGTAGGGCTGGAGATTAAGCTCTATAAAAACTCTCAAACAACAAGATTCGATGAGCTCCAGGTTGGTGAACATGCAGAAGTGTTGGGAGGGCACTATACCATACCATACCCAGCCCTGTGCTTCTCTTCTCTTCCATCTGGCTGTTCCTGAGTTGCATCCTTTTATAATAAGTTGGTAAACATAAGTAAATGTTTCCCTGAGTTCTGTGAACTGTTCTAGCAAATTGTTGAACCCAAGGAGGGAGTCAGGGGAACTCCAGTTCATAGCTGGTTGGTCAGAAGTACAGGTGAGAACTGACTTGCGTTTGGCATCTAAAGTGGGGGCAGTCTTGTGGACTGAGTCCTTCCCCTGCGGGATGTAATGCCATCTCCAGGGAGTCAGTGTCAGAATTGAGCTAAATTGTTGTGTCTGCTGTGAATTAGAGAATTCTTTGGCACGGCAAAATCCCGCACATTTGGCAGCCAGAAGTGAAGTGTCGAGAGCAGAGGGAGAAAACAGAGCTTTCCCTTACAAAAAGTGTTTATGGTTGTAGTTTTGTTTCATATTTTAGGCACAGAAAAGTGCTGCTCAATGAGTAAGTACATGTAACTTTAATTTCAAAATTTCCTGCCTCTTTATGAAACGATTTAGGGTAGCTTATAAAAGACACAAAATTAATAAAATAGGAATAACAGGGGGCAGATGATGATGAGGAGGAGTGGAGCGGTAAGCTGGACCGTGCGGGTTTGGCACAGACATAGGCCCTCCGCCTCTGGACTGCACAACAGAGAAGGAACAGGGAAGGGTGATCCGTTCTCATCGGAGAAATGGAGGGACAGAGCAGCTCCTCGGGGGGCCCTGGCACTCCCCGCACACTCGGTGGTGGACTCTGCAGACGGGGAAAGGGGCACCATAATGGGCAGTGTCCCGTCCTCACTGGTGTTTCTACAGTGAACGCAAACGTAACCCCTAGTAAAAGTCAAAGGTGTGACATTAAAGGTAAAATCCATAATGTGGTTGACAAGGGTGGCTTTCCAGTGTCATAACTCTCATGGTGCTTGGACTATACTCAAATGATGTTCCCCAAAGATAATCAGTGGACTGGGATCTTGATAAGAGCCGGCTGCTAAATGGCTCAGGAGGCCACGTTTTAGCTTGAGGCCTGGAATCAGAGTGTCCTCTTCTGATCATTAAGGACAGATTCTAGAAACTGGGCAGGGAGCTGGCAGTGCTGAAGTTCAATCATGAAAAGTCACAGCCTCTAACCAGAATTCTTGTCAACACGTATTCTGGTCTGCCTCCACGGGGAGAAGAGGCGGTGGGGCCCCTGCCCACGAAACAGCTGGGGATTTCCTCCGACAGCTGAGCCAGAGGGCAGCGGAGACTTCCTCAGTGACCCAGAGGAACACGGCAGAGATGGAGGAGAGGGCCTGAGCCTGGAACAGAGTGGGGTACTCGCTAATTCACCAGGGCCCTGGCAACGCTGCTCCGGACGACACGTCCTCTCTCCATGACGGAAGGAAGTGACCTCCTGCACGTTGTCCGAAGACGTCTGCTTATGCACTTGAGAACGTCGCCAGCAACAGCGTGGCTGCAGTGGGAACGCATCTTGTGGACCTCCACGTCATGGCCCCCCGCTGCACCTGAAATTCATTACCGTGTTTTGCTGCCCCGGTAACTGAACGTGGCAGGAATACTACGGCAGCCTGGTTCCCAGGACAGGCAGGACTCCTCTGAAGCTGACACTGTCAGCCCCCACCAGCCTTGCCAAACCTCCTTAGACTGCTGGTGGGCTGGGGCCCTTCTGCCCCTTCATGGGGCTCAGGCTCGGCTTGCGCTGGCTCTCCAGACTCCACCTCCCTCTCGTCTTCTCTCATGCAGGCACCTCCTCTGATAAAACCTGGGCGTGTTTAATCCCATCTGGTCCTCTGCCTCTCGGAAGACCTGAACCAACACAAACAGCGGCTCCTGTGTTTCTCTTAGTTGATGTTTAACTTTCCCAACAACAGAAACAGCGGGTCCATGTTTCTCAGAGGACGGACCTGCGCAATCTGTGCTGTGTTTTGTTTTGTGTTGTTTTTAAGCCAGGTTTTTCCATAGGAGAATACTCCTCCTTCCATTCCTTATGGCAGAGGGATAAGTAGCCGATTCATCTAAAATAGCATCAAACTCTCAAATGTCAAACAAAAAGGTAGCAGCCTGTGACATAGCCTTGCTTTAACACGAGAGGTTTATCTTAAATGTAGAGTTTAATCCACATCTGGGCGCTGTTTACAGAAGAGGTTGAGGAAAGGAAGCTCAATGAAAGCTGCAGAGTCTTAATCTTGTTTTGGGGAGCACCCTCGTCCCAAGGCCCATGGCATCCACCCTAGGAGCTTGCCCACAAAAGAGAACTAATGCTTGTTGAACGAATGAAGGAGATTCTGTACACGGGGTGTCTGGTTCCTTTCAGCGCCTAAGTGTTCAACAGGAGGTTACTGAGGTCTGGATTAGAGCGTTCGATAGCAGGCATCCATAAGAGTTTCAGACGTTCTGCAGACAGATGGATACGGGAGAACCGACAGACTCCTGTAAGCTCAGTAAGAGATGTTCGTGAAGAAGAAACAGAAGTTAGAGCGTCTGGATAGCCAGAGAAGGTTCTCCACTGGGGCCAATAAGCAAGAGGAGAGACGCAGGATCAGTCGAAAATGGATGTCCCCAAAGTCGCTGCCCAGTCCTAGAAAAAAACCCTCCTCCATTCAAAGTGCAGAGAACACTGAGCCCATCCTCATCGGAGGGCTTCCATGGAGACAGAGCACACGCAAAACAAAAGAGAGCAAGACCATTCGTCTTCACTCAGGGCTTCTATTCTTTTAATGATTCAGCTGCTGCAGCTCCACCCCAAAACCCTACCTTCCAGCCCTTTCTCTGATATAAGGTGCAAAGTCTCTTGTGTCTCCATTTTGGGACCAGATGCATAATTTTCGTCTAGTAGAAATCTTTTTTAGGTACCTGGAGAAGTTTTGGGCTTTCCTCCAACAGACCAGGAAGGTCAAGAGGTAGGTTCTAGAGACCTCTTTGTGGTTGCTGAATGCAGAGCTCATGCAGACACTTGCAAACATAAGGTAGGGAGCTTCTCAGGGCTGGTGAGTGGCTCAAAGTGAGAGCCAAGGGAGGCTGTTAAACCCACCCCTTACAGCCTCGTTACAGCTTCCTCATGTTGTCACCCAACATATTAAGCCATGGACACAATTAGATTCCTTCATTGGTTCAGTGCCCTATTCACTCCTGCTAGCAAATATACTCCCCTACGTTTTCTTTTTAAAATATATGAGTGGAACCTACAACTTCATAAGCCAGATATTTTTTGGATTTTTACTTTCTTGGGGAAATGACAGTTTGGCTTATTTTCTGTGACTTCTCAGTGGTGTTATGGGGCTCAGAGCTCCTATTCCTGGGGGCCCATTTCAACATACCTCCGGTCCGTGGGGTACAGTTCCACTGTGACCACATCGAGAGAGTTCCAGGCTGAGATGGTCAAGCCGTTGTACAGACACAGCATGCCTATCATCATGGATTCGCTGGTGCCGAACCAAAGGAAGAAACAGCTGATCCCAGAAAGTACCATAGAGCCACCTGCCAACGAAGCCGACAAAGGCTGCAATGATTCCCGCCATCTCGGCAGAGCAAGCAGCCTTGCATCTTTGAGATCTCCCAGCAAACCTCAATCTCAAGGGGAAGCTGCAGCCGGGGCTCCGTAAAGCTCAGGGACAGGTGTGCTCACCTATTTGAAGGTTGTCTCTCTGACTGCCTTCTGAACACAGCAAGCATGACATGCATATCATTAATTATTCAGCTACTTAAGTGGGAAAATATCCATCAGTTGCACATAATTAGTTTTTCACTCTGCTCACTCATGGAAGCTGCTCAAATGAAATGCAATTAGACATAATTTTCACTAAAGTTTAGTCCTAATGAAAGGTCTTAAGGGATTTCTCCTCATCTCCAGGGGATGCAAATCCCTAAGGAGGCAGGGAGTACAGTGGGAAACAGGCTCCCGCTAGACTGCAGGGGCAGCTCTTTTCTTTTACGTGGAAGCAGGCACATACCTAGCATTGTTAAGCGCCCAATTCTGTCCATCAGGAGAGCAGACACAATGTTCCCTGGCAACACCGCCAGTGTCCCCAGGAAGTTGACAAAATAAATCCAGTAGGCACTATAGTCATCATCAAAGGTAATCTGGCATCCCGTCTTGTTGCGAAAAAACGAGCAGTTGTGAAATTTGCTATCAATGAATTTATATGGCTCAAAATCTGTGGACACAAAGAAGGACAATTCGTCAAGCTCTTCACAGTTGTGCACTAGTGTAAGAAAGCGTGCCCAGAATTCAGAGAAGCATCATGGTATCATAGACTCCTTCAGGGCTTCAGGGCCTGGCCAAAGCATGGGGTCTGGTCCAGGACCTCATGTTACAAAGAAGCTGAATGAAGGCACACCTTTGTCAAATAAAGGAATAAACTAGAGAGCCCAGTTACCTTCTGATTTCTTACAGTTGGCCATTGCTCATCATATTACTTGCTTACTCCTTTACGATGCTACTTTGTTCTAAGTATCATGTTACGTAAGGACCACCATTATAATATTAATGGCTTCCACACTACAATTCCAAAGTGTGCATGAATCAGTCTTATTACTGCCATTTTATGGGACTCTGAGGCACAGAGAAGGAACAGGACTTTCCTCAGGTCCTTGAGACAGAAACTGTAGGTCAAGGTCTAGGTGGGGGAACCTCCAGAGGAACAAGAGTCAGTCTCACTGGAAGGTCACCTGCATTCACTGCTGCTATTTCTCTTGAACTTGGATCTAATTCAAGAAAGGCCCGCAGACGATGACGGGTTCCGCTAAAAGGCAGTGAGAATCAAAACTGTTATTGTCAAGATCCGCCTCAAGAGTTGGTCTTCTGAGGCTGAATGGGTTAGAAGTCAGTGATAGCACCGTTTGAAAAAACCCAAAGACGCCTGGCTCCATTCTCATCTGAAGCTGGGCTGAGTGGGCTCCTGTCTGAGCACCAACATGGCAGGGCTGGCATCAGGATAGGCTGATACTCCTATGAGTGTCAGGCTGTTATTCTGGACTCACAGGACAGACAGACCAACGTGTGGGGGTGGGGAAGCAGGGGGCTTTGCAATCAGATAAACCTGGTTCAAATATCCGCTGTTACTAGTTCTATGAATGTGGCCAAATTGCTTACTTTTCCAAGCCCCAGCTCTTGTGAAAACTCAACGAGATAATGAATGTCTACTGACCTAGAGTTGGAACCAGCTTACAGAAGGTGTTCAATGTTTGTTTCCCTTCCTTTTTTCCCCTGGTGAGTTTTCCAGACTCCACTAAATGGGCTGGACGGAAAACCTGTATCTGACTGAGCCTGGCCACATGTTGTCCATCTCGGGTAACTGTGGTTCAGGCATGCTCACTTAAGCAAACACCAGATTTTGAAACCAGGATTATCAAAATAAACAAACTATAGGCTAATTCTTTGCTTTAAAAATTATTCACCAAAGGATTTTTTTTTCAACTTTGAACTTCAGCAAGTTCCATTTGCAGTAAACCTGACAAAGATAAATAATACAAGTTTCACTTTGATCCACCCTGATTGAGGACTCCATTCACGTACGCTCCATCTGCACTCCCCACAAGCCTCTGCCCACACCATCACATGGGGCCACGGTTCTGCCAAGAACTGGGTCTTTGGACGAGATCCCTGGCAGGGCTACATAGCACACCTACCTGTGTTGTCAAAGACAGTATCAATAAACGTGCAGTTCTTGAAGTAGGTGTTAACTGAAGTCACATCCTCAAAGGTGCAGGACTTAAAAACCGAATCTTTGAAAGTTATAGATTTGAACTTGATTCCTAGGAATCTGTCCAACACACAAAAAAATTCGTATCAATGACTGTGTCCATCAAGGTTCAAAGCTAAGTCAAACAGGTTTAGAGATGTGATGCCCCACTATGGACTCTCTTAGTTATGAAGGACATTGGCTCCTGGGCTTTCTAAGCTCTTAGCTTTTCCTCATTGCTTTTGGCTCTCTCATTGCTCACCAATATTATTTTACACAGAAGGAGAGGTGGCATTCGAGATAACTTCATTCAGCTTTTTGCAATGTCGGTCAAAGCCTTTGTGGGGTGTGCAATTGGAGGGAGAGAGTTTGGAGACACTGTGGCTATTGACTCTTTACTTTCCAATCCTATCCTCTTGTTCCTTCACATACAGCTTTATTTGAAAATTCTCTACCTGGGCTTAACGGCTCTAACTTGAGGACGTGCTCCCATGCTCACTTTTCATGAAAGTCTGTTTCCTAAGCTGAAAACCCAAGGCTTCTTCATTCCAGTACAGGGACTTGCAATTACGCTGAAGAGAGGATGTGAGAATTCTGCTTCATTTATGTGGGGAACGATTGACTCAGGGGCCAAGAAAACTCACAGGTCATACTCATTTCCAAGAACGTTTTTCTTCTTACAGCCTACAGGTATTCCTTGAACCAAGCAGAAGGATGAGGGCTCTGCTAATTTTTGGAAACGTGCAGAATGGTGAAACCTGCTCAGACACATTTTTGGGTGCTGCAGGGGGGTTCTAGGTGGTGAAGATGACAACAGTCACTATGATCCCAATGTCTTAGAGGAGTCTGCGATTCAGATCTGTCCGTGTTGATAGGGACTCCCAGGAGACAGGGGTAAATATTCATCAACGTGTCTCGGTAATTTATTAAGAGACTATGAATGTGTACTTAGCCAGTCACTGAGAGGAAAATGCTTGTTCGACTGAGGAAGAAGTTATTATAGCAAATACCACTCTAATTAGGGGCAGAAAGGGACTGATCTCCCAGGTGAGTGAGCTGGCTGACTTAAAAGCAATGCCCTGTTGAGTACGTGCAAAATCGTTCTTGCCCTAACGCCTGACAGCATTTGTCAGTTCCAAGCGCACTGTGGCCTAACAGACCAACCACCTTAAAAAATCATCTTATTTCAACCCCTACTCCTGGCCAAGAGTAGAAGCATCTGTAAATTTACCCACCAAAGGAGGGTAAATAATGGCACATTTTAAGAAGATTATCAATTTTCTGAAATGGACCTGAATTTAGAAAGGGGAAACTATTTTATTTTTTTTAATGGATAATATATACACAGAATACATATGGTATAAAATTCAAAACGTGGAAAAGGAAAAAACAAGTCTCTTTCCACCATCCTAAAGCCATCCAGCTCTTTTGCCCAGAGATGACCACTGCTGTCAGTTTCTCATGTGCTCTTTCCAGAGCATTCTGGATCTAGGTTCTAGAGACACACTATTCTACACTTCACTATCTCCTGATAATAGCCCGCCTCTGAGGTTATTCCATATCAGCACACAAAGAGTTGCCATTTTATGATGTGGAATAGGAAAGCTATTTGTAAAAAATGAGTTAGCTACTGGTATTGCAAATTTCCCCGGAAGACAAAAAAAAAAATTCTATCACCTTCTAAACTGAAAGTACATGTTTTACAAGGATTTTAATACTATTAAAATTATTAATCATTATATTGCTAATGTAAAAAATTTCTCGGGGCTGGCCCAGTGGTGCAGCAGCTAAGTGTGTACATTCTGCTTTGGCAGCCTGGGGTTCGCCAGTTCAGATCCTGGGTGCGGACATGGCACGGCTTGGCAAGCCATGCTGTGGTAGGCAGCCCACATAGAAAGTAGAGGAAGATGGGCACAGATGTTAGCTCAGGGCCAGTCTTCCTCAGCAAAAAGAGGAGGATTGGCAGCAAATGTTAGCTCAGGGCTAATCTTCCTCAAAAACAAAAAAATTCCTTAATGATGGCTGGCTGAATATCCAGCTTAGAACTTTAACCAATATTATTAAAAACATGACTGTCAGAGACACAAACATACATTAGAAATTTCTAATGGAGTAACAATACTTTTTTAAATAAATGAGGTAAATTTTTAGCCTAGAGTTACAGAGCACTTGACTTGACCATTTCTGTGGAAAGCAAGCACAGATTCGAGTCAGTATTTTCTGTGGGAGAGCGAAGGGGACCCTGTGTGGCTTGGATAAGGACTGGCGCCCAAGTGAGCTGCAATTCAAACAATGATCTCCTGGTTGGTGACCCTCCTTTTCATTACACAAATCATAAGCATCCCACAGAACTCTTTTTCATCTTTCAAACTGGTTTTTTCCCTGGGAAACTTTGTTGAATTATTTTAGATTTTTACTTTTATCACTTCTGAAATTGGGACAGTTTCCTAAGAATGATGTAAGCTTCAGGAACTGATATCAGCAATTACTCACTCAGACAACAAGCAATGGATAGAAACAACCCCTTGTCTATCCGTTTCTCTTTCTAAAAGAATGAACCAGAACCACCTGCCTGAGCCAGTTTTCTCTCCTCGTCAAGAGGCATTCCAGATTCCACACTCAAAAAAGGCCTTTGCTAACTTATTCCATATTTTCAAAGCCCTTAACTTTGGGGGCTCATTCCTGTTCTCTAATTGAAATTCTTCCTGATACGATTTAACTCCAATTCTTGATTCTGCTTCAGGGAGAAGGAAAGAATTCTGAAAAGTAGTCCCCTTTTTCAGGAACAGAAGACAGGCATCAAATTATACCTTAGATTTCTTCTCTGAACCAAAAAACGCTATAACCCATCTTATTCTCACATACTCTTTATTCCTCTGTAACTGACTTTCATAGCAAATTTAAGTTATTTCAAGGTTTCTGGACCTGCCATTGTCGTATTCCATTCCAGTATGAATCTGATTTTGCATGGTAAAGTTAATCGTAAAATTTGCATATCTCTCTCTTGGCACATCTCTCATTGGCAAGGAGACTGCCTGCAGGTGTTTGATGACATCAGGGAACCAAACAGACAATCCATAGTACCTGCAAAGACAAAGAAACGTGAGTCTGTAAAGGTGCGAGCGCACCAGCAGCAACGCGCGGCTCCCTGCCCCTCTCAGAGCTGGCAGTTCTGGAGAAGGACTTCTGGTCCTGACTGGCCCCCTGTAACACGATGAAGCATCAGACAGCCATCGGCACTGCCCCCTCACCCCACGGTTAAATTTGTAAAGATCAAGCTAGATGGATGGTCCGGGGTTACCTGCAGAGCCAGGTATGTAATTCCTGACACTTCCTGTGGGAAGGGACATCCCTAAGAATCCCATCCTAGGCCAACACATGGCACCTGGCCCCGACGTTTTTCTTATCGCCCAGGCTGCACGGGGGAACCCCGTCTCCTGATCTGCTGGTACAAACCCCGGGGTGGAAAAACCGTGGGGGCCCTTAAAGAACGACCTCTTTACTAATGGAGACTCCTTCTGGATTCCCACACTCCCCCGATACTGCTAGCCTGGGGGTACAGCCTCATTTCTCAAAGTGGCTCAAGGTTGGGAAAAGGGCCCTTAGGTTATTATCTGAAAATCCAGGTCATTTCCACTTTTGCCTCTTGACCTCTAATGAGTTATTGTGACAGGTGTCAGCTCGGTCACTCTCCTGTGCTCTGTAGGACAGCGGCCACCAACCACAGTGGCTCCTGAGCAGCTGAAAGGTGGCTAGTCTGAAGGAGATGTGCAATAAGTATAAAATACCAAATCTGAAGACTTACGAAAAAAAGAATGAAAAATTAAGTCAATAGAAATTAACCATTTTATACTGATTATATGTTGAAATAATATCTTGGACATAATGAGTAAAATAAAATATATTATTAAAATTAATTTCACCTGTTTCCTTTTACTTTTCTTTTTTAGTGCGGCTGCCAGAAAACTTAAAATGACACATGTGAGGGCCAGTCTGGTGGTGCAGTGGTTAAGTCTGCGCACTCCACTTCAGAGGCCTGAGGTTTGCCGGTTCAGATTCCAGGCACAGACCTACATACACACTGCTTATCAAGCCATGTTGTGGCAGGCATCCCACATACAAAGTAGAGGAAGGTAGGCATGGATGTTAACTCAAGGCCAATCTTCCTTAGCAAAAAAAGAGGAGGAATGGTGATGGATGTTCCTCAGGGCTAATCTTCCTCAAAAAAAAAAAACCCCAGAAAGCAAAAAAAATAACATCCTTCTTTAGTGGCTGGCCCAGTGGCATAGTGGTTAAGTTTGCATGCTCCACTTCGGCCGCCCGGGGTTTGCAGGTTTGGATCCTGGGGGTGAACCTAGCGCTGCTCATCAAGCCATGCTGTGGTAGTCTCCCACATAAAATAGAGGCATATTGGTACAGATGTTAGCTCAGTGACAATCTTCCTCAAGCAAAAAGAGGAAGAATGGCAACAGATGTTAGCTCAGAGCCAATATTCCTCACAAAAAAATTTTTAAAAAATGACATGTGGCTCACATTATATTTCTATTGACACTGCTGCTCAAAACTGGTGGTTCCCGAAGTGGGGTCCCTGGACCAGCAGCGTCAGCATCCCCTGGGACCTTGTGAGAAATGCAGACCCTCAGGTCCCACGCAGACCTGCTGAATCAGAGCCTCTGGGGGGGGGTGGGTCCTGCAGGTGATCCTTCTGATGCCCAGTTACGTTGGGTTACACGGGGAAAGCAGTGGTCGTGAGCACAGCCTTTGCAGGTGGACACACCAGGTGCAAATCCTGGCCTGGCCGCTTACCAGCCGGGGGCATCTTGGCCTCAGTGACCACGTCTCAAACATCAGAATGATGATCGTATCCACCTTCCTGGGTGGCTGCTCGGATTAAATGGGCTGCAATGTACCTAGCACATAGTGAGTGCTCAAAAGACTCCGTAGTTTTTATCCCCATCACTGCCATCAGGATTCCTGAAACATCTCTGCCTCAGGAGTCCACAGATTCCAACCCCTTCTCTTCTGAGACCATGAATTAACTACTGCGGGAATGTGCATGGTGGCCACGGAATAAGAAATAACTCAGGGATGCAACATCCATCGCATTGCTCTCGTTACATGCATAGGACAAAATCTTTAAAAATGGCAACAATGAGGGAAGCACGCCACCCTGGAACATCCCTCTCAACGATGCAGAGGAGTGGCAGCTAATTTTCATTTATTCAGCAAACATTTCAGGCACTGTTTGAGGCTTCAGGGATGTTAGAGGGAAATCATAAAGGTTAAAATGTGGTCAATAACAGATAAGTAAACAAAATAACAAACTAGATCATCCTTAGCCTGTAACTCGTCACATCTTAGAGGAGGACTTTCGTCTCGCTCATCTCGGAACCTGGGCCAGTGTTCAGCACGTAGCAGGCACTTACACGTGTTAATTTTCAGCCCTCTCTTCCTTCACGGATTAATGGGTTTTCTAGAACCTAAGTGGGAGTTACTTTACATCTTCTAAATGAGCTGTCTCAATTTAGAAATAGAAAACGACAACCTGGTAGTGTCCCCAAGTCACACAGCGGAACCGGCTCTTAGGTCTCCTGCCCCCACCTTCCCATCTCCCCTTTGTCGCCCCTCCCAGCACCAGGAAAGATGGGTCATCTCTGACCACTACCTGCTTTAATTTAGGGATGGTAAGAGACGGAGTTGCTGCATCGATCTTAGGCTCTACGAGGCACCAAGAGCCTAGTGACTTGAAAGTGTGGGGTACTAGCTAACTGCCTTTTTAAATAGAAAATTAGGCAAAAATGGAGTGGTGCTCACATATTCTAAAGTGACTGTGTCAACTATTAGCAAACAAAGTTCTGAAATGTTCTCCCTACCTCCTTTATCCTTAGAGCACATATATGGTGGTTTTCTTCACCAGCTCACTATTTATCGAGCACTTATTATGTGCCAGGGATATACATTGGTGAACAAAGTTTACGATTCTTGTTCTCTCAGAGCTTCCAGACATGAGACAGAGCTCCATTCTTTCCAGAATAAATAAGCTTTTTCCTATTAGAAGATGGAAGGTGCTGAAGAGAATAATAAACTGAGAAGGGGATGGGGAGTGCTAAGAGGCTGTGATTTAAAAAAGGTGCTTCGGGAAGGTGTCACTGAGAAGGTGACATCTGAGGGACGTCTCCAAGGAGGCAAGTCAACAAGCTGGCAGTGTCAGGGGCAGCATGAGGGCCTGACAAGGGAAAGGTTCCTGCACGTTCAGGGACAGCACAGAGGCCCGTGAGGCCGGCCGAGCAGACGGGAGCAGCGGGGGGGAGTCATGGAGACAAGCCACCCAGGGTCTCATGGGACTTTCCAAATACTATTGGTTTCACCCCAGCTGTATGACAAGATAAATACAATAATTGGTTTATAAAAACCATAACTATCAGCATATCTAAGCTGAAAAAAATTCTTTCCTAGAAGGTTAACTGCATCAAACCGTATAAGAAAAGAAAGCAGTGTGATTGGGAGTTAGGGTGTGGAAATTTAAAGATTTCGCTCACCAAGAATTTAAACGTCACTTACCCAAAGGACAGGGTGAACCAAACGATTGCAAGCTTTATTGTGTTTTCCCTGACTGGGTAGTTGAAACATCTCATAAACGTCAACCAAATCTGTGAAATATTGGAGAGTTAGTTTTCTTATGCTGTTATCAAGTCAACCCCACTCCCCACCCTCCCTCCAACAAATTATAAAAAAGTTTAATTTTCTTTGGGCTGGATTCATTTGAA
Organism: Equus quagga; assembly: GCF_021613505.1. Classification (NCBI taxonomy): domain Eukaryota; kingdom Metazoa; phylum Chordata; class Mammalia; order Perissodactyla; family Equidae; genus Equus; species Equus quagga. The sequence continues at coordinate 130,364,957 of NC_060273.1, forward strand.
CTTAAAATGTAAAAGCTAAAGGCTACAGGAAACCAAATACTGGAATTTTCATTTATCGGCTTCCTGGAGGCCAATAGATAGAGTAACTCAAGACTTCAGTGCACCCGTCACTGCCAAGACTCCTTGCCTAACGCCTTCCCTTTCCCAAGACGGAATGTCTTGGCTACTGTGCTGCTCCCAAGGAGCTCCTATTACCTGGTCCTGTTCCAGGAGTCAGGTGTCCTGGGCAGAAGCGGGAAGAACCGCATTCATAGAACTGGTTCAGTCAACCCTGCTTCTGACTAACCATAAACGCAATAAGCGGGCCCGCGAGCCAGGGCGGGTTTGTTACTTACCCCATACAGTTCTGTGCGGATCCGGACAAAACACCTCCTGTACCATGTTCCTGTGTCACTCTCAATTTCAATCAGCTCATCTATTTGCTTTGGAGTTTTGATTCTGTTTACCTGTAAAGAGCAAGACAGAGAAAGTGCCGAGTTCTCTTCTCTGAAGTTGCTGAGTTTAGGCTTACCGTTTGTTTTTAAAGGAGTGGAAACTGACTCCACCAAAAAGCAAGTAGGTATTTGCTAATCACTCCCTACATATATAAGACCATTGCTGTAAATAGACAGACCCCCACAGCACCTAAAAGAACTGAATAAAGAACGGACGGATGGGGAAGCAGAGAAACGAGGAAGAGCAAAGAGTAATGGAACAAGAAGAAGCTGAAATGGCCCTCTCTGAACCATCACTACAAAGGCACACCAGCAGACAGGACATCCAGAGAGATGAGCTTCTGGATCAAGAATTACTTTGCTTGGACTAAAGTGACTGTACACACTTCTTTGGAACCTACTTACCTGATGGATCTGGCCCCTGAACACAGTTCTGAAAGCCCTCCCATCGAACTTTCACTCTTAGAGCATCACTCTGACTCTTGCCTCCTCCTGCCTCAGCCTAAGCACAGACACTGCTCAGCAAACGCCCACCGGGGGCCAAGACGCAAGGCCCAGGGAATAGGCTTGGGTTGAAAGGGTCAACACTGACTCTTCAGCAATCAAAAGGGGAATAAGTGATGGAGGCTCCCCGTGAAAAGCTGCATGCTGACTTCAGCTAGCCTCCCTTGGCTAAGAAAAGAACCAAGGGCCAGGAGAAGCCATGTCTTCAACACAGAGAATGAAGCCTGAAAAGAGGAGCTGTCCCATCTTACCCTGTTAGTCAGCATTTACCTGCTTGTGATAAATCTCAGAGAGGACACAGAAGTGTGCATACGTTACCCCTGCCAGGGATCACTTTTGAACAGATTTTTCTGAAGATTCTGCCAATATGCAAAGCAGTAGTTCTATTGCAAGAATCTAGGTACCAAGGCTGGCTTTTGACAGAGGTGTTTAGGGGACCCTCGGTATCTTTCAGCTCATACCAGGTGAGCAGTAGCCTCTTCCTGGCTATCTTAACAAAGATGTCTGCATTTAATGAAAACAATGTCTGAGTTCAATATGGGATTCCAAATAGAGTGACCTCAAAATAATCCACGCAGCATTATTTTGTGACACTTCAGATATTTTTTTTAATCACAAGGGTGTTCTTATCACTCAACATCTTCCTTCTGGGAGGCTTCCCCTTCTCCACTCACCAGTGTCCGTTTGTTCCTTCATGCAGTGGCCCCTTGGGGTGCCGGACGTGGCACCGGACCCTGGAGATGCAAATGTACAACATCCCACCCTCCAAGAAAGTACCATACAAAGGAAAAGTTCCCCACTGGAAGTCTGTGTCAAGATGGGAGAGACGTGCCATTTGGAACACCCAAGCAGACCTGGGAGTGACAGAGAAGGCTTCACGGACTGCAGAATTTGAGCTGGGGCTTATGGAGAAGTGTGTCATTGGCCGTGTGTGTAAACTACTCGGAGGGCATTCCAAGCGGGAGGAATACCATGTGCCAATGGCCAGAGGTGTTAGTAAAAATAGTGTTTTGGGAAACTATAGAGAGCTTGAGATCCATGAAGAATAGTCCAAGGGCAGAGGGCAGTGAGTAATGAGGGCTGAACCAAATCGGTGGCAGTGAGGGTGGAAAGTAAGGGACAATGATGAGTGATATTTAGGATGGAGAATAATAGACACAGTGATTTCTTGGATACAATGGAGATAAAGGAAAGAAAGAAATAGGATGTTTTCAGGGCTCTGGTTCAGGTAGGGCTGGTGGGGCTTGCTGACAGAATTTAGGACAAGGAAGAGGGTTGGAGACTGTTATGGCGATAAGTTCAGATTTAGAAATTCAGAATTTGAAGGGCTCGTAGTACATAGAAGGATGGCAGCAAAGCCCTTCAACATGCATGTTTGGAGCTCAGGAGACTTGCCCATCGTGAGAGAGAGGTGCAGGAAGTAGCTGAGAGCAGCAAAGGAGAGTGTGTAAGGTTAAAAAGAAGTTAGCTGAAAACAAAGCCCTGAAAAACAAGATTTAAGGTAGGGGCATAGGACGAAGAGCTTAAAAAAAGAGACCTTGAAGGAAAGCCTACGAAATCACTGCACTGGAGATGAAACAAAGGAGAGAATAGATTTGTCCTGGTGGAGTCATGCGATGACCTTGAAAGTCACACTATAAAGGACTTTGAGATTATCCAATTCTTTTGGAGCATTCCCACCTATTCCCGCCTAACCTTTATATAATAACATTAATGTGGATGACCATGAGTGGACTTGATAACTCGAACCTTCTGGGAGAAAAAGCAGGCAAGCAGGACAATGAGGCCCTACAGAAACGCCTTCTCAGCAGTCCTTGGAAGACAGCCTATCCTCACCTGGCTGGGAAGGACAAGTGACACTGAGCATGTAGGTGAGGTCTCAAGATTCCTCCAGCCTCGTGATCCTTTAATTTAAAAACATTCTTCTCTATTGTGCATCCACTCAAAAGAAGGGCCTATTCAAAGGCTTCCAGGTCCTCAATGGAGGACGTTTATTACTGATCGTCATTTCTCCATCATGCTGCATAAAAATTTTGCCAATTAAGAATGTGATAATTTGGATAGACGCCAAAATAAAGTCTATCTTTACATTACTAAAAATTTGTTTCCTAAATAAAAATGAAATGGATAAATAAGATGTCAAGGGGACTGTTCAATCAGGGACTATTTCACATATTTTAAGAACTATAATTGATATCATTTAGAAGATACTGAAGATCTTACTTATGTCCCCATACTGCATGTGCCCTTAAACCTATTTTGGACAAAACGCTTTTTGTCTAATTGTATGCTGTATACATTGAAAGATTTAAAAACCATTGTTCCTTCCAAAAAATTCCATGCATCCAATTTTCATAAATTCAGACTGGTTTTCCCATTGAGAATAAACTTTGTAACTAGAGGATGGAAGAACTTTGCACGCAGAGGGAACAGCGCAGACAACAGCAGTGGCAGCTTATGTAAAATGGCAAGTACGAGACGCTGAAAGATGAGTGCAGCGGTGCAGAGAGAGAAGAATTTACAACCTGGCCTTCCCAGAAAAAGTTTCCCCACCCCTGGCATAGAGGACGTGCTGAAGAGTGGTACTCACCGTGAAAACCTTCTCAGACTGGCCCCGTGCTCTCATGTTGGTGTCATGAATTAACTTCAGAATCATCCAAGCTTCATCGTGCTTTCCAATCTGAGAAACATGAGTAGACAGTGAAGGAAAGTGAACTGCTAGGAGGTGAAATACTCATGCCCTGATTTTCTCATAATTATCTTGTATTTTCAGATCAGCTTGGGTGTAATTGTGCAAATGCATTGAGGTAGGTCCCCCTGGAACATACTGACTACTTGAATATCTTGACTACATTAGCAGGTCAACAGATGTGCCTATAACGAGAAATAGCACCCCTGGATAGTAAAATTTCATATATAAGACAATAAGCCCTGTTCTCTTCATTGAGCAAAAAGTTACTTGCTAGAGGCGGAACAGTAGCGCTTTCTGGCCACCAGGCAGCTTTTCCACAGGCTGCTTGTTGGAAACCCGTCTCCGTGAAACCAAATCCTGCATAGTTCCAGAGGACGAAAGAAAAATGCTCCTCCCAAGGGGGTAGACACGCGTTCCTAGAATTAGCAAGGAGCTCTTTCCAATGTGTGTGGCTTCCTCAAGTGTTTGTAAGAACCAGCGTTACCTCCAACAGGAACCTCGGGCTCTCAGGCATGAACGTGAGGGCCACCACCGAGCAGACGCAGGGGAGCGCGCAGACGATCACGAACACACGCCAGCTGTGGAACTGGTAGGCCGACCCCATGCTGAAGCTCCATCCTGGAAAGGAGGACAGGCAGAGTGAGCGAGGGCGCCGCCCAGGCTGCGGCTGTGAAAGCGAGGACTCCACAGTCACCTGGGTGTCTACACTGCGAGTTTATTAGTCAAATCTTACTACCCACAGAAGAATGATCTGATCTGGGCTTAGCCACAGTGACCGGCTCTCCTTCAAGACCAGCGAGAGCAGTGCTGAGAAAGGTGCTTGGGACCAAAGGGGTCAGCGCCTAAGGATGAGGGTGCATGTACGTTTCTATACAACCAAATGCCAAAGGCTAACAGAAATTAATTGGGGAGGATATTTTTCCAGAAGGCCACTGTGCTGCGGATCTTCTGTTTGAGCCTCTGGATCAGTCCCCAGGTCTCTCCACCCTGCCGTGTGCCAGGAAACAGATCTCTGTGGACCCATCAAGGGGCTCCCTCGCCCACTGGATTCTGTTGGTCTGAATAGAGGAAGTGCTGGCAGGAGAGCAGAGGGTGGGAGCAGAGCTGGGGACGTTTGTTCTCCTTGTTGTCCTCCTCCCTCCCTCTGGCTGGGTGGAGGTTTGACGGTGGGTGTGCCCATCTCCCGGAAGCTTCTCCTACAGCCACAGCTCCTGGCAGGTCCTGGCAATCCCTCCCTGCTCTTGCCCTTTGAGGCACAGGTGGGCACAGGATGCCTTCGTGGTCCTAGCTCTGAGGCGCTTTATTATTCCTTCTTGGTTTCTCTTAACTTTTCCACATAACTCTTTTGTCTGTGTGTGAGGAAGATTGGCCTTGAGCTGACATCTATCGCAAACATTCCTCTTTTTGCTTGACGAAGATTGTCCCTGAGCTAACATCTGTGCCAATCTTTCTCTATTTTATGTGGGACACCGCCGCAGCATGGCTTGAAGAGTGGTGCTAGGTCCAACACCTTGGATCTGAACCTGCGAACCCTGGGCCACTGAAGTGGAGCACACGAACTTAACCACTACGCCACTGGGGCAGCCCTCCACTTTTCATGACCTCTTCTGAGGATGTCACAGGTTTCCTGCCAGCATCCTGACCAGTACAATTATTAAGGATTGGCAGTTGCAGTATCTCTCTACATGCACATGTCATACAATAGATGGAGAAAATTTTAAATTTCTAAATAGTATTTCTATCATAATATAAAAAACAAGCCTAAGAGCATGCAAATAGAAATCTCTTCAAGAACTAAAAGAAAGCCAATATTTAAATGAATACAAAATGGTTGAAAGCAAAATTCAAACATGATTCTAAATGAGAAATAATGAGGCATATCAAACCTAATTGAAAACAGAGAGGAGATTTACAGAGGCATAGATGAATTACGGGAGGCAAAATTCTAATTTTTGGCAATGCTTGGTATTCATCAGGCTTTTTGTAAACGAAAGTCAGGTAGTCTACACCCCATCCCCAGGAGAGCAGTAGGATTATTCCTTATGTACACAGGAGCCAAGCGAGATTCTGGAGGGACATAACTTCCTCAAGGCAACAAGCTCAAGTTATATATCTGAATCTTCTCCACCAGGATTCGAGGCAGCATCTTATGCCACGTGTGGCCTCACGTCTATGCACACTCACTCTTGGACACAGACCTTGCTGACAAATGATGTAAACATCAATGACACGCTGTATCAATCTTAGATTAACAAACATTTTTCTGGGAATTTAATACACAAGGATTACGTGGATCGCTAAAGTCGCTACATCATAAACTTTAGGAGGGGCCGTCTACTCTCAATATTTTAAGTAGCAGAAAATCAAAAGTCTCAAATATCCACAACGCAGAGAAATTTTGTGATGGAACAGAGAAAACACACCTTGTTCATTTCACATTGGATCTGAGAGCTTCATATATAGAACTTCTGTTTTAAAAGGTCTATAACCTATTATCTTACACAGTGGATGGAAAAGAAAAGCTTGAGACGGCTGAGTTAAGCAAGTGCAATGTTGTAAATTTCAGCACAGCACCGGGGGAAAGAGCAAAGACGAGAGAGGAGACGGGCTCCAGTGCCTCTGCTGAAACAAATTAGTTCAGACGGTGCAGTTTTATAAACAAAAATAGGATGAGTTATTTAACCAAGGAGAAAGTCACACTAGCGGACAGAGCAGGAAGTTTCTTGTGGTCGACAGGATAATGCTCCCTCCCCACCCAAAGACGTCCTCATCCTAGTGCCCAGAACCTGTGACTGTGTGACCTCACACAGCAAAGGGACTTTGCAGGCATGATTAAGTTAAGGATCTTGAGATAAAGCGATTATCCCATATTATATGGTTGGGCCCAGCATAAGGATGAGAGTCTATAAAGGAAAGAGAGAGAGTCAGGAGGGTCAGAGTGAGAAAAGGAGATGTGCTGAGCAAAGCAGAGCTCAGACTGGAGAGAGATTCGAAGATGCTACGGTGCTGCCTTTGAAGATGGAGGAAGGGTCCACAAGCCAAGGTCTGTGGGCAGCTTATAGAAGCTGGAAAAGGCGAAGACATGTATTCTCCCCTCGAGCCTCCAGAACAAGCCTCCAGAGGCCCTGCCAACCCACGGAGACTTCTGACCTCCAGAATGGAAAATAATAAATTTGCATTGTTTAAACCAGTCAGTTTGCGGAGACCTGTTACAGCAGCCATAGGAAAGCAACACTCTCCTCTTTATAGTCATAGCTCTAGTGCTAACTTGACTGATAGAAATTAAATCGGAGAATGTTAGCTCTTCTCTATGAAACCGCAGGCGTTTGCTCGGACTTCCCCAGATGCCTCTCCAAGGACTTCAGGCTCCTTCTTGACAGCTGGTCTTACAAATGCTGCCCTTCACTCTTACTTCTCTGGAACATCACATCCATCAGGGAGAGACTGATGGCCATGTGATTCCTGTCTGGCGGTTTTCAGCCTACAGAGGAAACTGGATTACACGTAGAATCTAGCTGGTCCAGAGTCTCGCTCCCCCCAGCCTAGAAGGGCGTTTCTTCAGGCCTAGATTCTTCTGTGCAGCAGCTGAAGTTTAGCCTATTCAATACTGTTCACACCGTCTCTACTTCATTAGCTGTGAAGTCTGTCTTCTGGGCCCTTGCTTGGTGTGTGTGTGTGTGTCATTGTTTCTGAAATATAGCCTTTTTCTTCCCAGAGCTCCAGGAAACCTCTCTCTACCTGCCTGTTCACATCTTCACAGAGATGCCTGAGGGGCTTCTCAAAGTTACTGTGTGTAAAACAGAACTTTTGATTTCCTGCCTAGCTACCAAAGAAAACTCTTGTTTCTCCCTCAATCGTCCCTATTTTAGCAAACAACACACTGCCAGCCACCCAGATATTTATGTCCAAAATCAAGACCTCATCCTTGATTCCTCTTTTTCCCCTCACTACCCTCAATGTCCCATCTCTCAGCAAGTTCCATTTCTAAAACACGTCTCAAAGCTGCCCACTCCTCCCCATTGCCACAGCACCGCAGAGCCTCCAGCTGGCAAAAAAAACCCCTACAGTTTTGCCTTTTCCAGAATGTCAAATAAACGAAATCATACCGTACACAGCTTTTTGAATCTGGCTTCTTACGCTGAGCATAACGCATCCATGCAGATTCTTGCTCGTATTAATAGTCTGCTCCTTTTCATTGCCGAGCAGCATTCCATCGTGCGGAGATGTCACAGCTGGTTTACCAAGTCGCCAGTTGAAGGACAGTTAGATCGTTTCCAGTTTTAGGGGATTATAAATAACGCTGTCATAAACACTTCAGACAGGTTTTTGTGTGTCACAAAGCCTTCCTTTTCTCTTGGGTAACTACCTAGGCAGTGGGTTATTTGAGTCAAATAATAAGTATAAGTTCAGCTTTATAAGAAACTGCCAAACTATTTTCCACAGTGGCTGTACCGTTTTACATTCCCACCAGTGGTGGCTGACAGTTCTAGCCGCTTCATGTCCTTCCCCCTACTCTTTGGTCAGTTCTACTTTTCAAACTTTTGGCCATTCTAATAGGTTTTCATTGCATTTCCCTAATGCCTAGTGACATCTTGATTTACTTTTCGTCCATTCAATCATACTTTTACTGAGTGCCTATGTGCGCCAGTCACAGGGGAGTAGCATCGAACTCCCTTTTAGGATGTGCCCCCCTGGGGTGGGGGGGATGTCAAAGCCTGATGGATGATATTCTGTGGCCTGAATGAGGGGCAGACACAGGGAGGGTCTTAAGAAACGACCCTGCAGAAGCTCTGTAAAACTAAAATACCATTATTTGGATTCTAACTGAATAAAAGAATGAAGGAAGGAGACACTGACCACCATAACCACCCAGCCAAGAATTCCTGGGACCCCTCCCCAGCTCCATTTCAAGATGGCTTAAATTTGAACTTGAGAGTGACATAAAACCTTAAGCCACAAACATCAGGAAGTGGAGACATCAACATGGAGTGAAGGACGAGAATGTGAAACAAGCCACATGCAACCGGGGAAGCGGTTGTTGCTTCAGGATGCTCATCTGCACTTAGTAAAATGGATTCTCCTAAATGATCCCTTTATGTTGGCACCACGCCTTTTGTCTTAAAAAAAAGAAAAGATGTTGTGTAGGCGGTGGTTCTAATTGTTTTTTGGACTTTGTTAAAAATATCCATTAAAAATGTCATACTGAGGGATTTGTCTACACGTAATGCAAATTCCATGCAGGGAAGGCCCTCAATTAGGGAATTACAGAAAGCAGCTCCTGCACAGCGGCCCTCAGCGTGGCACTGATCAGGGCATGCTGCGGCTTGCATGACGATCAAGGCCATTGACCAGACTCACGCTGACGTGCTCTGTGCTGCAGAACCCAGCTGCCAGCCCAGGTGCCTGACGGTCTGAAATCTTTCAAGGTGCTAAGGCAGCAGTATGTGGGGCAGGCAGAAGAATGCTGGCCTTCATGGTCTCTTCTTGGCGCTGTCCCGGGTGTGCTGGTGGGCTAGCACCTCCCTTACTGATCAAAATTTGGTTGGCAGCTTTGTGATATTATGATCCAATGCTCTAAAACATTAATATTAAGAAATCAATATGATAGGTGAGATCAGTTTTCAATAGCTGAGAAGTAAACCACCTATTTTTATTTATCAGTGGTCTTCACTCACAAGGCACATAGCCAACTAAAATTCTCTTTGGAAAAGTGGTTCAAAATCCATTTTTTAAGTGGCCCACAAGCTGAGGAAGGGAACAATGATCAGATGAATTTCTGATTTTATTCCTACAGAAATAAAATTGTATCCTGTCAGCAAGTCACTGGTTTGAAATACAAACGCTATCTCGTGAGCAGGAGACATTAATCCTTGGCTAGAAACTCAGGTTGTCATGCATCTCGTACCATCTGCGACTCCGTGAGACTGAACCAGGGGCAGCTGCACAGGCCCTGCTGCTGGCAACAGCAGAGAGTTTCACCTCCATCTCATTTGTGAAAAAGAGAAAAAAAGAAAGCAAGGATGAGGGGACTAGTCAAATAAACTATGGTGCAGCCATGCAATAGGAATACCGTTTAACTACTGGCAAAGAATGAGGGAGATGTTTCTAAACCGATGTGGAAACTGCACAAGTTACATTGCAGTGAAAAAACCTCTTTTCAAAACAGTGTAATAGTAGTGATTCCCTTTTTTATATGCACATAAAACATATCATTATATCTAGAAAACAAAAGGGAGGAAACACACTAAATTATTTTAAACGGTTACTCAGGTAGAGGCTGGGCAGTAACAGAGGACTTCCACTTTTTGCATATTTTCTTTAATTTCTGAGTTTTGTATCGCCTTGTATTACTTTTTACTCAAAAGGGGTAAAAAAAAACTTTTCAAAGAGTTGCAAGCCTATCATTTTTCTGAAGTCAAAGATCTGATGGAAAAAGAGAGAGGATACGGAAATTGAAGTGATCATGAGACGCTACGCAGCATCCGTACAAATTTCAGAACTAAACTAACGTTAATTCTGATTGGGACGAATCTAAACATCGATGCTACAGTGCTCATTTATGGACAGCAACGAGCAAGTGCCAGAGGCTACCTCGGGTCTCTGGGTGGGAAGGAAAACAATATTCACAGAGCTGTAATCTTTAAATTCGTAACTCCAGTCATACTCTGATTTCGGATTCTCGGGGCAGAGGCCAGTTGCATCCTGAGCCACAACTGTGTAAGCCTATTGCCAATAGTGATACACAGAACAATCACCATAAAACAATTGGCAGGGCTCTGCCTGCAGCACATCATCATGCCTTCAAGAAGCGAGAGCCAACTCAACTGCAATGATACATCCCTGGGAGAGGGTCCCAGGGTTACATTCCAGGTACCTGCAGTAGTCAGGCCTCTCTCTCTAAGAGCAGGTCCAAGCAACAAGCTGACCTTTCCTGCTGTTTCTCTACTTCTGTTTCCAAGCTCTGGTCCCACCATTTGGAATGCACAGAGTGAGCGGCCAACAGCAAAAGGAAGTCACATTTGCCCTCTGATTCCTGAGTCTGACTTCTGACTCCAAATATGCTTTCAAAGAAGGAAATTTCCTGGTAGATTTTCAAACTCAGAAATTCATGGGCTCATTTTTCAGGGTCATTTTTTTCTGGAATATCTTTTATGAGTATGTCAAATATAAAAAGAGTGAATGAGAGAAGGTTTCCAGAAAGAGTTCCTGGTGCAAGCATGTAAGACTCATTCAAGCATGGAACTTCTGAAGCTCCACGGAGAGAGATCACAAGTCTGAGGGTCTGAAAAAAGCTGGCAGCATAAAATGTGCATGCATGTGTGTCTGTTTCAAACAAAGGTCCTTTGGGATTTTCTTTTGTAAACAGACAACAATATAGTATTAATATTATGATAATGTAGGTCAATTAAAATTTTATCAAATATTTTTATACAAATACACACTACAATAGCCTATAGGATAGTCACATTTCAACCACACACAAATGAAGCTTATGTCATAAATGCATGTAAAGGCAGCTCATTACTCTATAAATACACAATGTATATATTCATATTTATTATCTTATAGCATATTTATATAGGTACACATTAACTTTCTTTCTCTTTTACTCACATAAATATTTATTTAAAATGAACTGTATAAAGGTTGGCAGAATCATATTAATATATAAACTCTCACATAAGCTGATGTCCATGGATGAATAACAAAAAACCAATTAGGTTCATTTTGTGAAAAGGTATAGTCTCAGGAAACTGAAAAGCAAACAAAACTAAATATTGGGAATTCTTATATTAGGTAGAAAGTTGGACGAACAGACTCTAAAACCCATTCCAGGGCTAAGGATCTCTCTGATTCTAAGATCTTGTGTCTGGACCAGAGGAGGCCACAAGAAACTCTCTCTTGAGTATACATCCACGGTAAGAAATGGAATACTTTCAAAATTAAACAAAACAAACTTGCAAACTGCAGGCAGGTTTGACACAAGTGAGCAAAATAATACTTATTCTGTATATTAGCAACACAGTTCATTGGCTTTCAGAGTAGATGTCCTTAAAATACCTTTTTTCTTAACAGGGCTCCAAACAACCTCATGGTCTCTATTCTATTCCAGATCCAGATTTCTTTTTGTTCTTTGTACCTGGCCTCAACAAGTTCTTGCTCAAGATCAACAAAAGCTCTGGGTGCATTCCCAGAAGATTTTTAATGATACAGCACACAAGTGCTAACGGAATCCATTCTTAGGTGAAAGACCTTTTCCTGGGGTGGGGAGAAAGAGGGGGCTGTAATATCCCAGTGTTATGACAACAGAGGTCAGCCCGAGTGCTCTTGTTGCTGATGCCAAAGGTCACGCCCACAGGGCTCCACTAACTACTCTAACTACTCCACTAACTACTGACCTCTCTACCTGCTGTTTTTCTTGCCTTGTAGCCTCTGATCCAGAACAAATCACTTAACACTTGACAAGTGAAACAGCTGCTTAGCTCATGATTCAGGTCCCAAATGACCCTTAGAGTTTTGTCATTTATGTCAAAGAAATTCCTTCTAATGGGCTGGGAAATACACGCCAGCACAATGACCTGGAAGCGCTGGTTTCTGGGCCTTGTGCCTCAAGGGAGGGGACACCACCCCCTCCTTCCTAGTACAGGGATGGAAATACGACTTTGGAGAGGTCAGCTCTACCAGCCCGTAGCCAGATATTGCTCACTCGTATCCAGTGCAACCCCACCCAGAGAAAAGCCTTCAGGTCATCTCAAGTTCCTGATGTTTACTGTCACCAGATGCTTCCAAAAGGCCCCAGCCCAGGGGAGACACTCCACCTTCCTCATAGCCTTCCAGAAAAGTGGAAGTCAGCCTCTACTCTCTTCCTCCCCTACGTCCAGTCCATCACTGAGGAATGCAATTCTATTTTCTGTACTTCTCCCAAACCTGCTCCTTTTTCTCCATCTCTGCTTTAGTCTTGGTGCTTGTCACCCCTCCCTGGCTCGTCCTATATGGCTGATCTGCAGCAGGCATGGGTCTGGATGGAGTCCTGAAGTACGCATGTCACAGTCAGTGTCCTGAGCCCCCAGCCCTGGATCCCTCCGCCGTCCAGTGCCTGGCCCAGCAGGGGCCTCAGGGACAGGGCTCCAGCACTCCGGCCATCCTCTTCCGACTGGCAATGCCCTGTTGTTGAATAATCCTAATATCACTTCTCTTTAGTAGAGCTTCCAGCTTCCAATTCGCCTAGTCTGGTCCTTCCCTCACGTACCTTTGAGAGATCTTTCCATAATAAAAACTGGATCACGTCACTCACTAGCTTAAAACCTTTCAGTCATTCTCCATGGCCCTTCAGGATCGAGTCCAGGATCTTTAGTGTGGCCACAAGGCCCTCCGAGACCTGGCTCCTGCCTCTCTCTCCAGCCTCATTCCTCACAAGTCCCTCCTTCCACCGTTTGCTACCTGCTGTGTAACATCTTGACCACTCCCCACCCTCGTCAATTTGGAGAAGTCCTAACCTTCAGTCCTCTGTTAAGCTAGTAGAAAGGAACATTCTCTGTAGATTCTTCTGGACACATTGAAAGGTATTTCTGTCCCCGACTGAGCTATCTCAGTATCCTGTGAATTCCCACAGCCCTCAGCACAGTGCTGACGCAGAGAAAGGACACTGTAGAGAACGACCTCCAAGTCGGCTCCTGGAGGGCAGGGGCCACGTCTTATTCATCTTTAGTGCAAAACATGGCGAAGAACAGTCACTCAACAAACGCTTATGTAACTGATCAATAAAGAGCCCACTCTTGGATGCCTGTAAAACCAGACAGTTTGCCTAACACATTCAAAACGGATATTCTGGAAACATTATTATATTTCCTAATTTCCAAATTTATGGAGTTAGTCTTTCTTTCTTTTTTTTTTTGTCTTTTTGTGTGTGTGTGAGGAACACTGGCCCTGAGCTAACGTCTGTTACCAGTCTTCCTCTTTTTGCTTGAGCAAGATCAAGGCTGGCCCTGAGCTAACAGTCGTGCCCATCTTCCTCTACTTTATATGTGGGATGCTGCCACAGCGTGGCCTGATGAGTGGTGTGTAGGTCTGCACCCAGGATCTGAATTGGCCAACCCCAGGCCACTGAAGTGGAGTGCGCAAACTTAACCACTGGGCCACTGGGCCGGTCTTTTCTGTTTTTTTGGTAACTAATTTCTAGCCTAATTTCCTTGTGGTAAGAGCACATCCTTGGTAGTTTTGTGAAATATATTGGAACTTGTTTCACAACAAGCATGTGGTCCACTTTTGGGTTTTTTTTCCAGCTTTACTAAGGTATAATTGACAAATAAAACTTGTATATATCTAAGGTGTACAGTGTGATGATCTGATACAGGTACACCTTCTGAAAGATCACCACCATCAAGTTACCCCACACACACATCATCTCACTTATTTTTGGTGTGGAGAGAACACCCAAGATCTATTCTCAGTCAATTTTAAGCATACAGTACAGAATTATTAACGATAGTCACCACGACACATACAGAACTATAGCCACAGTAGATCCTCAGAACTTATTCACCTTATAACTGAGAGTTTGTACCCTTTGACTAACATGTCCCCATTTTCCCAGCTTCTGATGTTACATCTCGCCGACAGCCAGACAGGAAAGGGCTCCCCCAGAGCAATGCATGTATCTTCTCACGGACAAGCCCCATGCTTCCCCTACACAAACTGAACTTCCTTTTGGAAAAATGAAACTCTCGAGAGTTAATAAGCTGACGTGTAACTCAAAGGGGCACTCTCACACTACGTTTGTAGAGCACGTTTCATCCGGATTGTCTGAAGATGAAACGTAGGAGCTCAAGCCAGTCCAGCTGTTGGCGGAGACCCAATTCACTTTTGCCCATCCCAGATTTGTGACCCTGCAGGAGACACACAAATGCTACCCCCCACCCCTTCCCCTTTGTTGCAAAATGTCAGGCGTTTACCCAGAGTTAAATTTCCCCTTTGCTCTCGGAAAGGCTGACGGCTTGGGTCATTAATCTTGGCCTAGAAAGAAGTTCCTAGCTGCTACCGACTGAGGAAGCGATTGGTCCTGGCGCATCCCGGGGAGCGGCCATGGCGCCAGAAAAATCAAACCCAGGGTGACCGAGTCTTGGACGGATGCAGAGGTTTTCATTCACTATCACCTTCTCTCCCTGCCACTTGGGAGAAATGATTTAATAACTCAGGGAGCCCAGAATAACAATGCACAAGAGCACAAGCAGACGGGTGTTCCAGCAGAGGCGGCTACAGAACCAGCTTTGACTGGCGCGCTGGTTCCCAGCTCTCACAGATTCACACTGGGCTCCTGTTCTCCTCCCGCTCTGCTCACAGTTTTCGTAAAGGATGTGAAGCTCTGAGTACCAAGTGCAGCCTCCAGCAGGGACACAGGTGGCGTGGATTCAAGGCCTGTGGCAGATTGCTGGAGTATTTATAGCACGCCCACCATGCGCCAGGCACCTCACACGCATCGGCTCGTTTAATGCACCAACAATCCTGTTGCCCACTTCCCACCCCCTGGTGGGGTGGCAAGCTAAAATACAGGCCACCAGCTAAATCTGACCTAAAAAAATTTTAGTGTTAATATGTCCCAGGCAGTATTTGGGACATACTTACACTAAACGATTATTTGTCGTTTATCTGAAATTCATATTTAACTAGGCACCCTGTATTTTTATTTGCTAGATGTGATAACTACCCCCAGAAGACATGTGGCCATGTCTGGAGACATTGTTGAGTGTCATGAGCTTGGGGAAGGAGGGTGACTGCTGACATCTAGTGGGCAGAGGCCAGAGATGCTGCTAAACATCTTAGGATGCACAGCACAGCTCCTCCGCCCCCAGAGAATTAGCCAGCCCTAAATGTCAACAGTGCCAGGAGGAGAGATCCTGCTGTACACTAGTCACCGTGCACGTCTATGTCACCAGTACTCAGAGTTAACAGAGCTAGTGAGGGAACGTGGAAGCTTGTGTTCAAACAGAGGTTTGGAAACACTTTCAGAAGACTTGAGATTTCATTCCTGCATGAATGCATTTTGTTTCTGTGTTAGTTTTTCTTATTGAGTTATAAGCTCTTTTGATCTTTTTTTGCTATAAAATTGATCTATGTGGGGTTGCCATTTTTCTCCTTTTTGCTTTTAAATGCATCCTAAAGAACAAGAAAGGTGGCACACAATAAGAAGAACAGGAACATTTTCCCCCTGTGCTTTTGGGAGAGTGTAGCGTTCCCCACCAAACGCTTTCTGCTAACCCTCGCAGCTTATAAACAGTTATTACCACAAAAAAGGGGAATAAGCATCTATCTCCTAAAGCATTTGTGTTCTTGTTTCATAAGGACAGGGAGGTGTGCTCTTAAAATTCCCTGCCAATCCTCAGGAATGGGGACCTGGCACCCTCCGTAAAAGCACCTGCCTTCAACCCGTGTCTAATAGAGCCGTGGGAGTCAGCAGGAGGGCCCACTCTGGGCTCCCCGAGACCTGCACCTAGAAGTCTGGGAGGTGCGCATTCTCTTCCATCCCTCCCAGCTCCTGCCTCCCGGAGGCCACCTCTCCTTTCCCATCTATCGTCGTGCACGGACCCCACGATCACCAAAGTTCACCAACTTCTCTGGGCACTCGTACCCTCCGTCCGTGACAACTCACCTCGTCTTCTCTCCTTCAGATCTCTTCTCCGACCCCCTGCGAGTGACCTATCTGGTCTCCTGGAGGACGGCTCAGTGAAACCACACCAACAACGAAATGCTTCACTTCACCCACAGCATCCCCTCCCCTCCCACCTCTCCGGAACCTGCCCTCCAGCTGCCCCCCTCGGCCTCCCCACTGAAACAGCTGCCTGGAGTACAAGGCCCTTTGCAACTGGGCCCCACACTCATCTCCAACCACATGCTCCCCGTTCTAGCTCAGTCACACTCTCCACTGCACTTTGTGGGCAATGGAATGACAAGGGGATCCTGTTGAAAAGGCATCTTCCCAGCCCCTGTTACTAGAAACGCCCCTTTAGGAGGGTTGGGGTGGGGCCCAGGAATCTGCATCTTAACAAGCACCGAGGTGGTCCCCATGCAGCTGTTGTACATCCATACCGTAAGAAACCTTCATCGATTGCATGGCCCTCGCCATGACACCGTTTATGCCTCAGCTCAGGCCCTTTTCTTCTCATCCCTATTATCCGCTTGGAAAATTCCTATGAACCCTTCAGGGCCCACATGAAAGGGTCACTTCTCTGGATCCATATCTCTCTTTCCAAGACATCTTCTTTAGCTCACTTGCAGTTCTCTCTCACCGGTGCTCTTCCTAAAAAAGGTTGAGCTAAAACCTGAGGGGACAGGAGCAGTACGACCTCCAACAGCCCTTCTCTTCTCTGACTCTCTCCTCCTCAGTGTCCTTCTCCCCCAGGTGGCTCCTCCTCCTCAGGAAGAATCCTTAGGGGCTCACTGAACAGCCTTTCAGACGTGCTCAGAAAATACACTCAGCTGATGCTCCACTGGGACCCTGCTAACCCCATTTTGTAGATTAAAAAAAGGGAAGATTTAAGAAATCAGCCTTAATATTGAGTTACCATTGTTCTACATCATTAGTCTTCAGAGAAATGCAAATTAAAACCACAACGAGGTGCCAGTCCACGCCCACCTAGTGCTGCCGAGGATGTGGGGCAACCGGAACTCTCACGCATTTCTGGTGGGAGTGTAAAATGGTACATGTTTAGAGAACTGGCAGTTTCCTATAAAGTTAAACATACACCTACCCTGTGACCCTCAAATGCTACTCCTGGGCATTTATCCAAGAGGAATGAAAACATAAGCAGAGCCGAGGCTGCTCAAAAGACTCGTGTAAGAATGATCAGAGAGCAGCCTTTCCAAAAGTGAAAAATCAGGGCCGGCCCCTTGGCAGAGTGGTTAAGTTCACACACTCCGTTTCGGCGGCCCAGGGTTTCGCTCGTTCGGATCCTGGGCGCGGACATGGCACTGCTCATCAGGCCACACTGAGGCAGCGTCCCACATGCCACACTAGAAGAACCCACAACTAAAAATATACAACTATGTACCAGGGGGCTTTAGGGAGAAAAAGAAAAAAGAAAAAAGTGAAAAATTAACCCTTCTCCCCCAAACAAACCCACCCCAGATTGGAAGCAACCCAAACGTCAATCAATAGGAGAATGGAGGAACATATATGGTGTAGCTACATAATGGGACACTATTTTATAATAAAAGGAATGAACTACTGATACTTGCAACAACATGGATAAATTTCTAAAACATTATGCTGACTGGAAGAAGGCAGAAGGTTTTGCAGTATTCATAAATACATACTTTACTTATACAAAGTTTAAGATTGGGCAGAACTATGGGCCGGCCCCATGGTATAGTGGTTGAGTTCTGCGTGCTCTGCTTTGGCAGCCCAGGTTTGGTTCCCAGGCACAGACATACACCATCATCAACCTACATACAAAACAGAGGAAGATTGGCACAGGTGTTAGCTCAGGGCGAATCTTCCTCAGCAAAAAAAAAGAAGAATGGGCAGAACTAATCTTTGGTGATAGAAATGAGAACAGTGGTTGCCTCTGGGGTGGGGAATGGAGAGACTGACCAGTGATAGGTATGAGGGAACTTTCTGGGGAGATGGAAATATTCTATTATCTGATTTGGGTGGTGGTTACATGGGTGTATACAATAGTCAAAATCCATTGAACTGTACACTCAAGATCCTTGCATCTTTTCAGATGTAAATTATAACCCCAATTTAGAAAGAGTGGTCAGCCAACAGTAGCAGATTACATCACCAACACTATCCCAGAACTCCAGGCACAGACTAGATTCTTCACAAACTCGCCTGATTTGTATGCATTCAAGTTATATTGCTTGGGGCTTAGCACTCTTTCAGCTGGCTGCATCCGAACAGATGACATTCTTTTGCTCCTCACAGCAGAGGTGACCCAAGGCCAGGCAGGGCCCAGGTTCCATTCTGGAGCTCCCTCCACCTTCCTGGACAAGCTTTCTGGGACTAAGGTAACTCTGACGGGGGAGTTCCCAGCCCTGGAGAGCAAAGGAAGCTGGGGCCATGCCTCCTTCCAAAGGAAGACTTCCTGAGGCAGCTGCCCCTGTGATAACACGACCACGCAGCCTGGAATGGTCTCGAGCAGCCATCTAGACAACGTAAATACAAATTCCCTCTGGCTTAACCACCTTGCAGCCCACAGAAGGGTTAGGGGCGCAGTCAGTGTTTCTAAAGCTTCAAGCCCCAGAACAGGTCCTCCTGACTTTTGTGATCTCAATGAGTACTTCACCTCCTACCATATCGCTCACAGCCAAACTTCTTACACACAAACACACATGCGTGCACACACACACACGCACACATACGAGACTATTCCACCCCAGAGGCAGCAATAATTGTGAGATTAATGACTAAGATTATATGTTAATTAATAAGATTAATAAGTAAGTAGGAAAAGCAAGGAATTTCTCTGCTTAACCAGCGAAGTGTGGAGCCCACAGAAGGCTTGTGGAGGTCGGTGTGCGGTGCAGCCGGGCACCCGTCTGCATAAACAAAGTGAGGCTGCTTTGATCCAGAGGAAGACGAGAGAAGGTGTTCAGAAGTCTAGCAGTCATTTTCACTCGGCAGGAGGCCGGTGGAAGGTCGAGAGCAATTTTAGAGACAGAAGTCTGATAACGGGGAGGAACTCGCTGGTCGAGTCTGTTTAGAAATACCTTTGCCCTCCGAGAGCACCGTGAAGAAGTGAACTGGCCGGTGTTTGCTAGTTTCATAAAGGTCTCGAAGAGATAAGTACGATGACACTTTAAAAGGGAGGCAGATTAAAAAAAGATCAGAGAGCAGCCGGGAGTCTGGCCAGGAAATGAATCTCGTGGAAAGGGCTCTCTTTCAATCAGAATCCAGTTTGCACAAAGGCAAACTAAAGTGAGTTTTTAAAAAATACCTCCCATGCCCTCTGACAGACTGAATTTCCAGAGGTGACAAAGGCAGGAGAAGCTTCTGGCAGGAAGCTAACCACCTCACTCTGGTCCACCCCAGGGCGTTGAAGAAGCCGGGAGCCGCGACTGCCCCTCACCGACACCGGGGGGCGCCCTGGGCTCACGAGACACACGCGGGCGCCCGCGAAGCCTCTCCCCGGTGCCTTTGCCTGGAGCATCCCGGGGAAGCCGTGCCTGTCCTCAAACAGGGGCGACTGGGGCTGCTGCGCCGTCTCCTCCCTCCAGCGCTCTCACCCACTCGTGCTCTAGGTCAGCCTCTGCACCCCTAAATTCGCCCTGGCAAGGCACCCCCCAGGGGAAATACCCAGCTGGAGGGCCGGGGACCTGGTCGGGCGCCCAGAGCACAGAGCAGCCTCGGGGAGCGCGACAGTGAGGTCAGGAGGTGGCTTCAGAGATGAGGGGCTGAAGGGAGGCAATCCGTCTTCCCGTGGCCCAGCAGGACTCCAGGGACGAGCTGGAGGTGGCCTCACATGACCCCCTGATAAAGATCTCACCGGGTGAGGGCACTGGTCCCTCTGGGCATGATGCTGCAGATGGAAGGGTTACTGGAAACCAGCCCCCAATCTGGGATCTGACAGAGCAAGGGAAAGCCTAGCCACATGGACACAGACCTAAGCTAGACCGTGGGCCCAGGGCAACTCCCGTCTCTCAGTAAGGACAGGAGTAGGAATCCTTGCTCTAAAACCAGGAGTGAGGAAAGGGACACCATGGCCGTGCTGGGGCCGAGGAGGCCAGGACCAGTGCAGGGGAGAAACGGATGGCCCGGCAAGATGGGCACAGACCCGCTGATCCTGGATCCAAACCACTTCCTGTAATTATAAGGGGAGTAGAGCAGAATACATTCATGAATCCTTGTCTGGGAAAACAGATTAAACAGGAGAGATGGAGCTGGAAACATATCTTAAGAGGCAAAGCATTATGCTTCTGACAATTCCTGCAGGAAAAAAGCTTCCTCGTATCAGAAAAAAATCTCTGGTCACGTTGACTTATTCAGAATTAGTGGAGAGACCCACAAAGCTTAATAATGGCCTTGAATGATACTGAGTGACAATGAGTATTATAATGAACAGCTGTTCTTTCTTGTCCCGAAGGATAGGGAAAAGCTCGAAATCTTTGGTCAGCAGAGAATTTCCTGACAAGTGAGTATTACAAACTGTAGACAAACTAAAATCCACTGGGCGTGGGGAGGGGTGGCCTTACAAAATGAACAAAAATCGACCCCGAGAGTCCCATTTGTGTGGCATCAGCTGGAAAGGGGGCAATGCAAGTCACCTCACCTGCCTAGGATTCCTTTGATCATTTCCCTTTACCTCAAATAGCAGTTTTGCTGTTGTTTCCGGGCTATAAAAGCAATACATGCTTATGTGGCAAATTCAAACACTATAGAATATAATTTTGAAAAAAGCAAATCACCCCAAGCTGCATTACCCAGAGATAAACATAATTAACATTTTGGATTTAGTACCATTATTAGTATTTAATTAAGCCAGGGAAGATTTAGTGAGAGTCCTAGGAAAAGTAGGAGCTTCATTCACTAAGATTTTGGAAAATGACTCTTGCTTCACAGTACCTTCGGGCAAGCCGCATATTTCAAATTGGATATTCGGACATATCTGTGTCAGACCTGACCTTATATACCTGGAAATTTCCATAGAAAACAGCCAGTTCGTAAAGGCTGAAAGAGTGAGATGAAGACAGAGACATCATAAAGCTAAACATGGAGGTTGGAGTAATCCTGGCGTATGTCTCCCTCCAGCTGGGCTTCTCAGAACCCGCTTGCAGGACACTCTGGAGGCATGAAAGAAAGAGCAGGGTGTGCTGGTGCTGCTATGCTGCCCGCTGGCTGGAGTTGGAGCTGGAGCGGCCTCACGTTTCTCCCTCCTGCCAAAGCTGTTGAGCGAAGCAGTTCAGATGTTTTAAAAAATCAATGAGAATATTCTGTAGTAATTGTTCATCTTGAGGGAGGAAGAAAGGCATTCTTTCTTCTTATAATATACGAGAATTGTTTCTAAATTAAATTATGCCTGTAGGTAAAACATAAAGATTTCGACTTGGTGATTAAAGATTCTGACACCAATTCCAAAGAGGGGAGGTGTGTTTCCCCACATATCCAGGCCATTCTCAGCCACCAGCTGGGTGTCCTACAGTTCAACCCCATGCTGACACTATCTACCCAGAGACAGCATCAGATCCCACAGGTCAAGGGCTCAGTCCCACAAGAACGCCCTCCCCCACACACTTCAGATGCCAATCGCAGTGTCACCTGTGCTTCTGACTGACTGGTCAGCTACAGATGAGAGGTTCCGACTCCCTCCTTGGGTTAGAATAATTAATTTGCTAGAGTAGCTCACAGAACTCAGAGAAACATTCTATTTGCCAGATTACTGGTTTATTACAAAGGCTATAACTCAGGAACAGCCAGAGGGAAGAAATGCAGAGGGCAAGGTGTGGGGAAAGGGTTTGGAGCTCCTTTCGGTTTTTATGGCAGCTTCATTACTACATAGGCAGGACTGATTAAATCATTGACTACTGGTGGTTGTACTCACTCTCTTGCCTCTTTCCCCTTCCCTGGAGAAGGGGAGGTGGAGTCTGGGGTGGAACTGAAAGTTCCAGTGATAAGGTTGACCCCACTGGCAACCAGCCCCCATCCTAAGGTGTTTTCCAAGTCACTTCATTAGCATAACAAAAGACACCCTTATCACTCTTGTCCCTTAGGAAATTCCAAGGATTTTAGGAGCTCTGTGCGAGGAATGGGATAGAAGACCAAATATATATTTCTTATTACAATCACATCACTGTGATAAAAACTAAGAAACATTCGTTTCACAAAGATAACTCCTCATGGTAAGAATGGTAAGACTTTTGGAGGATGGGAGGAGATGTGGTGGGGAAAGGAAGAGAACAGTCCCAGAGACATTCAACTCTCTGGGGCTGTCTGCAGCTCATTCAGTGTTAGGGGGTCAGGGATGAACGTGGAGCTGAACTTTATGCTCATCTCATTCTAAGGAATTGTGAGAAACCATGCCCCTCCCTTCTAAATTGATATTTACATTTTCCTCTTAGCTCGGGATGTATCTATTGTAAGGGTAAAATTTCTTGCATATTGTAAGTAATGGCAACCTTAAAAAAAACAGTGACGTCACTCTTTAAGATGGAGCCAGTGGAATCTAAATACCACAGCAATTTGGACCATCATTAGCCATTTAACCGCAGGGACAAACTCTTGATTAAAAGGAAATTTTACATGATCCCCTTTTCTCCTTGAACTTGAAATTCCATTCCACTTTCCCAACAGAATTCTAACCTAATGTAAGCATATTTTTATGCGTATTTATGATTTTATTGATCAACCTATTATACTTCTCTGCAAACATAGGTTCTAAATTTAAAATGCAAAACAATATCCTGTGACCGCAAGCTTTCTAAGTGATAAAGAACATTACATTGATTGAGCTATTGCTACACAATTGATCAATATAACAAACTGTATTACATACTTTGTAAGTCTGTGACAATTTTTAAACTAAAAAATAAAGTTTTATTATAAAAGTTTATAAATAAACTTTTAATAACATGAAATGGAGGGGTTTTTTTCCCAATTGGTTCACGCATCCATGGGTGAATATTGCTTATTGCTAAAATGAGATAGTTTAGCATAGATAGTTTAATTCTTATTCATCTAATTAAGTGTGAATGGAGGGAGTTTTATTTTTAGCCACATCATTCAATTCTGTGAACTCCGAGTCCTCTTAGTCATCTATTATGGGGAGCAAGGTTTCCCCCCCAAAATATGTCTCTTTGGAGTGAGGAAGTTTGTCTTTTACTTCCTCCTTAACTGCCTAAAAGAATTTAGAGGAAGAGCCTGTTTCAGGAGGAAGAGCCACCACCAGAGAGATCCACAAAGCATGCCAGCTAGTGTGGAATGGTCGCCTGGGGGAACTCAGCAGGGCCTCTTGGATCAAAGCCCTTTCTGGGTCCCAGTGTCTCTGGATGGCCCAGGAAGCATCTGTTTACCAAACATTTACTCTATTCATTCTTCCTGTGAATTGTCTTCCTTCCCTTGGAAATCCCAGACCCCTGCCCCTTTCTCCTTAGCTCAGGGTGCCATAAAAACCCCAACTGCCCGACTGTCGGGGAACCTCATATCCTTGGGGTTCCTGTTCATACAAAATTCAATTTTATTTTCCCTGTTAATCTGTCTCATGTCAGCTTAATACTTAGACCTGCCAGAAGAACTCAGAAGGGTAGAGGAAAAATTCTTCCTCCCCAACACTATCAACCATTGTTAATGATCTACCAGCTTACCTGATTAGATCCTCCTTCAGGTTTGTAAAAGCAAACATTGGAAACCACCTGACTGCAAAAGCATCTATTACTTGCCCATTAGAGTCATTTACTTTTCTACCACCCACACCATCGTTTTGAATTGCCCCCTTACCCAGAGTCTCGAGGGGACCAGCTGAGGATGCTGGGGAACCTTACACCTCCCTTTTTGAGGAGAAGGGTGTGTGCTCAGGTGGGTCAATTTGAGGAGAGAGTGCTCACGGCAGTGGAGCTTCTTAACGTCGGCTTTCTCAAAACTCTCACGTGCCCTCCTTGGACAATGAGCTGGCATACCCTATCTGAAGGCCAAGCGACTCTGGAGGGGCCTCCACCTCATGGACTCTGTGCCAGGCACTCACGCTTTCTGAACCGCAGTTTCCTCTAATAATAATAATACCCTCTAATGATAAAAACAATAAGACAACGAAGAAGCTTTGGAGTTGTCTGGAGGCTTGAATGAAGTAACGGAGGTAAAAGTGCTTTGTAAACTGTAAAATTCTACGTCAATGGTAGGTACAGTTGTTAAACTTCTTCAAATATATCAAGAAAAGTCCAAACCTAACTAGTTTAGAAATTGAATGCCTAACATGCTATTATTTGATTTTTGGTTCTTACATATGCTGTTAACAAAAACCTCTTTATATTTTGAAGAGACGATGTTAAAGTCGGCCTCGCCAAGGCGCTCTGACTGAAAGCTCGCCTCTCTTCTTGAGGACACTGGTGTCACGCTGTTGCTGCCATTTCACGTCACTCCCTTTGCGCTACACAAGCATCCTGTGGAAACAGCATCCAGCCCGCCGCAGCATCCAGTACTTCTGAAGCGCCCTTCCCCACTTGTCTGGAAGAAAGGAGCGCTATGTCCACTTGGGAGAATGGCTGCATTCTCCGACATGAGTAATGGACGGGCCCCCACTGAAGACAGCCTATCCTGCAAGTGATGGACGTTTGAAGGACAGCCGGAGCCGAAACAAAGCAGCAGCCGAAAGAACACAGAGTGGAGAGTGCGGCAGAGATGGACATCTGTTGACGTCGCTTTACCACGGAGGTAACTTGAAACACGGGACACAAAGAACTAAAGTCATCAATCACTTTATCTTCACACCTGATTTCTACTTTTTGGAGGAAGTGACTTTGAAAGAGAACAGAAGCTCACTCTGCAAACCAAGTGTTTGGAATAAAGTGTTCCAATTGTGGAGCAAATGCCGCAGTCGCCCACGGAGGGTTAACACCGAGCCGACACCATGCAGGACATCTCACTGCGAGGACCGAGGCACAGAATCGAGCTGCTGTATGGTTGAGTGGGTCGAGACCCGCGAGATTCATCCACCTCACGGTTCTGCAGTGTCTTCCATCCGGTCTGGCTCAGAGCTACCTCTGACACCACACACAAACGCAGCCGTGTGCATCCGCGACACCTCTGCCTGCCATTTTCGTAACAGCAGAGTAAGCGACATTCTCACACTGTCTTATCATAGAGAAATCTGTACAAAGGGACTTCTTAATAACCAGATAAATATACTTTCATTAAAGATATAAAACTAGTCATCTTACCAATCAAAAGAAAGCAGCTTCTAGTATTAACGCAATTATTCAAAAGCCTCAGATTATACTAAAATGCTACCCAACCAGCTTTAAGTTAAAATGTTACAATATTTTTCAAAGCCAACATTGAATATTTATTAGATAATAGGACTGCGTCATGCATCTTTCCAATTTACTTCCCATGGCGTTTTTTTTCAACTTTGTGAATACGAGGGGAATGTAAAGTTGATAAATATTTGTCATCCGGCATAAGACATTTCCTGTGTGCGTGTTAAAAATAAGAATGGACTCTAGAGTAAACAAAATCCATTTCGGGAGCTTCCGACTTAACATTTGCAGAAACTCGGAACAGCTGTTAACCGCTCCATGGCCCCGAGTGGGGAAACATGTGGACGCGATAGTGGAGCTCTGCAGGCGCACTTTCACCTGCGTCCCTCAGAGACGGACTCCCCAGGGCCTCTCCCCTCGGCTCTTTATGGCTGATCTAGGATTTTATTTTTCTCCAGGTTTGATAGTGATATAACTATTTTTAAAAAACAGTTTGCTATTTTCTCAGCCACAGCATTGCCACACTTTTGCTCCTAATACCTGCTCTTTCTTCTTAGCGTAGAACTTCTGGTTAACACATCTTCATTTAGTCATTCAAAAATTATTTACCAAACACACAGGGCTGGAAAGATGGCCGCTGTTAGTTCTGAACTGTGTCTCCCAAAAATGCCCTGAGCCCTGTCCCCCAGAATGTGACTACATTTGGAGATGGGGCTTTCAAAGAGGTAACTAAGTTAAAATGGAGACATTAGGGTGAGCCCGAATCCAGTGTGACCCGTGTTCTTAGAAGAAAGGGGAGATGTGAACACAGGCAACGCAGACAGGGTTGACCATGTGAGGACAAGCGTGGTGGTGGTCATCTATGAGACAAGGAGGGGGCCTCAGAGGAAACCAGACCTGCCAACACCTTGAACTCAGACTTCTAGCCTCCAGAATTGTGAGAAACATTTCTGTTACTTAAGCCACACAGTGCATGGTATTCTGTTATGGCAGTGCTAGCAAACCAGACAACTGCGTCACACACACGCCTGCCAGGCACTTGAGTGACTGCTGGCAGTCATCTGACAAAACAAGAGTGTGGCAGGCCGAAGGACACACGGTGTGTTCTTCCCTTAAGAATATGGGCGGTCTGTAGCATTTTTAAGGTGAACAGGACGTGAACAGAACTTTGCCATCGGTAGCTCTGAACCAAGAAATATCGAGTTTGGGTAATTAATTTTCTCCCTTCAATATGGCCTCGCTTCTCTTCTTCCAGGCACTTAATAATCACTGTCCTCGATGCCCCACTGGCGGGGAGGGGCAGGCTGAGTCCTGCTTGAATTTCATGCTTTATTACGTACTTACTTATAAAGTACCAATACACATGCAGGCTCTGATTTTCAAATTTAATCTCAGAAGCTAAGGATAATGGCACTGTGGGGACTTTGGGTGGTTTGACCATTTTCAGTTTTAATATGAAAAGAAAAACTACTTTGGGTCCACAATTTAAAAAAATTCTGACAAAATTCAAAATTCAAGGGTACAGATTGCCAACTTTTCTTCTCAGATTTTTAGAAGCGACCCAGTTCCCAGACGTTGTACCTGTCCCCTTTTTGGAATGGAACAGTGTTTAGGTCAGCTTCTGCGCTGGGGTGCACCAGTGGGAAGGAGGGAGAGGCAGTGCAGCAGCAACAACGCGCCTTTGAAACAAGCACACAGATACTAAGCAATCATCTCACCGGAGAAGATGAGCTGTGCTCAGTGTAATGTTATTGCACTTCTCTTCCACACTTCATAGTATCCACTGCTACCCCCAGACGTAGTTTTACGTGAGTGACAATTACAGATTGATAAGGAGTGAACGTGGTGGGTGAACGAGGGGCGCACAAACGACCACAGCGCACACCCACGGGACAACGTTGCTCCGTTACCGTATTTACCTGCAAAATTTCAGGGTCATATCTGTTGCACACAGCAGGTCATACGACAGATCATTGCTCTGACTGGGTTATTTCCTCTCATCTTTAGCATTTCCCTAGGTCACCCGGCACCCTGATTATTAGGGAATCCCTTTTCAAGGTGTGTCAGCATCACTGGCACCCATCTTACCAATGAGGAAATTGGGACACTGGCATTAAAAGAGTCTGAGTTTCTGATTTTTAGGATCTGGTTCTTCAATTTCCTTTCTGTAAAGGTGATCGATACACCTCTCAGCAAATAATTAATTTCTAACCATTCCTTGCTAGGTAGACTCAAAGGAAAAGTAAACCTGCCTCTTGACTCTCTCTGTAGCCTCCATCCTTCCCATCCATCCACGGGTCCCAGTTCTGCGGGTCTTTCACTAACTCAGCCTCCAATTTTTAAAAGCATTTTGCTGGCACAGGTAGGTGGCATTAGGGTGGAAAATACAAGTGCCTGTGAGTGGTCGTGTTTGTGTGTGTGTGTGTGTGTGTGTCTGTGTTGCTGTTTAGGATTTGTGGAGCACGCACCCGGAAGATACCCGTTTACACAGTCTCAACGATGAGTCAGGCAGATTTTTCTCCTGAAAGGACTGAATTTGACCAGTTGTTTTGACAGTCGGCCGCGAACTGAAAAAATATGTCTAGGTGCCTGTCAGAGGGAGGTATTCCACAATAAATAAGACAGTCACCTGGGCAGGAGAAACACAAGACTCGCTGAACCCTGATGGCACAAATCAACGATTATTCAAGGCAGATCATTGATCGTCATTGTTCTCTGTAGATAAACACCAGGAAATTGTGACTTGCATCCTGGTTTCTCAGTGCCAGTAAGTTTGGCAAAGGGAACCACAGGCCTCATGGTGCAAGGAAAGTGAGGGAATCCTCAGCAAAATAGGAAGTCTGAGACTCACACGGGGGCCTTAAGTATAAATAAAAGGAATTGCTTTTTCCGGTAGCCATTCCCCAAACACCCAGGAGCTCTCGTGATGCAAACGTGGAGTTAGGAGCCTGATATTTGCTGATGGTGGTAGACACAGTGTGAGCAAACCTAAAAGATAAATATGTACCCTTGAAAATCCCCCACCCACAATCTCTGTGTGTTGGAAAATATCCTTTTACACACTGTGTGTACATTTTATCTTGAACACACAAGCACACCCCTCCCTTGCCTCACGGATGGAACCAGAGTCCTTTTTTCAGTTTTTACACTGCAGTGTTTTAGTGGGCCATTTAGTAAATTGTCTTTTTGATTAATCACATCTCTCTTCCTGGCTCAAATAATTCCATCCTTTAAGTATCTTTAGATCAGATGCCCATAAATCACACAGCACCCTGAGCCAGCTAGGAATTGCTCACAATTTCAATTAGCACACAGACTTTTTTTTTTGTTTTTGGTGAGGAAGATTGGCATTGAGCTAAAATCTGTGCCAATCGTCCTCTATTTTGTACGTGGGACGCTGCCACAGCATGGCTTGATGAGCAGTGTGTAGGTCCACACCCAGGATCTGAACCCGCAAACCCTGGGTTGCTGAAGCAGAGCTCGCAAACTTAACCACTACGCCACGGGGCCAGCCACTGGATCTCTTCTTAATGTGAACTCTTTGTGAACGTGTTCACTCTCCACATTCATATACCTTACCTGTCCCACTAGACCTGTGCTGTCCAACATGGCAGCCGCTAACCACATGTGGCTACTGAGCCCTTAAAATGTGGCTAGTGTGACTGAGAAACTGAATTCGAAGTTTTAATGTTAATGAATTCAAATTAAAAAACTGACACGATCCAGTTATTAGAAAACTATTGAGTATGTTTGGAACAATGTGGGTGTGAATCTTTTTTCAGCTGTAAACTTTATGAAATCTAAATACAGAGCAAGCATCCCCAATGAAAACTTGCATCCAAGTTGAGATGCGCTGTAAACCACACCTCAGATTCGAAGACTTAGTATCAAAAAGAATGCAAAATCTCATTTTTGTATACCAGTTGCATGTTGAAATGATAATATTTTTGGACATTAGGCTAAACAAATTTTAATAAGTTATTAAAATCAATTGTATGTTTTTTACTTTTTAACGTGGCTACTGGGAAAGTGAAGACTACATACGTGGCTCACGTTGTATTTCTATGGGACAGTGCTGTGCTGGACTGGGACTCTTTTTTTTTTTCTTTTCCTTTTCTGCTTTTTCTCCCCAAATCCCCCCAGTACACAGTTGTATATTTTAGTTGTGGGTCCTTCTCGTTGTGGCATGTGGGACGCTGCCTCAGCATGGTCTGATGAGCAGTGCCATGTCTGCGCCCAGGATCCGAACCAGTGAAACCCTGGGCCCCTAAAGCGGAGTGCATGAACTTAACCACTCGGCCACAGGGCCGGCCCCCGGACTTGGACTCTTTGAAAGCATGCACTAGGTCTCCCTTATCTTTGCCCTTGACACTATGTTTAGTGTATAAACATTTGTCAAATGAGCAAAACATTCTACATGCGGGTAAGTCCCCCATCTACAAATACTTCACATACATTCATTCCACATACAGTTTTGGACAGCCTACCGCGCCAGTCCCATTCCAGGCCCGGGGACGGAGCAGCATGAGACACAGCTCCTGCCCTCACGGGGTTTCATTCTAGCTGGAGACGCCACGATGGAGGCACGATCTAAGTCAGTGTGAGGGGACAGAGACCCAGGCTGCGAATGGTTTTGCTAACTTAGGTCGAGTGGTCACGGAAGGCCGCGCCAAAGAGCAGAGACCTGAATGTGGTGAGAAGTCAGTCCCTACCTGAGGGAAGAACATTCCAGAGAGGGGACGGCACATAAACACACACCGAGAGGGAAACGGGCTTGGCATGTACACAGCAGAGCAAGGCCAGTGTGGCTGGAGCACCATGAACGAGAGAGCCAGTGGTAGGATAGGAGGCAAGGCAGGGACCCGAGAGGAGGGCCGGGGGGGCCAAGACAAGGACGTGGACTTGCACGAGTGATGGAAGACACTGTGGTCGCGAGGAGGAAATGGCAGGATGGACCTCCATCTCTCGGATCTCTCTGGTTGCCTCGCTGAGAATAGACCAGAGGGCACAAAGAGGCATCAGAGAGCAATTAGGAGGCTTCAGCAGCAGTGAACGGCAATTTATTGACCCTCCCAGGGTGTGTGCAGCAGGAAACAAGGACGAGATAAACCTGGAACCTGCTGTGTACCTTACTACAAATTGAAAACCATCATCTTTTTAAAGAGTCTGTCTTCCCAGTCAGAAGCGCCACAGCGAGCCCAAAATGTGCTCAGGCAGGACCATCTCTTTGCTCCTAGTCCTTGTCGTGGACTCAGCCAAGGGAGCCTTAGAGGAGAGTCTTCCAGCTGCATCAGGTAATAAAACCCCTTCAGTGTTTGCTGACTGTGGAATCGACATGAGAGAGCCCTTGTGGAGTCCTTCACTGGAGGTCTGCAGGGGCCCGATGGACCAATTACAGTTTTAGAAATGTGTGTTTTCTCAATCTAGTGCATTTCTATAGTACAAACGTCTCATACCTATACACATACACTGCTCTCATTTATTGAGTGCCTGCCACGCTGCCCCACTCTGCACCAAGCACTTTACACAGGTCCTCTTATTTAATTCTAGTGAGGGCCCAATGAGCGGATGCCGCCATCTTCATTTTTTCGATGAAGAAACAAAATGCTCCAAGGTCACGGAGAGGGTCTGTGCAGAGCGTGGCCGCAAGACAGTCGCACCTGTGTTTGAATTCCAGCTCTGCAGCCGCTCTCTGCATGACCTCAGAGCCTTCTGTTTCTTCACCAAGAAAAGGAAGTGTGTCCAACTTGAAGCCCCAAGGCCAATACTTCTTAAAGTGTGGTCCACGCACCATCCTCCTCGGAATCACCAAGGTCCCTTATTGAAAGTACAAATTGGAGTGGGGTCTGCGCATCTGCATTTTTAATAAGCAGTGGAGATATTTAATATATTTATTTGGCATCTACTGGTAGGGTCATTATGAGGATTAATACAGTTTTTTAAAAATTTGGTCATTTTAGCTTTACGTATTACTTCTTTAAAGTAATTGTAGCATCTCAAAATCCTACATTTAGAAGCAATGTTATAGTTTGGTTTCCCCCAAAAAGGGCCCGAGACAAGGACTTGGGTGCAGGCAGTTTCCTTGTGAGGTGAGCCAGAACACAGGTGTGAAGGAGCAGGCAGAGAGAGGGAGGGAGGGAAAACACACATGAAGAGTGCATTACTGAACTGGCTACCTCGGGGGCAATGGGAGCTCAGTCTCACTGGGGACCCTCTAAGGAACTCTGCAGAATGTGTCACAGAAAGGTCCCTCCATAGGACGTGAGGCTAAGGCAGTTATGCGCCACATTCTGTTACCTATCAGTCGAGGGCTGACCCTGAGGAGTTACCTCCCTTGAATTTTAGGGCTGAATCTGTGCGCGGCTGAGTGGTCTTTGGAGAGAGTTCCAAGGCTAGAAGTCAGAGATCCTCAGCGGTGCCTGAGGTGGAACATGGGCGATGTGTACATCTGTCTACACTGCACTGATATCCGGCGACCGGGGATTTGGACCAGGGAACAAAATGCATCTGCTTCAGGCAGAATTCATCACACAACTGCTGCTTAATCTCACTGCTCAGTTTGGGGTGGGAGGTGCGAAGAGGAACGCTGGCTTTGGCTGGCACGGAAGCACGGCATCCTCTTCCCCACATAGGCCTCACCTTTATGCTGTGGTGGAGCTGCCCAAGCATCTCTGCTGAAAATACAGAGTCTCAGAGGAACAGACAAACGGATTCTGACAGTTAGGGGGCTTCTGATGAAAGAGACTGCCTGTTGCCAGAACATGCTCCTCTGAGCCACTCCCCGCCCACCAACTCCACCCCTGGTCAACAACCTCCTGTTATTCACAGAATTCTCAGTCAGATTTCTAGTGCTTGACTCTTAAGTATGAATAGATAGAGAGCTGAAGATCTCTAGATAGCTCAGGAAAGGGTCCAACACAAAAGACACCAAAAGAGAAAAAAGCAGCTCAGGAACAGACAACGCAGGAAAAAAACCACTGCTCACCCCACTTCCCTACCAAATGCCATAGCCACTACCCTCAGAGATGCAGGAGAACATAATAAAGCCAGGAAACAAGACAAGGTTGCATAAAAAGGGGCAAAACACACACAGATTTCTTAATAATTTAAAAAAATAGTAAGAGAAGAAATGAAAACTCCATAGAATGGTTGAAGATAGAGTTGAAGAGAGCTCCTAGAAAGCAGAACAAAAAGACAAAGAAAGGGACAGCAGGAAAGAGGAGATCAAAATATTAGTGAATCCATCCAGGTGGTTCAACACCCCACAGACTGATGGTCCAGAAAGTGAGAACAGACAGAGGTGGGAAGTAATCATTGAAAAAAACTGATACGAGGAAATTCCCCAGGACTGAGGGACATAAGCCCTCAAATTGAAAAGGCTCAGTAAGTCCCAAGAAGGTGAGAAAAAAGAGGCACATGAAGGCATATTATGATCATGACACCAAGGATAAAGAGAAGAACTCACACCAGAAATACAGGTCATATACAGAGCCAAGGGAATCAGGAGGCATCAGATTTATCAGCAACACTGGATGCTGGCCGTAGTGGAGCGATATCTTTACACATTCCGAGGCAAAACTATTTCCACCCGAGAATTCTAATCCTGGCCATACTATCAATCTACTAAATGGTACAATAAGGACCAAAAAAAAAAAAAAAAAAAACACCAAAGAGAAAAGGGTGCAAATCAAAAGGTCCATGGGTCCTGGAAAAAGGGGCTCAAACTCAGCAGTGAGGAGAGTGCGAGGACGACAAGTGCGCAGCAGACCCAAGAAACAGAAGGACGCAGGACGCCGGGAGGAACATCTTCAGCAAAAAGTAGTGGAAACGACAGGTCATCGAATACATTTCAGAGGGTTGGAAACTATACTGAGAGGCTGTAGATGTGGAAAGAATTTGTGAAACATATATGGAAAACCAGGCAAATGAAAACAATATAATTATCAATTCCAGGAAAGGCCAAAGTTACAGGAAAAATATCATGCTCACAAAACACTACTTGGCTCGGCAGGAATCAGACTGATGTAAATTCTAACTACTGATTTAACCAAACATTGTGAGTTAACTGTACTGAGAACACAGGAGAAGGAGAAATTGGAGGTCGGCTAAGGAGGTAAGAACACGTTCTCAATATCCATGCTGGTCAAGAGACAATGTCTATCATAGTTAAATCAAGGGAAAAACGGTGTATCCACAAAATTTAGGAAAAAGGAGGCAAATACAGAGGGAACAACTCTAAGCGTTGAGAGCAGTTGACCCTGAGAAGGAATGGACGAGGGGGATAACGGAGCGGCGGAGAACTATTTTTTGTTATAATTTCTTAGTGGTGTTTGATTTTTAGGACTATGGACAAATGATACTTTCATTTTAAAAACTTAACTGAAAGAGATAAAGCATTCTGGAGCTCAGAAGTAACGTGTGTGCACTATTCACTGAGCCACAGTGCCCGTTTTATTTGATAATAAGGAATTATAGTGAAAGCCTTTGGTACAAACCATGCTGCTGACGTGGTGAGTGGAGCATCTGCCACCAAGAAGGGACCTCATTTCATCCTAGAGGAAACATGGCTCAGCGGAGGCGAGTGATTTATTTCTCGGTAAGAGAACATGAGTCCCACCACTGCCCCTGAAGCATGCAGTTTCTAGATGGAGGTCATTTTGTCTTCTAAAATATACAAATGCTTTATTTGCATACAAGATGCGGGAGGGGAGGGACAGCTCATATCACCAACTGTTTCTTCCCCACTTTAATCAGTTTAGATGCAAGAGGAGACACGCTCACTGGTAGAAGACACAAAGAAATATACTAAATGTTTCTATGAGCTAAACAGAAAAGAAACAAATGGGGATTTGTAAAATCATGGTGTTTTCTCTGGATCTGAAAACGGGTCAGATGTTCTATTATGTTTATTATTTTTTCATCTTAATTCATCTTCTGCACTAGCAAATGCCATGTAAATTGATAGCTTGAAGTTTTCAAAATGAGCTCTCACAATACACCTCAATGACAAGATTTTGTGTCCTGAGTTTCTGCCACATTGCAAACACTCCCATTATAGTACTGTTTGTATTTAAATTTTTTTTTTTTAAAGACTGGCACCTGAGCTAACATCTGTTGCCGATTTTCTTTTTTCTGTTTTTTTTTTTCCTTCTTCTCCCCAAAGCCCCCCAGTACACAGCTGCATATGCTAGTTGTGAGTGCCTCTGGTTGTACTATGTGGGACGCCGGCTCAGCAGGGCCTGACGAGCGGTGCCACGTCCACACCCAGGATCCAAACCAGGGAGACCCTGGGCTGCCAAAGTGGAGCGTGTGAGCTTGGCCACAGGGCCAGTCCCTGTATTTAAAATTTTATAGTGACTAGATTTTTATTATTTTTCTTTGGAATTTCAATCTTTCCTTTCATAAATATATTTAGCATCATATTACAATTGTCCCAACTTTGAAATATTTTCTCTCAGGCCTAGAATACAGAAAGCTTTGCTGCGTTTCCCTTTATACTCTATAGTAATGTATGTCATGTCTTAGAAAAATCCATTAATATTAACAGGAAGAAAAGCTAACGAAGTCTAGTTTACTTGCCAAGACAATTTATGGCACTCTGCAGTTTCCGAAGGATGTCCATTTATTCCTTGACTTTGTGTCTTTGAAGATATCATTAAATGTCTCATCACCAATTTATTTACTTCCCCTCCCCCCCCCCCTTTCTCCATGGATAAATCTCCCTTTGTTTGGTCTTCTTTGTGACTCTTTTACAGAAAAATATTACTTACATCACACTTAGGTGATTTGATCCCCAAAGGCCAAATTAATAACCACAGAAAAATCTGAATGTGAGCTGGCTTTAAAAACAAAAGGAAACATGAATGCATTGCCATTTACCTATGTTAGCTCTTCCATGTAAACTGATCAAACGTCCCCATCCCAGGCAATGCGATGGATGGGTCTGCCGCAGCCTGGCCGGCGCGTGTAGCTGCTCTCGCTTTTATCTCTTGATTACAGTCACTGCAGAAGCAGCAGTGTGAAATCACGCACCCCATCACCTTTCACTATAAATCAGGTAAGCAGAGGCCGCCCTTTGGATTGGCTATAATGGCCTGCATAGAGGAAGCTTCAATTTCTCACTAAAGCCTTCACCAGAGGGAGAAGGCGGGGGGAGCAAATCAATACCCTTTTCCCTAAAATAAAACTGTGATTTATGATGCTCTTACCAAGGGCCAGGGTGCTTGTGTCTTAGGCTGGTGGCAGTGATGCTACGGGTGACCAATGAAAACAGAAGCCTGAAATCAGGCTGCTATTTGCTGCTCAAACCACAGCTTTATTGAGGAAGCAGAACAATATATCAGAATAAAACCTGCCGCTTTCGATCCCTCCAGCCTGGAAATCACAGCACCACAGACACAAAGCATTTGATTCTTTTTGAGTTAAAAACCCCAAATAACTCTTCCTCTGAAAATCTGCTGTACCTTTCATGTAAGACCACTGCAGACAAGACTTGAATATGCTGTACTGTTTGATGAAATGAGTGTGCTATTTGGAATTGTGCTTTAGAATCAGAATCATAATTTTCTTCAGAAACATGCATAAATTGGTATAATAGGGACGTTATTACTCAGTGTGAATTTTTGATAAATACGCTTAATTTTGTTGGAGGCCAAAAGAGCAAATACTAAATTACTGTGGCTAGGCAGTTCTAGAAACATATAGCAGGTGCTTCTAAATTACTGGCTCCGTTAAATTTAAATATTTGTTGGATAACACGTTACAGTCACACAATCAGATATGTCCATTTACATCGTGGCTGATAACAATGCACAGCAGCATTTGTTTAGAAGAATTGTACATACAGAAGCCTTCCCGAGAGAGCTTGTCCCTCCAGCTGTTGAATTACTGCAGTTTCATCGTTGTGACATACAAGTTATTTCAATAACAAACTTCCCAAGACCGGAAGACAGAAGACCAGCCCCGAGCTGCAGCGGCACCAGTACACGGACACCTGTGACTTTGAGGCCAGAAGAGAATGGCTGAGCTGAAGACAGGTGCTGGGAACTTGGCGGTAACGCGCCACTATCTTCACAGGTGCTAGTTAACGCCGCAGATTCCTGCATCGGAGAGAAATTTCAAGCAGGGAGCTCCTAATCCATCCCTCAGCCTTTACAAGCTACCTGCCGTAGGACCTCAGCACGTTCTGTTGGAAAGAAGGGGCAGTAAACATTTTCTCGTGCACGAGTGTTGGGGACTGAGGCTTGGAGAGCCCAAGGGCAAGGGGGCAGAAGTAAGAAAGTCAGCCTCTGACTCTTACTCCAGGATTCTTGTGTTACTTCATCTCTGCTCCTCACATATCTTATGCTCAGAAAATGCGTAGTAAATGAGTAATTAAAACAAACTCCAAAAAAATCCTTGACATTTTTTTCTTTTC
Source organism: Equus quagga (assembly GCF_021613505.1). NCBI lineage: Eukaryota > Metazoa > Chordata > Mammalia > Perissodactyla > Equidae > Equus > Equus quagga. The sequence continues at coordinate 130,401,906 of NC_060273.1, forward strand.
AACAGTAGGTGCAGAGGGCTGAATGAATGACCCTCCCACCACCACACTGTCAACAGCATCGTGCAAATAAAGCGCATCTTGATTGCCCGTATTACCAACGTTCCCCACTCTCATGCCCTCCACCCCCACCCCCATAGTAAATGTGTTTTAATTGTAAATTTGAATTTGAATAAAACTCTTGTAAGTGGTGTCTTCTCGCTTACATAACGGCAACATGGGAGAGTCTTCACTTTTTTCTCACTCTTTTCACTCGACGTTGTTTTATGATGGATTGAGTTGCATTGTGGTTTCTAATTGAGGCAAAGGATCCCACTACCTTCTGCACACCCATTCCTCTAGTGATGGACAGATGGCTCCAACCGCCTCCTTTCACAGGCAACATTGCTGCGACCCCCCTTAGACATGGCCTCTATGGGTCGACACATGAATTTCTCCAGGAATTTACCAGGGATGGAGTCTGCCAGGTCAGTGTGCATATTGATACATTTGACCAGCATCATCTGATGGTTCTCCAGAATGACTGTACCAGTGTACCCTCCGTACATACTTCAGAAGAATCCCAGTTCAATCCCCAAACCTCATCCTTCTCCTCACTTTGTTTTCTTTTTTTTTTTTCTTTTTGCTGAGGAAGATCTACCCTGAGCTAACATCTGTGCCAATCCTCCTCTATTTTTTTGTACGTGGGACACTGCCACAACATGTGGTAGTAGGTCCACATCCAGGATTGAACCTGGGCTGCTGAAGCTGAGTGCGTGGGACTTTAACCACTGCACCACAGGGCCGGGGCCCCACTTTCAGTCTTTAGTCATTGAGGCCCCAGCCTCAGCGTGGCTTTGAAGAGGAGGGCAGGCTTGTCTCTTGCCATTTGGCCCCCACGGGATTGTGGGCGCTGTCCACATGCATCACCGCTCAACACACCTCCCGTCTCCTCTGCTGGGCACTGTCTTGCCCTCTCTAAACAGGAAAAGGTAGGGGCTAACCACACATCAGCCTGGATCCTAGAGGCTCAGAAGAGGGGACTCGCAGGCCGGTGAGTGTGATGGGGAGAGAGTCTTAAGGGAGTGAAGGTCATCTGACATGGCTCCTAGTAACGGACCCCCTGGAGGGCTTGCATCCCAAGTCCAAGTGGAAATAAGCCGTCAAGAGCCTGTGCTGAGTGCCTGGAAGGAGCAGTTGGTCTTTGTCTATTTCACTACCCTCCTACTCATTTCTAACGTCCCGCCTGAAGGAAGGAAGGGACTTGAAAGCTGGGAGCAAAGCTTATTCGTCCTAAGAGAGCCTCAGGCTCTGAAGCAATGAATGGCACTGCAAAGTCGGAAGAGGGGCTGAGTGCCAACTGCCTTCTCCCACCAGGATGGTGGTCCTCAGCCTAGCAGACACAGGAGGTGGGGGCGGGCTGGGCAGGTATCAATGGGGTTTCCATTTTCAGCTGCAGTTTATGCAAATATTGGTTCTAGAAATTTCCCTGCTCTCCTGGCTAGGCCATTTGGAAGATCTATCCTGGAAAAGAAGGAGGAGGGAGAGGAGAGGCATTGCCACTGAATTTGGAGAGTTTTTGATGGAAAGCTGGGCATGAGCCAGAGTGGGTCCAAGTGGCTTCTTGGGTGTCAGTCTAGTAGAATGGGAAACAACACAGTGAAGCCACTAAGAGTGTGGGGTCTGAAGGCATGCTGCATGGCTCCGAATCCCTGCTCCTCCACTTTACTAGCTTGGTGACCTTGGGCAAGTCACTTAACTGCTCTGGGTGTCAGTTTCCTCACCTGTAAAATGTAGACAGTCATAGTACCTCTTCATGGGATACTCGTAAAAGTTAATATACGTTCACTTCTCAGAACGGGTATGGCACATAATATTTGCTCATGAAATGTTAGTAAAAAGACTGACACCAAATCTTTTACCGAGGAGGTGAGTGAGGGACTGTTTCCGCCCTGCTCCCACCTCTCAGTTCCTCCCATTCCCCCTGGGAGAATGACCTCAGCCTCAAATGGAAAACCACGGAAGTCTGGAGGCAAACTGATGGTTTTCTTGCCTCTACTTTCCAGCTGCTCAGTTCTGGATTTTCCGATCCTCCGCACTCTGCTGCCCAGTCCTCCGGGAGTGCAGCATGAGGCAGCCGCCTCAGCGTGACAGTCAACTCTCCGATTTCCCGAAGCCTGTCCACTGTGAGGTTCCTCTGCTGTGAGCCACAAACTCTGAGTCACAGAGGCCATCTTCTGCCCTGTCACTCTTCGAACCCTTGCCATGGTGACAGGCTTTCCTTTGAGAAATGCCCATATGGATCTGATTTAGCTGGAATCGATTCCTAATAGCAGGGAAACTCTCCCTGATGGCGCCGTGTCTAACAAACACCTGACACTTTGAATAAATGCAACAGTCTGGACACCTTGAGCAGCCCACAAAGGCCCCGACACCACACTCTGAAATCGGAATGTGAGTCATGGGCCAGACAATAAAGGGGAGAGAAAGAGAGAAAGAACAACAACCCAAAAGCTTGAGAACCACTTTCAATTACAATAATGTAGCAGAAGCTTAGCCATGACAAAACCTCAGGTCATGTGAGAGCTACTGATAATTCTGCTATTGTAAGCAGCAGCGCCCACAGAGGTCTGATGTAAGTGGAAGGTGATGGAAGAAACGAGTTCCTCCTCTTCAAGCCCCATCAGGCACAACCACCACCAGGATGGGAACCTGTTCCTAAAAATGCTGATTCACAAAGGAAAAAAAATAACCTCACAGCACAAGCTTATTCAATAACACTGATTAGAACTGGGAGCACTTGTCTTGGATCAGATGCGTGCAGGGGTCTACCATCCCTAACCAGGTTATTCGTTACACGGCTCTGGGACTCAATTCAACAAAACGCTCATTCTGGCTAGGCTGGGTCAGGCATTGTGCTCGGCATCATGGAGGTCACAAAGATGACAAAGACTTGGCCTTAAAGAGTCCAGAAGTTGCTTCGAGCACTCAGGAAATTTTTAATTGAAGCTATGAAGAAAATTCTAAAAATCCTGGCCCCCAAATAAGGGCAGAGGCGTGCACTGGGCACAAGAAGGGCATGAGCGGATGCCTCGGCGAGCCCGGGTCAATGGTTCCTCCTAATTGGTTCCACTGGTACCACCTTTGGGTCAGAAAGGAGGAAATGCCCCCTTCCAGTCTTTCTTTCCTTTCTCTCTCTCGTGGTACTCTACCCTCTGTCCCCTACAAGAACGAAACATCACCACTGGCCTGGGGCATCCTCAAGCACAAACCACACACGGCAGAGGGAAGATGGTCAGGAGAGGAGCTGGCCCGGTGCCTGTTCACCCTGGGTCTTCTGCCTGGCCAGCCCCTGTGCAGAACAAGTTGTCACCTAATTTGACTTTCATCTGTGTCATGAGATGATGCTTCTGAAAGTCTTCATAGCCATCAAGGGTAATTCTCATGTGAGATGATGACACCTGCCAGTTAGACATTTTGCATCCCACCACCCCCTCAGAAGGCCCCTGTGGTCCTTTCTTCCCTTCAGCAGGCCAAGCTCAGGCCCTGCCCCTCGGCTGTCACTAGCTCACTTCCAACTTCTGAGCAAAACTGAGCCCTTGCTCTCTCTAGTCACTGGGACTCTCCCCCGGGCGGCTCAGCTCCATCACCTTTGGTTTAAGGGCACAGCAGCCCTGCAGGTCCCTGATGACCAGGACTCCCACCTGCCTTTCTCCTAATTGTGAACATCTTCCTCTAGCTCGGGCTCCCAGAGAGGCACCATCTCCCCATCAGCACAGGCCAATTACCTGTCTTCTCCCCTCCAGGCCAGCTTAGCTCCTTTTGGCTTAAACCTGGCAGCTTCTGGGCCAAATTTGGCACCTGGCCTACAAGTGTGTTTTGTTTGGTCCATATAGTGTTTTGAAAACTTGTTGAAAAAATTGGGTAATTATGGTAGAACCACTTTGGAAAACAGATGAGCAGTTTCTCATCAAGTTACACATACACTTACACAGAACAATCCAGCAACCCCTCTCCTAGGTGTTTACCCAAGAGAAATGAAAACTTGGTTCACACAATGACTTGTACTCAAGTGTTCACAGAAGTATTATTCATAATAGTGGAAACTATAAAAAAAAATCCATCAAGTGGTGAATGGATCAACACACTGTGGTCCATTCACAATGTGGAATACTACTCAGCAACAAAAAGGAACAAATCGCTGAAACGCCTAACCACACAGAAGGCTTTATGCCAAACCAGAGTCCGGACTCAAAATTACATACTGTATGATTCCACTCATATGAAATTCTACAAAAGACAGAAAGCATAGCTTTGCTTACCAGGGGCCAGGCATGGTGAGAAGGAATGGCCTGTGAAGGAGCACGAATGAACATTTTAGTGATGGAAATGTTCCATATCTTGATTGAGGTGGTAATTAAATTGTATATCTTTGTCAAATCTCATCACTTAAAATTGGTGAATTTTATTGTCTGTTGTATTCATTTCCTATTGCTCTGTAACTAATCACCACATGCTTAGCGGCTTAAGAACCACACAAATTTATTATCTTACAGTTTGGAGGTTAGAAGACCAAAATGAATCTCATTGCACTAAAAGCAACGTGTCCACAGAGCTGTTCCTTATGGAGACTCGAGAGAATCTGCTTCCCTGCCTTTCCTAGCTTCTCGAGGCTGCCCACATTCCCTTGGCTCACGGCCCTCTTCTTCTGTCTTTAAAGCTGGCAACACCACGCTGAGTCTCACCCATACTCCCACTTCTCTGGTTCTCTCTTCCCACTCCATCTTCTGCTTTTAAGGACGCTTGTGATTCAATTGAGCCCGCCAGATAACCCATAATATCCCTGTTTTAAGGTCAGCTTATTAGCAGCCTCAATTCTACCTGCAACCTTAATTCCCCCTTGCCATGTAACCTCACATATTCACAGGTTCTGGGGGTTAGGACGTGCACATCTTTGAGGGGGAATCATTATTCTGCCTACCACCCATGTGGATTATATCTCTATAAAGATAAAATTAAAAATTGGTAGGTTAAGAATTGGAGAGACTTCATATAAATATCCAGAATTCTGCCTTCTCTTGGTAGATCAGATCCGGCCACACGGGGCTTCAATAGCTGCATGGCTCCATCTGTGGCAGCTGAGTGGCTGCCAGTCCTCCAGAGAGGGCGCAGACTCTCTCAGCTGCTTCAGCTGTCCTTCTCACCAGCTTCACTTATTTATATCACCTGCCTGGTCACTCAGATATTTAAGTTTGCCATCTCGGTCTTAAAGTGTCAAGTCAAATGAAACCACAACTCGTCTGACTCTTCACAACTCCTCTTCCCTTCTTGCCCAACTCCTGCCAGTCCTCCACCAACCCGCCAGGCTGTGGAGCTCTCTCCATCTGGCTCAAAACACCGTTTGTACGTTAAAGAACACGGTGGAATTGAAAGTGGCCCCCACAAGGCTGCACTCCCAAATCCATCACAGGATCTGAGAAAGGGGTGCTGCCTGTAGGCTGAAACAGGGAGGATGAACAGCAAAACTTGGATTCAGGGCTCTTCACTGCTAGCCGAGACTGGATGTTTCTCCACACTCCTACCTTAGCCTAGGAGCATCTCCGGCTTCCAGCATGGGGCCAGGCACAGAGCAGATGCCCAAAAAATGTTTGCTACACCCAAATGTTACACCTCATCAAGTAATTTAGATGAAGGCTCAATTTCCATTTGCTTAGTGGTGATGTCTTTTGTAGAATTTCATATGAGTGTTAGGACGGCTCATCTCATTAAGATTGCAGTAACCATCCCACAACTAGCACACATTGTGTTCTTTTGTCAGATTTTACCCGCTTTAATTCTGCCAGATTTAGAGCCCAAGCAAGCTATGTCCCCACCACACGGTTCTCAGGCTCACTGTTTCCAATCTCTTTGCAAGTGTCCTGCCCACGATCATGGCTGCCTTTTGTCTTGTACATTCCACAGCGTGATGGGCAGCACAGCTAAAGAGCTCACTGAGGGGTGAGTGTGAGGATGGGAATAAGTGGACAATGCAATTTACTCTGTCCTCAAGTGGAGACAGGCTCCAACGTTACATAAAAGATCGGGCACTTCCAAACTTGAGAAGGATGTCTTTAGGAATTACTTACTTGCATAATGAGATTCCCCACTATGCTTTCAACCTCCAACTGTCCTGTTTAACAGTCTATTCTTCCACGGCTCTATTCTAGGCTTTAACCGTGCATCTGATGGAATTAGTGACATACGGGTCTGCAGGGTGGTCCAGCTGTGCTCAATGGCCACATCTGCTAAGATGCCACACCCTGGGTCTTTAACTGGGATTGCCTTGAGACCCTCTAAAAGCAACTCAGAGCAAATCTAAGCTCCATTTTGATAGAGAGACAGCTGCATAAAATCTAAGCACTAAATCAGCTCACAAGAGAATAGGGACTTCCAGCTCATTCCGCACCAATGCCTCTGCTGGTAGGTTATGTAAAAATTAAAGTTTGGCTTACTCTTTACAAACGAAAGAATTTTGCGATTGTGAAAAATAAATGGGCAGGGGGCTGGCACTGTGGCCTAGTGGTTAAGTTTGCCCGCTCCGCTTTGGTGGCCTGGGTTTGGATCCTGGGCACAGACCTACATACCGCTCATCAAGCCATGCTGTGGCAGTGATCCACATACAAAATAGAGGAAGATTGGCACAGATGTTAGCTCCTGGCAAATCTTCCTCAGTAAAAAAACAAACAAAAAAACAGATGAGCAGCTCTACAACCTTTCACCTTCACAATCTGGACAAGTGAAGGGAGTATTGCTTTTGGGGCTCCCACTAGGCATATGAAAGAAAAATGACATCCAGGGTCTGTAGCCTGTGCCCTCAGATACCAGGGAAGCCTTCTCTACCTTTCCACAAAACTGCCACTATCTCTCGCCCTCTAAGCCAGTTCAATATCACTGATGGAAATCTGGGGAATGGTCATATGCTCAAAAAGGAACATTTTAGAAGATGACGATTTTTATGTCCATCCAGGTGAAAGTTAATTCAGAAGCACGGCAGCTAGTCATCAAGACTTGGTGATGGTGCTAATTGTGAGCCCTGGATGAAGGATCCAATTAGGTTAATGATGAATTCAGCCCAGCAGGGGTATTTTCACAACAGTTCTTTTAAAAACACACACACACACATGCATTTTGTCTAGTTCAGAATATAGAAATGGTCAGAGAAATGAGATGGGCAGTCCTTATGGAACCATAAGGACATCATAAGACCATATTTAAGAGAGAAAAAAGATCAGTGTTTCAGGGCTAGGTTTGCAGAAGGTATCTCAAGGAAAACACTAGAAAAAATAACTTCCAATGCCTTCAAAGGGTTGGGGGAGGGGGTGCTTCTGATGACTGAGGACCCTATATTTGCTAAGCCCACAGAGCGTGGTGCTATGGACTGAATTGAGTCTCCCCAAAATTCATGTTTAAGCCCTAACCCCCAGTGTGACTGTATCTGGAGACAGAATTTTTAAAAAGCAATTAAGGTTAAATTAGGTCATAAGGGTGGGTCCCTAATAGGATAGAAGAAGAAGAAGAGAGAGAGAGAGGGAGGGAGGGCCAGGAAGAGAGCCCCAACCAGAAACCAAACTGACTGGCACCTTGATCTTGGACTTCCCAGTCTTGAGAACCAGGAGAAAATACATCTCTGTTGTTTGAGCCACCCAATTACAGCAGACTAACACAGGCGGGGTGTGCAAGTCTGGAGTTGGAAGCTGGGCAGAGCTGCACGTCTCTGCATAAGAAAGGGGAGTGGGGCGGGCAATGCAGTCAGATTCCTAGAGGAAGGCGACAGGCCCGTGAGGTGGCATGCTGTGTGGGGACGGGAGAGAGACGACAGAATGTAGCCTTTGAAGAAAACACCAATGTCAAACAAGCACTTAGGAAGTTGTGAGTTATAAGGCTCGTGATGTAAAATCTCTACTGTCTCTTAGGACATTTGCAGAAAGAAAATTTTAAAAATGACAGAATTCTGGGTGCGACTGGTTTTTCTTATGGCAAATGATGGAGGCTTAGGGCTTAGACTGCTTGGCGAGGGGCTGCGACAGCATCACCCAGAGAGAGGCGGGATGGCAAGCCGCCACATGGGCCACCTACGCTTACTGTAGAGACCGCTGTGACGGTTACAAACAACCTCTGTGTCACTCTTTGAGAATGTTTCATAGCTTTGCCATGTCTGGAGGACATTCTGAAGAAATGAGGATCAGAAGGCTGGTTCCAAGTTCTAATCTTCCATCTTCTGTGTCACTTTGGGAAATGACAAACTTTCTATGCAACAGGTTCTCCATTCAAAGAGTGGCAATAACACCTACCGTTGTCGCTTTTGCTCCCAAGATTCTTAGAATAAACAAGATGATATAAGTAAAAATGCCCTTCAAGAAAGGTATTACCAATTTTTTGTACTTTTTATTTCAAAATAATTATAGAGTCACAGAAACTTGCAAAGATAGTCTAGAGAGATCCCATGTACCCTTCACCCTGCTTCCCTCAATGGTTAGAAATGGCTAGATCTGGGACACCTGGAGGACAATACGAGAAGCAGGGAATTCAGACTGATACGATGTGTGTGTATAGTTCTAAGTCATTTTATCACACGTGTGGATTTACGTAACCACCTCCACAATCGAGACAGACACGACTCCATCAACACGAAGGCCTCCCAGGGGCCATCCCACCATGGTCACACCTGCTCCCCTTCTCACCACCTCTAACCCCTGCCAACCATTCATTTGTTCCCCATCTCGATATCTGTCATTTCCAGAATGTTATGTAAGCATACCTTTTGAGACTGTTTTTTTCACTCAGCAAAATGCCCTCGAGGACGGTACAAGGTGTTGTATCAATTGTTCATCTCCTTTCATTGCTGAATAGCATTCTATGGTACTGTAGGACATTTTGGTTGTTTCCAGTTTGGGGCTATTACCAAAAAAGGTGTTAAGAATAATTATGTACAAGTTTTTATGTGGACATAAATTCTCATTTCTCTGGGATAAATGCCTAGGAGCGCAATTGTGGGTCAGACGTTAGATGTGTTTAGTTTTTTAAAGAAACTGGCAAACTATTTTCCAGAGTGGCTGCACTATTTTGCATTCCCACCAGCAATGCATGAGACATCCACTTTCTCCGCATCCTCACCAGCATTTGGTATTGTCACTAACTTTTTTAATGAAGTATCTATATTATAAAATGTATTCACAAGTTGTTCTCAAGACCAACCCTAATGTCAGCAGCTCTTGGAATGGGGACCTATATCTGTAGTAAATGAAACCAGCTTGTCTGGTTGTATTTGTTGCAGATACAGGTGCTACTATCTCTACTGGAGATCAAGATCTCTGGGATTCATGGAAGACCTGGTCTGGTAATGAGACTGGGATTCACGTTTGCTTTGGGGAGGACCCAGGGGTCCAGTCAACCGTGATCTGAGGACCAGGGATGTCCAGTTGGCTGAGATGCTGCAGAGGATTCAAATTGGCTAGGACTCTTGAGAGCCCCGTACCCACCTTATCTGAAACCAACATGAGAAGGGCACACTAGTCCACGCTGTCCCCACCTGCATATGGGCCCAGCTTCTCCCTGTGACTCACATTAGTGTGTGCTCAGCACCTTATCTGAATGAGGGCCTGGGGCACCCTGTCTATAATGTTACCTGTTGGTAATTATGATCTTCTAACAGCAGGTGGCGCCCCAAGAATTGCAGCTTGCGTAGAAAACAACCCTGTGACCTTGGAAGAACAATGGAACCAATACAAAAAGCTCCTTGGCGCACTGGAAACAGAAGGTGTGTAATTTGAGCTGATTTTTCTTGCACAGTAAGAGTTTTTTGGGTCTGGGTGCTAAAATTTGAGTTTGCTGATGGGCCCTGCCAGCCACCTCGGCTCCTGGCCTTTTCTGAGCATGGTTCCCGACCACTCTGTGAGCTACTCAATATGTTCCCAATAAATTCGTGTTCTGGGTAAGTTAGCCAGACTTGCTCTCTGTTACTTGCATCCAAAACCTGACTGATACAGACTTAGACCACGTGAACATTCCTAGAAGATTTTCCAGAGGAAGAATGAGACGGTGCAGCAGAGACGGCCAGTTGTCTCTCAAGATCCACTTTACCCTGATTTGCATTCTCCTTGCTGCTTGGAATAGAAGACGGCTGAACATTTCCAGGACCCTCTTGTGGCCACGTGTTGAAGTTCTGGCCAAGGAGATTTAAGTGGCTTTGTGTGGGACTTCCAGGAAGATTCTTGGGCGCACAGACATAACCTTACATAACCTTCCTGCTCTGTGCTGTCTAGAACGTGGTTGGAAGGTGCCAGGAATGGTGAGAGAAGGACCTGGGGCCTTTGATGATGACTGTGGCGCTACCATCCCAGCCCTGGACTGTCTTCCTCCAGGCTTCTTTTATGTGACATAAAACCAATTTGTATCTTGTTCATGCCTGCTAATTTGCTTTTTGCTCTTATATCCAGTCAATCCTAATCTTAATTCATACAGTGGGTGAAGATGGAATGTGGGATTCTGGGGAGATTTTTAGGGTCCAGCAGTTTCTTAGGCTTAAAAAAAAAAGTTGACTTCAGCCTCTACGCTCACATCTACTTTGAAATTACAGTAGCTACTACACCTGTCAATAGGTGTTGTTACTTAATATGCTAATACATCTTGATAACAGTATTTTGAAACAATTGGTTTCCTTTATAATCTTATTTATTTCCCTTTCTGCATTTAAAAGCATTATTCGGAATGGAGGTCTGTAGGCTCCACCTGACTACCCAAGGGATGGATTACAGATGCCAGCTCTGCAGTGTCGCCCAGCAGTGTCAGAGCACAGCAGCCTGCAGTCCCACACAGCCACACGTGAGCAGGAAAGCTGCCATATTTCTAAAGCTCATTCCTTGTCTTAAGATCATGTGTGTGAGGGAACTTGCCTGGGACAATGCCTGGGACACAGAAGGCCCCCAACAAATGACTGACACCTCTCCCTTTCTGGGGAGCCAGAAGGGAAGAGTTAAGACCTGAGCCCCGGGGTAGCTGGTTTCATGCACGACAGAAGAGGCAGCTCCTCTGCGTTCACTATTCAAACCTCAAAGGTTGGAGTGAGGATGTTGAAAAGCGCTTCGCAGACCCTGCAGAATGCTTGATCCCTTGAAGAAGGAGACACGTCTTTTGGGAGTGGTCGGGGGAGCTCTCTGCACCTTAGCTGATGAACACGCTTCCCCAGGGGACACAATTAGGATGAGGACAGAGACAGGAGGGCTGGGGGTGGGAGGGCTGGCTTGTGGCTGTGCTTAAGAACAGAGATTTCTGAAACACATGAACAGTGAGACATACTCAAAGAAGCAGCTATACGCATAGACATAATGTCTTCTTCATCTCACGTCCATTTCTTAAGCCCTTAAAGACTTTATCATCATTGCTTGTTGGGTTTTTTGGGCTGATTTATCTTATTACTGAGAGGGCAAAACTGAACCTCAGAGTGAAGGAAGTCTGAGCCAAGGGTCATTCTATTGAAATAAAAGATCGGCTGACCCTAAAATGGACAAATTATGAGATCATGCTGGCGTACATGGATGTACAAAATTGATTCCCCTTGCAGTGCCCTACTCAGACAGTCGAGCATAAAATCTTCAGGGCTGTGACATTCAGTGAAATACGGCAAGGCTGGGAGGCAGGGCTCGGGGGAACCTGGCCCCTGGCCCCTTTCTGTCCTGGCTGGGCTGGTGAGGGGACCCCAGCTCTCCCTTTAGGCCTCCCCTGGCTCCCTGGAGTGGAGGCAGAATACTCTGGCATGCCTCAAAGGTTCCTTCCCCTTTCTATCCTCTCTACAACCTTCAAAGGATAAGCTAACAGCTGAGAAAACATGGTTAGGAAAAGGTGAGTAAAGTCTTTTCATCATTCCAGTTCCTTCTTCCTCGCCTCGCCTCAACTTCAGCCCCATTTGTGGAAAGAAAAAGAGTACACTTAATGAACATTTGGCTCAGGCACTGGGCTGAGTAACCACTTTTTGTACATAGTCCTTTCACACAGCAACCCTATGGGGTATTATGCCCATTTTATAGATGAAGAAACTGAGGACCAGAGAGCCCAAGGAACTGTCCCAAAGGTGACAAAGCCAGAGAATGGCAGAGCCGGCTTGGAAGTGGGCCTGTCTTTCTTCTAAGCCCATGCCGTTAAGCATGGGGCCGGCCGCCTGTGTCCAGGTGTAGGCCACCTTGCTGCTGTTGCCATAACCACAGGGTCGGCTGCGGACGCGTGCCAGCAGGCGAGGGTCATCAGGTTCCCTCCACCTGGAAAGAGAGGCAGCTGGCCTTTAGGATGGGTGTTTACACAGTATATGCCCTTCGAATATTAATTCACCCAACAAATAAACAGATGGAAGGTTCTGATTCATTGGTTCCCTGTAATCAAGGTTTTACAGTATTACTTTTTCCTTGATTCTCTCATTATCTTAACTTTTATCCTATTTTTCCTTTCCTCTGACTCCTCTGTTCTTCTCACCCTCCAGGTGACGTTTGCACATTTTATGCACCTTAGTCAGCTACTCCCTCTTTTCCTGCAGCTCCAAGCTCACAGAATTTGGAGGGCTCATGCAGGATATGAACCTCATAGCAATAACAGCTACCATTTCTGAGCAGTAATTATGCACTGGTGCTCTCACATGATCATTACACTCGTCCCCACCACAGTGCTGACCAGGAGAGTGGGTGTGTGTGGGGGGGTGGGGGAGAATGAGAAGCTTGACAAAGCTCACCCACCTGGAAGCAGCTGGGCTGAGACTGGACATCAGCTCACACCTCCTGCCTTCCCTTGGCCACAGCACCTTCCTTCTCACTAACAAACCTACACAGCCTGCCCTGTGTCCTTCAGCCAGCCAGCCACTGGGCTCTCCCCTCCTCCACACCCCGGTTTCACCATTAGGGAGAAGAAATTCATTAGCCTCACAAGTCTCGTAACTAAAGGAAGTAGAGACATCCCAGTAATTCAAACAACCTCGGAATACGAGTATTTTTAAGCGCAGACATCTCACCGTGGCTGCAGGGGAGGGGGGATGGTCTCGGGCTGTATGGGCGCCCCACTTGGCCCGGTGGGGTCTGCAGCACAGGCGGCCCCCAGGGAGGCAGGGCACTCTAGCGCTGAGCGCAGCCCGGGTGCTGGGGGCATTCAGAGCTGAGACGGTCTTCTGAATCGAGAACCTTCCCACTTAGCTAAGTGAATGTCCTTGCTGCACACGGTCACACTCCCAGCAGGGGACAACACCTCCTCTGACGTACATGCGGATTTAAAAGGGAAAAGGATGGCAGAGGGTTCAAGGGAGCCAACAGCGCTGCAACCTGGCAGCGGCTCCAAAGCCTGGGCCTGAATGAGCACTCTCAGCCACGGAGGGAGAGGGCCCGTGAGGCAGCTCCCCACCCACTGTCCCCTGGAGGCACCTGGTGCCATTAAATGCTGAGGTGTCCTGATTACTAGGAGTAGGGGAGAGAGGGGGGGAGAGGCACGCCCTCTGTTCTCAGACACAGCACTGGTCCTTTTGTGAACCGGCAGCCAATGCCCACTGGGGGCTTGAGAAAGGGTGTGGGGTCAAGAAGACCCACACTTTGTCAACACCTGCTCTCTGCAGTTGCGGGCACCTGGTTTTTGAGGCCAGGGCTTTCCTTCTTTATGGGGACTGCCCCTTTGCCACAGGGGGAGAAACAGCCCAGAAACTCCTGAGTGGATGGAGCTGGTCACAAGGGAGGTGGCAAGCAGGGAAGGTGCCCGTGTGATGACCTCCGATACTCTGACTCCTCAGGTCCGTCAGAGCCAGCGAGGTGATTTTACACTGGAACCTTCACCTGCTTCCAGGGAAATTTTCAGCCCCAGAGCAGCGATGTGAAGGTCCAGAACCTCGTTCTCCAATGCTGGTACAGAAACCAGGCCTCGGCAGGCCGGGTGGACCCCACTGTCCATCAGGAGGCGCTGGCACAACCCATGTCTTGACTCGCCAGCCCCCGCAGCCCCCCAAACACCCCTCCTGGTGTGGCGTCTAACTTCATAAGAATCCTTCCAGGCTTCCCTCCAGCATCCTTAGTGACCAGCTCGAGGGCTGCTGTGCAGCACAAGCTTGTCTGGAGCCAGAACTCAAGTCTCACGGCATCAGGGTCAGGGCTTCAAGCACTGACTGCTCCACACAAATGCAGAAAGGCAACACCCAGGACCACGGAAAGGCACCTTCTCTCATCACGCCTCCGTGCATCATTTATCATTGGAAATACTTGCCAAGTGGAGGCCAACTATTGCTTCCTTCTCTCCAGATCGAATGCTGTTACCGGTGTGAGAAGGGCCAGGACCTGGCTATGAGTCGCTTTATTATGCCCTGAATTCTTTCCTTGCTGGGTGAAAACTCAATGCACAGGTCCGGGTGGCAGCGCTCAGAAGTCTCCTGAATGACAGAGGATGGAGGGGCAAGGACCTGCATGCTGTTGTGGTTTCTACAGGCTGCAGCATCATTTATACACGGCAGAATTTCAGAGGGAAAATAGAAAACTATTTTTTCAGAGGCTGCAGGGAAAGTGGACGGACTTTTAGCCCCTCGTCTATTTTAAGTAAAGTAAAAAGATGTGTCATGGAAAAGAAGAGCTACCCAGACGTCAAAGTTATTTTTTAAGTGTAATTCGAAACCGGATGGCAGGAAGCACTTTAGCCTGGATGAACCCAACAATACCGAAACTTAGACACTGACTGCATACGTCAACCAGGCAGGTCAGGCTCGCTCCTCTCTTGGTCCCACTCACAGCCCTCCCTGGATACACTGAGGAAATCCCAGGGGCTCCAAGATCACCCACTGGCAGAGGTAGAGAGCTGAAGAACGTCAAACCAGGCTGCACGTGAGAACCTCCCGGGGTGCTTTAGAAACTACCGACGCTGAGTCGCCAGCCCAGAGAATCTGATTTGATTGATCTGGGGTAGAACCCAAGCACGGGCGTTTTCAGGGGGTGGAGGGAGCAAAAGCCTTTATGAGAGGGGCCAGCCCTGTGGCCAAGTGGTTAAGTTTGCACACTCCGCGTCGGCAGCCCAGGGTTTTGCCAGTTCGGATCCTGGGCGCAGACATGGCACTGTTCATCAGGCCATGCTGAGGTGGCGTCCCACATAGCACAGCCAGAGGCACTCACAACTAGAATATACAACTATGTACTGGGGGGCTTTGGAGAGAAGAAGGAAAAAAAAGATTGGCAACAGATGTTAGCTCAGGTGCCAATCTTTAAAAAAAAAAAATTGTTTATGAGAAAGCGTAACGACCATATAGTGATGTGTACAAATCTTAAGCACCCAGCTTAATGAATTTTTACAAATGCATACCCCTGACCACCCCCTGCCCCCCGGCTCATCAAGACACAGAACATCATCCCCCAGTGCCTCAGCACAGGACTTTTTAAATTAAACTCTTTTATTTTAAAAAAATTAAAATGCTTCGAGTTGCAACCACGAACTCAGCAAGGGTATTTAAAACTTCTTCCCCCTTGGTTTTAATACACAGAATTGATTGTAATAATTTGCTGTTTTTGCCACACCCCTGGTCATGGAAAGCCTTCAGTGAAGCATGGGCATAAGGTTTTAATATGCCGTTACTGATTTCTTAACCAGGTCCCTATTCCTTAAGGTCCCTTCAACACAGAAATTAACGTCAGCCTCAGATACATGTAATTTTGTTGTACTGTGATGGGTTTTGTAACTTGCCATGCATTGTTTATGACCCTCCCCTCTTTCCAGTTCTATATGGTTTAGGCAGCCCTTTTTGCCATAAACAAGAATATCTTATGTGTGCCTGAGAAAAATAAAGGTGGGGATCATGCTAATTTTTTGTGGGTCAGCCACCAACGGATGGGTGGCTAGGCCAGAGACAAAATCTGGAGCCGCCCGCAGCTCAAGGGTAGGGATGTGTGAAAGGCAGGAGTCTGAGGAACTGAATACCCAGTGAGGAAAACCCCCAAACAAAAGCCATCATGCCCAGGCCTGGTGGGAACGCACGGACTGCAGAAGCCGACTGAGTTTTGAGTTTGGGAAGGCCAGGAGGAGATATTCTGAGATATATGGGAAGGTGGACCAGGAAGGGGACAGCAATACACCCAGGAGCCAAAGAACTGTGCTGTCATCAGAGGCTGAGACACAGAGCGAGGCTGGCCTCAGAAGGAATGCGGCTGCCGAGTAAAGTTGCCGGGTTGTGCCCTGTGAGTACCCGGCAGAGATGGCCAGTGAGACGGTGACTGTGCCCACCTGGACAAGGCACCTTAATTTAATTTGCACACAGGATGCATATGGACTAGCGGCAGCCCCGGGAGCGATGCTGGGTAAGGCTGGACCCGGCCCAGGCTCTGCATCTCCTCTCTGTCTCCTTTCACATAGTTCCTAACAAACAATTCCTTACACAGCAGCTAAATGGCTTTTCCCTTCGGAACAGCCAGTGGAGTGGGCCGGGGGTTAGACGCCACCCTGCAGAGGAAGGTGCTGAGGGAGGCCGAGGTCCCACACGAAGGAGGCGCATCTCCTCTAATTCCTCGGATGGTGGCAGAAGACAAGCTTCATGGTGGACTTAGGTCACTGCCTGGATGAGGGCATCTCTGGCCCAGGAGTGACCAAAGAATCTAAACATGAGAAACCCATCACTTGAGCTTGGCACTCAGAACTCAACTTAAATGTCCGGCAACGAAAAGTGCTCTTCAGTCCAAATAACCAATTCCTTGTGGCTTCTTTTTGTTGTTATTGCTATATACAATTTGGTTTCCATGCAAATTTTTAGGTTTATTAAAAGAAAGTGTGACAACAAGAATTTTGTAACTCAGTATGGTAAAACAAATTACAATGCGTCTGAATACCAAAGGTTGTTCCCTAACAGAACAATGCTTTATAGTGAAAAATTGCTCTGTTCTGAAACAAAAGCAGAAAAATAGAAAATAAGCAAAAACTGAATTTTTGAAATCTAATTGTTTAGATCTATTAGATTTTGGATAGAACAAAGAGTGAGTTTTTGAAGTCGCATGTGGTTTTAATTTATGCAGTATTCCTGTTTTGCAAACTTCAGCCTGTTTGCAGACATACACACACACACACACACACACACACACACACACACGAACGTGACCAGAACACCTCCCCTCCCCTTTCCTTATACAGTGAATTCAATTCCTGGATTCTATCAACCTTTCCCTGCATTTCACTAGTTGCAGGTGAAGCAATTGGGGACGTCTGGCTTTTAAGTAGCTGCTCAGAAACAGGAAACTGTCAAGTGCTCAGAGGTGGCAGGAATAGTGAGCACCTGGGAGAAACTGAGGAGGGGGTGTGGGGAGAAGAACAGCAGAGTCACCTCTTAAGTTTTGCAGATGGACGGTCCAGGACCATCAGGATTCCTCCTGGCCTCCCCCCAGTTCTGCGTTGCTTTGGGCTGATGGGGTGGGGCTGACGAGGTGGGGTGACGTGGGCTGAGCTTTGCACTGGGCCCAGAGGGGGTGAACAAAGGCACTTGTGTGTGCCTGATGCATGACAGCCCCAAGAACAACTGGAAGTCATGTTGCCTTATATGCTGATTATGACCTGTGTGTCCTCTCACCTCCACCTGCACGAGACCCCAGAGTTGATAGCACATCGAAAAACAATGAAAACAACGGCTTTCAAAACAGCAAAATGCAACAGGATTCATAAAGGACCATTGGCACAGTGCTGCCTAATACACATCTCTGTGCTGGGGGAAAAAGTCCCAGGCATTACAAAAGGGAGAAACACAGTGAGGACAGTGCTGTTCTCGCACCAGCATTTACAAAAGAGGAAAGGGATGGAATGGAGACTGAGGTAAAACAAGGCCCCGTCCGGCTGCTGCATGGCCAGCCTCTTACCGTAGTGCGGGATGATGGCCCAGGCCATGGCAGAGGCGTAGATGCCGCCGATCATCCAGAACATGCAGAGCCAGCTCAGATGCTCGCCCCGCTTCTCTCGGGCCAGCACTTCAGCAAAGTAGGAGAACACGGTAGGAATGGCTCCTCCAATCCTGCCAAGGGGTACAGAGAACACATGAGATCAGGGCCTCTACAGCCCATGTGAGATACAAAGGCAGGAGCCAAAGCAGGCTCGAACATCACACGCTCTCTTTCTATCCCGGCATATGGAGGGACACACATTTTCTAACATCAGAGCCTCTGTGTTTAATGCAGGCTTATTATCCCTGCCAAAACTGGAACCTGCAATTAAGCTATGTCACCAACAGGTGGCAGTGGTGCCCTAGTCATGGGATTTCTAGCGCTTAGCTTAAGATTCCAATGGGCTTTCTGCTCAGGATTAAATCCTCTACATGCTATTTATCAAAATTTACAACATTTGGTATGATCTCGTGAATATTTTAATTTAACATATTTTAAAAAGAAATACTATGCTATGTCCCCCATGATGTGGCGAGTTTGGAAATAGCTTCAAACGCTTCTGGGAGGCGGTCTATGACTGCACTGTGCCACTGCTACCCCACAGCAGCTGGTCCCGCAGCCCAACCAGGCTGACGTGTCGACAAAGACAGGACCAGCGGAGCTGCTCCCTAGACTGGCTCTGGCCCCAAGCCAGCAGACGTCATCCTGAATGAGGACCTGTGAAAGGGGCGCTGGGAGACTCCAATAAGGAGCTGCTAGCTTAGATCTCAGCAGAACGGGGCACAGTGCTTCCCTCAGTCAGGGTAATTATGAGAGAGGCTGGCCGAGCTCTGGAGATGACAGAGGGTCGCCTCCACTCAGGGTAAGGTTCCCCAAGGAGGGTCCATGGAATCAAAACTTTGTTCCTTCTAGGAGACGGGCCACAGATTTCATCAGGATCTCAAATAGGTCTTGACTCCCAAATTTTAAGCAGCACTGCCTAAGAAAGTCAGGTAACATGAGGAGAGATTACTTACTATCATTCCAAACAACATATCAATTCTCAAAATAAATACTTTTTGACAAGTTGTGCAACAATATAAGCAAGGTGTAGAGACAATACCCAGTGATATAGTTTTAAAAAGTACTGATTTCTGGTTTGTTTTTTTTTTAAGATTGGCCCTGAACAAACATCTGTTGCCAATCGTTTTCTTTTCTTTTCTTTCGTCTCCCTAAAGCCCCCCAGTACATAGCTGTATATTCTAGTTGTAGGTCAGTCCCTCTGGCTGTGCTCTGTGGGGTGCCACCTCAGCATGGCTTGATGAGCGGTGCCATGTCTGTGCCCGGGATCTGAACCGGCAAAACCCTGAGCCGCCGAAGCAGAGCGTGTGAACCTAACCACTCGGCCACGGGGCCGGCCACAGTACTGATTTCTTTATGTTCAGATTTCTGTAAGGTAAACTGCTTTTGACATTTTATGTGAACTTGACGTCAAGGAGTAAAACGCGTATTTATCCATTTAGCAATAACTGATTCCCTTAGAGCCTTTGATATGATAAAGAAGCGCTGGCAGTGATCTTAGCAAATGCAATTTAGAGAAAGGACACAGCTATAGCAAACTGGTTGTTCCAAATGAACCGCAGGATTCATGATGTCACTCGGCATCAGCGGGTTGGTCAAAATACAGCTGCATTTCATGTGCTCGCGCTGCTTGAAGTGAGGCGGTCGTTATCTACTGCAGGGTACAGGTGACCACTCAGGCCAGTGTTTTCCAGTCTCTGGGCTACAAAATTAATTTAGTAGCTGTAAACAGCATTTAAAAAATTGAAATAGAGATAAAATATTTGAGTATAACTCAAATAATAAAGATAAGTATCATTTCATGAAAATTTTGTCTCCGTTAGAAACATTTTTTATAATGTATAATTATATACATATGTATGTATGTGTGTATACATATATATTTATATAAATATACTTAAAAAATATTTATATGTATATAAATGTATTATGAGTTGCAGTGTGTTTCTCAGTGAGAGTTGCTGTTCAGAGTCTAAAACCATGAAGTGAAAGCATGCGTATGTGTTCCTCTGGCTATGAAGGCAGCATTCTACCTAAAGTTTCTAGAAGATGACGCCAGACAGCTTCAGCTGCAGCACATGGCCACTTAGCGCCATTACACCAGAGGGAGCCAGCCAGGTCCAAGTCCATCAACCAGACCCCTAAACAAGAAGCAAATGAACGTGGCGGGCGGTCAGAGCTGGCTCCACGCCTCACCACGTCAGACTCACACAGGCTTCTTGCGGACCCCACACCATGGACAGCTAGTCAAATAAAAAAATTCAACAAAGTTTTGACAGATTTAAAACAGCTTCATTACAACGCATAATTTTAATGGGAAATAAAATGTCTGTCATAAATCATTTAACGCTACTCTTTTTTTCTTTTGACATGAAAAGTCTGTTTCTCTGCACCATCAAGTCCCTGGGCCCTAATCTGTGCCTTTCCTTCTCAAGTCAGGTTTGACTGACTTTTCACGTCTCATTACTGTCGCATCAGGAGTCTGGCCGTTCCGTGTGTAGGAGCTGTAACTCACACTTCGTGACGGCTCAATTGCACATCAAGATATGTCAGGCCACTCGGAACCGAGATCAATGCACTCCAGGGCGGCTAAGACGGCAGGTGGAAGGCTCTAGACTTGCCTGTTAGTTTTAAACAAATCACAAATTGATCTTGTGCAAATCTCTTGCATAAGAGAATCCCAACTTTTAGGGGATTCTAAGCATCCAGCTGGTTTTTATTCAGTGCTTCTTTTTAAGGGGGTTATTTTTGCATGGATGTCTCTCACTGTTTGTAAAGCAGACTGCAATGTCAAGGGATAAATGAGTCTGAAAAGTCGGGGAGGGAATCTATTTAAATCCTTTGCAAAGTGCTTCAGACTCACAGACCTACGAAACAAGCCAAGTGTTCACATCTTATTGCGGGCTGACCATCTGTTTCCGGGAAAACATTCCTCCTCACCTAACTGTTCGTCCTTCAGGCAGAGAAAAACCACAGCAGTGTGCTGTAATGTCAACCATGACTAGTACTTCCTACCCCACGAGAGGGCTTATCCCTGTTTACGCTGACCGAAGGCTCCTTGAAGGTGAGGGCTACACTGTGTTCATCTTTGAAACCTAGTACTTGGCCCAGTGGACGAGCACTAAGTGTTCACTCAGAAGAACTGAATTTCACAGGGACTCTCCAGGGATGGAGGTGGCACTCGAGCCTCCTGGTTCATCTGTTCTGACGGCCTCAACACTTCAGTGAACAGAAACACGTCTTACGTCCTGGGTCGGTATGACCTCAAGAGAAGTCAGACGTGCTGGAATGGAATTTCTGAGAGCGGGGGAGCCCCCAAAGGGTTCTTGAACCACTCCATGTCTTAGTTGCCATCCCCCTCCCACCAAATTTTCTAAGTAAAAAAGAAAAAAGGAAGTTTCCCATTATTAGTCTACCTCAATATTTTGTATGAGGGGCTAAGACATTTCCTTATTTGTTTTATTATACTGATACAATTTCTGAGAATACAGGAAGAGATACGAAATATTTAAATGGCAGTTCTCAAATGCCCACGTGTCAGTGGTTATTCAATAGGGCTGCTGCTCTCCCCTCTCCCGGCAGACGTTTGGCAATTCTGGAGACATTTTCAGTTGTCACATCTCAGGGGGTCCTATGGGCATAGAGTGGGCAGAAGCCAGGGATGCTGCTAAAAATCCTACAGTATACGAGACAGTCCTTCACGACAAAGAATTCTCCACCCCAAATATTAGTAGTGCTGAGGCTGACGAACTCTTGCAATGGGATTTAATATGGGAAACGTAACTTGTTTCATACGAAAAGTCCATAACATAAGGCATAAAATGGTTATCTTTACATCACTGATGGGTAACAATCTCTAAATCCAGTTCACACGGAGACCTTTCTATCGTTCATTAGACATCGATCAGTTAGCTACTGCTGAGATTTGCTCAAGTTCATTTTTGATGGAATATTTACGTAAACGAAGCAATCAGATCAGGGTGGTTTATATAGAATTTTTCTCGGGATAAGAGATTAAGCTATTTTATTAGCTGTCAAAAAGGGTCAGATCTTAATTATTCTTAGTAATAGGAGGCACAAAGGGAATCACGATTGAAATCCACTCTATGTAGGTAGAAGATTAGCTGGATTCAAAGTAATGGAATTGACACAAATGAAAGAGAATGTTGATATGTGGAATTTCAGAGTTGGAGTTATTCCCTAAGTAGTATTAATTTTAGGTTTTTACAGCTTTAATAATAGAAATGTAGACTAAAGGAACTTCATTAAACCCTATTCTTAGAATAAGTTGGGACCCCTCCTCCACTCCATGGCACATGCATGTGCACATGTTGGAAAACACACACACACACACACACACTCACACAGACACACACACTCTACCTCAAAAGGTCTGACTCAATTCCAGGCATCCAGTACATATCATGAAACATATTTATTTTCCTCAATAATCTAGGATGAATTCACAAATGAGATATGGTATAAGGCAAACAGTGTGTCAGATTTACAGACAAAATTTCTCCTCTGTTGGGCACATGAGACACGTAACCTAAATCAGGTTAGCACAGCAGGACCAAGGAGAACACCGAGTGTTAGTCTGCACAAACTTCATGGAGGCGCTGGGAGCCTGCCTGGGGTACGGCCTGCGGATTTCACAGCCCTTCTGGTATCACCCCAGTTCGGATGATGACTGGCGGATCACGTGGGTCCCTGCACTCATCACACAGCTTCATGCTGGCTGAGAGGCAAAGACGGGGAGGGGGTCAGGTTTCTGCAGTGACAGAGGGAGGCTGCAGCGAAAAAGGCTAATTGTACTTAAATTCGCTTGAAGTATGACATTTTAGGGGAGAAATTACGGAATGTTTGATGGCTTCTTGTCCTGGGGAGGAATTCCACTGAGTAATTCTGTTCTGCTTTCTAACTTATTTCCCCAGGCGACTGTCAAACAGGCCTCGGCCCCTGTCTCCCACGGGAAGTGGTGCATGAGGCAAGAACAGGACTGAGGAGGAAGGTGTGTAACCATTGTGAAGCCACGTGATCCACACAGAAAACAAGCAGAGGGCAAAGTCCACCAAGAGCTGACTCTGGCAGCTTTTATTAAGACAAGTATTACAGGTTTATAAAAAGAATACTGAATGGTGTAGTCTATGCAGGAATCACAATGACTATGAACTCACACAAAAAAATATCCTTTTAATCCTCACTCAGAATCAACAAAAAAGGAAGGAAGACACTGAACCGCCAGGCAAACTGTACAGTGATTTGGAACCAATTCATTATGTTTTAAACTGGACCCAGAAATAAACAATTAAAGCAGCAGCCCCAAAGATGGATTTTTCAGTGACTTCCTTTTCATGAAACTAAATCGACTGTCACAGACTCCGAGGAGGCTGCTCAGAGGCTTAGAGGAAAGAGCACGGATCTGACGGCGTCTGAATGGGTTGGGCTGGCACAATGAGAGTGCTGTATTGATTAGAAGGCACATGTCTATTATGAGAGATCAGATGGAAACAGGAAAAGAACACTTACTGGCAACCAAATCAATCATCAAATCAAGAATGGGACTCTCCTGTCCCCAGCGACAGCACTAAGGTGGGTGTGCAGGTAGCTTTAGTCTTCCAATCTCCAAAGCCAGTTTAAAAAATAATATTCTTTGATACAGGCAGTTGTTATTTTCTCAATATTATATAAACTATGAATAGAATATTTGGTAGAAAACTTGAGTATTTTAAAAATATTGAGATGGAAACATATAATTTGGCTAAAGTTGTGTTTCTAAGAAAACATAGCTTTGACCCAATTCCCATAGTCCTTGTCTGCACTTGAGTTGGCGCCCTAAGTGCCAAAGCTATGGAAGTCTTTGTATCCACAGCAGCAGACCTGGCGCCCTGGGGGAAAAGGTATAGTCACAGGTCAGGATTCTAACGCTGTCTGGAAAGAAAATTAATCTAGCTATTGAGAGAGCTGGAAGAATGCATTCCCACAGCACATAAGAGGTGTCATGAATAAAGATGGTGATGCTCATTATGGTGATGTGTAAGAAATGATGACAAAAGCATGCAGACTTTTCCAGGCACTTGCTGTATATATCTACTCATCCATTCCTCCACTCACCCTCCCACCAACCTGCCATTTACTCATCCATCCATCATCTCTCCATCCATCCCTTCACCCAGCCAAACTGTGGGCCAGACACATCACCAGTTGCTGGAGGTACAGGCATGAAGAACACATGTTCCTGCCCTCAGGAGCTCAGAGAGTCAATTCTAGAGCGCCTATGGCTAATTTTCCACAATTATACATTGCAACTCTGGAAGATCTTTTGCTCTCTACCTTTGCCAAAGGGCGCACTGGGAAACAGTGTGTCTAAAAGGTCAACCTTATGTCAGAAATTCTTGTAAAGGGCACTGTCTAAGATAGTGGCTTTCCAATAGAAATAAAACGTGAGTTTCAAATATAATTTTAAATTTTCTACAAGAGCTATTAAAACAAAGCAAAAAAAGTGAAGTTAATTTTAATATATATTCTGTTAATCCAATATATCCAAATATTATCATTTTATCACATAATCAACATAAAAATTATTAATGAGGTATTTTGCCTTCTTTTATATGTGGTAAATCTTTGAAATCCAGTGCTCTGTATTGTGCATTTACAGCACATCTCAATTTGGCCACATTTCAAGTGACATGTGGCCTGTCAGACAACAGAGACCTAAGAAAACACTGACTCACTGTTTACAATTTGGTTTGCGATTATTTTTGGATTAAAGATAATTTAGTCTGTTCTCTCATTTTCCATATTGGGAAAGGTCTTTCCATTCCATTCTCTGTGTCATAAATCTTCCTGAACTGACCCATTCAAAACATTTATTTAGTGCTTATCATGTATCAGGCATTGTGTCGTATGAAATCAGAGACATTTCTCATCGAATCTGAGGCAGCACAGCCTGGTAGTTACGAGCATGGGCTCAGACTGCTTGGGTATGACTACAACATTTACTGTGTGACCTTAGACAGTTACTTAACCTCTCCATGCCTCAATTTCCTCACCTATAAAATGGGTATAATAAATAGTATCTTCCTTATAGGGTCACTACAAGGTTTAAATGAGTCAATATTTATAAAGTGTTTAACAGCATCTCTCACAGGGCAAGCACCATATAGGGGTTTGATAAAACACATTTTAAAACTTTTGAAAATTTCAAAATGAGTTTGCATTTTTCCAATATGATAAGGAAGTAAAACATCTTAAGAGAAAGACTACTTTGAAGGGAGAACCTTATAGTTCAGACTTAGACTAAAAATCAGAAGACCTGGGAGAGTCTGTTGAATACGTGGAAGTCACTTAATCGATCTGTGCCTCAATTTTCTAATTTAAAAAAGGGATAATATTTTTGCATTCCTAATAACAAAAGAGTTGTGGGAATATGAGAGATGCTACATATAAAACACTTTGAAGCATTCCAGTGAATGGTGACCATTTCTACAAAGCCAAGGCAGGCTGGTTATTCTAACAACACAGCTCATGGATGGATGTTGCAAATAGCTACGAAGTATGCATTTGCAAGGCTCCATTTGCAGAGGGACAAATGACTATTTGTTCACTTACGATACCCAGACACAGTGAAATTTCATTTTAATTTCTGCTGCTGGTACATTTTTCTCCTGACCTTCATGCTTAGCAGTGCCAGGCCCTCAGTGAGAAGCTCCCGACGCTGACATTGCCCAGCATCCGAAGCATCATCATTCCCATAATTAACAGTGACTGGAAACAAATAATTTAATTCTGCGGCAAATGAAAACGAATCAGTGGTGTCAACTCCATTGCCCATCTTTCTAATTTTCTGTAACGAAAGAGGAGAGGGAAGTGTCTGTTCCCTGGTGTGATGTCACTTAGGCAAGTGAGAGACAGATGAACAACGGGTGGTACCCTAACCCTCACTCCCACAAAACACAGTTGTCCCCGGCAGGAAAAGCATCCTTTGTAGTGGATAAATATTTAAAGTCACATGGAATATGGCAGCTGGACATATTTATGCTTCTAAGAAGATATACTCATGACTTGGTGTGGTGAATTAAGAGGAAAGCACATTTAGAGGCAATGAAACCATAAACCCAGGTAGACCTCAGGCTGACACCAGAGCTCCTTCCCATCTCCCTCATACGCAGAAACAGGAGGCTACCACGGTGCTGCTAGTGGTGCTTCAGCAATGAAACGACACAGAACAACAGAAACCTGTGGCATTTGCAGTAAAATCAACAGAGGCATCTTAACCGCAGATTCCGAATGCAGTTTACAGAGTTGCTAGTTCAAAAGGACTTAATAGCAATTTAACTCCTAGCTGTGACATTCCTGGCTCCATCACTGACCCTTAATCTGCAAAATGAAGGGTTTGGACTGTGACCCAGAAATTCTCTTCCTCCTCTGAAATTCCCAGTGCATGGAACTGGTGGACAGATGCTGCACCAATGTGGGGATTCTGTCATTTGTGACATCTATTCCAATTATGCATTCCAGAACTGGGAAATAACCACAGGATGGACTCACGGACCCATCGGATCCACTGTGAGATGGACCTGAGCTAAAACTCCATTGACGGCCAGACCTCCATAAGCCCCTACTCTGACTGGTGGACGACAGTGACATTGGGGTCTCCTGGAATTCTCGTCAGTCCAGACCTAGTGCCTAGTAAGCCTCAAAAAGTCTGATTATCTCCTTTTCCTTCATGCACAATTACCCTGGTGAAAGGCCATAGGTCCCCTGGGGGAGTCTGGGAGAAAGATGAACGGTATAAATTTTCATTGGTGTACGGGGGTTCCTTCCTCAAGGGGACCTGGCCTCCATTCAGGGAGCTCTGGGTGTGTAAACTGGCTCAAGTCTGGGAATTGACTGAGGGGCCACGGCTCTCTGTTTTCATGCTTCAAGTTAAACTTTGTTCACTTGACCTGGAAGTCTTCCACTTAGATCAAGCGAGACTCTAGCAAACTTTCAATCCATTTCACTTCCAGGAACACCACGATCACATACGGCCAATGCCACAGGCCCGTGCGACTCAGACTCTCCCCACTGCCGCTGTGACGGTGTCCTGTGCAGCGACTGCCTTGTCTTGGGCCATTAAGCAGTGAAGAGCAGACAGAACCGTCTGGTCAATCCCCTCTCTCTTGGAATTCACATGCTGGTGGAGGAGAGAAATAACCACACAAAAAGGAGGTATTTTCAGGCATGGATAGGTGCTCCCAAAAAAACAAAACAGGCTTCTGTGATGGGAGCCACTGGGACAGGTTGTGAGTGCTGAGGACTCTGGGAGAAGAACCTCAGAAGTGGAAAGGATGGCGAGAGCGATGCTCCTGGGAGACACGCGGAAACACATGGAAACACATGGAGTGTTGACGGGTCTGCGCACCAGAGGCCCACGAAAGAAAAATTCCCAACATTCTGAAACCTTATCTCCTTGGTCATCTAGTTTTCTCCACCTTAAAAAGTGGATCAGACGTGGATGGAGGCAGCTGCTTAGCTAAGTAGCTATAACAAGATCTCTTATTTAAGGTCTCCAGGATGAAAGTCTTAACTCTTTGGCTTAAGTTTTAATAAAGAATGTTTAAGTTAAAAGGGACTATATCAAAACTTCAGTTGCTTGCATACTGAGTTCGTAAGTAACGGGAGTGAAAGGGTTTAAATATTATATGCCTTTAAAAACAAGACGAGCCTTTAAGTGCTCATTCACAATTGTGTCACTGCTTTCTCCTTCTTCCAGGGAGGCTTGCAGTCCCCAGCATTCTCCCTCTTCAGGGAGTGACTAGTTCTCAGCAGGTGGAGAATGGGGGAGCTGCCCGTTCTTCCCTCCATGCCCAGCCGGGAAGCATCTTGGGGCCCGGCCTCACCCACATCTGTGAACCGTCCCTCGTGGTTTCAGGGGTAGAGCAGGTGCTGAAGCGTGTTTTGAGTTGAATTGGAACAGAATTGGAGAAACAGAGTCTTGGCTGAGACTGCTCAGAGATTCAGAGACCAGGTGTGCAGATGAAGTCTAGAGCTGCTGAGAAAGCTCTCTGTCAGGGGGTGCCACCTCACACGTTAGGGGTCAGTAACGTGGCCCATAAACTCAGCCGAGGAAGAAAGATAACTGCTTATTCTCCTTAACAACTTCTTCCCTCAGGTCCCCTCAGCTGCTGGATCCCATAACACTCTGGGTTTTTTGCCACCTGGGCTCAGGTGAGCAAGCCCCCGCCGTCCCCCGGCCCCGCCCCAGCCTCAGGAGGCTCCATCTGTTCTAGAAGCAGGGATGCTCGACTTTATCACCCTGCTTTCTCCCAGGTCTCTTCCCCATGATGAGTCCTTTCTGTCTCCCTCACGGGCAAGACTTGAAATTTCAAAGCCAGAAAGAGGCCTCCTTCTCCCTATCCCTCTGCTGTTGCCCTGAGGCAATGAGCACAGGACAGCTTAGCTCCATGAACAGGAGTAAGAACAGAGAGCAGGAAATGCCAACCATGGGGAGCGTTTCTTGACGTGATCCCACATTTCCTCCACTGCCAGGCACTTTTAATCCATCATCTCACTTGATCCTCTCACTCCAAGGGAGGAATGCAAAGGACTGGACCTCCCTTTTACAAAAGACGAAGCGGGGGCGGGGGGCCGAGGGACTTCCCAAGGCCCCACCACGAAGGGCAGGGGCAGCTTGACTTAGATTTCTGGAGCCCAGGCCTGTGCCAACTTCCAAAGGTACTGCACGTTAGCCTCTGGTATCACAGTTTACAGACTCGGGCTGGGTTAGCAACACGCAGTCTGGCTTTGCCAGGTAAATCACGTTCTTTAGAGGTCAGGGGCCCTGAGCCGCTGGCTAAAGATGATTCGTCTGCCACACGGAAGAGGATGATAGCATGAATATACCTAAGCGTCTCTCCTTCCGTCCTGCCCTTGAATTCGCTTCTGCACAGTCCATTAGTGTAGAGTATTTGGCAGCCACCACAGCAGCCCTTTCCCTGCAGTCACTTGGGTTGACCACGTCACAATCCAGACTGGCAATTAAAAGTGCCATCATAATCGGACCACAGTCAGCACTTCCAAATCTGTGGATATATCATTGAAATTTCCTGGATAAGATTGCAAATGGAAAGGACTGGAAAGTTCAGAACTTAGGCTACTGGCCTTCTCCTGACAGGCTAGGGGTATAACACAGGTAGCAGAAAGCGGAAAGCAGCCTTGGCCTTTTCTGGTGGCAAGAATCTCTTCTCCTATAGGCACTGAGAAGGTCCTTTAACCAACAGCCCCAAATAACACCTGTTCTTCCTCAGGTATCTCAATTCACACATTAGGGGTCTGCTGCAGCCCCTGAATCCAGGATCCAAATTATCCCCCCACGTCGGCAGCGTATGGAGCCAATCCACACAGAGCTCTGAGCAGCGAGGTCCCCTCTTCCTCCATCATTACAAGCCAAATGATTGATTCTGAACATGTTTTTCCAAGGAAAGAATATTTTTATGCTTTCCCAAACTTTCCAACCCTCTTGGTTTCCTGGAATGGTGTACTGGAATGTCATCACTCTGAGGAAAGCTCCTGAAATTTGTGCAAGTGAGTCACATACTCGCAAAGTGCCCACTGTGTGCAGAATGTAACATATGAGGAGCTATAAGAAGATAAAAGGAAGATTAGAAAAATCTGTGGATAACCCATCAATCTCAATATGTGCACAAATTTTGTGGCAGAAGATGATATAAAAGTTTTAAAATATTTTGAACTAATTATAAAAGTGATCCATCGGTCTGCAAGGGGAAATCTTTATAGTCTTGAAGTAACCCACTTACACAGTCTTTCTCTCCGATGCCTTATATTCCTGTCCGTCCTGGCTCTGATTTTAAAGCACCACAATATGGAATTAAGAAGGACATGGTGCAGTCCTTTGACCTTCTCTTTTGGTAAAACTGCGTTTTGCTGTTTGGGTACCAATACCATCAACAACCACAACTGATACGGTTCTCAAATTCATAACCCAGCACTGTCTCCTTTCCTTTCTTCATTTATTTTATTTTATTTTATATTATTTCTATAGATTCATCTTAGGCTAGACACCTCATAAACAATGTCTCTAATGAAAATATAGTTCTCACGCATGAATCAGAAATTTTATATTTTTACTATTTTTTTTTTCCTTATCAAAGCAGAGTTTCTTGGGCTCTCTCATGAGCTATTAGGTTTTCCCAAGTTGTGGCTTCACTTAGTATAGTAATAAGTGCTTCAAGCTCTTTTAAAAAAAGTGACTATACCACTGGCTGTACTGTGCCATTGCATTTGCCTAATAGCGCATCTCCTGTTAATTCAACAAAAAGAACCTACTACATCTCAAGAGGCACGCTTCCCACCTAGTTACATATGCTGTTAACACAGATCAACAAAACAACATTTGCTTGGGACACTCTCACCCTGGACTTCAGAGCATGCTGGAATGGGCCGAATCTTTAAGGAGTTCACCATAGGGAGGACCACAGCCATTTCTTGTTTAAATTAAATTTTCAGAAGAAAAATACATTTATGAATGTGCTCTGCCATAGAAACAGCATTCCACTTAAAACAATCCTCATCTCCTAGAAGGAAAACACTGAAAGAATCATCCACGAGAACTCAGAGGTGTGTTCCCTTCTGTTCTGGATTTAAAAGCTGATCATAATATCTCTAAGAACCAGCATTGTGGCTCCTAAGGGTGACATGAAAATAGGGAAGGAGACATGGTAAGGGATAATTTCTTGGTAACGAGGTCTTCTAGAGTGGAGAACATATAGAATTACGAAGAATAAACACATTACTATAAAATATGAAGGAGAAACCTTACCCGAATCCAGAAAGCAAGCGACAGAAGAGAAAGAAGCCATAACCTTGGACAAATGAAGAAAGGAAGGCAAAGAATCCGTTGACAGACATGCAAATCAGAAGAGACTGCTTCCTTCCCACTTTGTCCGCCAGGCCTCCCCAGAAGAACGCCCCCACCATCATCCCGAGGTACACTATGCTGCCTGCAACACACAGAAAACAGAGAAACAAGTCAGAGATCGGGAGCAAACGACACACGAACAGCAGATGAACAAGAGACAAAATACATTCCAGCATTTTGCATGGGAAAAACTTCCTTTAAAGACATATCCTTCAGGACACACGCGTCAGCTTCCAAGTTGGAAAGTCAGCCCTGTGGGGACCTTTGGCTGCATGACCAATGGCAAGAGCAAAAGACCAAGCGGTCACGTCCTCCCCAGCCTCGGGGGGATAGGTCCGCAGAGGGCAGGCATCAGAAGTGTCCACACAGAGCAGTCCTGTAGTGCGACTCATGGTCACATCACCTTCGGTCCAAACGCCCAGCTTAGCACCGTGACAAGGCCAAGATGGGAGACTGAGTCAAGGGCTCCCAGGTCAATGCAGATCCCCCCACCTGTTTCTAATCTCTGCCTATAGCAGATGGCCTGGGCCAAGGCCAGACCCTTAGGAACCCTCTAGAGAATTCTATGGGTTCTTTCTCTGTTGTCCCTCCTGAAAGAAAATTTGGTTTAGAGATTATGAGAGTTAATCTTAAGATAGTCTCAAACTCTGCTCCAGAGAAAACTTCTTTTTGAGTCAGGAACTTAAGGAGCCTGCAGAGAAGGGAAATAGCTGTGAGTAGTTTGAGAATTATCAACCTTATCACGGTTGGCTTTGCTTCCATGAGGGAAACAAATGGCAAATCGAGAGTTAGAGAGATGTCGCTCTTGGTGTCACTGTGAGCATGCACTCGAATTTCTTAATTCCCTTGATTCTTCTAAAAAACTAGGCCCCAAAAGCCCCATCCAGAATCTTTCTCAGGATGAAATAATATTAGGTACGGCAAACACTCCTCCAGGGAGGTGTCTGAAGGGTGGGCGATATCTAAGGGAAATGGCATAATTAGTAAATGAAAGTTGCTAGATCTGCATGTGGTGTTAAAAAAGCTGTTACTGCATCTCTCATCCATTGCTGCTTTTTCACTCGCTTCACCGAAGCACCATCTGAACGGTCCCTTTCAAAGGCACATTTATGATACTGAGCGGCATCTAAGCAACAAGATAAAAAACACCGGTTCATTTCTTGCTTTTAGATTAGTTTGGGAAATACTCTATTTAAACATTCAGCCCAAATTCATTTGCTTAATATACAGTGAATGGATCAATACGAGACCCAGAAGGAGAGCATCCGGCAAAGTCCAGTGACCAACACATCAATGACACACGCACGCTGCCTTGCAGATGGCCCAACACAGACAGCTACGGTGAACGGCGAATGCTGGAGCAACTGTACAGCAAGACAACACAAAGGCTGTTTACTGCAAAGAGGTGGGTGGCCATTCTTTGTCGGGGTGGGGATGGCATGTTTTCCTCTGTACTATCAGGCTGAGCATGCAAAGATTATCCACCCCAATAAAGAGATTCCTCATAGCATGAGGCCCAGTGCACATCCAGAAGAGCACTGAAAGACTGTACGAGCATGAGGCCACGGAATTCCAAAAGCAGAGAGATTCGCCCAGGAAATGCATGTGTAGCATGTCTCATTTCTAGCATGAAAGGCTCAAGTTTGCCACGCAGCTTCTCAGGAGAATAATGAGCAGCTAAGCTTCTTCATAACAATGTCTGTGTCTTTAAAGAGACCTGCAAATCAGAAAGCAAGCCCCTTAGAGCAGGAGCGGCCCGGGGCTGCTGCAATCTAAAGCTTGGGAGTCTTTCTTGTCGCTCCAGCCTAGGAACAAAGAATGGTCACCAGCACTTGCCGAACCACTCCCAGTTCTAAGCATCTGTGGGAATTAACTTATTTAATCCTCAGGACAACTCTTTGGGTCAACACCGTGGAGGCCCGCTCATTGGTGAGGAACCTGGGGTACAGACATGTGAACGATCTGACCACAGAAAGGCGAGTGGGGCCTCCCTCTGTGAGCAGATCTTCGTGTGATGTCATTATGACTCCTCCAGCCATCCCGGCTGCTCTCCCGTGAAAACATCCCAGTTTGTCCGGGCCCCCGTGTGGTGGTGCCGCCTAGAATTGGGAGCAGTCCCTCAAACGTCTCTGAGGTGCCTTTTCCCGGGGCACACCCTCACGGCATCAGAGCCAAGTCCGAGGTAGCAGAAAATGATAGACGGGAGCCAGGGAGCATGCTGCTTCGTCCTACCCGAGCAGCGACAAGAGTGCGCTAGTCGTTCTCAGACACTCCAAATGGGCACAGTCCCGACTCTTGGTGGGGACAGGGGGGTGAGTGTTGAAAACAGCCAGGTGGCGCCAGAGGAGAAATGAAAATCCGACCTCACTGAAAAGAACAGGCTCCCGCACCATGTTTCACAGGAGGGCGACTCT
This sequence comes from Equus quagga, assembly GCF_021613505.1. Classification (NCBI taxonomy): domain Eukaryota; kingdom Metazoa; phylum Chordata; class Mammalia; order Perissodactyla; family Equidae; genus Equus; species Equus quagga. Next base: position 130,435,166 of record NC_060273.1, read on the forward strand.
CCTGCTTTTGGGGGGCAAGAGGGACGATGCTCCTGCTGGGCTGGGCTCTGTGTCACTCCCCTTCTTCTGGGCCATCACCGGTAGCCTCGTCTAAGCCAGATCGTCGCTGTGTGAAGCCATGTTCCAGCAGTTCCAGGGCTCACGCCCGATGCCAGATTCCCCCCGCCCCGCAGCAGTGTGAGGACGGAGCCCCACCCGGGGGCTTCGCACAGCTCAGAGGCAGTGAACGCCGAGCGAGATGAGCTCGCCCTTGCCTTCTGTGATGGTGGTGACTCGACAAGGGGCAGAAACCCTCATTTATCATCAGCACCTTGTACTTAAGCCACTTGAAAATAAAACTTCAGAATAATGCTTATTAAGGGTTTTAATATGTAAAAGAGTGAAATAAAAATGGCCTATCCTTCAATTCCCCTGGATTTCCTTACTAATATAGACATATTTTAAAAACCCAAGGATGCCTACGTGGCCAAAAATTCAACCACATAGAAACATATAAAATGAAAAGTCTCCTTGTCTGCTACTTCCCAAAGGTAAGTGTTATCAATTTTTTTCTAATTCTTCCAGAAAGTTTATACATAGAAATATATAAAATGGATACCCTATAGGAATTTTCTGTTAAATACAGGTTTTTTTTCCCCCTGTGTAATGTTTATCTTTTCTCCTCCGTGTTTAGGATTTCTAAACTAAGCAAACCAGAAATAAATCTCTGTCAGAATTTTAATAACTACTTCAAAATACATTTCATATATTTCAGAAGAGCATTCACTATGAGCTATTAGGGGAAAACCAAACCAGTTATTTGTCCACCTCGGATTATTTCTATGCCTAAAATAAATACACCCCAATCTCCTTAAAAGAGAGGATATGAAGTTCAACTTTAAACAATTTATTGCGCACCCACTAGGCATGACTTTTTCTGAAGTGCCAGAGATATAAAGATTTATAAGTCATGATATCATGACTTCAGAGAAGGAAAAACTTAGCAAACCTTTATCCGAGGCCTACTCGAAGCCAGGAGAGGAGGGAGGCAGCTTCACACCCATTATTTCACGCAACCCTCCCAACAACCCCATCTGATCACCGCCACTACAGAGGAAGGCATCCAGGCTGGAGCCTTCCATGGCCTCCTGGGGACATACGACCAGGACAGAACAGTGCTGAATTGTGCACTCAGGAACCTGGGCTCCGAGTCCCTGAACTCTCTTTCTACTCCATCAAGATGGTGTAAGGAGCTCATAATTCAGCGAGGGAGACAAGGCATATAAGTGAATGAGCCCAACCATGAGGTGCGCGCTCTGATGGAGGCGTAACCGGCAGCAGAGGGGCGCGGGGGGGCTACTATTCTGTGGCTTCAGGGCTGGTTTCACTGAGAAGGAAACGTTTGAAAGGATTCTGAAGGACAGGAAAGATTTCAAGGTGGTATGAAAGTCCTCCACAACTGACAGGTTTAGCAAAAAAGAAATGTAGTATCAAGCTCTACCTTCACTTCTACTCTGGTTAAAAATATGTTTCAGATCTAATGGTAATAATCTCTTGTGCCTACCTTGGATTATTATTGCTAATTAGACTGTTCTATTGGGCAAGCTATGGGCAGAACTAAGCCTACCCAATAGCCTATTTGAGACAAGCAGCACAATTACAAGGTTCATTTGTTGATCGTGTGATCTAACTGAAGCCAAACCTTTGAATGTAGGCAAGGCATGATGTGAACAAAACTGGAAACGCTCTGGGATTGTCCGAATACAAACTGTATTTTATGCCTTATTTGTTTTCATATGTCCATTTGTCTTCCCTGTGTTCCCGTGAGGAGTCCTGAAAAACTCAGAGCAGGAGTACGCTCTTCACACGGACCAGAGTCTTCTGCTCACCTCTCCATGGTTAGAACTAAAAGGTAGTTTAGTCCAAAGTCCCTTATTTCACAGGTGGGAAAACTGAGGCTGTGGGAAGCCAGTACTTGAAATCATGTCTTCTAGATCCTTGCTCCTCAGGGTATGACCCCTAGACCAACAGTCCCGGCACCCTGGGGGAGCTTTCTAGAAATGCAGACCCTAAGGCCCCACTCCAGACCTCCTGACTCAGAATCCGCATTTGAACAAGATCCCTAGGTATCTGTGTGCACCTAGGAAAGCACTGTTAGGCTGGTGTGCTTTTTCATTAAAGCACATAACCTCTCTAATACATCTTTTTTTACTTAACGTTTGTATTTGTCTAATACACATTTGAGGGGACGAGATGCAGGCTACAGAGTATTTTAATCCCAAAGACACAGAACAAGCAAGATCTCCCTCCAGGAGCTGGAGATCTATTTCCACAGGGCAAGCCTGAGCCGTGCACTTGGAAGCTCTGCGCCTCTCCTCCAACCTGCCTTGCTCAGGACTGGAGGCAGCCCTCCAACGTTGAGGGAGGCCAGCCTCTGATTCTCGGACCCTTCCATGAATTTGATGAAGATTTTAGTTCAGCTGGGCCTCAGGAGGTTGAACCCGGCCTGAGAAATAAACACAACCAAGGCTCACTCTACTCCTCCCACCACAGCCTGGGCTCCAGCTTCTCATAAAGACCAACGAGGCCTCAGGCACGACTTTCCCTTGACGGTATTTTCTAACATGGGGCTGATTCTGTTTTATTTAATCACGCCCTCGTTTCCCCTGATAAATATCACATTTCCATTCTGTCTCTTTGCTAAGTTGCTTTTGATTCTTTCTGACAATCCCTAAGGGGCACATCTTTTCCCCCAACGCCATTTTAAATCACATTGAAACTAAACAGAACAATTTTAACAAATGGTATATAGTGTTTTCCTCACAGTAATTTTTAGGCAACAGGTTTTTAAAAATTATTTTAGGCACTATAGTTATCCATGGCTAACACATTACTCTATAATTCATTGCACCATTTATTTACAAATTGATTTTCAATGAAAAACATTCCGTGGTGGTATTCTGCATTCAGTGATAATCTCCATGGGGCGATTGTGCTCCCCTTTTACAAGGGGATTTTCTTAGGTTAAAACAGATTTTTAAGTCAAAGTTAAGTAAAAATAAACTTTTAAGAAAAATAGTAACAGTTCTGGAAATGGTTGTTGAAAGGAATAATATAAGATGATCTAGTGTATTCACAGAACTAAGAAAAAATGCTTTACTGCCTAAATTATGCTCACGATTTTTTAGATATTACTCCTTTCAAAAGAGGCAGGTGAATTTATTTTCCCAAAGGTAGGGTTTTCTCCCACAAACTTGAGTTACACCTACAGTAGAAAACCACTCAGCCAATTTTTACCTAACCAGCTCAGTGGATTAACCAACCTACCCACAAACGCACTGAGGGCTGTTCCTTGAACTCACCATCCATCTTCCTTCTGCTTCCACCAGCAGCGCCTTAGGCTTGCTGTTTGTTCCCAACCTGTTTATGTCAGTTCTGCTTGTTATTAATTATGTATTTATTAAACATCAGCCACATAAATAATGAAATATGTGAAAGGAAGAAGAACTACTTCCATGAAAACTAACTTAAGAAAGACGAGTTGCGAAAGTAAATTTGTGCTATTAAATAAATGTGGGCAAAATCATAAAGATGCAAGATTCTGTGCTCAGACTGAGGCATATGTGTCTTTAATTGCCCTCACTCCACTTTAAAGAAATTAAAACTGAAAATCAAAGTCACATAATGGCTGGGGTGATGCAAGAAAGATGGCGGGGTACTTCAGCCTGAAGAGCTCTACTCAAAGGAAAGTCCTTGCTCCTGCAGCCAAAGATGGCCAAGCGAATGCATCCTTACATGTTAAAACACAGTGTTTCAGTCCCTATGTATATTTTGCATGTTTTCCTGCTTTTACCAACTTTTCCATTAACTGACCAATTACCAGTCTACATTTAACTAGATAATGGGGTTTCTACCTTCCCTCAGGGGACCCTGAAGACATGTTTTATGCTTAAAGAAATCAGGTTGCATGGCCGCTGGAACAGTCAGCAATGCCCACTAGCTGGTCTATCCTATTACCGACAGCAACACCGAGATGAGCACCTCCTGGGGACCAGTTCCAGCACCCACAACCTCCCTCTCCCCCATTTCCCCAAAGATTCCTTTTTCTTCACTGTATACCGGACAAACCCCTGAATTGAGGGCCAAACATCCAGTCTGCCTCTAACTGGTTGTAGATGTCGGGCCAGTCTATCAGCTTCCTCCCCGGTCAGATGCTGGGGCTGGGTTAGGTGCTGTCAGCCCTGCAAAGCTGGCCCCACCTTTTCCTTCTGTCTGTCGGGGGAGGGAACCTCTATCCCTTGCTGGCCCCTCATGGAGCCTCCCCACTCACCCAGTGAGGTGGAAGCTTTCACAGCTGCTGCTCTGTGGGCGCTGCTCCAGGACTGCCAAGACAGCTGGCTTTGAGTGTGGCCATCCCTTGGCCAGACCCCCTACAGTCCATAAAGGCTGACTCCAGGGACCACTGTTCCTCCCCAGCTGCCCCTGCACCCACTCAATGCAAAGAAGGTAGCAGCATCTCCCTCTTTATCTACAATTTGCTATTTCCCGTCACTACTGGTTTCAAATTCTGTGCCTGAATTAGAAAAATCTCATAAAATCTGAAGTTCAGTTCTTGTTCTGTTGGATTCTTTCATTGAATGTGCTGAGAAGTGGACCCATTATTAAAGCCATGGGGTTGTGGGGGGAGAAAGAGAAATTTTTCTCTTTCTAACCAAATGCAACATTCTTCCTCTTCATTCCCCCAGCCCTTACCACTCTGAACCTTGGGTCAGCACCAAAAAGGCAGGAGCCGAGGCTCCTGAAACACATGGAGCCTTGCTCTACCATTCATAAGCTGTTTGATCCTGGGTAAGTGACTTCATTTCTTTGTGCCTCAATTTTCTTCTCTGTATAAAAGGGTTAAATGGGATAAAGCACTTAGCACTATGTGAAACACAGCTGTTCAATAAGAAACAGCAACTAACATCACCCTGGTGTGAGGGAAAGAGAGAAGAGGAGAGGACAAAATGCAATGGAAAAGAGACAACAGGAAGAAAGGGAGTGGGCTCTGGAAGGGTGGAGAAGGTGAAATTACAGCTGTGGCCTCCCTCAGCTCGAGTTCTGGAGAGAAACCACCTGAAACAGAACTGGAAGAGTAATCTAATTTTTTTAAATCTCAAAGAATTATTTTTTTGCAACTTGAAACTGTTTAAATAAATAATTAATAGGCTGCTCCTAAAACCGACCCCTCACTTTTTCCAGTCACTATTTTTAGTAGCCCCAGGGAAGGGCCATTATGTGTTCAAATGCATCCGTGGACTTCCACAAAAGTAAAATAAAGGAAAAGTAAAGGAGGTAATAATATCAAAGGCATATGCACAAATGAAAAAAAAAGCTCCTCTAATTTGCAATGGAGAACATTTGCCACAAAAGTCAGCTCACCTTTGCTAGAAAGAACTGTAAATATCAGATGCAGTCGACAGCACATCTCTGACTTTTACATTTGGAAAGTCTGACATTTAAGTCCGTCGGTCCAGGCAGAGACGGAGGGAGCCAGTCGTATAGGCGGTAATGCCACATCAAGCAACATCACTACTTGTTACCGAAGTCCACCTGGCACTAACCAGCCTCTGAAGGCTCAAAGACACTTCCACTGATCCAGTGAGCCAGATGCCGAAGGAGAGTCGTAAGAAGGAAGCCAGTCTCTTCTCCAATATCTTTCCTCCAATGACTAGCACACAGCATGCCCACTGGATAGGGGGAGAGATACTAAAATATTTTTTGCACATCCAGCTCCGCAGGCTCAAAAAGGGCAGTTGCAGCCCACTTGGTGTTCAAAGCAATAAAGGAAGGAGTCTTAGGAAGCAAGAGCGCCACAGCGAGCCACTCTGTCATGTGCCACTGATACCATGGGTCGGTTCCACACCAGTGGGCTCCCCGTCTCTGCAAACATTCCCCACTCCAAGGCCTGTGCTGAGGGCGAGAAGTGGCACCCGACTGACCCCTTCCTTCAGTAACCCCAATCACTGAGCCAACAAGCGAGGCAGGTGACCAACAACACCACAGCTCCTAGTTGAGCTCCTGCTGTGAGCCAGCATCTTGAAAGGGGTGAGGGGAGGGGGGGGACGGAGAGTGTGGAGCAGGGAGGAGAGGTCCACAAAGGTGAAACGGACGGGGACCTTCCTCTCAAGCAGCTCACAGTCGGTCCAGGGCAGTGGCTGTAGACAATGGCTGCACACTAGAAGCATCCGGGGAGCTTTAGGAAAAAGAACGGTGCTGCCAGGTCACCCCCAGAGATTCTGGTCCCGGGGGAGCTCAGGCAACAGTACTTTTAAGCTTCCCAAACGATTCTAATATGAAGCTGGGGGCTTTGAACCTTTGGTTTCCTGGGAGATTAAAAACGTGCAAAACATTAATTACCACAAAATGAAATACATGCTATAATTAAGGTGAGCACATTATGCTTAAGGGGAAAAAAAGGAAGGAGTGACTTAATTAGTTCCAGGGAATTCTGAAAGCTTCCCACAGAAGGTAATGGTGGGTTGTGCTGAGTTTTGAACAATGAATAAGAATCCTCTAGGTAAGAGGGGAAAATCCCAAGTGAGGGAAGAAAAGATCATGCTCCAGGTTTGGGGGTGTGTCACAGCACAACACATGAAGGGGACTCTAGGTAGCTCAGGGTGGGTGGAATGTGGAGTTTGTGTGTGGGCTGGGAACAGCAAGAGATGAGGCTGGAAGGCAGGGGGGAGTCAACCTTGGACTTCATCCTGTGGGAAACTAGAAAGCAGACTGGACATCACCCACACCTGAAAAGGTCATTTCACCAACCACGCGGAGGATAAACTGCAGGGGAGTAGGACAGAGGGGCGGGCCGGGACCGGGTGAAGCAATCGAGGCCTCAGGTGCCTGGAACACACAATTTAAGGAAACACTCAGTCCCAGGGGCCAACTGTGCACTTGCACGACCCTGAGGGTGAGGGCTTCCTTAAATTCTGTGCTCCAGGCACCTGGCTCTCCTCAACCTGGTCCGCCCTGGAAGGCAGGCCAGCTGGAGGAACATCACCGGGAAGGTAACTCCAGCAGCCCAGGGAAGCGAGGATGGCAGCTGACCCGGGACGGGAGCAGCAGGCCTGGAGAAGAGGGACAGGCCGGAGGTGCTCCTAGCACTCAGAGTCCGCAGGTCCTGTAAACCAAGGCGAGGCAAGGAAGTGTGGACGTGGACACTCTGGGTCACGAGGGTCCCTGCCTTGGGATAGGTCACAATAAAATTAACAAGGAGAGGAATACAAGCGGAGGAAGTTCTGACAGGGCCAACGTCTCAAACAAGTGAGGACAATGTTCTCATCAGCAACCCTCGTCCCACTGTCTGTGAACAGGGCAGAAGGGCAGCACAGGTGACGCATCCAGATCAATAAAGCAATGATCGATACAGCTGATGGTCAGGAAATGCTTCATGACGGGAGCGGGGCTTGAGCTGAGCCTCAAACAAACCAGGAGAATATGCATACGAGGACAGGCAGGGTGGCATTTTTGCTCACTCTCAGACACACAGCAGCCCCCGGAAATGTCTGGAGCAGGAATGAACCCGAGGAGGTCGGAATGTGGGAGAGCAAGGAGCCTGCATAGCGTGGGGGGTGGGGCGTGTGGAGAAGGAGAACTAAGCTGCATAAGTAAGAGAAAATCCTTAAATATGGAGCCAAGAAAGTTTTAAATTAATTACAGAGACAACGGGGAGGCACTTCTGGGTTCCTGAGTGGGGGACTGACGCCATCAAAGCCCTGGTGAGAAAAGACCAGGACACTTGAGAACAAGAAGGGCAAACCTCCTCGGAAGGGCCGGCAATAAACACCCGAGATGCAGGCTGCGCGCTGCACGAACCGCCCGCCGCGGCCGCTGCACCGTGAAAACAGCTGGAGGACACAGAAGCCAGCGGCACGGCTGTGACCCTGTCAACTGTCTACAGGAACAGGCCGAGGGCCGGGTTTGGCCTGTGAGTGGTCGTTTCAGTCCCTGCTTCGAGGAGAAGTTGGCCTGCAGCGGTGCTGAGGGCAGGTGGGTAGTGACTGAACAGGAGAGCGGCTTGTCTGAGAGGCAGGACAGAGATTAACACCGAGGCCGGTGGCGGGGACAAGAGGAGGACGTGCTGGGGAGGCGGCTGCACAGCAAGGCAGTGGAGAGCCTTGAGACAGAGGGGATTTCTCTGCCAGGATGAATGGAAGACGGGACAGAGACCTGAGGAGCTGCCCTTGAGGAACAGCCACATTCAGAGAAGGAAAAGAAGTCAGAGATGAGAAGTGTGGGCCAGGAGACAGGAAGAGGGTGCGGACACGGGAGAGAACACCTCAGAAGAAACGGAGAGGAGGGAAGGCTGCTCAGGTGGCCCGGAGCCCAGGGACCCGGGGAGACCTTCCCAAGGGGCACTCTGCAGACAGCAGTCCTGACCAAGCAGAGACCCGAGACCCCTCAGAGCAGCTGTGGGGATGTGTGGGCCGGCGGGTAGCTATGCACCCCTGCAATTCACAGGGCCAAAGGGGCACAAGGTGCTGGGCCAGAAGAAAAACCAGAACAAACACACCAGCACAGGGGAGCAGTGAAGACAGAAGAAAAGACAGAAGAAAAACATCACGCATATGAACATGGACATGAAACCACAGCCACAAATACAATAGGGCAAAAATAAACAGGGCTCTGCTCCCAAAAGAATGGGCTATTTTGGAAGAACAGTGCTATCATGTGTCTTATTTCCAGAAAGGGCATGAAAAACAGGCTTATGAGAAATCTATTAATCTCCTCAAGTTTAAGCAGAAAAACTTTAAGCAATAAAAGGATTTTTTTTCCCCCAGAGAAATCTCTTTTATGTCAGCACAAATAAAGCATAAAAATCTACAAGGGACTGGTATTTTAGAGGAACAGAACAAGAAAATAATCTTTGAACTAAGTCCATGTTACATCTTTTGATATTTTAAGCAGCAGAAGGCCTGGAGGGAAGGGCTCCTCCAGCTTAACTCAGGCCGTTTCCAGACACCGGGGATGTGACCAAGCACAACAGGCAAACAGGTCTGAAGATGGACTCGAAGATCACATGGTGCTTGATCGATACTAACTGGAAAGTGACTACACAAATTCTCTCCAAGACCCCTTTCTTGGGAAATTATCTGTAAGTTTTTTTGTCGCTACTGTTTTTTTTAAAGTTTAGTGGCAGATACCACAATAAAACCAGACTGGATCATAACAGATCCCAGTAAATGTCTGAAGAGAAAATCAGCAGCCCATTTCGGATGCTCCAGCAATGACCTTTGGTTTCCCCAAACAGGTAGATCCCTAAGCTGGCAGCCCAGAGTACCGAGTGAATAAACATCGGGATGGGCCTCGGACTAATGCATGTTGGTCCTAACCCATCAGTGCTGGCGAAGGCAAGGTGAATTCAGGGCAGCACTTCTTGACACTTGAGATTTATTTTGTCATTAGTGATGAAGCATCAATGCAAGGGCTCCTCAACCCCAAACTGTCAGAAGTACACCGAGGTATTTCAGGGAAGGTCATCCCAATATTCAGGTGCTGACCCACAGCACTGAAGCTGGTATCTAGCGGCTGATCATTCTTATTATGATTATAAATGACTTGTGCCTAGCATGAGCAGTAGCCATCTGCTTCTCAGATTAGGAAGGAAAAAATGTGATCGCTCTGAAAGTAAGGAAAAGTAGAAATTTTAATCAATTATTATATTATGGCTCAAAACAAAACAAGAATGTTGAATCCATTTTGTTTTCACCTCTAAATCCTAAGACAAGGCATGTTAAAAATCACCCACCTCCAGATTCGTCAGTGTTCCCTAAACACAGCACAGGCATCTCTGAATCCCTATTCAATTAACTTGACCTGGAGCACCTTCTCTTGCTTTTCCTCCAAATTCTGTCCTTGAACTTTGCCTCCACACTCTTCGTGAGGACACCCCAGACTACTCTTGTTGTCACGAGTAACTTGTACACATTCTCATCCACATTCTGACTTGTATTCTTTGTTGATATTTCATATGTATCAGTCTTTTCTCTACAACCAGTTTGCAACTTGACCCCCGGTAGGCACCATGTCTTATGGCGTCTTATTCTGAAACTCCATGAGACTATATTGTTATAGGCACATTTTAAATAATCAGCAAAACATAGCTAATTTAATTTGAATTTAACCTACAAGGTTCAACTCAAACCCTAGTACCTCTCACATAAACCTACGTAATTGATGGAAGTAACGTAAATCTGAAATTCTGACCACGAGATCTTGAGTGTCCCCAGAAAGGGTGTTAAATGGCATCCTTGAGACCTCTTGTCTAGAAGAGTGATTCCCAAATGCTCATCTACGGAACAGGCTTCATGAGAAACTGTCCACAAGCCTATAGTGAAATGAGAAAAACAAGGAAAATAAGATGCCTTTTATGTAAAGATAAATTTATTCAATTTATAGGAAGTTTAAGGATACGTCCTCCCTATTATTTTGATGTGAACATGCCTTTTGTTTTGTGAAATGATAGTGAGTATAGAGTAGTGTACGTGTTGTTGCAATTATTGTTATTCTTAAATGACCTTCCTTAGTAAAATAAAAAGTTGCCTCCCCTACGTGAATCCTCCCCATTTTTTTAAATTGGACTTTAAAATCCAATAGACTGGGAAGCACTAGAATAAAACTCCAAATGGTGGGAACAATATTTTGGAAATACTGCACTCTGAAAAAGGGCTAACAGAGGAATATTAATTTACTAAAACATGGCTCTTAAATGAATTTCTAACATGGAACAGAATAGAGATGTCCACAGGTTCAGATCCTGGGCACGGACCTACACACCACTCAACAAGTCACGATGTGGCGGTGTCCCACATGCAAAATAGAGGAAGACTGGCACAGATGTTAGCTCAGGGCCAATCTTTCTCACAAAAAAAAAAAAAAGAAAAAATTGTCCCATCAGCAAATCCAGGCACACATGATGTTGTCTAGAAAGTGGGGAAAGTTTAGCACTTCTGTGTTAGATCCGATTTTCTCTCTGCACTTTTAATTAAAACTAATATATATATATATCCTCCTACTTTAAAGGACAAATTCTCTTATACCTAATCCCTGGGCCATGTGAGTAAAATCTACTCATAGCCAGATTTCCTTTTGTTTTATAACAAAGGGTAATAGGAGTTAATCTGTGTTTTGGTACCTAACTGTCTTTTGCTAACTCTAGCCTCTAAGGGGAGCCAAAGACTCCCCCTCATTTCACCCAACAAGGAAGAACTCTTTCTGTAAAGGACAAAATGGAAACTTTGGAGGCTTAAAAATAAGGCCGGTGTAGCTGGGGTGGGACATGATCTCTTCATTTGGATCATCTCTCGTCCCATGTAGTGTTTTCTCTTGTATCATCTCCCGCCCCTACACTCCTTTCCCTTCCTCTCTCCCTCTAGCTTCTCTCAAGAGCTATGAGACTTCACCTTGCTTGAAAGCTAAGTTAGCCTGCCAGTTTCCTGGATGCACATGGAAGACGTGAGGCTCCTGGCTCTGAGACAAAGGACTTCCACACTCACAGCACAGCAATCACCAGGGTCTCAGCATTTGTGCTGATGAAGAAGGAATGGAGCAGGCAGCTGGAGCCTGCCTCTGGCCTTGGCTAGATGGAGAGGAGCCCAGCTCATCAGGGGAGGAGACCACATCCAAATTTGGAGACATATCTTAGCTGGTAACCAAGAGCGTACAGATCTATAGCAGGGGTTGACAAACTATGTTTTTGTACTGCTAAGAATGGTAAGCTAAGGATGTTTTTTACATTTTAAAAGGGTTATAAAAAGGAAGAATATGTGACAGAAACCAGAGTTGGCCCAAAAAGCCTTAAGTATTCACTATCCGTCCTTCACAGGAAAAGTCTGCTGACCCCTGGTCTACAGCATCTTCTCTACTTGGGCCCTGTGGGAGTGGAGGGTGGCAGTATGGCAAAGAGGATTCTAGATCTCTCCTTCCTGCTCCATCAGAGCCACAAATGGCAGGCCTCATGGAACAAGTGCACTATTATCTTGCTCTCTCCTTATTACCTCCCATTGCCAACATAAACGCCAGAGACAGGTAAATTTCATAAGGAGGAGTTGAGATGATGGTTGATTGTCACATCAACATTTTTGTCAGCAAGGGTTTTTTGACCAGTATCCCTCCTGTGCAGCTGATTTCTAACAGCTGCCACCCAGCCCTCCACAATTTATCTCTGACTCTCTTTTGGAAAACCACTTCTTTCCTACCAGCCACAACATTTCTCCACAAATCAACACCACTATTCCACCAGCATGATTTCATAGCCAGACAAATTATCTGACCACCTAGCAAGCTGATTCAGCTAGTGCCACCTTTCTGAAGGCCCTCAAATTCCATGTGCTGTCGTTGCTAGGACTGCTTTCCCAGCAGCATCAGCAGTGTCTGGTAGCTTTGTTAATTGGTTCCACGTAAAGGAACCAGTTAGAGACACTATTATTGCCAACCTTCAGTCGATACAGGATTCGCCCACACCTTTGCTAATCGGGTAATGGTTTGCTGCGGTTGATGGATTCCCTGGTGCTACTGAGGGACTTCCCAGTTTTGCTCTATCTTCTTTGATCCAGTCATTCTCTCAGCTTCAGAAACAGAATCCTAACTGACAAGCTTGAGATAAAACGGACCTACTTAAGTCTTTGTAATACCCCTAATTCCTACTTTTTCACCACCCTGCCACAGTTTTCAGCCCCAACCAGGAAGTTTCCTCTGAATATTATGTCATGTTTAGACACTAAGTACAACACACTAGTCACAGAGATCTGAGCCAATCCTGTCACAGCAGTAAACTGGAATGACAGCCATCATATTGCCACAGTAATTCTGGGGATCAGAATGCTTGTAAATGGAATCACTAGCTGAATCTCACCAGCTACTGCCCATCCCATGTTCCTGGATTAATTCATTTGTAGCACACATTCAGAATCCCCCTAAAGGGTTTGATGGGATCATTGTTCATTCTTCATCTACTTTGCCCAATAAAATGTATTTTATGGTTTTATTTTGTCACACTTTTCTTTCATGCCCAGTTAGTAGAACCACCTGACGTGGGAATGGAGTTAAGTCAGCAATACTTTAAGTAACAGTCCATTAATTAAGAGTGAAAAATAGAGGGAGCCTTGCTAGAGTACTTGCCACAGCTACATTAGCGCCAACGAGTTCCTCAAGATGAATTTTACACCGGAAGAATTGATTAAGCCGCGGCGTCTGTCGGGTGGTCATAGCGACAAAGGAGCAGAGCAGGGGGTTTTCTCTTCAGGGTTAAATTCATCCCTAGAGCGTCCCGGACATCACTTCAGAACCACTAGACCTCCCAGAGCCTATCTATTTTCAGAAAAGGGAGACTGTTTTACATTTTCTGAGAAAATTGGTGAGAACCTTTGTTCTCTGAACTTTACCGTGTACACTCATTAGAATGTAATTTAGGAGGAGAGGGGAGGGTTGACAAGGGAGGGAAGAGGCACTCACCTCAGGGCATCATGAGGGCAAAAGCATGCTGTGAGAGAGCCAGGAGGCGGCCCAGGAAAAGCCGAGGAGAGACCCGCCCGTCCCGAAGGCCAAGTGTGGACAGGGCCCCGGGTGTTTGGGGAGAGAGTGCCACCCCCCTGCCTGACACCATCTCCAAAAGGAGATGAGGAATTTAGTGAATATTTTTTCTCTTAATTACTCTTTATGGATCTGTCACACATGAACATTTCTACAATTTTATAGAATCTTCTTATACTTTCTGCTTTTTGGCTCGCCTGCTTTTGTTTTTGGCCAATGTGAATACAGACTATAAAGGAGTTTTAGCCATTATTATCTGACCCAGATCCAAGGTGAGGATGGGATCCAGGGTGAGTAGCTCCAGTGGGCAGGAGGGGTCACAGCTCCTGCAGCTGGGCAAGCAGGGTGGTGAGTCAGCTAATGCAGAGAGCGACAGGTAGGGTCGTGGGGAGCAGAGGCCTGGAGTCCGGGCCACAGGGCTGCACCGGCAGGAACCCTCCAGCAAAGGAGAGTCAGGACCCGGAAGAGGTGACTCTGGGCTCATGGGCTCATGGGCGTCTACCTGGAAGAGGTCTGTGGTTTACGTGCAGGGTCAAGAGGTCCAGGGCATGTGGACACTTGAGCATTTAT